>NW_026694116.1:1200000-1800000 GCF_021218885.2 Marmota monax | reverse complement strand
TGTGCCATGGTGAGCCCGATCTCTCTCCTCCTCTACTAGACCCTGTTGTCCTGGTCCTTGTACCTGTCAGTTCTCCTGAATAAAGTCTTTCTCATGCTTAATGGGTGTCTCTGAGTAATGTTTGTTTAATGGGTGGCCACTACCAGAGGCGCAGTCTGGGCTAGACCTAGGCCCTTGACGGACACCCACACACTCATGGGATTCACTCAGAAGCCTTGGTGGACACAGGAGGATGAGCTGTGGTTCCAAGGTGGGTGCGCTTTGTGGGGAGAGGCCCAGGGTCTCCCCGCTCAGGCCATTCCTCTCTGAACCACTTTGCACACATGTCCTCATCTTTCCCTGGGAACCGGTTCCAGTCATGTCCAAATCCCTGTGGTGTAGTTTAGCTTACCTCCTGCCCTCCAGGACCTGGAGCCTGTTAGTCCCTGAAATTCAGCCAGGATGAAGACCAGAACCGGGTTCTCTCCTGGGAAGGAGCGGTACTGACCATAGGAGACCCTGGGGTCAGGGGAGGCGAGGGCAGGAGGAGGAAGCTGCAGATGGAGGGAGGAGACAGAGGCTGGAACAGAGGGATGATCAAAGGCAGGCATGGAGGAGATAGGGGGTGGGAAGAAAGTGACAAATCACTCCGCACTTCTGGCATTTAAAGATGGTGAGCAGGGCCAGGGAGGCTAGGGGCGCATGGAGTCAGCTTGGGGGAGCTTCTCCAGGGCACATGATGTCATCGTGAGAGCCACTGAGGGGATGACCCAGCTGCAGTAGGGAGCCTGGGAAGGTTCTACTCGCCCGGCCAGCGACACGCAAAGGGGGAGGAGAGAACAGAACCCACAGGAGAACCCCAAATGTCACCTGCCACCTGGGTGTCTTCAGGGGCCTGGCAGGGCACAATCCTGCCTGGCCACAGACGTCACCCACAACCCAGTGATGCTGTGCGACAAAACCATCTTCAAGCTCAAGGCTCAGAACAAGTCCATGACCCTCACGAGCCCGGGGCTGACCAGCGGTTCTACCAACCTGGGCAGCTGCTCTGATTTCAGCAGGGCTCCTCGGTCACCTGCCTTCAGGCTGGCGGACGGGTGGCCCTGGGCTCTCAGATGGATGGCTGCGTGGTCTCCCGTCCCCAGCTTCCTGAGGCCTGTTCCCTGGAGTGTCTGCTTGTGCTCCTCCTATTGGCATCCTTTTGACCATGTCACACAGCTGGGAGTGAAGTCACCGTGAAGGGCTGAGGGCAGGGACATGCGGAAGCCACTGATGGGGCCGGGAGAGCACCTCTTTGTCCAGCTCAGAGGTTGGTGAGGAAGTTGGGCCTCTCTGGGAAGTGGCTGAGGAGAGCGCCAGGGCCCTGCCGGAGGCTCATGGGCAAGAGGTGCTGTAACATAGCACTTGTCTGCCCACACCACAGAACGTGGGGATAGAAGCTCACAAGCTGCACCCCTTCCAGCAGCTGCAACTCCCCAAGGACACCTGGGTCACTTGGTAGCCGTGAGCTGGACAATCACGGGTTCTTTATTCCGATCTTAATTTGTGATATCTGTCCTACTCAAGTCAGATGTCCCACTGACTAGTGTATGGAAAGGCTAAGAAAAGGAGAAGACGGCCTGTTCCCCACAAAGACTCTGGGGTTGGTTTCAAGGGAGACTGGACACATTGCTGGGCTGATCACACAGGGGGAAGGGGGCTCCGGGGCAGAGGGTGCAGCTGGAGAGGGCCCAGCCTGGTCCTCAATGGCACCCACTTCCAACAGGAGAAATCTGGATCCCATCTTGGAGTCAAACCCTCCCAATTGCCCACCGAGCTGTAGGCTATACGGAGCAGGGCCCACCCCACCTGGGGACTGCCAAGTGTCCGCACGGCCATGCAGGCAAAGGCTCAGGCCATGGATTTGAATTGGCAGACCCTCTGGGAACATGAGCAGGCGGGAGACGTGTGAGGTGCTGAGGCCACTCGCTCTGGCCTCTCTGTCTTCCTGGAGGCATCAGGAGGCAGGTTCTCACCGCCTCCTGGGCTCTAACGAGGTAGGGGCCACATTCCTACCCATAAGCAAGTACCACAAACTCACGAGTGGCTTAAAGCAGCAGAAATATATCTGCTCACGGTCCTGGAAGCCCCAAGTCTGAAATCCAGGTGTGGCCAGGGTGGTCCCTCTAGGGGCCCTGGGGTTGGAGCCTTCCTGCCTCCTCCAGCTGCTGGGGGCTCCAGGTGTCCCTGGCCTGAGGCAGCACCACTCCAGCCTTTGCCTCCCTCTTCCCGTGGCCTCTCCTCTCCTCCCAGTGTGTCTCTTACGAGGACACCTGTCATTGGATTTAGGGCTCACCCTCGTCTATAATGATCTTAGCTCAATAAGATTCTTACTTAAATCTGCAAAGAACTTTTTCCCAGTGAGGCTCATCTGCATTCCAGGGTTAGGGCATGGCTGCATCTCTGGGAAGCCCCCACTGAGACAGCACAGGGCTACCCTTCTGGAAGGCTCTGCAGCCACAGTGCCCCACTTATGTGGGACCCTCATCCTCCTGTGCTCTGATGTGCTCCGGTAGCTGTGTGATGAGGCTGCGGAGCCACACCCCACGCTCCCCTCCATGGTCTGTGTCACTGATAAACTGAGCCTAGGGCAGCTTGTGTCATCAGCAAATCCACAGGTCTGGCCTTATCTCTTGTGGCCTTGTGGTCTGTCATGAGCCTCAGCAGAGTCCCTCCCTGCCCCGCCTGGGCTGCTCACCACTGCCCGTTGCTCCTGGGGTTCCCACGTGACTCCTGCTTCCTTGCTCCAAGCCTGTCAACCCAACCCCTTCTCAGACCTCGGGCCTCCTCCTCCACTCTGCCCGCCTGCCCGGCCACCGCTCGGCATACTGAGCTTGCTGGCAGATTTTCTCTGAGGATCTCAGAAGTCAATGTGAGTGGACACCTGGGGGTGGCAGGTCCTCCCTAGGCAGAAGCCAGTCTGTGGCCACCCTGCACCCTCAGGAATGATGGAGAAGAACAGGAAATGCCCAGAGGGGCGTGGTCAAGGCCTTTCTATATGCCCATGTGCTGCTCCCAAGGCCCTCACCAATCCTGGCTCTTTGGGGTCCCTGGGATGAGACAGCAGCATGCAGGGGGGCCTCTGGACTCCAGTCGACCAGTTTGGTGTCCACGTCTATCCCTTCTCACTGAGAGACAGCAGGTCACTTCCTTTCCGAGCTCCCTCCTGGATGAGGGTCAGGCTAATGTCTGGACACAGAGGTCCCACCAGAGTGCCTCCAGGGAGGACCTGCCGCAGGCTGCCCTGCCCTCAGCCCTCAGCACCAGCCCAGCTGTGGAGGCACCTGTGGGGGTCACACCCCTCCTGGGTGGCTGAACTCAGTGGGTTCAGGCCATTTCATGGGACACGCGGTTAGGGGTACGTACCCTGAGCTGCCCCACCTGCCGCGGCTTGGTTTCTCCCTCCGCCTGAGGTGGCCTCCCTTACCACCAACCATCCAAATGCTGGTCCCAGTGCCCCTCATGTGCCCTGAAACTGTTTCTTGGCCTCTACTCTGGAGAACATGCTGGCACAGCCGCTGTGGTTCACAGGTTCCCATGGTTTATTTAGTACCTACTCTGTTCCGGGTGCCACCTTAGATTTGGGGTGCAGCTGGGAGAAGGTCACATGGGACTTCCCGTCTTGGGGAGAGTGGGCCTCTGTTCCCAGGTAGGGTCAGGGCCCTTCAAGGGCTCAGGCAGGGCCGAGGGGGCTTTTAACTACAGTATCCAGCTTTGGCCACTTCAGGCAGAAGAGGAATGCACAGAGGAGGTGCTGGAATGTTCCAAAACCTCCCTTGGCCAGGAGAACCAGGCTGGGGCTCAAGGTCGTTGCAGGAGTGTCACCAGGTAAGTCCACTGCCAGCAGCATGCTGGACACCCTACCAAACTCCATCCCTCCAAGCTTGTTGAGTAGGGGCTGGTCCACACAAGCCCACACTGACAGCCTCTGAGTTGTGCCAGAGATACACTGCTCCAACAGGGTCCCCAGAGGGGTCTGGGGGCCAAAGAGTCTTGGTCCCCCCACTTCTTCCCTCTTGCTGCCTGGAGAACTTGGTCACTCCTGGGGCCCATCGCCCACCTCCTGAGGGGTGCTGGCTCTCACCAGCTCTCCCTCGGGTCTCTGCACCCAGCCTGAGGGCTGCAGCTCTGGGCCCGGCAGTGTTCATGGCAATGCCAGCCCCAAGGTCCCTTTCATTGAGAGACAGCAGGTTACCTCCTGCTGTGAAGAAGTACCTGTTGTTCTCAGGAAGAGGCAGGGAGGTGGATCCTCCTCCCTACCTGCCAGTGCCCCTGCCTTGGATGGGCTGAGCATGGCAGCCCTGGGCCCAGCAGGAAATCATCCAGAGCGGGGAAGAGCTAGCCCTGCCAGGGGCTTGAAGTGAGCTGGACACCCCAGCCCAGCCCTGGCTCCTACCCCAGCACTGAGAGTTCCCTGGAGGGCCTGAGCTGCCCTGGGTGGTGGCTGCTGAGGACATGGCCATCCTTCTCCTGGCCTACCTTGACAAGCTCCCTGGGCAGACTCGGCCCAGCCCTGCACAGGGTCAATGTGGGAGCCTGGGAAGTCACTGGCAGAACTGGACAGGCTGGAGAGGGTCTTCCCGCAAAGGGGTCACCAAGTCTGACCTAGATGGGGCTCTACCACTGTGTCCAGACCTGGCTGTAAAATGAAATTATAAAAATGTCATGGTAAGAAACCAAAGCCTGGGGAAGGGCCTGCCCCCCTCCCCTCTCTCAGCCTTTCTCCAGGAAGCCTGACTGACGGGGTCCCTTCTTTTATGGAGGTTCTGACTCAAGGCCTTGCAACAGGAGCCAGTTCTTCCCCTTATCACACTCTGCTCCTGTAAACATGCTTCCCTCTGGACACGGGTGCACAACACTGTCAGGCAGACTAGAAAATCCACGCCCCTAGATAGCCTGTAAATGTGAGAAACTGGATGGGTGCTCAGGATTTGGAGTTTTGTCTTCCTCTGGGCCCACTTGTGTAAGATAAAGCTTGGAGTTCTGCTCCTCTCCAGTGCTGCTGACCACGTCTCTACAGCCCGTTTCCCAGGCACCACCACCTCCACGGACCCAGGAGGCCTCAACCAAGCTGGAAACCCTTGGAGAGAGCCAGCTGCGGTGCCAAGATTCAGCCACTAGAGGGGGCAGGCGAGCCATCGTCCTACCGATGGGGGTGCGTGCAGTGTGCATGTGCGCGTAGTGTAAGAAGGTGCAGGTGTACATGTTTGTGTGTCTGTGTAGGTGTGGGGTGCATGTGAGTGCTGCATGTTGTGTGTGTGCACACACAGACCTTGAGGGCTGGCATTGCCATGAACACTGCAGGGCCCAGAGCTGCAGCCCTCAGGCTGGGTGCAGAGACCCGAGGGAGAGCTGGTGCGAGCCAGCACCCCTCAGGAGGTGGGTGATGGGCCCCAGGAGTGACAAGTTCTCTAGGTGGCAAAAGGGAAGAAGTGGGGGGACCAAGACTCTTTGGCCCCCAGATTCCTCTGGGGTCCCTGTTTGAGCAGCGTATCTCTAGTCCAACCCACTGCAGTCCTGGGAGGGACCCCATTCTGTCCCCAGGGCCTTCCCCAGCTGGCCTCAGCACCTCCTGCAAAGGCCATCCTCTGAGGGGTTTGGCAAGTGACTCTGTTGCTTACACAATGTAATGTCCTCCCTGAGGTCCAGGAGGGCAGCTTCCACCCTCAGGGTCCCGCAGGCAGGCCCCTACGAGGCTGAGGGAACCCGCCCAGGCTGCTCCCAGCTCTCAGGATTTGGAGTTTTTCTCAGTCTCCAGCCTCTGCCTCCATCTCTGTGGGCCTCCTCCCCCATTTCTGTGTCCTCTCCACACAGGACATCAGTCATGGATTCAGGGCCCTCCCTGAGTCTAGGAGGATCTCATTTCAAGATCGTTAACCAATCACATCTGCAAAGACCCTGTCTCCAAACAAAGCTACATTCTGAGACTCGAGTGAACATGAGTTTGGGGGGACCCTCCTCTCCGCATCACACCAACCTAGGTGTCATGGGCGGTTCTTAGTGCCAGCGTGTCCCTGCTGTGTCCAGAGCTGGCCCTCCGCATCCTCCCCAGACAAGCCTCCCCTGAGGTTCGGGCTCAGCCCCATCGGCCTCTCAGCTGGTGGGGGAGGTCAGAGGCCTGCGATGGGGAGTGGGAGGCAGAGGGCCCTGCCCCACCCCCACACCGCTGCCAAGGCACCAGGAGCTGTGAACTGCGAGCGCTCCCAAGGTTAATTAATTATTACATTAAAATGCACCCGTTGAGGGGCCCCGCAAACAGGAAAGTATTAATCACTCGTTTCCTCAGACTGACAAGCACATTTCCCTAAATTCCTCCGCTGCTGACTTAACCGAATGATAATCCCCCGGCTGCTGCCATGTCCCATGAAGTCACAGCTCATGAATATTCTGGCATCGCAATTTGCTTTTTAAAAGGACAGACTTATTATTTCATTTTAAAGTTTGCTGTCGTGCATAGTAATTTCCCAGCTCCTAAAATGACGAAGTGGCAATGGCCGTTCTGGCCAGCCAGGAGCCAGGCCCTTGAGCACACAGCAGGACCCGTCTTTGCCATGTGGGGACAGGGATGCCAGGTTGTCCTGCACCCCAGCCTGACAGCCCAGTCCACTATGGAACAGCCACTGGCGGAGCCGAGAGCAGGCTGCCCTCCCCCCCCGGCACTGAGCTGTCCACCTCCGGTCCACTCCCATCCACCTCCTGTCCATCTCTGGTCCCTGCTTCTTGGCAGCCTTCTGTGTGGTGGCTGCAGCAACAGCCTTGCTGTCTGTGATTGGGGCGAGGAGCCGGGAAGTGTGGCCGCGGAGCCTGACAGACACGGAGCTTAAATCTGACAAGGCTTTTGGCAAAATGCTGAGCCTCCGTGGGCCCCCAGTTCCTGGAAGTGCGAACCGGGCTGCACCCAGGCCCACGCAGGGCCGGGCTGATGCTCTGTGCTCCCCTCTGCTGCCTCTGATCTGGAAAGGGAGGGGCCGGGCCCTGGCCTGATGTTGAGGCCATCTACTTTGATGTGGCAGAAATCATCGCACCCCAGGACTGACCGAGGAACAGACCCTCCAACGGCTTCCCGGGACATCTTCCCAGGGCCATTTCCACCAGCTGTTATAGGTTGGTCCAGGGACCCATTAAAGCAACTCACCCAACACACATGTAAGTGGAAAGTAAGATCTTATGACGCCTGTCACGAGCATTCCCAAGGAAGGAGCGCTTCCTCAGACCCTCCTTTCAGAGAGGGCCACTGGGGAGGGGGAGGGCTGTCCTCAGACCCTGTCCCTCCTCTCCAGACCTGGCACTGTCTCCTGCTGCAGGCCGGGCAGGCTCTGGGCGGCTCTGCCTCCTGGAACACTGGCTGCTCCCCCTCCCTTGGCACCCCTGAGCTTCTCCCTTGCTCTTCCCCCAAGACTGCGCGCAGCCTCCCCAGTGAGGCCCGTGGGCGTCCCTCTCTGTCCTCAGACTCAGGTCCTCTGGACTCACCTGGACCCCCTGGGTCCTGTTTGCTCCTGCCCCTGTCCAGGTCTTGTGTCCAGGCCCCAGCCCCACAGTGGGCTCCTGTGCAGGGGGTGGCCAGCTGCGTTGGTACTTGGTTGTTTGGAAGAATGGCAGGCGCTCATGGGAGGTGGTGACACAGGCACCACGTGTCACAGGGCTTTGTGGGTGGAGAATTGCTCACGGTGAACTGTTCTCGAGTTTGAAGGTGCCATCGCACCTCATCTTCATAAAAGAGATGTGATTTGGACCCCAGGGACCCACAGCACCCCTGTTGGCAGCTAGAGAGTCCCTGGGCATCTGGGATGTGGTCCACCTCAGCAGGATGGTGGATAGGCTGTGCACGAGGCATCAGTCCCCTGAATGAGAACTGCTGAAGCCGACCTGAGTCTGACTGTGACCAGACGTCTCTACCCACCCCTGGGAATGTGGCAGAGAGTCTGAGTGGCCAGGCCTCCCGAGGCTGGGCTCCTGGACGGCTGTTCTGTCTTCTCTGAAATGGCGTTTGCGGAACTTGGCACCATGTGTCACAGGGCTTTGTGGGTGGAGGTCCTGAGGGGCAGGGCCGTCCCGCACGTGCATCAACTCCAGCACTCTGGGTCCCAGCACTGGGTGTGATGGCACCCGCTGCCCTGTGACAAGAGCAACACGCTCTCCCAGGTGAGGGTGCCCAGCCGGGAGGGCTTGGGCCAGGTGCACACAGGAGGAGGAGGCAGCGCTCCCTCCTCCCTGGGCCAGCTGGGCAAGCCGGGATCCAGGAAGCCCTTCAGAACATGGATGGGACAAGAGGCTCAGAGAGGGGCAGGAGTCCTCTCAAGGTCCTGCAGGTACAGAGCAGGGTCCCGGCCTCCAGCAGCTCCTGTAGGTTCTACCTGCCCTGCCAGGGCTTTCCAGAACCCTCCCGCCTCTGTGTACAGCCTCAGGAACATGCCCCTTCAGCAGGGTGACCTGCAAGTCCAGGGAGGAACAAAATCATAAGAAGTCTCACCAAACATCTTCCCTGCTTCAGCTGAGGGGCAGGAGCAGGTGGGGCCTGAAAGACCCAGGACCTCGAGCTCCCGACCTGAGTCCAGAGGTCCCTCCCCAGCACCCAGGCTGTCCGTGTCTCTCTCCAAGGTGCTGAAAGCCCCCTGGCCCAGCCACCTCCTGGCAGAGCTGTCTTGACCACAGGCTGTGGTGGACTCCTGCCTCACCAACGCCCCCAGACACGCACAGACCCCTCACCAACACTCCACCGCCCTCCTCTTGTCCTTTTTAAATCGTAGCACAATATGAACGACACTAAAGTTACCATTTCAACCTTTTCTGAGTGTGGAGCTCAGAGGTGGCAGCACCTTCCCGCCGTCCAGCAGCGTTCACCACTGTCCACCCATGGCTCTCGCACCTTCCCAGCCTGACACTCTGTCCCCCAGATGTTGTCCCTCCCAGCCATCCAGTCCTCTGTGTCTGGCTGAAACAAGCCGAGCTTGACGTCCTCAAGTTCCCCGGGCCATAGCAGGTGCAGAGTTTCCCCTTTCCTAAGGTCCACTGGTGTCCCCTGTAGGGGTGGCCACTGCAGGTGTATCTGCTGGTGGACGTGCAGGTTGCTTCTTCCTCCTCTTGGCAATGAAGTCGTGCTGCTGGGAACCTGGGTTGGCAGGCACCTCTTCACGTCACTGCTGTCACTGCTTCTGGGTGTGTCCCAGAGGTGGGACTGCTGGGCCACGTGTGGGTCACGTGGTGGTTCTGCCTGGAGTGTCTCCACTCCGGCTGCACCTGCTCACACAACACCTGCCCCGGGAGGCGTCGCCCCATCTCACCTGCCCCTGTGATTTTCTGGGTGTTGACTGCATGTGACAGGTGCGTCCCCACCTCTCTGCGCTGTTTGTCTTTCTCCACTTGGTGCTTTTGCAGTGGGGAGTTATTTAGGGCAGAGGACAGTGGCTCAGAATGGGATTCTGGAACCAGACCTGGACCCAAATCCTGGCCTCATGGCTCACTGGCCACATGACCCCAGACTGTGGTCAGGGAATGTCCATCAGGAGCCAAGCAAAGCAGAGTTGACGTTGCCAGCTCTTTTCTTGTCATCACTGTGGAAGGCAGGACCTCCACCTCAGGACCGAGGCAGGGACTGGCTGGCACGGGGACTGATCCTCCTGGGTGTGTGTGAGAGAGCAGGTGGTGGCTACGGCCCAGCAGTGCTCTCTCCCCTCGGCCAGCAAGGCCACAGCAGGGCCGTGTCTGTGGCAGGGAGCTGGGGCTTCCTTCCTGAGCGCTAAGGGCCCGGAGGGCGCAGCTCACCCGATGAGTGCTGGCGTTGGCGCCCTGATGCAGGAAGCGCCCGGCACCACTGCTGGGAACAGACATCTAAGTGACTTCCTTGCTGAATATTTCATGATTTACATTAATGGCTTTCTGGTGTTTTTCATAACAAAACTGTCCACCTTATGGTGGGTTAAAATGTGGTTATTCCGGTCACTCTCGCCATGATACTCCTCTCCCGGGTGCCTGTCCCCCTTGTCCCTCTGCTGGGATCTTCCCGAGGCTCCCTCCCCAGGGATGGCGTCGTGTCTGTGCTGTGGGGGTCTGTTCACGGAGGCAGCGGGGGTGGGGGGCTAGGGCCAAGGAGCTGCCTCATCAGCCAGCACATGAGGTGGCCTGGGGCCCAGGGCTGGAGGGACCCTTCTGGGACCTAGCCCAGGCACCCAGGCTGTGACTGACCTGCGCAGGTCACACCTCACCTGAGAACCGCCTGACACCCCCCAGGATTGTGGGTTTTAATTAGCGGAAGTTCATGCCTCGCTCCCATCTCCCTACTTTAGCCTGATGTCCCTTTTCCATCCCAGGGCCCCACACTGTGTGTCACCGTGTCCCTTGGGCTCCTTGGGGCTGTGAAGCTCCCGAGACTCTACAAGCCTGTGGCCTTGTGCTGGGCAGGCAGGTCAGGTGTTTGCAGAGGTCCCCCCTGGGCGGTGTGTGCTAGCTCCTCACAGCTAGCCTGGGCGGTGGCCACAGTGGGCAGCCCCAGGTCGGGTCCTGTCAGGTGCAGCCCGTCGGGACCCTGCCCATGCCGGGGCGTGGGGGCTCTGAGCTACTCCCAGCCCATCCTCCCTGGAGGGGGGCCACCACACGGCCCCCACGTGAGGAGAGGGGCGCGCTCAGTCACGTGGAAGTCCCTCCTGCGAGCGCACCTGGCCGACTGTCTCCCACTTCTCAATCACTCCTTTGTGGCCGTGTGGACCAGGAGGCTGCTGCCCCCTGGGCTGTGACCCACACAGCTCTGCTGTGGCTCAGCTGGCTCCAGCCCTGGCTGCTGCCAGCCCTTCGGGTGGCTCCATGGGCCTTCGACATATCTATCCCTCTCTGTTTCCTCCAGGAATTTTCCAGATACATATTTAAATTTAAAACTGTGGCAAAGACGACGTGAACTAAACTTCCCATTTTGCGTTTTCAATGCGTGCAGGGGCGTGCACCATCCCCACTGCTGTGCAGCTTCTGGGCCTTCTGTGCCCAGAGTGTGCACCTCCCACCCTAACTCTGTCCCCACGCCTGGTGTCCCTTTCTGCTGTGTCTCTGACCCGAGGACTCTGGGCCTCTGTTGCAGGGCACCGCCTCCTGTGCCAGGCCCCTTGGCTCCACAGGGCGTCCTCAAGACCCCTCCTGTGACAGCCTGAGGTTGCATAAATCAGGACATGATCCCCCAGGGTGTCATGGGGACGCCCAACCCTGAGTACCCAGCACAGAGCCTGGGCCCGTGGCCCTGCCCAGGAGTCTCTGGAGGTGTTTCCTGGCCACTCCTCCCATCACAGGGCCAGCAGGCAGGCCCCTTCCTCCGTGGGGCTGCCAGGCCGGCCTTCCCATCCTCTTCTCTCTGCATAGTCCTCCCCACCCACCCCGGCCCATCCCTCCCTGGCCTGTCCTTCATGGGTCCCTGGTGGACACGCCCTTCTCCAGGGCACCAGCCCTCACCCCCAGCACCACCTGGGGAGGTGCACCTGGTTGGTTTTCAGGGCAGGGTCAACACCAGGCAGTGCCCAGCCTGAGGGCACGAGGCCAGCAAGGTGCGCATGGAGCCCCTGCTCTTTGGAGGAGGACACTGGGCACTGGACATGGCCAGGGCTTGTCCAGGGTCCACAGACCCAGAATGGTAGAGCCAGAGCATCTTGACAGTGCCTGACCACGGGGTCAGTGTCCTGCCCTCTGCAGGGAGGATTCAGGAAGCAGAGGGGAGAGATCCTGAAAGGGGGAGGAGGAGCCAGGCCACTGGGGCAGGCCAGGTGGTTGGCACTGGAGCTGCCCAGCCCTGGGCAAAGGGTAGCTGCTCTTCCCTGGCGTCTTCAACTGCCTCGGCCCACGCCCAAGCCCTTCCCCCTTAGGCACCGGATCAGCAGCCTTGCAATGCCTCCAGAGCCTCGGACCCCCTTGGAGTCCAGGCCATGCCTGGGGCCCCCTCAGCCCCGGGCCCAGCCATGTGCCTGGGTTCTGGGCAGCCTCCCATCCATGGTGGACTCCCTCTGGGGCTTGTGCACCTTGCCCAGGAGCAGACGCTCCGGGCCCCGGGCTGGGGTCAGCCCACAGTGCTCTCATCTCAGAGTGAATCAGCTCCCACCAGCTCCCTAGGGCCTAGGGAAGGAGCAAGTCGGCGGGCTGGAGGGGAGGACCCTGGGGGACACAGCTACTGAAGAAGCAGACCACCCTACAGCCTGGGCAGGGGCTGGGGAGTGGCAGTTCTGACGTGCGTCCACAGCATGGGCTGGAGAGACCTTTCCCATAGAAGCTGTGCCCATTGAGGTGCCCCACCATGTGTCCCCAGGAGAAGGAGGAAGGCAGGCCACTAAGGGACAAGGAACTAGCCAGAACTGACACCCTGTCACCATCCCCCCCTACTTTGGCCAGGACCAGGGCCCCCGCTGCAGGCTGACTCTCCATGTGGCCCCCCAAATACATCAGGGCGTTGCTTGGGCTGCTGCCTCTCCAGGGACTCCGAGGGACCCCTCCCTGCCCAGCCCAGTGACAGGGCTCACGTTTCCCAGCTGACACCAAGAGTGACACCCGAGTAGTAATTCCTAATTAAATAGAACAGGGGATTGTGGAGCGATTACCCACACGGATTGGACCTTGAAGAACAAATACCCTGTTAGCACCCTTCTGCCGAGTACACATGGCCGTGAAGCAGGACAGAAGGGAGCCTGGAGATGAATCTGGAAGCCGCCTTTCCTGGAGTCGCACAATCATAAATGAAGCCGTTTCGTGGAGCGCTAACAGAGGGAAAATGACTGGCCCGGTCTGATTTATCTGCTCAGATGCTTTGTAGTACTTCAGATTAATAAAAATATTTAATAAAGAATCAAGATGGTTTATCTGTAATGCAAAGAGAATCACATTGCCTATATTTTTATTACTGAAAAATTGGAAGCAGGAAGAAATAATGATATAAGCTACTGTATAAATGACAAAAATACCCATTCTGGTTATGTGCTTCGCTCCGCCATCTCTCTCTGCCCTATAAACATAATCTATCCGCCTGCCTCTCGGCTGACTCCAGAGCTGCTCTGCGCTGTGGAGTTAATATCCCCCTGCTCTCTGCAGCGCGGGGAGGTGATTAAATAAGAAATAAATTCGGCTGTCATTGCATTTAAAATCAAATCAAGGATCCTTTGTTACCCCCAAATGAAGCCGCTCTCCTTCCCTGCCCGTACGCAGGCTGCCGCTTGCTGAACCATTTAGAAATGTACATACAGTAAACTCCGCGCGTAATGGCTTGCGCTACGACATGATCTTTATGGGGCTGCTGTGCGAGCTGCCGGGAGAGACCATAAGCAGCACATGGCTTTTTAAATTTAAAGTTATAGGTATGAGAGCGTGCAGGCTTGTCTCAGATCCATCTGAGTCTCGTTGGCAGAGGCCCCTGGCAGACCACCCCCACCTACAGCCCTGGGCAGGGGCTGGGGAGTGGGGCAGCTGTCCCAGGACCCCTACCCCCTGCATGGCTGCAGCCTGCCCCCCTGCCTGAGAGAGGATGTGGTGGGGACAGAGCCAAATCAGGTATTCTCTGTGCTGAGTCCCCCAGTCGTAGCCAGACCCACAGGGCGGGGGGCTGGACACCACCTGGGGAGAGGGTGGAAGACAGGCTCCCTGCTATGGCAGGAGGGGCCCCAGCTCCCTGCGGGGGAAATGCCTGACGACAGGGCAGGCAGAGTGGGCTCCAGGCTCCAGCGCTCACCCCACCCCACCCAAACCTGGTGGTGACTGAGAGGCAAGGGGTCTGCAGGGGACAGCAGATGCCATCACTTGTTTGGCCTCCAGGCCTCTGAAAGTGAGGGAACAGCCCAGTGTGTGGTGCTTGGGAGCAGCAGCACCAGGCAAAATGCAGGGTCACGGGAAGGGCCCTTTACGGGACCATGAGCCCCTCCTTGCTGGACACGTCACCTCTGGGCATGGAGTCCATTGAAAGTGCGGTTGTCGAGTGAGTGACTGAGTGAGTACATGGATGTGTGGGTGAGTGAGTGGGTGGGTGAGAGAGTGAGTGAGTGAGTGGATAAGTGTGTGTGAGTGTGTGAGTGAGTGAATGTGTGGGTGAGAGAGTGAGTGAGTGGGTGAGAGAGTGAGTGGGTGAGTGTGTGTGAGTGAGTGTGTGAGTGAGTGAGTGTGTGTGTGAGTGAGTGTGTGGGTGAGAGGGTGAGTGTGTGTGAGTGAGTGTGTGAGTGAGTGAGTGTGTGTGTGAGTGAGTGTGTGGGTGAGAGAGTGAGTGTGTGGGTGAGAGTGAGTGGGTGAGTGTGTGTGAGTGTGTGAGTGAGTGTGTGCGTGAGAGAGTGAGTGAGTGGGTGAGTGTGTGTGAGTGTGTGAGTGAGTGAGTGGGTCAGTGTGTGTGAGTGTGTGAGTGAATGTGTGGGTGAGTGAGTATGTGGGTGAGTGAGTGAGTGAGTGAGTGTGGGTGAGTGTGTGAGTGTGTGAGTGAGTGAGTGGGTCAGTGTGTGTGAGTGTGTGAGTGAATGTGTGGGTGAGTGAGTATGTGGGTGAGTGAGTGAGTGAGTGTGGGTGAGTGTGTGAGTGTGTGAGTGTGTAGTGAGTGTGTGGTTGAGTGAGTGTGTGGTTGAGTGAGTGCGTGGGTGAGTGAGTGGGTGAGTGTGTGAGTGTGTGTGGGGTGTGAATGAGTGAGTGTGTGAGTGTGGGTGAGTGAATGTGTGGGTGAGTGAGTGTGTGAGTGTGTGGGTGAGTGTGTGAGTGAATGGGTGAGTGGGTGAGTGGACAAGTGAGTGTGTGAATGGATAGGTTAGAGAGTGAGTGGATGAGTGAGTGAGTGGGTGAGTATGTGAGTGGGTAAGTGTGTGTGTGTGTGTGTGAGTGTGTGAGTGGACAAGTGAGTGAGTGAATAGGTTAGTGAGTGGATGAGTGGTGGATGAGGAGTGAGTGAATGAGGGGTGAGTGTGTGAGTGGTAAGTGTGTGAGTGACTGGATGCATGAGTGGGTGAGTGTGTGAGTGGTAAGTGTGTGTGTGTGAGTGACTGAGTGGATGTGTGAGTGTGGGAGGGCTCCTTCTTCCTATCCTCTACTCCAGGGTCCCCAGGAGCCCGGCCCCGCCCAGCCCACAGGTGGCTGAGCAGGGAGTGAGTTCTGCCCTCAGGTCTGGGGAGCTGCTCCAGGTGGGGTCCTGTGCTGTGGCCTTGCTGCTGTCTCTAGAGTTGCAGGAGGTCCCTATACTGTCATTAGGCCTTCCCAGACCCAGGTGAATCTCAGCCCTGATCCCTGGACGGGACCAGCCCTCACCTGTGGGTGTACCATAAGTGGCACCTCCTGCTCCCTCTGTCCACAGGGCCTGGGCAGGCCTTGGGATGGCCAGGTAGGGAGCTTACTGGGGGTGGCATTCAGCCCCTCTCCCAGCTGCTGGTCACTGGCCCGTGGTGTCCAGCCTGCCCAGTCCCTCTGGTCCACACTCCACCAGACCTCAAGTCTTCAACCTGCAGGGTCTCAGGTCTCCCAAGCTTTGCTACCACTGTCCCCTCCCAGGCTGCTGGACACAGGTGGGGTTGTCCAAGCTTCCTGATCCCTGGGGGCCTTGGTACATCCTCACTGGGACCTGGGCGAGAGGGCACTCACAGGGCGGTAACCACCTCCCAAGCCGCCCTGCAGGACAGGCCTTCCCTTCTGCCTGCCCCTTGCCTTGGCGCCTGCCTAGTCTGCACCCATTACTCCAGAGCTGATCTGAGCCTCACATCCCTCACCAAGGCTCCCACTCGCCTCGGGCGCTGGACCCAGGGCATCTCTGCCTCCCAGTCCGTAGAGTGGTCTGGAAGGCTGCAAGGCCTGGCTGGAGCAGCGCATGCCCGTCCCTGACAGCCCATGAGCCCTGGTGGTCCCCACCCCTGCGTTGCCTGGACGCAGCCCAAGGGCTCCTCCTGCCCTCCAGCCCGGCTGTCTCCCTCTCGGGCACAGTGCTTCTCTTTTAGAGACGTGGTTCTCACCTCGCTGCCCAGGCTGGCCTTCAACTTGTGACCCTGGCCCATCTTGGGCTCCCTACTAACAGGCAGTTACCATGTAAGGCTCCAGAGCACTTCAAGCTGGCCACAACAGTCCCTGTGCCCCTTCTCCCTGACCTGCAGATCCTGCAGGAAGGTTCTCGAGGGTACAGCTGGGTGTAGAGGGAATGTCGGGGGCAAGGCTGCCCCATGTGGCCCCCTCCTGCCCCAGGGCCCTCAGCTGTGGCTGCAGCAGCTCAGAGAGTGGGGGTCCCAGCCAGCGGCAGGAGCCAGGAAGGCTGGGACAGGGTCTAGAAACTCCAGCCCAACCCACAGCTCCCAGCTGGCTGGCTTCAGGGTCAGAGAGCGGGCAGGAATGCAGACCTGCCCAGGTGAGCCATGTTCCCCTGTGAGGTGGGGGTGTCTGCAGCCCCCACTCTGAGGGCTTCTGGAAGGAAGCACACAGGGCCAGCTCATGGGGGTCACACAGTGGGTGGCCAGGGAAGAGCAGACCTTGACCAGCGGTAGAGCCATCAGACAGGGCCAGTCATCCACCTCTGGCAGCCAGCACCTGCCCCAGAGTAGCCAGGGACTCTCTAGAGGGCCCTACCATCAGCCTGGACTTGACAAAAGCCAGAGCCTTGTCCCTGACCTCTGACCCCTCCTCCAGGCCGAGCCCAGACCTCTGACCTCAGCTCACACAGAGCCTCACATTCCACTGGTCCCTCAAGCTGCCCCCAGGCCATGGGAGGGCTTGTCAGCCCACCCCCGCCAAGGGCCTGGCCCAGGGCCCACCTCCGCTCTCTCCCTTGAGGTGGTCACCAACCTCCACCACCAGTCCCTGGTGACCTTGGGCACCTGTTGGCCCCCTGGCTGGGGGTGCTGGGGTGCAGGCCCTCCTGGCCATCGGGGCCACACCCACGCAGCCTGGGAGCCCTTCCAGAGAGTGTCCACAGCTGCCGTTGCCAAGTACATTAAGGTTAATGTCGCCATCTTGCTAATGGCCCACTGTGTTATAATGTGTAATATAAACTTAAAAATTAATTGTCTCACCTTCCAAAGCATCTTTAACTGCTTCTGGAAGGAATATGGCTAATAACCATAATTTTAACGTCAATTCTTGTTAGGAGGTTGTGTTTGACCAAATTTCTTTTGTTAGTTCATGATTTCACATTTTCTTCTCCTCTGAAAAAAAATCTCTTTATGTATGTTTTAGTCATAATTTTAAAAATGCCCACAGGAATGTAAATCAGTCCTTCGCTCACCCTGTGTTACTATGTCTGCACGTGCCAAACGTGGTCGCAGGGGTGACCTTGGACCACCCTGTGTCATGGGGGTTTTCTGGGCCCAGCTGAGTTCCAAGGTGGCCCCACAACCTCAGGACCCTGTGAGTGGCAGGTGGGCAGCACTGTCCCTGGTCCCAGGTGTAGAAGCTGGGTGCCCTCTTCCCAACGTTGGTACTGTCGAACAGACGTGCTCCTACTGTTTGGGTCTCCCTTGGAGCCTTTGGGGATAGCGAGGTATGACCACGGGTGAACTCTGCAGCCATCAGTCCTCTCCCTTGGCCCTGGACTGAAGAGGCAGCTGCCTGCCCACTTGCTCACCTGTCCTCTGGTCTGCAGGCCAGGTAGAGCACAGGGCCTTGGCCGCAGACAGGTGGTGTCCCTTGTCCTCTAAGATCTGGAGCCTCAGGGGCTGCTCCCTGTGGACCTGGCTCAGACTGGGCATCCTAAGAGGCCATGCCATGGGATGCTTGCCGGGAGTGGGCAGGGCCACAGGATTGGAGAGGCAGCTCTGGCCTGGAGCCTGGCCTGGAGGCTGGGAATGCCACAGGTCCAGTGGGTAGGCTGGGGACAGGCTGCCCATTCCAGCACCAGCTCCGTGGACCCTTGCTCTTCGGATGTGCAGAAGGCATGGGGTCCTTGAGAAGCTGAGGCACGAGAGGGAAGAGTAGGGACCAGGCCCAGAGACCCAGCCCTGGAGAGCAGCAGCTCTGGGTCTTAATGAGCTGTGCCCAGGTGTTCCTCTGTGTGTGTGCGTGTGTGTGTGTGTGTGTGTGTGTGCATGCCTGTAGGGGACAAGTGGGGCACAGCACCCTCAGATCTATCCACATTCTCCCGTGAGCCTCTGAGTCCAAGGCAGCCTGCCATTCTGCTGGACAAGAGCCCTGGGGCCAGGCCTTCTGCAGCTCTCCCCTCCCCTGCTTTTCTGGCAGCCCCCAAATGCAACAAGAAAGTCCTGGGGCCACCTACAAGTCGCCAGGTGTTGGGCAGGGAGCTGGGCGGGGAGCTGACAGTGCTGCAGAGGGGCTGCCCACTTCCCCATGGTCCCAGCCGCCGGCAGCCCCCGCTGTGGGCAGGTTGATTCTGTTGCCCAGAGGACAACAAATCTTTCTGACAGCAACAGGGATGAAGAGACGCTTCATTACGAGGCCACGAGACAGCAGGGCCATCAGTCTTGAATGCTGCGACCCGACCCGGTCCTGAAGGCTGTGCTGAAGGCTGTGTTTGGCTGCTTGGCGGCACCCTGGGGCTCGGGGATGGGGATCTGGCAGGAGAGTGCTGGCCACGCTCAGAGACCTGGCTTGGGGGAGCACTGAGGCCCAGGCTCTGAGGGCTCCAGACACCAGGACTGGGGGTTTCTGGAGGCCCCAGGGGGACCTGCCAGTGGGCGGCAGGGAAGCAGGGGGGCGGGGCCCTGGTGCCCCCAGAGGCTGTCTGCTACAGGGCTGACCAGAGGTGTGACTAGGCCAGCCCGTCCCGTGCATGAGAGGGGGTCAGTCGGAACCCACTGGAAGGAGTCCCAGCCGTGCCAAGAGCTTCCCAGATGGGCCCTCCCAGCCCATCCCCCATGAGAGGTAGCCCTGGGGAGCTCAGCCTGAGAAGGTCCCAGCCTGTGGCCACTCCTCTACCAAGAACAGGTGTGGTGTCAGTGTCTGCTGGGCAAGGAGGGGACATTCCAGGGGAGTTCCTTGTGGCCCTGGCTGCAGGAGCAGTGGCGGGGACCCCAGGGCAGTCAGGGGATCCACAGGGCAGACTCCAAGCCCTTCAGCTTTTGCCCGGCTGCTCACCAGGTGCTGGGCTCTAGTGGTCTGCACTCCAGGGGAGGCCTGTCCTCAGGCTCTGGGGTTCTCATATTCCCTCCAGGGTCCTCAGCTTGTCCAGATTCGCCACCTCCCAGAGGTCCCCAGGGCCTCCCTCCCTAGACCCCCCAGAGGTATCTGTGAGTCCAGGGGCCGGTCTCCTGCTACGTTTTAAGGGGACCCAGGGGCTGCAGAGGTGGCTAGGGGGACACAGCTCTTGACAGAACGGGACATGTGGGGACAGGAGTCCTGGGGAGGTTGCCAGCTCTGAGGGGGCCGGTGGCGGCCGGGTGCCAGGCCAGGCAGCTTGTGTGAACCGCCTGCCAGGCAAGCTGGCGCTGTCGGCGCTTGGCAGGCGGCGGCGGGAGGGTGTTTGCAGACTGCCGCCGACAGCTTCGCAGCCGAAACCGCCCCGGTTAAACACAGCAGTGTGCCGTGCCCACGGCGGCCGCCGAGGGCGGGAGGCAGGGAGCCATGTTCGGGGGTGACTGGGCCCTCTGGGTCTCCCATGTCCAGTGGGCATCCTGCCTCCCGCCTCTGGGCTCTGGGCCTCACCACCCTCAGCTGTGGTGAGACTGGAGAGGGGTCTTGGGGACAGGGCTGGGATCCCTGGACGGGCAGACCCTCTGAACCTGTCATGCCCTGGGGGCTGCCAGGGCTGGGGGAGGGCCCTGTGGTCTGCTTTGGGTCCTTTAGGGTAGACTCTGGTCCCGCCTGCACATCTTTACCTGATACCCTCTAAGGAATCCCCAGCCTTCATCACAAGGTGGGTGGGTGCCACCCTGAGAAGGGGGGGCCTGGGACCTCAACCCCACATGGGGAGGTGATGCGTGCACCCACTTTGCTGCCCCCAGCTGTGGAGCGCTCGGCTGTCCCCGGCTCACAGGGCCAGGGAGCCAGGCCTGGGCAGAGCTCTGCGGAACTGGGGCAGTCACAGGCAGCGGAGGGCCATGTAGAAGGCAGGGTGGGTGGCTCTGCTGTGGGTGGGGCAGAGAGGCCAGGAGGACAGGAAGGGAGGGGTCCTGGGCCCTGTCCTGGCCTTAGGCTCTGCAAGCACCCGCAGGGCAGGTCCCTCTCCAGGGACCCTCGGTCCTCACCCCGTGAGCGGTTGCCTGTTGCTCTCAACTCCAAAGGCCCAGTTCCACCTGGGGGCCGAGGCAGGTGGCCTGTGCAGGTGTCTGGCAGTTCTTCGCGGGGCAGGTCCCTCCACCTGGACTCTCCAGGCCCCTTCTCGACCTCCCCTGTGGCTCTGGGCCTGCACTGGCCCCTGAGGAGAGAGACAAAGGTAGCCTCTGCGGCTGAGCCCAGCGCTGGCCTCGCTGGCTAGCGCTGTCCTCCCCTTACAAACAAAGAAACTTGGGCTCAGAGAGGCTGGCGGTGTCCAATCCTGGTTGTGGTACACAGGGGACCTCAGGAGGAGCTCTGTGCCCAGCCCTGGGGACGACAGGGGTGGGTGAGGTCCTGAGCTCATGAGCTTGGAACAGGTGCAAAAGACCAAGGAGAAAGTCCAAGTTCCGTCCAGTCTGGATGCCAGTGTGAGGATGTGCCCTGCCTGGCCAGCCAGACAGTCCTCCCCGGGGACAGCTGCGACTTGCCTGCAGGCTGCCTGGGGCAGCCAGAGCAAAAGGAAGGTGTTCCTGGCAGAGGGACCAGCGCAGGCCAAGGTCCTGAGGCAGGGACGGAGAGGAGGCCAGAGAGGAGGGGGGCACCAGAGGAGAAGTTCCACACCCAGTTAAGCTTGAGTTTCAAATAAGCATTTTTTTTCCCTGGATATGGGGTCTCACTGTGCTTCCCAGGCTGGCCTCAAATTCTGCTCTGAAGAGATCCTTCCCCCAGCCTCCCAAGTAGCTGGACAGTAGGCATGCCCAGCTAGTAAAAAAAAAAAATTAATCTGAAGTATATCCCCAAATTGCATGGGCCATACTTACACTCTGAAAATCAAATGTGTACTATGTATTGTGAGCGCCAGTTCCTTTGCTAGGTCTCGCAGCCTGTGCTGGGGATACATGTTTGAGGACATCCCCCTGGCTGCAGGCTGGACCCTGTCCATACCTACTGCTGCCTGGGTGGTCAGGGCACTCTCACCAAGGTAGTTCTTCTGGCTTTCCAGCCTTTGTCCCGTGTCCTTTATGGGGATGGCAAAGAGGAGCCCAGCCCTGGGCAGAGGCTTTCTGTGGAGCATGGAGCCGCGGCCCCTCCTCCCACGTACAGGTGGCCTGTCCTGCCGCGTCTCCCAGGTCACCACACACCCAGGCCAGGGCGGGGCTCCCTGCTGCACCTGCTGGCCATGCACAGAGACCATCCAGTCTGGGGCTCCAGGCAGTGCAGATCTGCCCTGCTGCGGCCTGCCTGTGAGGCCACTCAGCTCCCCCAGAAGCAGGTGATAAGTGTCCCCCACACAGATGGACGAAGAAGAACACAACTGCTGGTTACAGGAACTGGAGCGGGCGCTGGCCCTCTGCGGGGGCTGCAGTTTGGTGCAGTCTGCAGACCGGAGGCCCCTCCTTTTTCTGGAGGGACAACATGATCAGATTTACGGCTGGCACAAGAGATCATCAGTGCACTTAGCAGCTCCCGGCCTGGTATGAGGGGAAGTGGGCGGCGGTGGGGGCTGAGGTGGGCTGGCCTGCAGGAGAGCTGCAGGGGCTCCCGGAATCCTTCCCTTCCCCCACAGCGGGCAGCGGGAGGGAAGAGGCCGGGAAGTGCCCTCCCCCTGTCCCTGCTCAGCCGAGCTTCTCTCCTGGGCGGGCACTCACAGGGCCACAGATTGTCTCTGAGGCTCCCCGGCCCGGGCCTCGCCACCAGGCTTCCTTCCCAGGCTGGCCGCTCCCGGCTGATGGGCGTCCTCTCTGGCAGTCCAAGTCCCTCCGACTGGGCTCCCCACTGAGCCCCACCACACTCAGGCCAAGGGCCTTCTTATCTCTGAGCCTCAGTTTTCTTTCCTGCAAATTAGGCCAGGAAGGAACTGCATCTGGGGGACTCCTGCACCCAGCAGGCACCCTGTCCCCGGGGCCCAGCCCAGGGCGGCTGCTCTGGGCCCTTCTCATCCTGCCTGAGCCCTGAGTGCGCCACGGGGTGGAGGAGGGGCGGGGGCACCCTGAGGACAGCTGGAGGCGCACTGCCGCTCCTGCCGACCCCGAACCTGCGCTGCTGATGCAGAGGCACGGGGCTTGGTGCTGCTGGCCCTCGGTATTCAGGAATAATCGATGGGCCCTTGATTTCCATACAGTAACTGTCTTATTAAATCTAAATTTAATGTGCATTTGGAATCCTTAATTTAAAGTGCTCCTGCACCCACCATCTGCTCAGCAGCTCTGCTCTCTAAATACAAAGGCAGCGCGTGAGTGCCACTCGGAGCAGCTCCTCGAGCCAAGGTGCCCAGATCGGCATGCCAAGGTCACTCCTGACCTGGGGCTGCTGGCAGTGCCCCAGATGCCTGGGAGGCGGCAGGAGAGGGGCGCCTGCCGCGCCTGGTGTTCGCGTTTGAGGCAGCAGAGCCGCCCAGCCCTGTCCAGGAACCTTTGGGTGAGGCTACTTGTGCCCCACCTTGGTTCTGTGTCCTCTGCCAGTCCTGCCCGCATCTCCCTCTGCCCCCACAGACCTCAGGGCCTGTCTGGAAGGCCCAGGGGAAGCTGACCCTGGCCCTCTGATGTCTCCCTGTTTGGACGCATGTCAGGGTGACCCCAGAAGTCCCTTCCTCATGAGCTCATATTGGGCACCTATGGGTCCAGCTGCCTCAGCTGGCATCACCTGGCCCTGCCCTGGTCAGGCATTGGCTTCTGAGCACCTGTGTGTCCTGGGCCAGCTCATCTTCCCTCCCTGGGAAGGGGACAAGATACCTCTGGGGCTGGAAGGGCAGGAGGGGTCCACAGAGTGCCCTCATTTCCCAGCTTGGGAGGGGTGCTGAGCCGGGTGGCGGCGGGTACCTGCTGCTCATGCCCCTTCCTCCTGCCCTCCACCTCTGTGGCCTTGCCCCTCCCCTGGATTTCCATAATGGCCCTGGGAGGCCCCTCATGGCTGAAATGGTGGGAGTGAGTGGGTGGCCCCCTCAGCTCCTCATTGTGAGCCTGGATGCTGTCTGCCGCCCAGGGCCGTCCCTTAAACAGGCCCATTACCACGTGGAGGCCCCGGCAGGGAAGGGTTAATGTGGCCAGCTCAGAGCTGCAGCCCGTCTCTGCGTGGAGAGGCCAGGATCCCAGTGTGCAGCGCAGAGCAGCCAGCCCTGGGGAGGGGCCAGCCTGCAGGTGCCCAGCATTGCCCCCCTGGATCGTGCTGGGTGGGCAGACTCAGTTCTTATCACAGCCCCACCACTCACTAGCCATGAAGTGCCTCGGTTTCTGTTATCTGTGTGAGTGTGTGTGTGTGTAATTGTTGCAGTAAAATACTCAAAACATAATATTTACCATTTTAGCCAGTGTCAGGTACACTCAGTGACCTCAAGCACATTCCCAAGGACGGTGAGAAACTCACACCTCTACCTCGTCCCAGAACTTTCTCCCACAGTCAAGCAGCAGCCACCCACCCTTCTCTCCTCCAGCCCCGGGCAGCTGCCCCTCCTGGGATTCCCTGTAGATGGACGCGAGCCCCGTGTCTGCTTCTTCTCTGCCGAGGCCCCCAGGGTGCGTGGTGCTGACTGTGTGGTGCTTCTTCCTGCTCACTGGGGCTCATGTCCACGTGTGGCTGTGGCCAGCACGACCCCCTCCACTGATGGACACTAGGCACTCGTGGACAGAGCTGCTGTGAACACTGGTGCACAGGCATCCATCACTGCTCACCCCGGGTGACTCCACACCTCCAAGATGACCAGGCCGATTTCCAAGCCTAGCCGGATTCCCTTCTGACCGGCCTAGAGATTTTGAGCAAGGCTCATGAAGTTTTGTTTTCCCATCAGCTAAATGGGAATGACTTCCTGTCCATTACAGAGCCCCCTGGCAGGTGGGAAATGTGAGGGAGGAGCCAGGAGGGGTGGTGCCCACATGCAGAGGGCACCTGCACCTGGCCATGGGACTGCAGAGACCGTGAGACTGGGGTGAGCAGAGGCCAAGCCCATTCCTAGGTCTGAGCATGCCAGGAAGGTGGCTGTGGAACTGGTAGGGAAGGGGGTTCCTGCTGGGCCAGGAGGGCTGGCTGAGGTGCCCTGGAGCCACCAGAGGTGTAGACAGCCCTGGGCAGGACCTCTGAGAGCTGTATGCCAGCCTCAGGCCTGGGCTCTGGCCCTGAGCCTCACCATTCCTGCAGCACCCTCTGGTCTGATGCTCCTGGTGACTCGTTCTTTGGGGCCAAGCTCCTGCCTGGGGCACCACAGCAGGTGGTCAGCAAATGCTAAATGGACATCTGATTTCTAATGTCCGTGACACCTGGCAAGGTAGCATCTGTTTACCTCTCATTCACAAAATCTCAGATAGCTTAGGTGACCCCAAGAGTCCCCCAAGTCAGAAGATGGAGTTGGGACCCCAACACAGGCCATTTGGCTTCCGAGTGCAAGGCTGCAGTGCACGTGTGCAGGATGCTCACTGCTCAAGCCAAGCTTAAGAGCAGAAAAGGAGAAACATCCAGCACCTGTTCTCACTGTGCCCCACCATCCTGTGCCCACCTCTGGCTGTGCCTAGGGGCACCTTGTTGTGACCCCTATAGAGGCCATAAATGGGCTGGTAAGGCCCACACTTTACCAGGCCTACCCGGGAGCTGTGGGGCTGTCACCAACACGCGCAGCTGTAACGAGGGCACCACTTGTCTTTGTGGCTGACGAGGGTGGAGTCTGGGGAGGGGCCGGCAGCCCTGACCAGGCCGTGGGGACGCACAGTCCACGATGGTGTCAGCCCTGGAGAGTGAGGGCTGACTGTCCAGATGCCCTCCATCCCCACTGTTGGCATAGGAGGGACTGAAGGGAAGCCCTGGGACCAGTCCATGGCGGTGTCCCTCCCCCCGGCACCTGTGTGATTGCTCCACAGAGGAGGAGACTGGGGTCAGGGTGGCCAGGCCCCCATGCACGGCTCTAAGCCCAGGATCCCTCCCCTCCGTCTGCCTCTCAGGCATCTCAGCCATCACTTGCCTCTGGCACGGAATCACCCCGAAGTCCCTGGGGCCCTGGGCACCTGGGTTGGGGTAGCTGAAATTCAGCCTGGGACTTTACTGAGTGCACGTGGTAAACTTCCACTCAGAGCCCAGACCTGTGGGGCGGGCATCACGCGGTCCCATTTGGCAGAGAAGAGCGGCCAAGGCCAAGTGGGGACAGTGGCTGGTCCCCTGCGTGCCTCCTGATGAGGCAGGGCCTTGAGTTAGGGCTGGGGACAATCTGGCCACAGGCCTGACGCCCTCACCCAGGCCCCTCTGGGGTCAGCACTTCTTCAGAAAGTCTCACATATTTGGCGGAGTTGGTTTTCTGCCCAGATCACAGCCACGGTCTTGGCGGTAATTGCCTGCTCTCTAACCAAATCGGTCTTCATTCCGACGAGTCCTGCTGTCAGCCTCTGTTCCAGGAAGGGTATTTCGAGAAGTCAGTGCTCAGTACAGACGTATAATCAAACGGCAAAATGCAGAGGGCACCGTGGGCCTCTGCCAATCAAATAAAAGCTAAATGGCCTGAGCTTTTAGGCCGAATACTTTATGTATTCCCCCGGGGAGGGCCATGCACCGGCTCCCTGCCATCTGAGGGGAGGGCCCTGCACCTTCTGCAGAGGGGCAAGGGGATATAACTTCCTGCCCAGCCAGGCTGTCCTCTCCTGGCCCTGTCCTGCAAGGCCATCTGCCTGTTGCTACCTTCCACACCCGTGTCCAGGTGTCCCCTCTTCTGTGGCCTAGCCCATCTGTCCCATCCTCCCCCATGCCGCCAGGCCTGGGACCCTCCTAGAGTCCCCACTCAGGCAAGCCCTAAGCCTGGGCCCTGGCCGGGCTTGTCCTGGGTCTGTCTAATCCACTGGTCCTGAGACTCAGTGATAGTCCTGGGGCTGATCACCCAGCACCTGAGCCCCTGGAGCATGCAGAGAGCAAGGTCCCCCGACACCTTTGCTCAGGACTAGCACCCCTTTGGCCACTTCACAAGCCCAAGGGCCCTCCTTGGTCTCCCCAGGTTCCTCCAGGAGGGGTCCTGCATTATTCTTTGCTACCGCCCCCTGGTCTAGCTCCCGGGCCTGGGCCCACCAGGGCTGAAGCTGACGGGGGCTTGCCACTCACCACTGCTCTAGGTGGAGGGGGCCCCGCCAGGCACTCCCGCACTCACCCCAGCCGTGGACCCTGCCTGCAGCACTCCTGGGGCCAGAGCTGGGCTCAGCAGGAGAGCGGGCAGTCCTCGGGACACCGGGCAGAGCTCTGTGGGACTGCACAGGGGTGGTCCTTGGGGCGTCCCTCCAGCTCCAGGAGCCTGTGCCCCCCAGTCAGAGCCAGCAGGTACTCTGATCAGGGACACTGCCATTGGGCCTCTGCCCCACAGGCACAGCCTGGGCTGCCTGGTGGCTGTGGAAACCACTCCAGGGGGTAGGGAGAGCCTTCCCCCAGGAGCTCCTAGGAGCCCAGCAGAAAGAACTAAGCAGAGATGGGTGGTCACACGAGTGGAAGCCCAGGGCTCAGGAGCCAACAGTGTGGACGTGATGGCAGGTGGCCAGAAACAGACGGCTCACAGAGGGGCTGGCACCGGTGCCCAGGAACCTGCGAACATGCGCTTTGTGTGGGATGCTATCCACAGCCTACACTTTGCAAGGAAAAAGACAGGCCCAGCCACCAGGGGATGTGGGTCATCCTCTCTGGGACAGAGGGACAGCCCTTACAGTGGTGTGCAAAGTGTGACCCCCCAGGCCAGCTCTGTGTCCTCTGGCACCCACTTCAGAGACAAGTCCTTTGCCACATCTAGAACCAGACCTGCATTTTAGCAAGATGGGCAGGAGCCTGTCAACAGTAGGGATGCAGATGAAGGGTACTGTCCATAGTAGGGGTGCAGTGGAGGGGTACTGTCCACAGTAGGGGTATAGATGAGGGGTACTATCCACAGTAGGGGTACAGATGAGGGGTACTGTCCACAGTAGGGGTGCAGATGAGGGATACTGTCCACGACTTGGACACAGTAGGGTGGAGATGAGGGGTACTGTCCACAACTTGCTGAACTTGGGGAGAATGGGGCATGGAGATGCACGCTCTGGTGTTGGGGCATGCCCCCACTGCACTGGACTTCTTGGTGAGCAAAGCCTGAGGGAGGGGGCACCTGTGAAGCCCCATGGGGTAGGGGCAGGATGCCAAGGGTGTCAGCCAGACAGGACAGCAGGAGACAGGACATGGGCCTGCACTGGGGGGGATGTGGGGCTCACCGCCCAGGGGCATAAGGTCAGTGTGCTCCATGCCCAGGCTGCTTGGGGGTGCCCACAACACACAGGCCTCCGGGCAGGGGCTCCGGAGGCCTGGTCATCTGCCCCTTGCTCCCCAGCAGAGAGCTCCTTCTACTTCCTAACTGGCATTCCGGGCCAATGGACCAGGCCAACTTGGACGGACACTCCCTGCCCTGGTGTGGGATGGCCTGGGCTGTTGAGTCCTTCTTTGTGCAGACTCTGGGTGAAGCCAGAGGACTGCTGGGAAGCACAGAACATGCTGGGGGAGCCCCTCTCTGAGGCCAGAGGAGCTTGGCTCACTCCCGGGACAGACCTCGAGGCTGGAGGCTGGACGCTGGCCCACGGCACCTGGGGCCTGAGGCCTGGCCCACTCCAGCAGCAGGTCTGCGTTGGTGTCCACCCTCTCCCCGTCTTTACAGGTGTGTCCACGTGGTCATGCTGCAGTCACATCTTAGCCCACATGCCTGTGCCCTGTGGCCCCATGAGATGGCACCACCTGGTGACGGGGAGGTCGCCTGGGCTGAGTGCACTCTGGAGCTCCCACCAGGCAGAACCAGCCAGCGATGCGTTCTCAGAACGCACCCCATCTTTCAGCAACTCGTGGCTGCGTGTTTTTGCTCAAATATTCACGGCATAACGTGTTCAGTTTTAACCATCTTCAAGTTCAGCAGCATTAGGTGCTCTCATCCCCACAACTGAAACTCTGTCCCCATAAACTGACTGCCAGCCCCTCCCCAGCCCTGGCACCCTCCATTCCACTTCCTGTCTCTGTGGCCTGGTGGATCTCTCGGTACCTGTCCTCTGTGATGATGTCCTCGAGGCCCAGCCACCCTGCAGCAGGTGCTCGAGGCCAATCCCATGGTGGCTGGGCCACACACTGCTTATCTGCCATCCCTGGTCACAGGGGCTGGGCCACCCTTGGCTGTTGTCATTCTGGCTCTTCTGGGCCACACCTGAGCTGCTTTCAAGGGATCCTGATCCTGCAAAACTCCACCTGCCTGGTCACAGCCAGTTTGTCTGAAGAGCCCTGGCAAGGACCCTCCCTGCCGGCACCTGGCCACCTTGTGCGGGGGCTGCTCAGGGATCGGACTGGGGGGGCTGGTTGTCTGCTCCTGCTCTAGATGCCTGGGACAGCTGCCTTCCGGGTACCTGTCTTCTGGGTGTCCGAGGTTGGACTGACTGATGCACTGGCTCATGTCACCGCCACTGCCCCCATTCTCCAAGAGCCTCTTCTGTGTGCCCTGTTTCCCCAAGGACATTTGTTCTTCCTGTCTTGCGGGAGGACGGGGGAAGTCCCATGTAGTGAGGGTGGGGTGTGGCCTTTCACATGCTGGTTTGGCCAGTAAGAGGAATGGATGTGAAGCCCCTGAAGTGTTGGGTATTGCCAGAGGGACACACCAATCCCAGGCTGGGGTCCCAGTCCCTGAGCCACCCTGGGCCAGGAATCATGTGGAGAGACGCCTGTCCCTCTCACCAGCTCATAGGCACCAAGTCAGACTTGAACTCAAGGGAGGTCCAGCCCCTCAGCCCCGTCAGTGGGAGTCACAGGGGCCTCCAGGGGAGGGCCTGATCTACTGATGAAAAACGAGACCATCAAGGCACAGGGATCCCAGTCTGCGGAGAAAGCTGCATACGCGGCTGAGCCTCTGTCACTCAGGTCTCCAAGGTGGAGGAAGGGAGGGAGGCCTCAGGTCAGAGGCCCAGAGACAGGGCCTCTTGGCCATGCCTTGCAACCTCCCTTCCCAGTTGGGGTCTGTGGCTGCTTCCTAGAGAGGGGCTTACGAGCGCTGCTTGCACTGCAGGAGGCAGGCTGAGGGAGGTGGGGGGCTGCGGGCTGGATGAAAGTGTGCTCAGTGTGGGTGCCAGGGCGGAGCAGCCTGGAGCTCCCAGGGCCAGGCCTGCTGCTGAGGGGGACACATTTGGGAACCTTCCGATCACAAGGAAACCACAAGGAAACGTGGCTGGCTCATCCCCAGGTGGGTTCTGTCCTTACCTGGCAGACAGGATAGAGCCACACACCTGAGTGGCCCTGGGCCACCGGTCAAGCTCTGCCTCCCAGCACAGCATGCATCTGCTCCACCCAGCTGGCAGGCCGGCCACCGCTGCACCTGCCAGAGAAGCAGCTGCCTTTCCTGGAAATCCGAGGAGCTGCACGAGGTGGTCAGCACAGTCCCGGGCACTCTTTGCTCACCCTTGCACAGGGCTCCTCTCCCCCCATGGGCTCCTGACCATTTGTGCTGGAGCACAAAGGGCTGGGGACAAAGCCAGTGTGTCCTGCTGACGTGGCACTCCTCTCCCTGTAGGCAGGACAAAGGGTTCGGGAGGGCAGCTGGGGCTCAACCCCAGGAGCTGCTGCTGTGAAATGGAGCCTCCCAATGCTCAGCCAGTTTCTGTCAGAGGCTCCCAGGGCACAGGCCAGGAGCAGGGTGGACGCTGGGGGCAGAAGCCTAGCAGCAACTGCCCAGCAGCTGCCCAGCTACCCACTTCTCTTGGTACCAGGGATTGAACCCAAGGGTGCTTAACCACTGAGCCACATCCCCAGCCCTTTTTGCATTTAATTTAGAAACAAGGTTGCATTGAGTTGCTTAGAGCCCCGCTAAGTTGCTGAGGCTGGCTTTGAACTTGGGATCCTTCTGCCTCAGCCTCTGGAGCTGCTGGGATTATAGGTGTGACTACCATGCCAGGTAGCTCCCTCCTTCTTAGAAACCCAGGGAAGACCAGCACCTGGAAGGAGCCAGGCTGGGCTGGGCAGCCATCCCAGAGACACAGGACTCCTGGTTCTAGCCAAGACCTGCCTCACAATCCTCCCTGGGCCTCAGCTGTACTGGCTGCTGGGGAGCTTGGAAGCCACTGGGGACATGGCCACAGAGCAAATCTACATGCCCTCACTGAGCCCCAGTAGGTAGCTGAGCAAACAAACCCACCTCCCTCCAGCAAAGCAGGTGCTAGGAAGCACCTCTCAGGTGGCAGAGCGGCCCCTGAGAAGACCTTTGAAGGGCTGCAGGACACACAGACTCTGCACAGGTACTGGGGAAGAAGGGTCATCTAGTGCAGGAAGCCATGTTCCAGGGCCTGAGGTGAGACTCAAGCAGCGGCTCCAGGATCTGCTTCCGAGGGACATTTGAGCAAAGTGCCCGGCCTGGCCTGATCCAGCCCAGGAAACCACTTGTGTGGTAGAACGGATCAGCCCAGGCCCAGCGGCTCCCAGGCAGATCTGGGAGGAGGTCTGTCCACTGCAGTGGCCCATCTGTCCACCTGGGGGCAGCCCTGGATGAAGCAGAGGGGCAGGAGGGAACCATACACAGGTTGGGTGGCAGGTGAGCCCCACTTTGCTGACAGCAGAACCAGGACCCAGCAAAGGCCCTCCCTCCTGTCATGGTAGGCTCCGAGTAGGGCCCCACAGAAACCCCCAGGACACCCAACCCCTCCTGCTCCCCTCACTTATAAGACATTGGTAAGGTCAAGCGGCCCTGAACCCCAGCAGGATCCCTGCTCGCCTGGGGATGGCCCTCTCCTGTCCTCTCTAGGGGCTCCAGCAGCCTCAGATCCTGAAACCAGGACCTTCTTGGAGGGTTGGCCGCCTGGTCCCAACAGCCTGCTCCCTCCCTGACTTCTCAAAGTCCCCTCAAACCCCACAAGTTAAGCAAAGCCCAAGATACATGGGTTTGAACTGACTTTATTATTCTGTAAATGTGAATTTTACAAAGCGCTTTACAGTTAACGATGACATCGTTTTGTCGTGGACTTCTGCCGTGTGACACGGCTCTGAGCACGCTCGCTCGAAGCCCTCGGGGTTCCCTGGTCGCTTGCGCACATTGCTGTCGGTTTAGTTATCGATACAATGTTGTCAGCCATGGCTACAAAGTAACAGTCTGGTCGCTAGGGAGAACAGCAGGGAAGGGCTGAGGAAGGCAGGAAGGACACAGCAGGCTCTCCCGGCCAAGACTCTGGCTCTGTGGAGCCCTGGACAGCACAACGAGTGACCTCAGTGTCTTAGTTAACAGTCGTGAGTTACAGTACTACTTTAACCCCCAGACAGATCCTTTCAAACAACTGTCTCCTCTTCAAGTCTTTCCTCCAAACATTCTGTCGAAAGGATGAATGTTCTCTTTGCACCCGGTGCCATCCAAACGTTCAAGTCAAAAATATTTATACATTTTATACTTAGTTCTTTTTTTTTTTTTTTTGTCTGCTAAAAATAGTATTGCAAGTTTTGGCTTCTTTTGACATAAAAATCACAATCGTGTGCAAAACCCTAACAACGGAGGCAACTGATCAGAACACAAGCAGGTCATCCAATCTGAATGCTTTAGATTCTGCATGATTTTCCTTCTTTTTTAAAACAACAAAACAAACAAACAAAAGCAAAACACCTTTGCCATTTTAGAAACATCTTGTAGCGAGCCCTGCGCGCTCACGCGGTGGCCGCACGGAGCTGGCTGGCTGACAGGAACAGGCAGCATCATTCTCAAACAGTAGTTAAAGCTGAGAGGCTTCTACGTGCCCCCTTCCCAGTAGGACTGGCTGCTGACAGAGGCAAACAGGTTTCTCCCACTCGGGCAAAGACACTTCCATAAGAAGAGCCCCTGGGGGGCCCAAGCAGGACCCAACGGGGAGGCTGGGCCAAAAGACCAGCTGTTGAACAGGACCAGGCTTGCCCCAGTACAGCAGCTGGCCACCAGCCCCTCCTAGGTCCTTCCTTAGCCCTCCTCTGGCTCTGAACAGATACTGGGAAGCCAGGAAGGATGGCTTTCAGTGGGGGGAGAATGAGACCACACAGCCGGTTCCCCTCTACCTGCCCAACAGTCATGCATTGCAGGGTCCCCGGAGGGTCCCTCCCTGCTGGCCTCTCACACAGCTGCGTCCACAATCAGGGCAAAAGTAAGACACCAAATCAGATGCAAACTGAAGCGACCACAGAGAACTCGGTGAGCAGACCTGGTGCAGAAAACAAGACAGAATTCAAGTACCAAGGCGCCGGCCAGGCGGACCGCCCCTCCCAGCTCACAGTATCTGTCCTGTCTCTGGCCCCTTCCTCTGGACCTTTTGCACTTGTCCCAGCTGCCTCCAGGGTTGTCCCCTCTGGAAGGGCAGGGGAGGGCGGAGCGGTGGCTGGACCCCCAGGCTGGCCACCTGCCTCAGCAGCTCCAATGCGGTCCAGTCCCGACTGTCCTCCTGGAAAAGGCGCCAATATAACTTAGCTCTATAATAGACTCTATATAGTATATGCGTATTGCTAGTAGTCAAGCTTGGGAATAAAGGTGCAGACATCTCATAAATACTGAGTGGCTCGTCTCTGGTCTACAGGGTCTGGATGAGTCAGGGTCACGCGCGCAGGACAAGACAGCCCCCGATTCTGGAATTAGTCATCTTGTAAACAAAGGAGGGGGGAGGGTCCGGTTTTCTTAATTGGTTTTCCTTGGGAAAAATGATCAAAAGATGCTAAGGCACTCTGGAAGGCCCCTCCGAGCCCAGGCCCACTGCCCGCCCGCCTGCCCCGCGGTACATTCAGGATGCGGAGGGAGCGCCCCCGGCAGGTACAGTCATCGGCCACGCACGTCTGCAAACGCTCCCGACCATGTCCCCTGTGGACACATTAGTGCAAAACGCTCGGCCTGGCCCGCCTGGGGCACAGGGAGAGCTCAGAACCCATTCACATTTAATTATTATTATTTAAGTTTTACCTATAGCTCTTGCCTTCCTTACCCAGAACAAAACAGACGGCGATTATAAACAATTAAGGGACAGAGGTCACAGGACATTGTGCTAGCCCGAGCAGTGGTCAGGCATTCTGTGCGGCCACCACCTCCTCTAGTGGCCAGTGGCACCCTCCCTGTGCTGGCCCAGGGTGGGGGACCGTGCCCACTTTGGAGTGGAAGGGAGAGAGACAGAGCCCTTCTGTCAACAGCCAGGACAAGTGGGTCCACCTCCCAAAGGTCCCCAGGGATGGTCAAATTAAAGTGCAAATCGGGGGGTGGGGGCGGCAGATGAAGGAAAAACTCAGAGAAACCAGGGCGAAGCTCAACCTCACCCAACATCCCCTCTACTGCCCCCTGGCCTCCTCCCAGTGCCAAGAAGGCTTGGTCCAGGTTCTCAGAGGACACCCTGGGGACTCCAACCCACAAGAGCCCGAGTGGGAGGAGACAGGCAGAGGGAGCCCTCCTCTATGCCTGAAGGTTCTAGGTGCTGGTAGGAGTGGTCCTGCAGCCACCCAGCACCCCAGGAATGCAGGGTTTGGGTCTCCCTGGGACTCAGGCCCCAAGGGGCAGGTAGAGGGGCCAAGGCCAGATCCCGTGGTGCCCAACCCTGGTCCTCCTGCTCCCTTACCAAAGTCACTGGATCTCCATGGAGGGCAGAGGCATGCTGGGCCAGTGTATGAGGGGCCCCCTGTGAGGTCTCCCCAACGCCTCTCCACATGGAAACAAGGGGCCTGGTAGGAGGAGCCCCAGCTCCCCATGTGGGACCCAGTGCCCAGTACTGCAGCTTGGGAGAGCCTGCCCACGAGTGCATACAGGAGGGGGCAGCTGAGTTCAGGATGGACGGAGGGAGCAACAGACCCTTTAGGTCTGGGCTTGGGAGTCCCTGGCCACACTGGGAGTGGCCTGAGTCTGCAGGCAGTTCCTGGACAAGGCAGAGGAAGAGACTCCTGGGCAAATAGCTCTGTGAGCCCCACCACACAGAGAACAGCACTTCAAGGTCAAATCGAGCACTCTAGCCTCCAGCAGGCCAGCTAGCCTCCATGGCCCTCTCCACTGCCCCCATCTGCCCCTGTGGTCTCTTGACCCTCCAGTCCACCTGGAATCCACACCTGCAACCTGCCCTAGCTCAGGTCCGAGCTTGCTGCCCACCCAGGAGCCTTGGACACCCAGAGTCGCCCAGGGCATGAGTGAGGGGCAAAGCAGGGGCCATTCCACCCTGGCCCTGCCCAGGTGGCTGTGCCTGCTCAGCAGAGCCCCCAGGACCCCTGAGTTTGGTCTCACACATTCTGGCTGCACTTACTTGGGGCCCCATCTCCAACAGGAGGTGACAGGACCCTGCCCCGGGCTGGGGGAACATGGCATGGACTCATCCCCAGTGAGCAGTAGGCTGGGGCTAGCGACACCGTCCCTCCCCAATTTTTTGCTCTTTTGGGTCTGAAAATTTCCAATATATGAAACAGATCTGAACTAAACAGAAACACTAAACAAGTAAAAATCCCAGAGTGGCTGGGGAGTCAGGATAGCGAGGGCAAGACCAGCCGCGTGTGTCCCATGGTGGGCACAGGGTGGCAGCCCTACCCCATGGGATGGCAGGTAGCCAGGCTGAAGCCAGTGGTGCCCTGGGGTCAGCAGGCCAGTCCCTGGGGCTTTAGGTGAACCAAGGAGCCACAGGGCCAAGGGTGGGCAGAGGGAGGACATGGTGGTGGTGGTAGTGGTGGGAATTAGGGCTCTTCCCCCACCCCAGGTGACTAAAAGCCACCTCTGCACCACCGCCGCTGGTCCCTGCACACACACACACTCACACACGCACGCACACACATGCACACACCCATACAGGCGGTGTCTTAGGAAGAAGGAAAAAAGGGATTTTGGCCCCTGGGGGCCCAGTGCTGCCCCAGAGCCCTGGTGGGGTCCCCATGATAAGAAACGGAGTGTCGTGTACCCACCTGTCACAGGCACCTACTGCCCAACTTCCCCTTCTGGGGCAGGAGGAGCAGGAAGGTGGGCGAGGCAGGGGCAGGGCTGGGCATGGGGGCCTGGGCCTCTGGCCCCCTCCCCAAGAAGCGGGAGGGGAAAGCTACAATAGGAGACTGACCTGGCGGGTATCAGAGGAGCCCTGGGCCCTTCTCCCAGAGCGTGGCCAGCGGCCTAGCTGTTTACAGTATAACGATGCGTTTGTTTCCTTCATCCATTTTAAATACAGGCAGAATAAAAATCACATTTTTGTCAGGCAGCAGTAGCAGTTCAGTAGGTAAGTGGCTTGATCACATTTGTCTGTATTAGTAACGCATGCAAGCAGCTCTAGTACTCGGTCCCTTGTGAGTGGCCACGCGGGCCCTTACAAAGTCCCTGCATAGGTGCCCTCCGGCCTTCTTGTGGCTGCGGCTGCTGGCGTCTGGGGCCTGCTGGAGCTGGTGCTGCCCTGCTCAAAGGGCTGTGGGGGGCTCTGGCCATCGGGGGGCAGCGGCTCAGGGGCGGCCACCTCCTGGATGACGGAGCCAGCCCCATCAGCCTCCTCGCTGGCTTCGAAGGCAGGGTTGGCGGCGCTCAGATCCACATTCACAGCATCAGTTCTCAGAGCCACGATGGTGGCTGCGTCGCTCCGCCGCTCAGCATAGATGCGCTGTTCGAACACCTGTGCAGCGCCGGGCGGGAACTCGGGGTCCAGGGGCAGGCTGGCAGCCGAGGCGCCCATGACGGTGCGATACATCTCCACGCCCTCCGGCAGCATGGACTTGATCTTGGGCAGCCAGCGCTTGCGGACGCGGCGAGCGTTGGTGCACATGTCCGCTGCGATCACATTCATCTCGCTCTCCTTGAAGCTGGGCGCGAAGTTCTGACAGTACACTGTAGGGGCAGGGGCGGGAGGGGCATAAGACACTCTGCACGGGCCAGCGGCCAATCCCATGGCAGGGACTTGTAGGGACCATCCCCTGACTCAGTCCCTGCTGGCTGGGGACCAAGTGGCCCCAGAGACTCTCTTGATCTCAGCCATGGAAGCAGTGGTCTATTTTCTCCCTGGTCGGTCCAGGAGGCCCATGGGATCCTTGGGGACAGTCTCTGCCTGGTGGGGTGGGACAGCCCCCACTGCCCACCCAGATTGGACTCCTTCAAGTTCTCCAGGTCTCCCCACCTGCAAATTGGGACCTGTTGCAGGGCCCTCCTCACAGGGCTAGCGGAGTGAGAAGTCAGTGCACCGAGAGCTTTCCCTGTCCCCATCCTCAGGAGCCTTGGACAGCAGCTGTCACCACCAGTTTGGAAAGACTCTCCTTGCTCCACCAGGAGCCTCACACCAAGGCCAGGCTCAGGTCCCCCAAACAGCAGCAAGCTCAGGGCAGGTCCTTCTGACAAGCTCTGCTGGGAGCATCAGACACACCCCGACCCCACAAATTCCTGGGGCCCGGCTGTCACCCTGTGCTTTTTTGGGGGGGGGACTATAACCACTGGCTGCCAAGGCTCCTGCTACACAGGGCCTTCTGCTAAACAGAATTAGCCTCAGAAGGATTTTTTTTTGGAGAAAGTGAGATGTTTCCTGGGCCACTGGCTGTGGAAGGCTGTGCCCTGGGCCAGTCTGCCTGCGCTGGTGCAGTGGCTCCTTCCCCATCTGGGGCACGGAGCTGGGTGGTGTCTGCCACAGAGAAGGACCGGGCTCCGCCCCGCCACCCAGGAGCGGGAGGCAGAAGCCGGCCGAACAGATGGCAAAGGCTCAAAATAACCTCAACATGTAAATAAGGGGTTTTGTTCAAAAAGGAAAATTAGATCTATTGCGCATGTTAAAATAGTTCCGCAGCTGAATGCATCGTGCTTGGGAACCTCCCAAGGACGCTCACACCTCGAGCCGGCTCTGGGGCTGCTCTTTTCCTTCTCTCCGAAGTGCGCTCAGGGAGAGCCAGGTGCGGTGGAGCACCGCTGCCCACCCAGCCTTCTGGGGCTGGGATCTGAACCCAAGGGAGCTTCCTAGCTCCCAAGAGACCCTCCCAGAAACCCCAGGGTCCACTCACACTTCACAGCATTCAGGACCCGGCTGTCCAGTGGCTTGCGGCTCGGGTCACTGGTGGACGAGCGGATACCTGTGCCGCAGCTGTTGGCCAGAGTGTTCCTGCAGAAGGGTGGGGAAGGGACGGGTTACAGCGGGCCAGAGGGGACTTGAGGAGGAGCCCCCTCACCCCTCGCTGTGGCCCCCTGGGACTGGGGTGCCTGTCACAGGAGTCGGGTCCATGTGGAGTGCAGGCCCAGCCTCCCTCTAAGGGAGAGGGAGAGCAAAGACCCCAGGACTCAGTGAGTGACTGATCAACTGGGCCAGGAAGCTGATGCGCTGGCCCTGACCTCGTCTGCAGGGACCCCGGGGTCACCTGAGCAAGCTGCCTAGGCACGGGGGCAGGAGCTCTCCTAGCCCATAGGGTCATGGGTACAGTGCTTTACACTTCATTGGGGAGGCCACAAGTCATTTGGGAAACACTGGCCCCTCCCTACACCAAGCCCTGGTCCAAAGCGACTGGTCACCCTCCTAGAGCCTCCCCTGTCCTCGCACTAACAGGCTCTGTTGAAAAGTCAGGAATGCACAGAACCTCTACTGCTGAAACCCACGACAACCAGACAGATCACAGCCACAGGAGACTCTAGAACCTTCTGAAGCTCTCCCTGGTGCCTCCCACTTACCTGTCAAAGAAGGTCGCCAGGAGTCTCCGTAGCAAGACCTTGTGCTTCACCCCTGCACAGAGGTGGCAGTTCATGAGCTGGCCACGTGTAATATAGACCCCGGAGCCTGTGGTCAGCAGACATCAACATGTTAGACCCATGGCCTTATGATCCAAAACCCAAGGCTCATGACCTTCAAGAGCCAGAAGAGGTGAGCAGGGGAGCAGGGCCCCAGGGCCCCAGGACCCCAGGACCCCAGGACTTCTGCTTTGCTAGGAGCCATCTCAGCTCCCACCCACTGGTCCCTAAGATATGCTCCATGGAGGCCACCTGCCACCATGTATAACTGGGACCCAGCAGGTCTTGAGAAAGTCACGGTGTCCACACCACTTGATGACACACCCTAGCTCCCAGCTCTCCCTGGTGGGCTGAGGCCTGAAGGCAGGACGCAGCCACCACAGCCCTGACCACCTCCCTGGGTATGTGCTCTGAGGGGCTGGCCCTGTCCCTTCCCAGGCAGCAAATGGGGAGATAGACAGCACTTCACCTGGGCCAGCTAATGTCCCCCAGGTGCATCAAGGAGAATCCAGCCAGGGCATAAGAGTGACCAGGGAGGCCCATGCTGTAACACCCCAGGATCTCCCCAAGGCCTGGTGAGCAAAGGACCTCCAGAGAACTGAAGCTGCCTGACCAGTGCACACTGGACACTGCCATGTGTGAGGGCAGCTTACCCAAATCACTTGGCCACCCCACTGTGTGCAGGAAAAAACAGGGTGAAATCACTGAAGGGCACACCAGCCCTTGCCGTTCCGTGGCTCTGTCAGTGTCCTCTTATTTGGGTCTCCACTATCTGATCTGCAATGGGGCACTGAGGACCAGACTGAGTGCCCCAGGGGAAGGAGCCAAGGCTGTCCAGTTCTGGCCCAGGAGGAACCTGCTTTCACCTGGGGAACCTCGCTTGGTGCCCTCAGCACCAACTCTGGCCCTGGAAAAGGTGCCAGCACAGTTGGGGGAACCCTCCCCAGCTCCCCAGGGATCTGTTCTGGGGACAGCAGTCTCAACAACTGTGAAGGCTCCACTCCCTGAAGTCCACATGCCCAATACCCAGGAGCCCCGAATTCTTCCCCCAATCCCGCCACAGACCCTCCTGTCAGAACCTGGGCCGGCCCAACTCGGAGGTTACTCCATCCTGAGCATCTCTCCGGCCCCAGCACCCCACACCTTAAACAGAGGCTGCCTGGAGGGCGGAGGGCGGAGGGCGGAGGGCGGAGGGCGGAAGGCACCTCTTCCTGGGACCACACCAGGCCAGAAGCCTCCTGGGATCCTGTCCAGTGCTCATGATCCATCCAGCCTGACACCCACTCTCCCTGGAGCAGCTGTGGCTATTAGAGACAGCAGGGCAGGGAGTGGTGTGCCCCAGCCACCAGAGCAGCCCTTGCCCACCACACACTAGCCAGGAAGTAGTGCTCTGGTAAGGCCAGGAGTCCCTGTGAGCTGAAAGGCAAGGCCAGCCCAGCTGTTAGCTGCCCACCTGCAGCCCAGTGGTGAGGTCTGCCTCAGGCAGCAGTTCCCAGACAAGGGACCACTGGGCAGAACCCAGAGCACAGGCAGTGACTGGGTGCCAGACAGAGGCAGACCAGGACATTGGGGGAGGGGGACAGCTTGGTGCTGGGGCTGGGGGAGGGCACCCTCGGGACCCCATCCAGCCTGCATTTGGGACTTCATGGGCAAACCAAGAAAAGAAATGACCAGAAAATGGCTGAAGGGCCCGAGGTACTGACAGTGCCATGACTTTATCCCTTTGCTGAGTAGCCCTAAAATCCTACAAGGGGCTGGGAGGCCAGAGGAATCCCAGCGCTGGAAAGTCCAGGCTCTGGCGAGGCCTGCAGCCCACATGGGCTGTCAACTCCACTGCGTTCCCTGTTCCTGCAGAATTCCAGCCTGGACTGAGAGCTGCCTCCTGGAACCTCTGGTCACCACCCTCTCAGGCTGGCAGTGGGCACTCACATGAGAAGGACAGTGGTAACTATGGGACTCGGTTCAATCTGTGACCTACATTAACACCACGAATGCAGCCCTGCCAATCAGCAAGGCGGCCAGCCCAGGGGATTCAATTAAAATGCTAAATTAATTCAATTGAATAACTCCTCTTAATGACACATTCTTCTAAAAGGAAATTAGAGGAAATTTAAGATGTTCTTTTTTTTTCCTTCGACTGACTGGTGATGAGTACATTGTTCATAGTTCTGAAAAAAATAAAGGGAGAGAGGACATTTGCATACAATAGACAGGGTGGAGCATCCTCACCTGCCACCAGCTCCAGCTTCTCCCCAGGGTCGCCCTCCGAGTAGAGCTTGGGGTGGCAGCGGTACCCAATCTGGCTGATGAGGCTGGCGGGCAGCGCCACAAGGTCACGGCGGATGAGGACGCAGGAGCGGCTCTCCAGTGGCACCGGCTCTGGCTTCTCTTGCACTGCAGCACAGAAATCACCTGCTCAGGTGGGTGTCTGCTGGCCAGGCTAGGCTAGGCTGCCCTGCGCCCGCCCCCCACGTCCCCTGATGCTGGGATTGGACCTGCTCTGTGCCAGCCTGTGCCAAGCCAGACCCGCTCCAGCCGTCCTCCAGGCCTGCTGATTGCAGCACGTTCTGCTGGCTCAGCCCTGCCCTGCAGGAAGCCTGAGCGAATGAGCAGAGGGAGTCAGGGAGGGACACCCACCAGGACCAGGACACTGAGGGCTGGAGGCAGCTCCCAAGGGGTGTCCCCCTGCAGGGGCCGCAGGCCAGGGGAAATGAGGGCTTGTGCTAAGCAGGAGGCCAGAGAGGAGCCTGAGCCGGGAGGGGAGGCAGGACAGCTCCTCCAGAGGCACCATGGCTAGAGACGGGGCAGCAGCGGGGCCTACGCCTCTGAGCCAGGGGGAGTGCCCAGCTCTGCCCGAGGAGCGCTGGCGGAGGGAGAGGCTGGAGCTGCAACCAGGTGTCAAGCAGCGGCAGACCCCAGGATCTCCCCAGCCAGCTCCCTGGAAGAGGCAGCGGGGCACAAGCAGCCCTGTTTCATGGGTGAGGGGACCAGGGGACTTGGCGAACATGAGGAGGACATGGCTTCTCAAACCATGTCAGCGTAAGGGGCTGGTCAGGCAGATGCGGTGTCACCGCAGGCAACTCCAGTCTCCTGCTGCCTGGGAACGTTCCTAACAGGACCACTGCCGGGACGGGCAGCCAGGGCCCCGGGGCCACCTAGGGCCTACAGCTCTGCAGTGTGCGCCCACTGCACTGCCCAGAGGAGGACATTTGGGACTTCATGGGCAAACTGAGGAGGTTACTGTATTCTGAACACCTCTCCATCCCCACCTCCTTCAGGGTCTGGAATCACCCAATGCTGCTCCCAGGTACCCCAGGGTCCCTTGAATGTGCCTACACCATCCCCAGAAAGCCGGATGCCAGCCAAAAGCATCAGCTCTGCCCTGAGCACAGGTGTCCAGGCCCTCCCCAGGCCTCCTGACCAGCTTGGCCTGCCAGGTTCTCCAGCAGGACACCACAACTGGGGTGCAGGGTCCCCTCGAGGGTTCACAGTGGGCTGGACCAAGACCCTGCATCTACCTACCGTTTGCTGAGTGCTGTAAGCCAAGGATGCAGCCTCACCCACCCCAAAATCCTGCCCAGTGCTGCCAACACACCCCTGAATGTCCCTGCTGCCCCTCGTCCCATGGAGCCTTGCCACGGCCCCTGCTCTGACCCCCAGGGTCAGTAGCAGGTCAGCAGGGCTCCAGTACAACTAGCCTGTGTTCCCACAGGCCACCATGGCCACAAGGCTTGTGTTCCTGACTCAAAGACCTGGCAGACCACACACACAGCAACCTGCTCACACAGGAAGCCACCTCACTCATCCCAATGTCCCCAGCACACAAGGTGGTCCTGAGAGAGCCACCTGACCCTGGTCAGAGGTCCTGTTCTGGGCAGGCTCCTCACGCCTGGCTGGGCAGCAAGGCCCAGGTGAAGGCCCAGGCCCATCCCTCCCAGACCCATGGAGGTCCGTGGGTAGGCAAAGGCCCTGCCACTGAGACAGTCCTTGCTCAGCGAGGGTGGCAGTTCCCTTGTCACCCTCAGTGGAGCCGGAAGCCCCCGTGGAGGAGGGGCTTGTAGGATCTGGTACTTAGACACCCAGAACCCGCTGGCCCTGAGAGTCCTGGGGGCGAAGGCAGGTGGCTCAGACTTGGACCCACCCTGAGGCTGCTCCAACAATCAGAGCAGGTCACTCCAGCAGAGCCAGCACGCATCCCCGCATCACAACCGCCTTAAAGGCCCAGGACAACACCTCAGCAGGGCAGCTGTGGAGGGCTCGATGAGGGTGCGTAGCGGGGGACCCCAGTAGGAATTAGCTGTAAGTCATCATCCCATCAAGCTTCTGAGGTGGAGGAGTCAGGGCTACCCAGTCTCTGAGGGCCAACACCTGGGTAACAGGGTGACACCATCCACCCCAAAACCACAGGGAACAGCTGCAGGAGACTGCAGGATGGGCTCTAGTCCCGAGGGTCTGGCGGGAGTGGGTGGGGTGTCAAGACCACCTGCAGCTTAGCGTCCACCTCCAGGGTCTGGAATCACCCAATGCTACTCCCAGGTCCCCGGGGCCTCCACCTGTTCCTGCATGGCTTCAGACCCCTCTGGAGTGGCTACCACCCAAGCTCAGAATGAGCATGCTGAGACCTTAAGTCTGACTGTGGCTGAATTCCAGGGAGAAGGGGAGATCTCCCAAAGGTGAAAGACACCCCAAGTAAGCACAGAAGCCAGGAAGGTGGCCGGCTGCAGGGGTAGACCCAGAGTCCCTCCTGCCGCTGGAGGGTCAGCAGGGTCAGATGGCACTTTCCACCCAGTGGAGCATTGGAAAATCCTTACAGCCTGGAACCCCCTGGGGGCTCAGGGAATACAGAAAACAATCTGGGTGATATTTTAAAACATAATTACCCGCCCCCCGCCCCCCTCAGCCCGCAGTGATTACACATGCAGAGGAGCCGGCCAAGCTGCTCGGTGGCATTTACATAGAGCGCTCCCATCCACAACTCCCCTGCCTCGAGATGTTTTTCTCAACAGCAGAAGTTGTTTGTGCTCAGCTCGCATGCCCCTCCCCAGCCCCAGCCCAGCTCCCCAAGAGCCAGAGCCTGTCAGCACCAGAACACCCGAAAAACCGCTTCTATTTCTGCTTTGCCGAGTGTCGGATGCTGCCGTGGCTAAAAATACCCTGAACTGAGTTGCAGCTCATCTGCAAAGGTGTCTGAACTTCTTCTGCACCCCACCCCTTCCCCAGGCCTCCGATCACCAACCTGAGGGGCTGCAGTCACCACCTGGAGCGTGGAGAGCTGAACTGCTCGCAGGGTGTTAAAGGAGCACTGGAGATGTGTTCAGAGGGGAGCCGGGCAGCTTGTCCCTGCAACCCCACAGGAGGACCTGGGTGGGCCATGAGCAGGGCAGGGACCCTACAGGTCACACCAGGACAGGTCCCATGGCCTCCTGTTGCCCCAGGACTAGTGGGGTCCCCAAGAGGAGCTGCTGCCTTCACCATCAAGGGCCTGTGGACCAAACTGTGGTCTCCAGGACTGCACTGCAAGGAGGGGCCACCAGCTGTGTGTACAGAGAGGCAGGCGATCAAGTGCCCTCCACACAGTGGTCACAAGGGAGAGACCTGGAGCAGCAGCTCATCTGGGCAGACGGGGCGCCAGCAGGGAGGGTGGGCGAACCCTCCCTCTGGGTCTGTGGCTGCACCAACACATGGGGGCTCCTCTGGGCTCCTGACTCGGGATCAAGGGGCCCCATCGAGCCTCCAAGGCCCCACAGCTCCCAGCCTGAGTGACTGGCACCACAGGGACCCAACATATGGAGAAGGAAAGGAACCCTGGGGATCTGGAGCTGAGGGACATCAGCTGACACCAAAGGACAAAGCCTATGGGACTGCACCTGTGTGGGTCCCAGAGTCACCTGACTCCTGGAGACAGGTGGGTGTGGGGGCAGGGTGGGGGTCTGTGCAATGGGGACGGATGTGCTATGGACTGAGGGGCCATGGCTGCACAGCCCTGAGGACGTGCTCGATGCCGCAGTGCACGTAAGACGACTGTCACAGTCCGCCTGACAGTCTGCGCATCTTAGCACAACAGAAACACTTTAAAAAGGAGGAAAAGAGGGGCCTGGGTGTTGCTCTGTGGTAGAGCATGTGCTTAGCCCACGTGAGGCTCCAGGTTCAATCTCCAGCACCAGAAAAAAAGGACGAATGGAAGAATGAGGGATGCAGGTGGACGGGAGCCCTGGCCCCCCACAGGCCTTCTGCAGCCCAGCGTGCCAGGCCAATGCGTGGACTCTGCCCAGCAGGAGGCCCCAGACTGGTCCAGTTCCAGCCTCCCATGCATGAGACATCCTTGGGGACTGACCCAGAAGACCCAACGACAGGCAGCACGGGCAGCCCCCACCCCAGGAGCCCCCTGGGGTGCAGAAATCCTAGCCGCTGTCCTGGCTGCCATCGGTGCCGGCCACCCTGATAAAGGTCCTGAGAACCCCGGGGCAGGGGAGGGAGGAGGAAGGAAGCCTGGCCCCACAGAGTATATACCATCCCTGAAGATGCAGAATAGGAAAATGAAGCCCTAGTTCTTAATTATAGAGAAATAGACAACATAAACCCAAATTGATGGGAAAGCGCTGACTCACACTCTGGTTTTAAGACTCCCTGTGCAGCGATAGTAATCAAGGCTGGTGCAAGGACAGACACGCGGCTCCACGGCACAGAACAGAGGCCCTCAAGTAGACCCCATGGGGTGCTTAGCTGGGTTTCCACCCAGGGGCACAAGTCACTCAGTTGTGGTAGTGACAGACCTCTCAACAACTGGTGCTGAGCAACTGGCCAACCACGTGCAAACCAAACCAATGCTGCCCTCCATTGGACCTCGCACCAGCACAGAAGGCACAAAAGTGGATCTCACACCCAACACCAAACAAGAACCTTTCAGAAGAAACATTCTTGGGATAACAGAAGTAACTGATACCGTGGACCCCACCAAAGCGGAACACCTCCATTCTAAAAAGAAGGTAAGACAACATAACCACAGGCTGGGGGAGAATGTCAGCAGAGCCCACGTCTGACGAGGATGTGCATCCAAAACTGTAAAGAGCCCTCAACACGAAGAAAACAGCCCAGATTCATGAGAGGGACAGAGTCACAGACGGAGCTCGGCACTGAACAGATGCTCCGTGTTGTCGGCCAGGCGGGAATACAAGTTGACCCCCGCGAGCAGCCACCCACGGCCGCCAGAATGGCTGGACCAAGTACATCAGCACTGCCAAGGGCCGGGGAGGAAAGGACACAGGCACAGCCCTGCGTGGCTGGTAAGAACGTGGGACAGCTGAGCCGCTCTGCAGGAGGCCTGGCCGGTTCTGTAAAGTCACAAACACTCCACATCTGACCCCGCAGCTGACCCACAACTGCGCCTCAGCTTCACCCAGGAGGAGTGAGAGGCGGAAACTGCTGCAGAGAAGGCTGAGTGGGGCGGGAGCCGGCCCTGCAGAAAGGCCTTAGCGAATGGGCACGTCATGGCCACCCCCAAAAGTGGCTGTGGTCAGCAGTGAAGAAGAACAGATTGTGGGTACACAACTCGGATGAGTGCGAGATTCTTCCCGCTGGGCAGAGGGTGCCAGGCTCAAACAGCCACGTGCTCATCACCGTGTGGCGTTCTCCAAGACAGACTCCAGGCTCAGAGTGCAGACCAGCGGCTGCCAGGGCTTGGGGTGGTGTGTGCACGGCCCTCTAGGAGCAGCCTGGGGGGGTCAGGGAATGCCAGGTCACCTGGCCCAGGGTGACCTCCCAGCTCTGGGACACAGTGGCCTCAACTCACACAAACACACACGTGGTGCACAGTCGAGCACCCATAGCCCACCTGGGCAGCTGCCAGCCTGGCCTGAGCCAGACTCTGGTGATCTGCAAAGGCCACACCCCTGACCGGCATCCAGTGGTGCCTGGGTCTTAGGAACAGGAGTTCAGGGACACACAGGGCGGGGTGGGGCAGAAGCCATCCCTGGGGAGAGGCCTCAGAACGCTGGCTATGACCAGAAGGGGGCGTGGGGACTCTCCAGGAGAGCCCCATGCTGAGACAAGGGGAGCCCCTCTGTGCCCCTGCGTGCCACACAGGACTGTGCCCCACCATCTGTGCACAGCCCCTGAGCCTCATGGTCCAGTGGGCACTGCTCTGGGAAGCCTTTCTCCTGGCACAGGGTCCCAGCTGGCCAGGTCAGTCTGTCCCAGGACCTGGCATTTTCTGTTATACAGAGGCATCCAGTAAGCACTTAGTATGTGCAGGCCTTGGTAGTACCCATAGTTTCTAAAGTGGTACTTCCTCATGCACAGGCTCCTAGAGCCCTGCCTTGCTCCAGAAAGGGGCATCAGGCTGCACCCAGTGGAGCAGAGGTGCCACTGCTTGTAAGACGCCCCTCTTCTATGTGCCAGGGGACAGAAATGCCACCAGCATAACCACGCCCCCCACAATCACTGGCATCCAGTCCTGGGCCTGGCTGTTGCTCAGAGTCCTGGTGTCATCCTGGGCACCCAGAACCCCCGCTGGTGCCTCCATTCACAGGTGTAGAACACGAAGGCCGAGATGGGCACGTCGGGTGCAGACGAGCACAGGCCGAGCACAACAGCCAGGGGGAGGAAGGACGGGCAGAGACGGAGCTGCCACACATCCTGCTCTGCGTGCCCTGGAGCAGGACAGCAGGCACACAGGCCCTGCAGCCACCTGCCACACACCGGAGTGAGGACAGCTGCGGCGAAGGCAAGGGCTGCAGGGCCCGTCCTCCACACACCCCACGCCAGCTCGGCCCTCCGGCTCTATTCTTGGCACCTGGGGCTCCCATGACTGACCCAGGCCAGCTGACATGTCCCTGCCGCCTGATGCTCACAGCCCGGCCAACACCCCCAGGAGCGGGGTCTCTAAGCCCAGCAGCCATGGCTGCTTTAGCCCAGGCGCATCTCTGCCGCCTACTCCCAGGTGCCCAATCCAACCTGGAGGCTCCCCATGGTCCCTCGTGGTCTCGGGACCCTCAGGCGGCCATCCTGGAAATCCTTCTCATTGCCCGTCCAGCTGCATGCCTTCTCTTGCTCTCCCCATAAATTTCTATACCTGTCCAATGACATCCTTGAACTACCTTCACAGCCTCCTTGTCCAGCCAGGGGATAGTCTGACCAGGGGCACTGGTCAGTGTGGAGGCACAAGCAGGGTTCTGGGTGCCCGGGATGACACCAGGACTCTCAGCAAATAGCCAGGCACTGGACTGGGCACACACACATGGGGTATGGATAAGACCGGGGCATGGCGTGCTGTGAATGCCTCCAGGAGACAGGCAGCGCTGTGACCAGGTGCTCCCAGGGAGACCTGTGTACTGTCCTCAGACTCGCTGGCACCAGCTACGCAAGACCAGATACAGCTGCCCGTAAAACACCCCAGAGACTCCTGGTGGGGTGGGCTGGAGTGGCCAGTTTTAGACTAACCCCTTCACTGGACAATGGTGAGAGCCTCTTTTAAAAAGGGCCCCCAGGTGGCCAGGATTGAGGGGCTGAGACCCTCAGGAGAGGGAGCTACGGCTGGAAGCAGGTGCCCAGGGACCTGGATGGGCATTCTGGTACAAATCCACGGCTTCCCCCAGGGCAGCTGCAGAACCTAAGTGGCACACACGTGTGCAGGACAATGCCGAGGAAGTAGCCACCTGGACACCAGGAACCAAGTCTAGGACTTAGTGTCTCCTGTATCGAGGAGGACCTGCCAGGGAGCACCAGGCTCCCAGCTGGAGACCCAGAACAGGTCTGGGATGGGGCTGGGGGGCTGAATAGACTGCAGGTGGCCTTGACCCGTGGGGGTAGTTCCCCAGGCTGCAGCCCCTCCAGGGGCAGTTCCCAGGCTCCCCTGGAGCATCCTGGTAACCCCTTCTAAACTGTGCCTGGTAATCAGTAAAGCAATGTCAGGAAACAGCACCAAATTAGGGGGGCAGGGGGGGCAATCTACAAAGAGACACTAGATACAGACCAAATGATGCAAAACCAATTTGCAAAAAAGACATTAGATAAGACAATTAACAGACGCCGACTTTAAAACAACTGCTCTGAATATGAGCAGGAAACGTAGGTAACAAGATGGAGACTCTCACAGGAAACCAGAATCAATAAGAAAGACCAGAGCCCAGAATTAAACAAAAACACAGTAACTGAAATTACGAGTTCAGAAGAATGGTGAAGAGAGAAATTAAACAGAGCAGATGGGGAGATTTGTGAACTGGAAAATAATTCAACATAAAATATCCACATAGAAGAAGAAAAACCAAGAGGCCAAGACACAGGAGAGAGATGCCAAGAGAAAAGGGACACGGGCAGCCTCGCGGCGTGCACCTGGGCCCCGAGAACCCGGGGGAAGGAAAGTCTCCAGACAGAAGGGGCGAGGCCGGAGAGGTGAGGGTGCAGGAGAGGCCCGCAGCCTGATGGCCAGGAGGCTCCTGGGATGGAGCACAGAGGCGCGGCCGTGGGCTGGAGGGCGGCGTGCAGGAGCTGACGTGAGGACGGCGAGGCAGCTGCATGCTGAGGGGGCCACCCCTGAAGGAGCAGATGGAAACTCACGACATCTCACGAGAAAAAACAGAATTGGACACAACCTGGATCAGGGGACACAACCTGGATCAGGGGACACAACGTGGATCAGGGGACACAACGTGGATCAGGGGACACAACGTGGATCAGGGGACACAACGTGGATCAGGGGACACAACCTGGATCAGGGGACACAACCTGGATCAGGGGACCATGGGAAACAACCAGCACGATGGTGCCTTGAGCCCAGAGCACAGTGAGATAAGAGCACAGCTCCCAAGGTAAGAGCTGCCGGAGGGGGGGGCGTGGGGAGTCCCTGGCAGGAGGTCAGAGGCTGGAGCCATGAGCCCCTGGCCAGCCTGGGCAGCGCAGTGAGACCCTGTCAAGAAATAACAGAAAGGATAAAGAAACGTTGAAAGCCAAGAAAGCACGGAAACCATTCAGGTAAACGTCACCCGCGGAGCCGGCAGCCCAGCGCAGCCCCCGGGGTGTGAAGGCAGGAGTACTGCACGGCAGCAGGGACCCTCCCCGACACATCCATTCAACAGCGAGAAGAAACCAGCTTGCGGTCAACACACGTCCAGCATGGCCAGCAGGAGCTGGGCAGGCCACGCTGTGAGTGGTGCACACCATCTCTGTTCAAGCCAAGAGGACAGGGACCACCTGAGGGTGCTCGGCTCTGCCTCAATCTGTGGTGCAGCATGCTGGGGGCCAGGGGGACAGCACCATTTCTCTGCAGTGCGTCTGGGAGCAAGTCCCCACCAGGGCCAGAGCCAGGAGTGGTCTGACAGGGGATTCAGAAACTGCTTCTGAATTGCTGCAGAACTCCAGGGTCAAGGGGAGGATATTTTCATCTGGATAACAATGAAGAAAATATAACATTTCAAAATCTGTTGAGACTTGGGGGCATGGTGCAGAGGCTGACCATGTGTTCATCATGCAGGAGGCCCTGGGTTCCGTCCCCAGCACCAAAAACAAGAAAAAGCAAAAGAGAAGTAAGGAAGGCTCAGCAGGAAACGTGGGGCTCCAGAGCACGTCTCAGAAGGTGGCGGCGCTGAGGGGCTAACAGGGAACCTAGTGATGGGGAGAGCAACGGGACTGCCTACCCCAGCACACCAGCACCAGTGTGCTGCAGGGGGGTCACGGTCCCAGGAAGGGCCTCACAGGACAGGTTCTCTGCTGCTGGGCCACGTGTGTCTCTGGCTTTTGCTTTGGCTGGCTTGGTTTTAGAAAATGATTCTTGCTGGGTGCAGTGGTACACACCTGTAATCCCAGCAGCTCAGGAGGCTGAGGCACTAAGCAACTCCGTGAGACCCTGTCTCTAAATAAAATACAAAATAGGGCTGGGATGTGGCTCGGTGGTCAAGCACCCCTGAGTTCAATCCCTGGTACCCGTCCCCACCCCCCCCCAAAAAAAGAAAGTGATTCTTTAAAAAATCTGTTCTCCATCCCTAACTCGTGGGCTGTGCAGGCCCCAGGACAGATCAGTGCCCATTCCTGTGAGACAGTGCATCACAGAACAACTGCCTCCTAATGGAGGAAGCATGAGCTGAAGCCAACGAGCATCTGGAAGACACAACTTGCCAAAACTAACACACAAAGAGATGGAAATTCTGAGCCTGTCCCAGCAGAAGTGAAGAAACAATCTAAATAATCATCTCCCTGCACAAAATCTAGACAGCATTACACAGACTCTTCCAGACCATTAATAAAGGGAAGCAGCCAGGTACAGTGACCACACCTGCAATCCCAGCTACCAGGGAGACCCAGGCATGGAGATCAACTTGTCTTCTGAGGGCAGATAACCATGATATCAAAACAAGACATGTCCCTCAAGGAAATGAGAGGGCAACAGTGGGAAAGCAGGCCTGGCCTGCAGTGGGGGGCTGTCACGTAGAGCCAGGGCCTACTTGACGGGGGTGGGGGGGGACATGCAGAAACCTGGTTTACCAACACTCAGGCCAGGACCATCCTCAGCAACACCTCTGGGGCTGGAGGCTCAGGTCTGGCCAGGGAGAGGTGACTTCCCTTGAGTTAGCAACCCCTGGATACCTGGCACCCCACTGGTGGCTTCTGCCCAAGGCTCTCTTCTAACAGATTAACACAGGGGCAGGAGTCAAAAGGACACTCTATCAAAACTGGGTTGATATTTACTAAAGGAATACAAAGTTGCTCCAATATTTGAAAAAGCAACCAATGTAACTAAGCACATTAACAGTACAGGAGGAAATCCACCCACATAAAGATAGCCCCATCCAGGTGGTCCCAAGATGGCACCTTCACTGTGTGCAGACGCACCCTGATGGTCCCACACGTACCCCTATGTGAGCACTGCCTGACTGCGTTTAGGGAAAAAACTTGAGTGGAATTTCAACTTACTTGTCGGGGGAGCCTCCTAACCTAGCAAGAGAATGACGCTCCCTTAATGTGATAGAATGTATCGCCTCAAGGCCCTGAAGGGACATCCCACCCAGATCTAACATCCCGCAGCCAGGACTGTGCTCTGCGCCCAGCACTCCTAGCCCAGGGCCTGAGTCCATCCCTGGGCTGCAAGAAAGAAAGTATCAAAAGCTTTTCCTGAATGTGGAAAGGAGACAAGGGTGTACAAGAAGTTCCGCGAGTCCATGAGGCAAGAAAGCAGAGCAAAGGTTAAGGTTGGGATTAAAGCTGTCCTTGTTAGCCCACGGGTGGTTACATCGACAGAAAATCCAAAGGCATCAGCAGGCGAAAGATTAGAGCAAACAAGTACATTTGGCAAGGTGACCACATGTGTGAAGTGATTCTTTTTCTGTATTTTAGAAACATTATTTAAAAGGGAAACTTAAATATCATGTAATTAGAACCAAAAAATGAATTTCTAAGAATAAATCTTGGAAAGGATGTGCAGAGAACTAGCACATATCCCCCCCAAAACTTGAAAAAGAGTAAACGGAGGGATACACCACATCCAGGGCCTGGAGGACCCAATTCTGTGAAGATGTCAGATTGCCCTGGACTGACCTGCAGAGTGGACACAACCCCCAACTCCAGATGGCCAGTGTGGCAGGGCAAGACCCCGAGAGCCACAAGACAGGGACGCCTGGGCCTCACAGGGGGCGCCAGGGGCAGGACTGGGGTCAGGGGCAAGCTCCCAGCACAGATATCTGGAACACCACAAAGGGGCGCTGTCCTGCCAGGCAGAAGATGCCCTTCCTGTGACAATTGGCAGGTGACAGATGGTGACAAGGGTGGAAGGGGGCTGGAGCCCTGTGTGGCGCCCCTCCCGTGGGTTCCAGGCAAATGCAGGAGAGCCCAAACCCGACCATCAGAGGACAGCACACACGTGGAGGGAGCTGGCCGGCTTTGGACACCCCAGCTTGAACTCATGCTTCTGAGCGCTGGGTTTTGAGGTGGGGTCTCAGTATGTTGCCCAGGCTGGTCTTGAACTCCTGAGATGGAGCTATTCTCCTGCCACAGCCTCCCAAGGCGCTGGGGCTGCAGGTGAGCACCACCATCCAGATGTGAACTCGTGATCTGTGTGTGTATGTGCTGCGGCGGAACCCACGGCCTCTGACATGCCAGGCAAGTGCTCTACCACTAAGCTGCATCCGGCCCTCACAATTTTTAAATACGTAGACCTCAAGCTCCAGTTGCTAAAAGATCATAAAAACAGACACCTCCACAGCAATGCACGAGCCCAGCACCCAGGGCTGGGTTTGTTCTGTGGTGCTGGGGATTGATCCCAGAACCTCACACGCGCCAGGCGGGTGCTTAGCACTGAGCTGCACCCCAGCCCCAGGTCCTGGGTTTTAAAAGCCACTAGGCTGGGTGTGGCTTGGTGGTAGAGCACTTGCCAGGAGTACAGGAGGCCCCAGCGCTGCAGAAATGAACGAGTAGATGAATAAATACACTTCCCACTGAAAGGGAAGGAACCGATTCCAGGGATGGGAAGGGAAAGTGTAAAAGGAGCCAGGGAGATTTTGCTGAGCAAGGCAGTAAGAAAACGCTTAAAAAAAACTACACTGATGGTAAATAAATCATCACAACAGACGAAGGAATAAAATAAATCAGCAGGCGCTAGCGGTGGGAAGCTCTCTGCTACAAAAGACTGCGACCAACCGGCACAGCCGCATGGGGCTGGAAGTCACCTTCCTCACAGCCTCAGAATGAACTCGGGGAGGACCCCAACGCCAGGACCGAGGAGGTGACTGACGCACAGGGCAGCGACCAGCCCCTGATGCCAAGGGGGAAGCAGAGGCTACCCCACCAAATCCCAAGGTGACACCACCATATTGACCCAAGCTGTATGGCAGTCCCCAGGGACGTGCAAATCTGTGGACCGGCAGCCGTGCAGCACCCAACGCCTTCCTGGGACGAGAGCCCAAAAGAGGTGGTCTTTCTGACAGGGCTCTGGAAGAAAGTGTCAGGAAAGACCCAGCCGAGGGATCAGCCTGGAGAAGGGGCGGCAACGACCACCCCGACCCAACCCAGGCCACGCCGGACCCCGTGTGGAGAGGTGCTGCTGCCAGGGACAGCACTGGGGGCTGCACAGGTGGACCAGAGCTTGCACCTGAGCCAAGGCTGGGCTGTGCCCGCGTAACAGGCCGTCAGGTTAGAAGAGGCTCTGCGTTAGGAGACGGGCAGAGGGCGGTGAGATGGGGGTGCTCACCCTTCGGAGACCCCAGGGGAAGGGTGTCCACAGCACATCTCTAAACTGTTCTTAAAAATTTTTTTCAAGTTTAAAATGAATTTGAACAACTTTTTTCTTACAAATGGAGATTACATATTGATCTCAAGGTGAGAAAAAGTTTCATGAAATAGGATGTAAAAGCTGCTATAGATTCAACAATTTAATAAACTTTACATCAGAGTTCTATTACGAGGGGCTGGGGGTGTAGCTCAGTGGCAGAGCACACGCTTAGCAGGCACAGGGCCCTTCGTTCCATCCCTAGCGCCCAAATAATAATAATAATAACAACAACAACAGCAGCAATAGGGATAAAGTTATAGTGATAACATGAAAAATCGCCGTGGAAACGACGCCCGCAGCAGGTGTGCCCGGCACAGGACACCGAGGAGAACACATGGCACATACATTTTGGAAAAAGGACAGAAAAGTTACTTTGCAAAACTGGGGCAAAGCATTTAAACAGGAGCTTCACAAAGGAGAGCATCCAAATGGCCAGTAAACCCTCGATGGCGCCTGGAACCCCACACACCCGAGCTCCAGTTCAGTGCCACTGTGGGGCTCGAGACAAGAGACCACAGACATTCGGCCACCTCACGTGCTCCAGCTCTAGCATCAAGCTAGACACTAACAGACTGAAGACCACAGGAGTGATCCTGGGGCGGGGACATCACTCGGCACACCACAGGGAGACCAAGTGGTGGCACAGCAGACAGGGCATCACGCTGGCTCTTCCAACAGGACCGAGCAGCAAGGACAGCAGAACAGGAGCTCGAGGGGGCAGAAGGAGAACGTGACACGGGGACAAGGTGTGGCTTCAGAACAGCTTCTCCTAAGAACACAAGAAACACAGGCCAGCACCCGCGTCCCGGCCCAGAGGAGAATGCCCGAGAGCGGACGGACGGCGGAGAGACTGACACAGGTCTACCTGGAGCCCGGAGGCAGTGCCCCAGGACGACCTGTCAGGTCAGAAACCCGGGACAAGCCAGAGGCGTCTACAGCACACAGCAGGGTGACGGCCAACCCACGATCCACGTCCAGCCACAGCATCCTTCAGAAACGGGCGTCCACATGTGACCTTGACGGCCATCAGGCAGATTTTTAAGAGAGGTGCTGTAAGGGTGGCTGTGGCTGGGTGGCAGAGCGCTTGCCAAGCATGTGGGAGGCACTGGGTTCGATCCTCAGCGCCACATTGACAACTGAAAAAATATTTAAAAAGCTTTGTTTAAAAAAAAAAGTGCTATAAAGACATTTTCAAGCTCTTCAGAACCCATCACTAGTGAGACCCAGGACGTGAGAAAGACAGGGCAATTCCAGGGGAAGGAGACCACACAGCGAGACTGCCCACCAGCACGGGCTCCGCGGGGGCAGAGGAGCCGCAGGCACCTGTGTGCGTGTTCGGAGGGGCTTTCCCAGGGAGCGACCCTTCTTGACGTGGTCCAAACGGGCCACAGACCTAGACGTGAGACCCCAAGTCAAGGTCGGGCAGATACACACGTGAAAGACACTCAACGTGGTGAGCGCTTAGAGAGATGCAGGCTGAACCGCCATGGAGTAGAACAGACCCCCTACAACGGCTTAAAGAAAGGGAACCCCCCCGAGTGCCGAGAAGAAGGTGCAGGGCCTGGATCCCCCCCACGGTGGGATCATGAATGTTGGAAAACAGCTGGCGGCTCCTGGATGCTGACGCACACTTGCTACGCAAGCCCCAAGGCCAGCCCACCACCACCACCCGCTTCACTTACCCTCCAGAAAAGAAAACGAAAGTGCGTTTGAAAACCGGCTCGCGGACGTTCTCGGCAGCTCAGGTGACCCCATCAGGAGCCTGCAGCCCTCTAACAGCGGTGGACACATATGCCGAGGCCCCACCCACGGCGCAGGACAAGCCCAGCCATGGAAAGAATGAAACCCTAAAGCACACGCATGAACGGCTCTCGGATGCCAAGACTCAGTTCTAAAGGCACAGGCTGCGTGTGACTCCATCTACGGGACCAAGACAGAGCTGTTGCTGCCAAGAGTAGGGAGAAGACATGGTGACTGTGGGGCGGGGCCTGTGGGAGTGGAGGAACTGTCGTGTCATAGCCGGGGCGGTCACCAGCTCCTTCACTTGTTTTAACTCAGAGAACTGAGTCTGACGGCATATAAGTTCTTACAATGACAAAAGGTAGAAAAAAAGAGAACTAACAGCTAGAAATGACGACCTTATAAGACTTCCTGAACATGAAGAAGTAAAATGGGACACCAGGGTACAAAGGACCAGAGGAGGCAAAAGAAGACACTGCTTTAGGAGTCAAGTCCAACAAGAGGGTTAAGATAAGACCGAGATGCAAACGTCGACTCTAGAGCAATCCCAAACTGCAGGAATAACTAAGTCAACCGTGGAGTTTAAGAAAATGCCATAAGGTACCCAGTGAAGGGCAGTGGAGGACGGTGCCAGAGACGGGGGAAGACAGCAAGAGCAAGTAAAGTCAGACGGCAGGCTGGACCTGAGGCATGGGAATCACATCTGCACCCGGGCGTATGGACTCCAGACACAAGATGATGGCCAGCATCCAGCCCCTGTTTGTCTACAAGAGGTGGACTCAGGATGCAGGCAAGTGAGAAGAAGAAGCCTTGGAAGAGCCAACAACAAGTGGACACTAAACCCAAGAAAGCTGAGGCCGGGGCTGGGCTCTAAGTGCCTGCGAAGTGTGTGCAGCCAGGTTCAACCCCAGAAGGAAGGGGGGCGGGAGGGGGAAAGGAAGACAGTGAGACAGCAAGCTGGACCAGCTGCACAGACACGGAAGTACACTGCCCAGATGAACAGATCCCGTGGGAGACCAGACAACCACAGCTGGAACAAGGCAAAAGAAGGAATCTGAACAGCTCTGTCTAGTGGGACGTGGGGACTAGGTGGACTGCAGTCAGCGGTGACACTGGTGGCTGAAATAAATGGGAAACTTAGAACTTCCCCACAGGTCACAGACTCCAGGCCAAACGCCTTCCCTGTGAACTGCTTCTCCCAAACACCAGGAAGGAGCAACATCACACTTGCACAAATTCCCCCAAAGCAAACACAAGGACTCAAGGGCTGGCATCACCTGGTGCCCAGACCAGACAGACGCCGAGAAGCTGCGGACGAGGAGACCAGGAACACGCTGGCACACCTCCTGGAGAGAAGATCAGCACCCATGAAAGCAGGCCTGCTGCAGGGACGCAGGGCTGGGGGCTGGGGAACACGCGAATGCTCCTGGGACAACTGCACGCCAGCCACAGTGCAGACCCACAGTCGCCTCAAGGAGGGAGGAGCCCATGGGCTGGTGAACAGCGCCATGCCAGACCCGGCAGCCCCCGCACCAAGGAGGAGCAACAGGCTACCCCGCTCCCGAGACCGAGGCCACAGGGCGACCCCTGCACTCCCTGCTCCCACCCAACCTGGAGTGGGGGTCCCCACGGAGACGGCCACACTGCAGACAGAGCAGTAATGGCACAGATGCACAGCTCCAGGGACCCCGCAGGGGGCCCGAGGCCTGCCCGCCACGAGGACCCTGGACAGGGCGCAAAGTCCACGCAGATCCAGGTCATCCCCACAGACACCTAGAAGTGAGACAATTAGCAACCTGATTCACAAAAGCACCAACTTAAGCAGAATCTGAGAAAGAGACCCACGTAGCCCCAGCAATCCCGCTCCTGCTGCACGGCCTGACCCAGGGTCCCAGTCAGTCTGCAGAGACCTGGACGTCCGGCTCGCAGCACACGGACCCCGGCGGTCAGGAAGCAGGAACACGAGTCGCCCATGAGTAAGGAACTGGCAGATGGAAAGCAGCACGTCTATCCAGCGGAACGCCACCCAGCAGGAAAGAGATGCAGAATCACCTGTTCTCCAGCACCTGTGACCTGGAGGTCCAGCACAGAAGCCAGGGGCAGAAGTCCATACTCCAGGTGACAACCTTGATCCGCCCAGATGGGCCATCGACGGAGACAGTGACTAGTGACTACCTGGCTGAGGGCAGAGAGGGTGAGTGGGGGTGTCCACCACCTGGTACAGGCTTCTTTGGGGGAGACGGAGTACAGTGATGGCTTCGGGACTCCAAGTGCTCTGGAGGGGACTGGTAGGGACTGGTGGGGACTGTGGGTTCCACCTCCATAAAGCTGCCACTCGAATGACAAGTGGAGAAATGGAAGGAAGCACAGCAGACTGCAGTGACAGGCGCTGTCGTGGCCCCCACGCTCTAGGTTGAACCCACACCAAGTGAGCGTCCGCAGACATTCCCAAGAAACCACAGCAGGAGGAGCCACGCAGCGGGCAACGCAGGCAGCTGAATGCCGCCTGGGAAGAACAGAGCCGTCTGCGCATCTGGTGGCTCCTATGGAGACAGACCACGGAGCAGAGCAGAGCACGCATGAGCTCCGCACACCGGGCCGACCAAGGCCTCTTCAACAGGCTGCAAAAAACACTGCCCAGAAAATAAAACAAAGCAACTGGTCTTCATCCAACTTCTTCTGGTCTTCGAAACACACCAATAAGATGATAAAAAGTCAGGTCAGACGAGGAAAAATATTTGCAATATACATTGACAAAGAAACTCTTAAGACACTTAAGAAAAGCAAAACCGTGGAGTCCCGGGCCCCAGTGGACGTCACAGAGTGAACACCTAACAGGAGAAAATTCTCACAGCAGGACCCACTGCAGGGGTGTGAGTGGAGCAACGAGGGGGTCCTGCCGACCACCCCCCTGGGGGGTGGCACCCGCGCTGGCCAGAGTACGGCCACCTGAGCTCTCCAGTCTCCTGGGAGGACCACGTGGCAGACAAAAGCCAACACACCCAGCACCTGAGCCAGCTGTTCCACAGAAGCAGACATGGGTCCACACAGACCTGCCCAGGGACATACATTCTGCGCTGGTGGCCCCGCCACACCATGGAAGAACACGCAGCTGCGACAAAGCAGGAAGCAGGTACATCCGCCACATGGGATCCCAAACACGGCAAGGAGAGCAGATGGAGTCTCCGTGCTGGGTGATCCCACTCAGGCAGATTCTAGGAAGGCAAGTGACAATGACAGAAAGCAGGTGGCAAACCTGGGACACGGCGGAATGGGAGGACCACAGGGAAGCACTGGGGGGGTCCAACTGCCCTGTGTGGTGACCATGAGGGCGCTCCACCTGAACACTTGACCTTGCACCTGCACGTAATGCCTCAGTAAGGAAAGACCCAAAACGCAAAGGGAGGAGGAAGCAGCCTTGCAGGCCTGGCGCTGGACGCTGGCGAAGGCCCTGCTCCTCGCACAGGCCCGCCCCGCCCCACCCCAAAGCTCTGACAGCCAGGCTTGCCCAGGCACAGGATGAACACCTGTGGCCACCGGACAGCGGAGGGGAAATGGCTGCGGAGGACGGAGAGCCTCGGGGGACAGGAAGGCTCTCTCGGGTGGTGATGGTGCCCCTGGAGACTCGCGTGGGTGTTCTGCCACAGGTGAATCATTGCTCACCCAAACTGGCTCAAGTAGAGATCTCTGGGTGTTCAGGGGCTTGGAGAGTAGACAGGAATCTGCGTGGACATGCTCAGCCTGGACCTCCCCCAGCAGAAGCCAAGGACAGGGTGGACAGGGCAATTCTGGGAGGCCACCAGTGGGGGCTCCCAGTGAAGACCACAGGACAGTGCTTGGGGTGTCCAGGGACCATAGGACAGCCACTTTATGCTTAGTAGGACAGACACGCAGGGACTGGCACCTCCCCTGCCTGGCCAGAGCTGCCCACTCGGTGGTCATTTAAAAGGAAGATGCACTTAAAAGCTGCCCATCTGTGCCAAGGGTTCTTGGCCTCAGCCCAGCCATGCAGGATCCAAAGCACCCTGCTCCCTGGGACAGGGAGAGGCCAAGGGACTACAGGTCTCACTGAAAAGGGACAGGCAGAGCGGGAATCTGAGCTGCTTCCCTCCAGAGCCAGGGGCCCTGTGATGTCACACTGGGCAGGCAGGTGTACCACCACGTGTGTCCAGAGCCTGGACAGTGGCTGAGGCTTCGTGCAGGGCTGATACAGGCCCTGAGTGGTTCTAATTTGCCCTGGGTTCAGGCAGCCCTCACAGGCTGGCCCATGAGGCTGGACACGGGGCTCAGCCATGGACACCAATTTGCTGTCCCACAGAATGGTATGGAGGGGACCGTGTGGAACCCCGGAAGCAGCAGCCCAGGGTGGGGGACCAACAAGCCGCAGCCCCCTTGTGAAGGGGCTGCCACTGATGTGTGTGGCTGGCATAAGTATCGAGGCAGGCCTTTGCCTTTGACATCAGAGAGTGACAGCTGCCAGCCACAATTAAACATCTGCCGCCCGGGAGGGCTGGCCCACGTGTGGGCCTGCTGAAGGGCAGAGACGAGGAGGCTGTGAGGGCCCCGAGGGACCCAGGAGGTGGAGAGAGGCTGGGCGGCCAGCCCCAACTCTAGCTAAGGCCAGGATAAGGAGGGCAGGCTGGTGCGGTCGGGCGCGCCCTCCGTGGGCTCCTCCCCATGCCCGGCCTGCGCCTGCTCCTGGCCTCACGGGCCAGGGTGACAACAGCCCCAGCCATGCTCGGTAGCTGCTCAGGGATCTGCATGCTGTCCGTCTTCTCAATGGCAAGGCAGAGGCAAGGCAGCAGCGTGACCTTCTGGCCACCACACTGGCCTGGGAGACCAGGTGGGCCCAAGGAACCTGGGGACAGTTGGAGTCCTCCATCCCCAGCATCCCAAGCTGACCCAGGTGCACAGCCTGGTGGGGAGAGCCAGCGCTCCTGGGTTAGCCATGGGATATGCGACACCTACCTGGCCAGAAGCCCTGGAGAGTTCAGGTGACCCTGGCCCTGTGCCCCACCCTCTAGGGAAGGGCGGGTGAGGAGTGGGGTGGCTGTGTGGGCCAGGACCAGGCTCTGCCTGGGCGCTGGGGCTCTAGAGAAGTCGGTCCTGACGTGCTTCACGTCGGACGTCGGGATGGGCGCAGGCAGACTGCATCTCTAGAAGGGGACCCCGTGTGTGTGTGTGTGTGTGTGTGTGTGTGTGCACCCAGGTGTGCTGCACTCTGATTGCTCCCAGCAGCCCAGGGAGCTGTGCTGGGCATAGACACTCCAGCCCTGCGACACGTCCCCCTGCCTGGGGGCTCTGGCCCCTCTGCGCCTTGCTCCTGAATGCCCTGGCCACAGGCTGGAGTGGCAGGTAGACCACAGGGCCAGAGGCGAGTTGCCCTGCCCACTTAGTGATGGCAATCTCTCAGGGGGGTGGAGAGGGATGCTGGCGGGGGGCAGTGGAGAGGGGCCTGGCCAGCACCCGCAGGTGGGGACCCAGCCAGCAAGCATCACGCGTATAGGGGCTCTGGTGTACCCCCCAGCTTCCCAGTGGCATCATTAGTGACATAAATTGAAAAAAACTAATGTCCTTTGAGGACACTAGGTAAATCAAGGGTGTGACTCTACCTGGTGGAGGACAGTATGGGACATGAGAGATGAAGAAGGCAGACACGGGTGCGGCCAGATGCACAGCTGGGCTGGGGTCCCAAGGCAACTGGCTGGCTGTCCCCTCATGACTGTTCATTGCACAGGGCTGCCCGTGCTCTCAGTGGGGGGGATGTGGGCCTCCACAGAATTTCAGGCACACAATGGGCACTGGACCAGAGATCCCTGAGGTTACCCTGACCAACCTCTCCCTGGACAGTGGGAAACTGAGGACAGGGAGAAGGGAAACCTTACGGGGACACTGGGAGCACTCCACGTTCCACCAGCTCAGTGACGGGAGTGCTGCCCAGCCCTCGGGGGGCCCAGGCAAGGGGCAGCAGACTGCTGGCCCCGCAAGCTGTCCCCAGAGGAGGCTGGGCCCAGTGCTGGAAGCCCAGGGCACGGGGCCCGGCTCCCCTGGGGCAGCCCTCCTCTCCTGCCTCCCTATGGCCTCCCTCCCCCAGCACACCCTGATGCCAGCAACGTCACTGCCAATAACCTAGATTTTAACCAAGAAATCTCACACCCCCTTCCTCTGCCCCACTTATGGACCTGCTGAAGAGAAAGCCACAAGAAAACCCAGACTGTGGCTCCGTGAGCCACGCAGGACAGGGCCCACAGCCCCACAGCCCCCAGCACACGGCCCCACTGCCAACACCGCCCAGGTCGGGCAGGGCCAGCCAGGCTCCCTCCCCCACCTGTCACCAGCCCCTGCAGGGGTCCCCTGGCCCCAGGGCTCTATGTTCTATCGGAGCACTGGGGGAGCTGGAGAGAGGCCTGGCCTGGGCAGCGGGCCGCTCAGAGCAGCGCGACATCCTGACCCCCACGCTGTACATGCCAGCTCTGGAAGCCTCTTCATGGCCACGTCCCCCGGCTCCTCAGAAAACCCCTGGAGGCAGGGGGGTTGTCCCTGTCCCTGTCCAGTGAGGGCTCTGGCGACCAGGCATAAGGGACAGGGGACTGCACAGGCTGTAGGACCACACCGTGCTCCCAGTCATCCTCACACATACCCATTTCCCACCATCCCAACAAGCCATAGCTAAGGTCACTGCAGGAGGCAAGACTGTGAGGGGACAGGAGAAGACCAGAGACGTGTCCCCAGCTCTGTGGTTCACCACCGGAGAACACCAGTGAGGCCCCCTGCCACCAGGCCCCGGCACCAATGCTCCCCTAACCTATCCACAGGGCTGTGTCCAGCCACCAGCGTGGTGAGTTCTCAGGACCACAGGACACGCCGGTTGGCCGGGATCTACTCTGGGAGTGGATCAGAGTGACAGCCCCATCCTGTGAAAACCCCCAGCCTTGTGGGCCCGGGAGGGGGATCAGGGCCCTTCTGTTCCTTGCGCGGGGGCAGTCAGCGGGCAAAAGAGCACACTGCACACGGGACAGATTCCCTGAAGTTAGAGGCTGAGCGGGTGCCTGAGTGTGAGGCCCGCACATCCAGGCCAACTCGGGCACTGCTGCGCTTCTTGATTTCAGGAAAAAAAATCCACCTTGACCCTGCCACAAGAAGAAAACGCATCCGGCCCCGGCCTCAGCAGCCTGAAAGCCACTGTTCTGAAGGACGTGCGCAGGACGACACTTTCACACAGAGACGATGCCACAGGGTCTGGGGCCAGGGCAATGGCTTCCCCTGCAGGCTCCGAGAAGGAGTGGGGTGGCCCCAGCAGAAGCTGAGACCTTGCCACCCAGTCTGCAGCCACAGCTGCTCCAGAGGCAGCTGGCCGTCCCAAGAGCCCGGGCTGGGCACTGCTCCTGACTGCCCCAGCACTGATGGACCCCTCAGGCATGAGACAAGTGGCAAACAGGGTGGAGAGAGTCCCCGTGCTGCCCCTTGGCCCATCCTCCCACTGCAGCACCATGTGCTTGGGTCCAGGCCACCACACCTGACCCTGCATGCAAATCAGCACAAGCAGAGACCCAGGCACACTACAGGTTTTCAGGGGACGCCCCAGCCTGGGCCCCCATGGCTGGTCCCTCTGCCTAGCGAGCTCTGTGGTCTCCAGGATGTTCTCCACAAGGCGTGCATCTCAAATTAGGGCATCCTGGGCTTACTGGTCCCAAAAGAGGGAGCAGCCCCCCTTAGCAGAAAGAATGAGAAGGCACTCACGCAGCTCTCAGAACTTTCTGGTCTGTCCGCTGGGGCGGGGCCCAGGGAGGTGGGCAATAGATAGGAACCTCGGGATCAGAGGAAGTAAAACCTCACAGAGGACAAAGACACTGAGGTGGAAGGGGAGGGAGGCAGGACTTATGGGGTACCACACTGGTGCCGGGCACTTCACAGACAGGGACACCAAGGCCTTGAGCTGGCAGCAACTGTTGTGTGAGCCCTCAGGAGGTCACTGGGCCATTGAGACCCTTGGTTTCCTCATCTGTCCAGTGTCAGGACCCTTCCTGCATGTGCCACTGCAGCTCTGGCAGAGGCTTGTGACCTGCCATCTCATCAGCATCGAGCCTGAGCTCCTTGGTGGCAGGGACCCTGTCCACCCACCACTCGGGCCAGCTGCCCTCATCTCCTCCAACCTCTCTCCCCGTGCCTGCAGGCCTGTCGTTACCTGCGTAGCTGCCCGTGGCCTTGATGTACATCTGGCCATACTGCTCCTCCACCATGGTGTCGTAGGCCTCGTCGTCCTCCTCCTCCTCCTCGTTGTGGTAGGAGGTGGGGCTGTCGGTGGTGGGTAGGCTGCTGGCCCCAGGACTGGTCCGCTCCCCCTGGGGGTAGGGCACCTGCTGGATGCTGGGGATGAGGGTGGCCAGGCTGGGCACCCCATAGTAGGAGACTCGGGGCAGCTTGAGAGGGGCCGCGCCAGCCGCCACCGCCACACCGTCCCGGGGCCCCGTCTCCAGCGGGCGCTTGGGAGCTAGGCCTGGGCCTGCAGCTGGCGGCAGCTCCATGGCTTCATGCTTTACACGGGTCAGCAGCGGGATGGGCACAGAGGGGGACACGACGTAGGGGGTGGCGGAGGTGGCAGCAGCCGGCTGCAGCTGGTTGCAGGGACTCTGGGGTTCGGAGCTGGCGTCCTCAATCATGGTGGTCTGCGAGTCGCAGTGGGGCGAGCTCACCTTGAACATGAGGTCTGTGCCGCGCTCCACGATGTGCTGGATCTGCAGGAAGCCGGCTGTGTACATGACCACTAGCTGCTCGCTGGCCGCCATGGTAAGCTTGCCTGTGTAGCAGAAGGATAGGATCTGCTGGAAGCAGGCAGGTGGCACCGTGCCTGGCAGCTCGAACGCACTCTTGCTGTTGCCACTAAACAGGTCGCGGAAGTAGAGGCTGCTGGCGGCCAGCACGGCCCGGTGGGCCTTGAAGGCCTGGCCCTTGACCACGATGGACACATCGCAGTAGAGGCCCAGCAGACGTTGCTCGTTGAGGCAGCCAAGCACAGTGTTCCCGAAGTTGGGGATCTCGATGTGTAGCATCTGAGACATGGTGGACGGTGTGTGGATGGGCCTCAGATTCAGCGCGGGGTGGCCCGAGTGGGGCACATCTGTGGGGGGACAGCATGGTCAGTTCCCTGTCCTCACAAGTGCTCCCTGTCCTGCCTGCCAAGCACCCACCTGTGTCCCTGACCCCTACAAAGGGCAAAGTACAAATGTGCCCTCCTGGCTGGAGGAACCCCAGAGAAAGGCTCTGGGGGTCTTATGGTCAGGACCCTGGCTGAGGGACAGGGCAATATGATCCACCAGAGCATGGTACACAGGGGCAGCTGCTTACCCACCGGGCAATGCTGCCCATGGCACCCCCGGACTGCTCCATGAGACCCCCCCAGGGCAGAGCTTCAGATGCCAGTCTTTGCAGAAAACACAGGGCAGAGGCTGAACCCAGGGAGAGCACAGGACAGGACTGGGCTGGTTGGGACAGGCCAGTCACCCTTGGAGGGCTGGGGGAGGGGAGAGGGCCAGTCTGTGAGAGTTGCAGCAACTAGCAACTAGCGGTTTCAGGGAAAAAGTTCCCTGCTGACAAGGAGCCCCTCCCTGCGACCTGGGGAGGGGCCCATCTCAGAGCCCAGGTCTTTCCAGGCGTCAGTTTCCTGTGGGCCTTTCCCTTTCCCCTCAGAGTAGCCCTGCGCGAACCTTGGGGGAACTGGGTTGGGCAGCTGTCCCCTCTCGGGTTCCTGCCCAGCCCCAAGCCTCCCTGGGATGGTGGGGAGGCGCAGGGGGCGCCCCGGGAAGTGAGCTGAGTTCAGCCAGCTGCACCCCCACTCCTCCCCCACGGAGGGGCCTCTGTTCGAGCAGAAGGACTCTGGTGTGCCCGTCCTCCCGGGCAGCCCCCAGCAGGCGCGGACCCTGACCCAGGTCCCCAAGCGCAGCGGCGGGCGGTCTGGAACGCGCAGCCGGGAGCTGGAGTTGGAGCTGCCGCAGCCCGCTCACAGGCGCCCTCCCTCCCGGCCCGCTTCCAGCGCTGGCCAATCCCTGCTGGCTGGTCCCAGCCCAGGTAACCGGAGGGGTCTCGAGGGTGAGGGGGCTGGGCAGGCGGGGGCCACAGCCACTGTTTACCGGGCGCCTCGGCGAGGGGGGCGGGGGTGGCCGGAGAAGGCGCCGGCCCAACTCCAGGGCCACACAAAGGGCCGCTGTGTCCCGCGGAGGAAAGTGCAGCGGCCGCAGAGGCGCCGGGCGCCGGGAGGAGGGCGGAGCCACCCGCGCCAGGAGTTGGGCAGGTGGGCGCCGCCGGAGGCCCGCAGTGCCCCCGCTGCGGAGAAGTTGCCGGCGCGGCCCGGGGCACCCGCGGCGGGGACCTACCTTCAGCCACTGCGGCCGCGGCCGACGCTGCCCGCTCAGCCCGGCAGGGCAGGCTCCCCGCTCGCCCGCCCGCCCGCCCGCTGCTCCGAGAATGCAGCAAACGGAGCCGGAGCCCCGGGTGGGGAGGGCGGGAGCCGGGAGGGGGGGCCGGCCGGGCGCGGGGCTCGGCGGCCGCAGCTCAGCTGCACCCAGGCCGGCCCTCCCGGGCAGCGCGCAGCATCTCAATGAAGCGGCCGGATGCAGACGAACATTCAGGCAGCTCTCAGGAATGAATAGCCGCCTTTGATTTGGGAGCTGAAGTAAATGCCAGCTCCCAGCCCCGGCTTTAAAAACAGTGGCGCGTTGGTGCCAGAGGAATGCACGGCTCCGGGTGTTGGTGCAAGACAGACTTTTGATGACTCACTGCAATGCAAACAAAGATGGCAGAAATACTGTACTGTACGTGGAGAAATGCTTGGTGGTGCCACGGCAACTGAGACAGCCTGGAAATTTATAGTGCAGTTTTGCATATGAATTACCCAGTAAACTGCCTCCCTGCCATCCAGTACAGCCCCAGTGTCAAAGCATTTAAACTATTCCAAACAGTCTGCAGGACTGGCACAGCCGCGGCTTAACTCTTCCAGGGCAGGCTGGTAGCTGGGTGGGGGGCTGGGCAGGGGCTGGGGGCTGGATGGGCTAGGGGACAGCTGGGTGAGGAAGGGGAGCAAGCTTGGAGGGAAGAGGGAGGAGGGGAAAAAAGCAGTGGCCCCCGGAGAGATAGACCAGGGCCCTTGGCTCCACCTCCTCCCCCTCTCCTTGGGGCCTCATAACCATGTCCCCTGTGTGGCCAATGGGTCCCAAAGCAGCAGACCCAGCCAGTCCTGTCCCAGAACCCTCTCACCCCACTCTTCTCATCCCTTCCCGGACCTTTAAGAACAACTTTGTGGCCAGGCGGCTCTGCTCCTGCCCACAGTGGCAGTGGGCACCTGCTCCTCTGTACACCCGGTGGTGGCTACAGGGTCTCCCTGCACACCCAGTAGTGAAGTCTAACTGTGCAGTGCCGGGGGTCCTCAGCTGTGCATCCCTGGGGGGACTTTCTGGGGATGGGCAGCTGTGCAGTGCTAGTGCAAAAGGAGGCACCTCCTTCCTGGCTCACAACACCTGCTAAACCTTGAGGACCCTGGGGCACACCATTGGAGAGCCACCTAGGTTACCCGCCTGTCACCAACAGTGTTCCCCAGCAAGAACATATTCTACCAGCAAGAAGACAGACTGGAGTGGGAGGTGGTGAGGTCTGTGGCACTCCAGCCGAGATTCTGCCACCTGCCACTGGCACCCTTGAAACCACAGCAGGAAGTAGGCCTGGTGGAGGCGGCCACACCACCCAGCCCCTCAGCCCAGCATACCCTCCAAGCCATCCCAAGATGAAAGGAGGAGACACCTGCATCTCCCTGTCTACACACTGTGGGCTCCACTTCCAAACACCAGACGAAAAGCCAGACGAAAAGCCGGCACAGGGGAAGAGGAAATGCAGTGGAGAAGTCACCCTCGGGCCATGCAGAGGGCCTCTGGGGTGGATTTGTGCCTGGTCTTCTTTGCCTTCTACAGAGATTAGAGATTAATGACAACTCTTAGGGTGACTGTGAGAGGCACTGGGATGGTTGCGGGATGGCTCAGCTGCACGAACAGCTGGGCTCCTGAGGCAAGGAGGCCTAGGGCTCAGTCCTGTCTCCCTAGAGGCCACACCTCTGCCCTCGGGTTGCAGCTGTCGCTGCTTCCTCCAGGAAATCCATCAGGTACCTGCCTCAGAAGGCCCACAAGGGCAGGGCCAGGTGTGCCCAGGGCCTGGTGGGTAGTGAACTGGTTGCTTACTGCTGGATGGAGACTCTGCTGCCCAGCAACCCACAGCATGAAGGGAAGGGCCCCACAGGCTCCCTTCACAGAGGCCTGGGCACCCCTCACCAGGGCCTCCAGGTCAGCCTCTGCTTCTGTGCAGGCAACCTCAGCCAAGGGCAGTGAGGCAGGGCCACCTGAGCCAGCAGGGCTCTCCTGCCAGGAGAGGTGGCCTAGCCTGGCCACAGGTAGGCAGAGGCCAGCACCTTGTACACTGGCTCCAGAGGGTCCTGATGCAGCCAGGTGCAACACAGCAGGGAGCACAGCGTGCTCCTGGGCCTGTCCCAGCCAGGTTGAAAGCCCAGGTCCTGCGGGCACCAGGCCCAGTGTCCTTCCCATGACACTGCAGTCTCAGGTGCCAATTGTGAACCCAGGGTCAGGGTGGACCCTGGGACAGCCACTGAGGACAGAAAGAGGCCACCTTCGTAAAGCCTTCAGCTTGAGCACAAGGCATGCTGGCAATACCCATGACTCGCCGTGACCTGGGCAGGTGGGCACCTGCATCCACGCCTCAGGACCTAAGCCAGAGAAGGGGCCATTACACCCCCAGAAAATGATCCCTGGGGACTGAGGACAACTGGCGCTTGTGCTTCCCTGTCCTCAGGCCACCTGTCCTGGCAAGGCTGCTGCCCACACCTGGCCCGCGAGAACCGGATAGAAGCTGGTTTTAGGTTGCTTTCTTAGAAGCCTTGCCTGGGGCAAGAACAAAGCTGAACTTTAGGAGGAAAGAATAAAATAAAGGCTTGGTGGACACTCTCGGGGACTGAAAGCAGGACAAGCCAAGGGCTGCCCCTCAAGCTGTAGCTGGAGAGGAAAGGGCCTCTGTCTAAACAGGCCATGGGCTGCAGCATAGCTGCCCAGGGGAGGGACCGGGCCTGGGTCTCGGAACACAAGGGCCACCTCACCACTCCCCACACAGCAGTGGTCAGTATGCCCTGTGACCTCTCCCTCTGTGACTCAGTTTCCCCATCCCTTTGCTGCCCAGGCAAGGCTACCGAGCCTGTTTCCCCTGCGTGCCCTTTGCTCACAGAAACTTCTCAAGAGTTGAGCAGAAAGTGCACCAGCCACCTCCCCAGCAGGGTGCCTTTCAGAATGGAAACCACTTGGGAAACCCATGAAAATAACCTAAAGCCCAGGTCCAGGCCCCACTACGGAGCCTGCCTGTGCCCTCACCCCACACGGACACATACAGAAGGCTCCTCTGGGCCCACAGACCCCTCCCAGAGGGAGAGAAGATGGTTGGGATGAGGGGAGGGGGGTCTTCCCTGCAGGCACTTCTCCAGATGAGGTGGGATCAGGCAGCCCCCAAAGGCAGTGTGACCACAGAAGGACCACAGAAGAAGGGTGGGTACAGGAGCAAGAGGTGGACACACACAGGAGCTGGCCGGTGTCTGACAGAAAGGACACCCCTGCCAGAGTCTGGTCCCAGGAGAGATTCAAATAAGGACACCAAGTCCCAGGAGGGGGCCAAGCCAAGGCTGGCCACATGGGACTCCAGGTGCGACTGGGGACAGGTGCTCCAGCAGACACAAGACCACCCAAGAGCATCTCCCAGGCCAGGGTGTAGGGACAGGGACAGAACGGCCGACCTGGTGGGCCACCTTGGAGGGACGTGCACTTGGCTTCTGCAGGATCACTACCAGCAGGGAAAGCAAGGCGAGATGATCAATTAAATTACATTACTTTGCAGGATTTAATTTTACCAACTAGTAAGAGGTCCTGGCCTCAGCAGACACGCAGCCCTCTGCAGTCGAGGAAGGAGGGGCGGGAGGCACTGTGAGTGCCTGTGGAGAAGAGGGAGCCCTGCCCCATCTATTCCAGTTAGAAACCCCTCCCCAGGAAGCCCTGTCCACCCTGTCAGAGGCCCCTCCCCAGGGGCTGTCCCTGCTGCTGTGTGGCCCCAAGCCCCACCACCACGGAGAAGACAGCCCAGCAGTAAATAGCAATAGCTCCTGAAAGGCCAGTCCAGGCGCTCCAGGTGTGAGGCAGCCATCCCAGGGCAGCCACTGTGGTGATGCCCCAGCCAGCAGGAACACAAGACGCGGGGGACAGCCTGTTGGGGCTCCCCAGGGACGGTGCCTGCACAGGCTCTGGGGATGGGTCTCTTCTGTCCCATCCCCACTTCACTAGGGGACAACAGGGACAAGCATGGCCCCAGGTCCATCCTTCCTGCTGGCTGGGGTGTGCCCAGGTCCCACAGGCACCTGGGCGGGGGCACCAGATTTGACCTGAGGTTTGCATTAAACTTTTAAGATACCGCGAGATAGAGCCGGGCCGCCCAGGTCTCGCTGCTAATGGAACTGCCAGCCGCCAACGACTCAGGCAAGCAGAAGCAAGGGATGTGGGGCGGGCACAGCTTCCCCAACCCCCTCCCCACCGTGCCCAGACAGCCCACCAACTGCACATGCTATTTATCTGTCCCACCATGTGGTAGAAAACAAGGAAATCAAGGCCCAGAAAGGACAGGCCCCTGCCAGGAGCCACCGGGGTAGGGTAAGTCCTGGTCCCCATCACCACCCTCCTGGCCTCCTGCTTCTACACACAGTGTCCCGGGGTCTTCAGTCACCAAATGACAAGAGCAAGAGGGCATGCCTGCCCTGCTCAGCACACCTTCCTGCACAAGTGAGACCACGGTCGCCTGGGGTCCCCAGGACTCCACTGCAGAGAGTCCACCTCGGACTCTGCACTGGGAAAGAAAAGCAGGTACCGAGGTCTCCCCAGCTACAGGTCCTGGGAGACAGGGGGCCGGCCTCCAAGCCCTGGACGGGGCTGTCCAGCCTGGGAGGGGCTGCGCTGCCAGTAAGGAGCCAGGAGGCAGGGCAGCAGCGTCTCCCTCGGCGGGCGGCCCCTGGGCAGCCTCCACCCGACCACAGGCCTGGACCAGCTCGACCGTAAAAGCCGGTTCTAACTGCACCAACCAATGTCTGCCTGGAAAGCTTTTTTTTTTTTTTCTTTTCTTTTTTCTTTTTTCCAGAAGGAGAAGGGCAGCCTGCCAGAAGCTGCAAATTCAAAAATGTGCCTATCAATCTTCCCCCTGGGTCTGCACTGGTCTTCAGAGAGAAGGGACACAACTGGCCAGGAGGGGACATGGGCATGTGGGTGTTTTAGCTGCCCCAGCACAGGGCCTCTGGACAGTACCATCACCGGCCCCTGCTGGGTGTCCAGAGCACAGGTCCCAACAGCCCCAGGACAACAGGGCTGGGAGCAGGCTGGGCCGAGACCCATGGGTGGCAGCATCTTAAATTCAACAGCACTTGTCTCAGGGGTCAGACCTGTTGAGAGTCCAGTCTGGCGTGTGTGTGGCCCAGACAAACCCCATGCCCATGGAGAACAAGGCAAGCAGGTGGCACCTCTAGGCAGCCACGCCTCGCCCAAGGCACACCCCCTGCCAGGACACCTGCCTGCATCCCTCACAGGACTCTGGCTTTCACACGGGTGGGTGGGTGGGAAATAAGGCCCAGTGGGACCCACAGCAGGAGGGCAGTGGGCTGGGGGCGGCCACAGGAGCCCATGGCCCCCCTGCCACGACCCCCAGCCCTGCTGGCCCAGCCCTGTGGACCTCAGAGTCCGCATGCCATCAGGAATCCCCCGAGCCACAGAACCGCTCAGAAGGTTTCCAAAGAATTAAGCAGTGTTTTGAGAAGAGCCGACATCTCCCTCACCCGTATTTGTAATTTAAATAACATAAGCTTGAAGAGTGTCTCCCTTGGGCACAGTTTAATAACTTAAAAAGCCAGCACCAGCCCCACGTGCACACAGCCCTGCCGCCCTCACCTGCTGAAGCGGGTCTCCAGCTCCAGCGGGTCTCCAGCTCCAGCGGGCACTGGGCAGAAGGGCAGGGGTGGTCCAGGCCGAGGAGGCCCAGGAGCTCGCCCTGCTCTCCCCATCTCTTGTGGGTTGCAGGAGTCCCAGAGCAGCTTGTGACCTTGACCCTCCCCATGTGGGGCCAGGAGCCAGGTCCCAGGTGCTGCAGGAGGTGGGCACAGGGAGGTGTGCGGCCAGTGTTGGCCCTGGGTCACCACTCATTCCCCGCGGCTCCCCAGCACACCCCTGTTTAATATTCATGGCTCTCCCCATCTGCATATCGTGCCATAAATAGTCAGAGGCGAGGTAAGACACAAAGATCCCTGCATTTCTAATTATGCTTAAAAATCTAATGTAAATCAGACCAACACAGGAGCACTAAATCAGCCACTGGTGGCGGTGGAGGGGGATTATGCTGAGACAAGGCGACCACTCAGGAGCCGTCCCCACCCCTGAGCCCCTAGCAAGGTGGCTGCTGCTGACAGTGGCCCAGATGAACCAGGCCCCAACCCTGGGTACACCAACCTCACCCTTGTTTCGCTCCTGAAGCAGGAGCTTGCTGGAGAGCAGAGCAACGTGAATGTACCTGAAGGCCACCTGCCCTCACCACCCCTCCTGCCCTCACCACCCCATCCTGCCCTCACCCCGGGGCTCCTGGCACCAGGCCTGTGAGGAGCACCTCCCCCATGTAGGTGCCAGGTGCTGGCTCAGGTGGGAGCCGCAGGCAGCTGCCCCAGGACGTGTCCACCAGGACCCAGGCTCCTCCCCTCCAGCACTTGACGCACAGGCAGCAGAGATTTGGAATGCCACTTCTAGGCATTTCCCGGCTCCGGGTGTGGAGCCAGGCAGCACTTCTGGGCATAGCGCCAAGCCACCGAAAGCAACAGGGGATGTGGCAGGTCAGTCACCTACCCTGCCCCACCCCAAAGAGGGCACTGCCCTGCAGGGTGGGAGCCCTGCTTGGGCAGGAGGCCTGGTGCCCTGGCTCTGGCCCTTCCCTCCTACCTTCAAGGAGACATGATGAGCACCTTCAGGATGGAAGGCTCCAGGACAGGGACGGGCCAGTCGGCATGCCCCCAACATGTGCACGGCATGTGGCACCAACCGTGGGTGGCACTGGGTGTCCTGGGACCATGGACACATCTGAACCCTCAGGCCAGAGTAGCCCAGGGGGCCAGCAGAGCTGAGGCCAGGAACTTGACGAGCTCAGTGTCCACACACCCACCCAGGCCCAGTGCAAGCAGGGCCCCGAGGGGCCAGGCCAGCAGCTCACAAGAGCAGGGAATTCGGGGCTGTGCACGAGAGGCCACGCCCACTCCGGAAGCTGGGAAGAGTTGGGGGGCCCAGGGAGGACAGCCTGCAGGTGTGGGAGGAACTTTCATTGGGGGAGTGGCTCAGAGACCTTAGGGGAGGGGCTTGTTGGAGTCTGTGCACATTAAAAACCGGCCATGTCTCTTCTCCAGCAAAGGCCCAGGGGTCTGTGCCCCAGGAACACACTTGTCACACCATGGCCAGGGTCTTCAGCTGGCCACAGGGACAGCTCCAGAAAGAGGTCTAGCTCCTCTCCACGTGTGTCCAGGCCTCCCCAGCCCTCTGCTCAGCCCCATCCTGTCATAGTCCCATGGGGACTGGGCCCCACCCTTACCCTCTCCCACAGACCCTGACCCGCCCAGCCCTGCTGCCCACCTTCAGGGCACTCCACACACTCCTCATGTCCCACACTGTCCCAGTCCCTGGGCTGCAGCCAAGACCCAACCTGACTTCCTGTCCAGGAGTGGGGAGTTGCACCTGCCCCCTGGGGTGTACGGGCGGGCCACCTCCAGGGACTTGCAGGAGGCATGAGTGACACGGGGGTTACCCCACTCGCCACTGGAGAGGGAAGCGCAGAGATGCCTGCTGCCCGCATCTGCCCTGGCAACATGCCCAGAACTATTTTTAAGCCCATTTACTAGAAATCCCACAAATTAAAGGAAATACGGATAATGCAGCAAGAATCCTAGGGGCCAAATAAAAGCTGCACATAATCGTTCTCGTGCTCGGGCGTGGGAGTCTCAACCACAAACCCCAAGTCTCCCCAAGTGCTCTCACAACAACCAGGACTGCAGGGGAAAGGGCCAGGGTCCGCACTTGGCTCTGGGATCCCGGAGAGCACCTGGGGTGCCCCGGCTACTTTAAACAGGGGACGTAAAGGCTAGTTACTGACATGAAAAATAAAGTCCATAAATACAGGTGCGCGGCTTTCACGGCCTGGTAGTCCTAGCAGCGGACAGTTCACTCATGGTCCTCTCCCACGGGGTCAGACCCAGGGCTCAGAAGACCCTCCCTGGCCTAAGCCTGGCCCAGCCCTGCTGCAGAAGGACCATCGCATCCCCACTGCCTCAGCCTCGGGAAGGGGGAGGGCTGAGCCCCAGCCCCCACTCCATGTGGTGCTCACAGGCGGGCAGCAGGGCCGTCACACCCAGGTCCCCAGAAAAGGTGCAAGAAATGACTCTTGGCAGGGATAAGCAGGCCACCAGGATGGGCAGAGCAGCCACAGTGGATGGGAGGCCTTGTGTGTGGCCCCCAAGGATCAGGTCCAGGCCTGCTGGCCTCTGAGGCCAGCAACCTCGTCACCAGGGCCAGGACCTGAGAGACCCTGCCCTGCCACCAGGCACTCACAGTCCCATCAGGTTTCAACGGTGCGAGACGGGGCAGGACAATATGGCAACTAGTCACTCCTGAGTGAAAGGAATCAAAGACACAGGAGGGGCTCCAAGTCCCTGCAGTCCCTGGGGGACTCCTCTGCAGGACATCTCCGTCTGCATCTGGAAGCCTCTACAACTCAGCCAGCCTCTGAAACCTGGGCCCAGGACTGGTGGAGGGCAAGGGGGGAGCAAGGGTCTGCCCAGGAGGCATACAGAGGTCGGAAGAGGGCTGTGTCCCCTGGCCTGAGGCCACACACCATGGGTGGGGACAGGGCCCTGGTACCATCACATTCTAGGATGGGACAGACCTTCCCCTCAGGGGCCGCAGGTGTGGGGGGATATCCCCTGGACAGTGTCCCCTCCCCTGCACACCAGAAGCTCAGCCCACCAGGTCCCTTTGGGATCAGCCCTTCTCCCCACAGAGGCCAGGAAGGACCAGTCTAGAAGTCTGCTGGGCCACAGTCTCCTGGAGGAGAGGCATTGGGCTGGAGGAAACAGAGGGGCCTGTGCAGCACCTGGATCTAACCCTGTGCAGGCCCCAACCCTCCAGCTCAGAAAGACAGAACAGAGAGCTCTACTAGGCATGACTTGCCCAAAAACATTTCTCATGTCGACCCAAATCCCTCCAATCTGAAAACACAAAGCACCCAACACATGAAGATGCTCACGCAAGCTAGACATGATGCACACACCAGCATCCGGCTCCTTAGGAAGCTGAGGAAGGAGGATCGCTGGAGCTCAGGACTTTGAGGCCAGCATGGGCAACACAGACCGTGCTGAGACCCCCATCTCAAAAACAAAACCCCCAAAACACTGCATGTGAACGCCCTCAGCAACTGCACGAGGCCTTCCCGATCTTATGGGACTGGACCTCAAGCTCCAGCAAGAACAGATGTCTGCCCCCCACCTCGCCACACCGCCCCAACCCACTTCACTGGAGGGTAAAGGTGGATCGGAGGGCCGAGTACCTTTGAGTAGGAGCACTCCCCAACTATCTGCAGACCTGGTGCCATCCCCATCGAAATGCCAGCCAATTTCTCTGCACATACAGACCGCTGAAGCTCAGTACATATGGATATTCTGGGATCAGGAATGGCCCAAGACTCCTGGGAGGACAAAGCCTTCACGCTTCCCCATGAGCCACAGTGACCAAGATGGCACAGGCTCATATAAAAGCAGACACAGCTCAATGGGCTGGAGCTGCTCTATGAATTGGTGCACATGTCCCCAGTCAACTGACTGAACAAGGAAGCCAAGTCCACCCGACAGGGAGAGTCTTCAGGACATGGTCACGATGGGACCAGAGGACCCCCACCCCATACCAGACACCAAGATCAACTCAGGACAAACCACAGCTCCAAATGGAAGAGCTGAAACCACAGAGCTCTTATAGGAAAACAGGGTGAGTCTTGACCCTGGATTCTGAGACTCACCACCAAAAGCACAAGCCACAATGGGGAGGAATAGATAGATCAGATTCCATCAAAATTAAATAAGGTTCCTTGATGATGTCAAAGGATACCATCAAGAAAGTGAAGAGAGAGGCTGGGGCTGGGGCCTTGCACGTGTGAGGCACTGGGTTTGGTCCTCAGCACCACATAAAATAAATAAATAAAGATATTGTGTCCATCTACAACCAAAAAAAAATATATTTAAAAAAGTGAAGAGACATTTAAAAATGGGAGGGAACATCTGCCAATTATGTTTCTACATCCAGGCTGACGGCTGACGTCCAGGACGTATAGGGAACTCTGGACAGCAATGAAAAGACAGATGACCCTACTTAACACTAAGCAAAGCACCGGAAGAGATATCCCCAAAGAACACAAGGATTTCCAAACGCACAAGGGAAATGCTCGACATCACTAGCCATCAGGAAGACTAAGTCAGAACCTGAGGGGCTCTGGCAGGGTACTTGGCCACAGTATTCAAGAGGCCCTGGCTGTATCCCCAACACCCCGCAAAAGAGACAAATTGGTAGAGTAGATTTAAAACTATGAGCTGGGAGGCTGGGGTGGGGATCACTTGAGCTCACGAGTTTCAGAGCAGCCTGGCCAACAGAGCGAGATTCCCCATCTTCAAAACAAAGAAAATGAAAACTTCATCAGAAAAATCCCATACCAGTGCTTTCCCCTTCAGACGGGAGTGTGGCCAGGATATGCCACCCACTCTACCAGGAGGGGGCTGCACCTTGTAGCTGGGGGCCAGGCAATGCGAGGGAGCAGAGAGTTGCAGCTGTCCCCAACTGCAGGCAACACACAGGCCTGCACAGGAAACCCCAAGGAAACTGTGAACACTCCTACAACTGACTGCAAGTTCGTCTCTCAAGGTCATAGGATACAGGACGAACTGCGGTGTTCCTCGGGTTAGCAAGAACCAAGATTAACAATACAGAGTTCTACAATCACTCCGAAAAACAATGAGCAAATACCTCACGTAAAGCAAAGCGAACAGGCTTGTATGTAGGAAACTGCACAGTGCTGAAGAAAGAAATTGATATGTAAATCACTGGAAATGCACGATATTCATGGATAGAAGACCTGACAGAAGGTGCCAGTTCTTTCCTAATTGATATACAGGTTTAACACAACTCCTGTCGGATTCCAGCAAGACAGCCAGCTGTGGTGGCTGGTACCTGCAGTTCCACTACTCGGGAGGCTGAGGCAGGAGGGCCGCTCCAGCCCTGAAGTTGGAGGCCAGCCTGGGCAGCACAGTGAAAACCTGTCTCAGGAAAAAAAAAAAAAATCCAGCAAGGCTTTCTATAGATATAGACAAGATAACTCTAAAATTTAGCTGGGGGTGCAGCTCAGTGGTAGAGTACCTAGCATACATGAGGCCCGGCACTGCAAAATAAATAAATACATAAAATAAACCACATGATTCATGTCCCTGTCCAGGCATCAAAAAATGAAAGAAGTAAGTAAATAAAGTTCTTTGAAAAGGCAAAGTGATCACAATGACCAAGACAACTGGGAAAAGATGGAGATGGGAGGGACAATGCTTCTGATTTCAAGACGGATTTTGGCCGCAGTAATCATACAGTGAGCTCTGGACAGAAGGGCAGACACATCTGGGGATCAGGACAGAAAACCCCAGAACAAACCCTCACAAACATGCCACATAGGGACAGAACCCAGCACCCAGCTGAGTCCTCTGCAGGGGGCAACAGCGGGTCAGGAGGAGAGGGCTGGCTCGGCAGCATCCAGAGGCACACAGCAACACATCCTGGCCCCGGACTGCGCACTGCCAGCACTCATGAAAACGGACTCACAACGCGAAATGTGCAATGTAAACAAACCCAAACGCGAAGCTGTTGCTCAGTTAAGAGGATGAAAAGATAAGATACAGCCTGAGAGAGCTAAGCCACATGTCCTGAAAAGGGCTAGTGTCCAGGTGACATGGGGAACCTCAAGCCTGACCATGGACATACAGTCCAGTCAGCAGACGGCAGACAACGTGAGGGACATTTCACAAGAAAGGACCTACAAATCTGGGCATGGTGGGCACGCCTATCATCTCAGCAGCTTGAGAGGCTGAGACAGGAGGAGTGCAAGTTTGAGGCCAGCCTCAGCAACTCAGCGAGACTCTGTCTCAAAACAAGATAAAAAGGGCTGGGGGTATGGCTCAGCAGTAGAGTACCCGTGGGTTCAATCCCCAGAACCAAAAGGAGAAAAAGGAGAGAGAAATAAAAAGAAAGGACCTGCAGGCGGCAAATGATGGTGTTGGCACGCTGGCAGGCAGGAATGCAGATTCGAGCCACAGTGAGACGCCACTGTACACCTAGAAATTAAACTGGAGAAAACACCGCTGTGGGAGAGGATGCCCTTTTCCCTCTCTTCCCCTCCCGTGCCTTCCTCTTTCCTTTCTTTAAAACAGCTTCAGTGAGATAAAACCCACCCACCATGAAACTCACACCAAGGGCTGGGGAGTAGCTCAGGGCAGGCACAAGGCCTGGGTCCCCCCAGCACACCAGGTCACAAAGAGCAATTACCACTTCCAGTGCCCACTCCCGGTGGTCAGGGAAGACTCCACTGCATGGACACACCACTGTGTTCAATCTTTCCTTTTGTTGTTGTTGTTGTTTTAAAGAAATAACTGTCTACTCTGTGGTGGGTCAACTTAAAATAAAATCTTCAAGATCCTTACTTAGTTTAATAAGCTGCTCTTTCCCTCCCGCCCTGAAAGCTAGGCCTAGCACCCCAGCTGTATTGGACTAGATCAATAATGATCAACGTCTACATACCTGGGTGATTTGGAAATGCGGGAGCACACTGGTCAGCAAGTCAAATTTTAAAACCAGCTTTTACTTATTTAGTTATTTTAAATCACAGATGAGACCAACATGTTTCTGGTCACTCTTACAAGATTTAAAGGTCGCCTGTGTGGCCTGTGAGTGCAGGCACACGTGTGTTGTACATGTGCGTCCTCGCGTCCCTTGCATGTGTGCACATGTGGGCGTGTGTATGTGACATGTGTGACTTGCGTGTGCATACACAGTGTCCTGTGTGCACATGTGGCAGACACGTGGTGTGTCTGCACTGCGTGGTGCGTGCATGTGCGTGGCATGTGCGTACACACAGCTGGGGTGCATGTGTGGCATGCATGTGTGCTATGTGCACACGTGAGTTCCGTGTTTTTGCACGAGGGTACCGTGTGCAGTGTGCTCCAGACGTGCCCACGAGCCCAGGCCCCGCTGCGAGACAAGCAGGCCCCACCCCCTTCCTCATGCCACCTCACCCCTCTTTCCAGAGAGGTCAGCTTGGAAGTTAAGAAGTTAAAAGGAATGAAACGGGGCGCTGGCGGGAGCTGCAGGGGGCAGCGGGGGCGGCCGTGCGCCAGAGCAGCTCCAGAGCAGTCCAGAGAGTCGCTCTGCTCATCAAGGGGAAGAGGCGCTTTGTCCTCAAGTGAAGCCAACGGTCGTTCCAAACGTGAAAGAGCCTGCGATGAGATGAGAGGCTCGGCGGTGAATGGGAAGCCGCAGGCCTGCAGAGCGCACGGCCGGGTTCACGGCACGAGGGACAAGGGACGGGTCTGAGGAGGACGTGGAGGGTTGGGATCGGGCACCTCTGATGCTCCCAGGGCTCGCGAATGCCGCGACGGGCGGGCGGGCCACATGCAGGCGGACGTGGTCTCCGCTCCGAAAGACGGACACGGGGGTCTCTGCTCCAAACCACAGCTGGCCTTGGGGTTCGTGGCCGGCAGCGACGGGGCAGCAGGTGCGCTTTCCCTCCCGCCCTGAAAGCTGGGCCTGACACCCCAGAGCGGCTTCTGCACCAACCACATGACAAGCTCAAAGTCCCCGGCCAGACACGGGCCACAGCGGGATGCCTGGGCAACTGGGTGAGGCAGCGGGTGGACCTTAGTGGTAGGGCACCCCAGGTTCAGAAGTCAAGGTTAAGCTCAGGTTCGGAGTCCTCGGGCATTCTGTTCTGCAAGACTCCTCAATACTTACCGTCCCTGCCTGAGCACGCAGGCCACCTAAAGCCACTTGCTGGTCTTGGCGGATGGGACTATGTCCACCAACCTCAGGTCTCTCCGATATCCATGCGCCTTCCCCACACAGACGCTAGACACTGAGTGGACAGGGCTGGACTGTGCCGGACGGTGCCTCTCACCATCCTCTGTGCTCCCAGAGGCCGTGCCCACTCCTAAACACTCAGGAACAGGAGCACCAGCTAGGTCCCGGTCAGCCTCGTGAGACCCACGCAGAGCAGGAGCCCCGAGGGCCACAGAGCCTCCTAGGCGCAGGTACCCTCAGGGCCACTTGTGGGACAGACACTGGGTGCCCCCAAGCTCACTCTGGAGTGGGGGGTCAGCTAAGGCAGGCCCTCGCTGCAGACCTGACTGCCTCCACCCTATCCCTGGGAGATGAGCTGAGTCCCTCCTTCTGTCCACAGGCCAGAAAGTGAGGGAGGGCCCTGGCCCTCAGTGGGCGGGCCACATCAGGTGTGCTGACCTGCAACCTCCACACTGCGTGGACACTAGACAACTGTCACACAGCACCAGGGAAGGGCACAAGGTCTCCAGGACACCTCCTGGTCCAGGCCACAGCAATTCCAGGGGCTGCTGACCACAGCCAAGCACTGACCAGGCTAGCTGTCCTATGGATGTCTGTTTTTGGAATAATGGGGAAGAAAAGCCAGACCTTTCCCTCTAGACCATCCCTGGCCTCCACGAAGCAACTTCACTTCCAAGACTAAATGAAAAGTTCTTTGCCCAGCATCCTGTCCTCCTGAGCCCCAGAATTCAGAAATGAACCTTCCTGGAAGCTTTTGGCTCTGGCAGCAACATGGCTCTTGGTGGAGGTGCAGAGTGCCTCCCCTCTTCATATCACAAGCAGCTGGACAAACTGCTGGCACAGTCAGGACCACACCAGGGCACCACGATGATATGGTGGAGCCCTCTCCCCTGGCCCCAGTCCAGGGTGTCCACATTCACTGGAGCCCAGGCCACATGCCCTCCAGGGAAGCTGGGGCTCCACGTTGCTGGATCCCAGCACCCGCCTTCCAGCAGGCAGGAAGAGCCACCTGGGAGGCGCACAGGCTGTGGGGGGACAGCTCAACCACACCTGCAGCCCGTTGGTGAACCCCGCAGATGGGTCTCCTGCCTGGGCTCCCACACTCAGGATGGAAGACCCAGTAAGAGCAAGAGCACTGTACCTGGAGCAAAGGGCCACTGCTGGAGCTGCCCCAGCCACCTTGTGTCACAGACCAGACAGATACACGTCCCAAAACTGTACCTGGAGATCACTTATGACCATGAAGAGTCACTGATGTGAAAATGAGGCCCAGGGCGTGGGCGCTGTCCACTGTCGCTGCTGGATAACTCCACACTCTTAGATTTGTGCCCAAAAGATGCAAATGATTTCTGTTTAGTCGCAAGAGAGCCCAGAGGACCTGATCTTCCCACTCTAAGGGACACTAAGCAATTTAGTAACTAACTGAACACCCACCTTCACCCAACATTCTTTCTTCAACCACCATAACCATTGGCTCCTCAGAGGCTCTCAGAGCCAGTTTTCCTGCCCACACCACACTGTTAAGTAAGAAACCAACCAAGTTCTGGGCTGGGGCTGGGGCTCAGAGGTAGCGTGCTCGCCTAGCACGCATGAGGCATTGGGCTCAATCCTCAGCACCATGTGAAAATAAAATAAAGATATTGTGTCCACCTAAAACTAAAAAATAAATATTAAAAAAAAGAAAACAACCAAGTTCTGATGTACCCTACCACCCAGGGGAACACCAAACACCATGCTACGTGAAAGCAGCTGGACCCAGAGGGGCTGGAGGTGGCGGTCAGTGTTCAGCAGGGATGGTGCTCTACTCTGCAAGATGAGAGCTCTGGGGGGCAGTGCAGGCGCCGTGCAGCCATGGAGATGTGCTGGGCATGCTGAGTTGCACACCTGGGGACGGGGAGGACCATGTGTCATGTGCCACGTTTATCCCACAAAATGAAAATCTGACTCAGACCCGCGTGCGAAAGGTCAAAGATCAAAGCTGAGAGAACACAAGACAGGAAGTGGGCAGCACAGAGGGGCAGTGAGTGCCCCAGCACCATGCGCCAGGCCCTGGGGCCAGGCCAGCACCCACAGGACCTGCGCTGCCCTAAAGGACCTAACCTGCTTCCCGAATGGCGCAGCTGGAACACCACCATCAAGCCAGTAAAAAGGCCACCCGGGAGGGGACAGGACCTGTGGATTCAGTGACTGGTGAGCAGCTGGAGTCTGAAGAACTCCAGGAACCCTACCAGGACGGACAGCAGAGGCCCCGGGGCCAGGGGCACAGGGCATGCCCACAGCTGGTGGGGGGCCCTCACTCGGACCTCATCCCTGACGTCCCTGGCAGTGCCCTGCACCCGACCTAAGTGGGAACAAGCCAGGTGGGGCAGAGGAGGCAGTGGGCGGCCCCAGCGGAGAGGCCCAACCTCCTGCACCTCCACAAGGCCCAACAGAAGCAGCGCCTCCTGCGAACGGAGCCGGTTTCCGTGGAATTCACCAACAGCATGCTGGACAGCAGGCCAGGCTGGGCCCGCCACGCTCTCCACATCCTGACACCAGCATGCCAGTTTCCCTAAAGACAGACCCAGGCGTCGCGTGGCACTCCTGCACCGCTCTGCGGTTCCTCTCCAGCTTGGGCATGCTTGCCACGCCCACTTACGTGTCATCAAAGGTAAGGGGGGGGGGGTTGAGGGTGTGGCTCAGAGGTACAACGCTCACCTAGCACATGCAAGGCCCTGGGTTCAATCCTCAGCACCACATAAAATAGATAAATGAAAGTATTAAGTCCAACTATAACTAAAAAATAAATATTAAAAAGGGGGGCTGGGGATGTGGCTCAAGTGATAGCGTGCTCGCCTAGCATGCGTGAGGCCCTGGATTCGATTCTCAGCACCATATAAATGTAAAATAAAGATATTGTGTCTACCTAAAAAAATAAATATTAAAAAATAAATATTAAAAAAAAAAAAGGTAAAGTTCCGGATCTGGAGAGCCGAGTCACCAATCACCGAGGAACGCAGCTTTGCAACTCGCTGCACAAAGTGAGCTCCAAAGGTGCAGACGGTGGCCTGAGCACAAGTGTTTGAAACAGTGGCAGGGCCGGGTGCGGCTCTGCGGGAGAGCACTCACCTGGCCTAAAGCCCTGGTTCATTACCTGCCCGGAAAGAAAAGGTTAAAAAAAAAAAGACAGTGGCAGATCAGGTGGGCACAGGCCTCGTCCCCAGGACCTAGGTGCCCCGTCTGCCAGGGATCCCAGCACCCTTGCCTGGCCCTGCCTGCTGCAAGCCATTCCCAAACTCTAAATGCCTCTGAGCCAGAAGCCAGCTTCAGCGAGGGGGACAGGTACGTGTGAGGCAGTCCCTGGATAATTTACTGTCCTATTTCAATGATGCTGAGGCTGAAGCTCCTGGCCACATGCCTCTGTGTGAGCCTTTGAAACACTCGGGGTGATGCCATGCCCCACCTTACAGGGGAGGATACGGACACGTCTCACCCACGGCCCTGGAACTGCACCGGCAGAACTCTGGGGAAAGCTCTCCTGGCCCAGCAGAGACACCACTGCCAGAGCACAGGACAGCAAGGCACAAGGAACCTGGAGGACAGGTGGGGCCTGCGGGGTCAGCCACACAGGGAGGCACTGCCACGGCCCAGGGGTGGCCATCGCCATGTGCCGGCCTCAGCCCTGTGGCCCACTGTATGCACCCCTCCTGGACCCGGAGCTCAGCTCACAGGGTGTGGCCTCTCCTCTCCCAGCAGTACCACAAGCAGCATGGAGCCCTGGGTGGCTCAGGCAGGAGCACCTGTCCCCATGGGAGCTGATGTCCCCATCACTGTCGCCGGTGCCACAGACGCCGCACCTCTCCGATTCCCTAACAGTTCCCGTGGGAACACTAAAGGTAAATATGTTAATTTGACTTCAATCATGGCTTTAAAAAAAAGCAGACGCTATATTAGTTTAGGGTACAGAAAGCCACTCAGGTGCACGTCCTGCCTGGGACAAGTGAGATCACAGGTCCCGCTTCTCTGGAGGTCCGAGCAGCCATCAGAGCCCTGGAATGGGGCGGTACCGCACAGATGGGGGTCTCGAGCCCCCCTTTTCTGTAGCTAGGAAGAGGGAAGTTACAGAAATCTTGCAGCTAGTAAGACACAAGGCCACTGGGGGATGGCAGGAAGCCAAGAAGGTCTACAATCCAAGCTGGGCATGGGGGCCACACCTGCAATCCCAGCACGCGCCAGGCTGAGCAGGAGGATCCAAGGTTGGAGGCCAGCATCAGCAATTTAGCAAGGCTGGGGATGTGGCTCAGTGGTACAGCACTCGAATTCAATCCCCAGTAATGGAAGGAAGGAAGGAAGGAAGGAAGGAAGGAAGGAAGGAAGGAAGGAAGGAAGGAAGGAAATCTAAAATCCAGGCTCCCAACAGAGCCCGGGCTGGGCCAGAGCCAGGCTACGGTGGGGTCGCCGGCTCCGGGTGTTCCCATTTCCCGGGCACCCACTTGGAGCCGTTCCTTTCCGTAGGCCACAGAAATGGGGGCTCTACTGGAGAACTGCATATGGGCACCCCAGCTGTGGGGGCCTCCCAAAGCTGGGGTGCTAGGAAGGACTGCTGCCTGGGGCTGCAGGGACAGCACTTCACAGGTGCCGGGCTGTTTGTGCATCACACCACCTGCAGGACACCCCGCCAAGCCCTGCGAAAGCCAACAACTGGACCACGCGGACCTGGGGTGCAGCCAAGCCACAACAGGGGGTGGTGCCTGAGCAGAGTTGGACCCTCTCCGGAAGCCTCCCCAACACCACATCCATGTCCACTCCTCTCTGAGCCTGGGCCACCTTACTGCAGGACATCCAGAACCCAGTCCAGGTTCCAGGGCGTGGAAGAGGCAGCCACTGCAGTAGGTCAGCAAGGCCAGCTGTCTGCCAGCACACCAGCTCCACCACCCTGCCCACGGCATGGACGTGACCCTCAGCAGACAATTTGTGTGGTGCGCTTACCTGATTTGGGGGAATTGGGGGGGATCAGATAGGTGTCCCAGGAAAGGGGACCTGAGAGTCAACCTCAGATCCCAGTGGAGGCACAAGGAGTGCAGGAAAGAAACCAGAAATCACCACAGACCCTTCCATGTGCCCAGGCCAGGAGGACATGGGCCTGGGACAGGCCCTGACTATGTCCTCTGCCACAAGGGCATGGAGACACTTTAAAACACCTCAGGCCTGGGGTCAAGGAGGCAAAGAAAGAGTTCATATATCCCAGAACCAAAGAGGGGCCCAGGGAAGAGTCCCCAGAGGAAGGAGGCCTGGGCAAATGGGGACCTTGATGGCCATGCCTGACCAGCACCTGGCTCTGCAGCAGGGCAGGCGTCCTGTGCTTGGCTGGAGGAGTCAATGGAATGACCAGCCCACACCACTCCCCAGGGGAAGCCAGCCAGGCCAGGGACAGGTGCCTGACTCGTGCAGCTCTTCTGCTCCGCAACAGTGAGAGAGCTGGACGCTCGGCTGGCTCCCCCTGCCTGGGCTGCCTGGGAAGCTGGCACAAGAGTCCACTTCACCTCGAGCTATACCGGACTTCCCTCGTGATGCTTCCTGGAAACCAGTGGCTGTCATCAGAGCTGCTGTATCTCTGAAAGGGCTCAGCCTCTCCACTCTGTCATGGTTACTGTGAAAAGCAGACTTCAGGTGAGGAGGAGCCTAAGCCTGGGGCAAGCCCCAGGACTGCAGGAGCTGCAGGCCCCCGTTAGCCTGTCCCCTAACCCTGCCACCTGCCCCCCAGGCTGAGCACACATGGCCCCTGCTTTTCTGTCCTGAGACAGCTACAGAAGGCCTATGGCCCTGGCCCAGGTAACCAGGCAATACCAGGGCATGAGGAGGGCTGGGAGGGTGGCCAGCAACCAGGCCACAGCCTGTTGGACTCCTGCTGCCTTTACAGGGCCTGGACTCCAAGGCACCTTCAGAGCCCCAAAACACCAGGGGTAGAGCCATCTCTGGAGCTGCTCTGCTGCCCAACTGTGGAGCCACCTGACCTCTCGGGGCCTTTGCTTCCCTTCCACAAGATGCCCGAAGCAGGTAGCAGACATTCCTCCAAAGACCGGTGGCCTGGTGTGGCCTGCAGAGACTCTGAGCCAGCTCACCACTAAGCCCGTGAGTGCTCAGGACCCTGGCCATGTGGGGGACGGGGCTTGAGGAGGTCCTCTCTGCCTGCCTCCCTAGGCCTTTCTCCTCTGGGGCATCAGGGGTGGCCAGGCCCTGTGGCCACATCCTGAGTTCAAGTGCCTGCTTTGCCCCTCTGCTCTGTGGCCTTGAGCCAGGGGCTTGGCCTCTGAAGCTTCCTCCTGCCATGAGGAGTGGGGGCAGCATGCATAGGGTGAGACTAATACTGAGCGTCACCGTCACCCAGGAGTGTCTTCCTTCGCCGAGCCTGGGCCCAGCCTCAAGGTCCCGCCAAACATCAGGAGCTCAGGCACTTTGGTGAGTGCTGCCGAGCTGCCGGAGACCCCAGCACCCCAGGCCCCACTGCTACTGACCAACCAGGTTGGTCTGCCCACAGTGCCCCTCCTGCAGCCGCGGTGGGAAGGCCTAGACCTGCCCTGACTCCCAATCGGGCACCTGTTAGTGGCCCAGCGGTCAGCACAACCCTGGCTTGCACCCCTCCCTCTCCACAAAGGAGAAACACACACCACTTCCTGAGCAGCTGAGTGGAGTTTCACTCATTTCCCCTCCACGCACAGCCCCCTTCGTGATGAGGATCATAGGGGGCTCAGTCCTGTCCAACGCCAGCACCAGGGAGACACCCTCCTCACGGCTGAGCAACAGTGTCCCCGTCATACATGCAGGCTGGTGTGATGTCAGTGGGCTGATCCTCTCCTGGTAGGTGGACATCATGGGCAAAGAGCCTTCAGACCCTGCCATGGACTCTCAGGACCCCTGTCCTCCATCCCTGGGTCCCATTCACCCCTCAAAGAAGCCAGTGGCCAGCATGTGGGGCTGGAGGGATCAGAGGCCATTGGGAGCTGTTCGCCCAGGCTCAGGGGTGGTTACCTTTGTTTGGTTTTATTTCGTTGAGACAGGATCTCCCTGTGCTGCCCAGGCTGGCCCTGAGCTCCTGGATTCAAGTGATCCTCCTACCTCAGCCTCCCTAGTAGCTGGGACTCCAGGCACAAGCTACTGAGCCCAGCTGTGACCTTATTTAAAATCAGGGTAACCAAGTGCTGGGGACATAGCTCAGTTGGTAGAGTGCTTGCCTTGCATGCACAAGGCCCTGGGTTCAATCCCCAGCACCACAAAAATAAATAAATGAATGAATAAATAAATAAATACATATAAACCCTGGATAACCCCCCAAGTTAAGCTGAGCTCTTAGCAGATAGAGGGTGGGCCCTGACTCCAGTGGACAGCATCTTGCAAGGGGTCCAGATGAAGGAGACCAAGTCCCCTGTCCAACCCCAGGAAAAGGGGTGCCTGTTCCAGGGCATCCCAGCCTAACATTCTAAGACCCTCAGAAGTGATTCTTGGAAGCTGCCAGGACCCTGGGGTCTCCTGAGCAGCAAGGGCAGCTGCCAGCCTCCCACACTCCCAGGAGGGGCCCTGTGCCAGGCAGCAAGGCTGGGATAGAGGGGCACCTCTGACCACCCCAAGGCTTCCCAGGAGGACCTGTGGGGGGCTTCCCACTTTCCCGAGTCTTGAAGGATCTGATGAGTGCCCAGAACTAAACCCCAGGGCATCCTCCCAGGACCTCAGGGTCCCCCAGCTTCAGTCTTTCACCCAGCTGGTCAGCCGCATGGGTGTGGAAGAGCTGGGGACCAGGGCCTGCCATGGCTCCTCAGGTGTGTGGGAGGAAGGGCCTACCCCTCGTCAACACCACATGCTCAGGCAGGTGAGGCTGCCTGCTGGCCCGGACGACACCCAGCCTGGCTCTGGGGTGCCAGGACCAGACTGGGCTTCCCCGCAGCCTAGACTGGTTGGGCCCAAGGATATCACATCCTCTGGCCCTCCCTACAGCCACCTGCCTGGAAGTTGTGGCCACATCCATTCTACACTGCCCAGCCCTGAGCTGCCACGGTGCCCAGGGCTCTACTGTGACCCACACACTACTGGCTTCCAGGCCACTTCAAATGACACAGACTCACATAAACTGGGTCATGACGATCAACACCACCCCTGCCTCTCCCATCTCAAAACTTACAAGATTGGGCCCCGTCTCCAGCCCACAACCCCTGGGTCTCCCCAGCTGGGTTCCTAAAAGTTCCCACCCGACTACCCACCCTGCACTGCCCACAGTGGCCTGGCAGGGCTTGGCAGAGCGGCCCCATCACCCATGTCTGGCTGCAACACCGTGACGGGCGCCAGCAGCCGTCCAGGCACTTAAGTTTTCTGTCCCCCTCCGTGCTGGGTTGAAAAGTGTCCCTAGAACTTCACATCCACCCAGACCCTCCAAATAGGACCTTACTCAGAAACAGGGTCTTTGCAGGTATCATCACTTGAGTATCTTGAGACAAGATCCTCCTGTATCAAGTGTGGCCCCAAATCCGACAACGGGGGTCCTCATGAGCGGGATCTGGCCGGTGTGTAGCTCAGTGGTCGATCTGAGCAGGTGCTGGGTCCAGTCCCGGCACTGAGGGCAAAACGGAAGAGGGATGTGGAAACAGCGCAGGGAGAGGCCTGGGACAGCGCAGCAGAGGCTGCCTCGGCCTGGGAGCCCAGGATTGCAGGGGCCTGGGAAGCTGGAGAGGTCCCTCCAGAGGGCTCCGCCCTGCGGACACCTAGCTGGCCTTCTGGCCTCCAGGACTCTCAGCTCTCCACACCCCAGGCGTTCACAATGCCAGGGCCCTACCACAGGTCATGTGCACACACGCAAACCCCATGGACCTACAGAATGGGCAGACCCCACACTGTGGGAACACAAGCCACAGCAGGAGAGGAACGAGCTTGCAGGACTGTGACGTCCAGTCAAGCTGCAGCAGGGAAAAGCAGGTTGGGACACCCTCATGAGAGGACACAAGGTGCTGTCCCCACAGCCAACTGTGAGTCAGCCCCAGCCAGTGACTCTGCTGACCAGAAAGTGGTCCGAGCTCATGGTCTGCTTGCCCCCACTGCACAGGTGGAAGGACTGAGGCTCAGGGGCCACAGCAGTAGGCCTTGAAGAGGACCCTGGCTCTGAAGGCACAGCCGCCCAGCGTAGGGCAGCCCTGGACAGGAGATCAGGATCCATGCCAAGGCTCTGGTCAGCCCCAGCTGCCCCAAGAGCCCTGTGCTCCCCATCTGAGGTATCCCAGGGAGAGAGGGCCTTTCCCTTCCCCCCTGCCAGGGGCTGCAACATCCCAGGCAGGTCCCTGTTGTCCAGGCCCTGGCCACAGCCAGACAAGTGTACCTGGGGACTATTTGGCTTTTATGGTCACCAGGTGGACACTATTCCTGAGAATCCACAGACAGGTCCTCCTGCTACACAGAGTCGGGGCCTTTGGGCCCTGAACTTGTTCTGTGGGACTCGGCTGGCATAGGACAGAGCTCTGGGAAGCAACCTGCTAGTGGGCAGACTGCACGACCCACCAGGACCAGCTGGAAGGGCTGATGTGGGGGACAAGCCCACCAAGAGAGCAGTCCAAGCTCCCACACCAGACCCAAGCCACAGCCTGCTCTTTCCTAGTGGGGGCCTCTGAGGCCCCTGGAAGCAGCCAAGCCCAGATGGTCAATCGCAGTGGGATGAACACTGCACCTAGGCCAGGCCAGGTCCCTTCTCCAGGGACTGCCAAGCACTTGGGGCTCGAGGGCCCAGGTCCAGTTACAGTCACGGCCACCATAATCACAGGGCATGACTGTGGTCCCACCGGGTCACTAGGACAGTGGGCAACAGCCTTGGATGGTCTTCAGCACACAAGGTTCCTGACCAGGCCTGGAGGACACAGGCTCCCCTGCTCCCCTGGCCTCTTCGGGCCCATCTTGCCTGCTACCCCGGGTTCTGGGATCCGTGCCACCGACGAGGGCCCAGGCCTGGGTGCAGAGGGCGGGTGGGGAGGAAGGAGGACCCTGGAGGTCTCGAGCCCCTGGGAGCCAGCCTGGGCCCACATCCCGAGAGGATTCCCAAGCTGGCGGGCAATTTGCATAATATTCTTTGCAAGTTAATATCAGACTCTGATAATGATCTCGGCATCTAGGAGCTGAGGCGCTGTTACAACACTAAGTAATCATATTTTAAATTATGTTTCCCTTTATAGAAAGGTGTTGCAAAAACACGCAGACGTGAAATCTGTCTGTTGCAGCCCACTGCCAGCCACCTGACCAGCTCCGGCGCCACCCCCTCCCTGTCTGTAGCAGCACAGACCGGGGAGGCAGCCACAGCCCCCCTCCTGGCCCCCCCCAAGTCTGAGGGGCCCCTTGCTCTGCAGGGCCAGTGGCCTCAGAATCCTGAAGTGCAAGGGCCAGGGAAGGAGATAGGGGACACCCTGACGTCGTCCCCGCCCCCTCCTCCCCCTCCTCGTGCTGGAGACCCCAGTGCCCACCCAGGGCTGACGGCCAGGGTTCCTGTGAGACACGAGGGTCCTGGGAACTCCCAACCCTTCAGGCTCAGCTCCCCTCAGCCAGCACCACAGCGCCCCCTGCGGCACGTGCCTCCACCCCGGGCCTCCTGCCCCCACCACCCCCCCCCCCTCCTGCACAAGCAAACCCCAAATACACGTCCCACAGCCCATGGCCCCGGGGCCTGCCCCTCCCAGCAGGTAGCTCTGGTCTCTTCTTCCTAGAGGGGCCGTCCCACCACTCAACCTCTATTTTCTTGAAAGCTTTTTTTCCTTTTTTATTAAAAAAAAAATCCAATTATAGCACCAATCTCTCAGCAGGGGTCAGTGTGGAATAAGAATAGCCACAGTTAAATGGACAGGACACAGGCAAGATTAATGCCTGGAGGCCTTCAAAAGTTGTATGATGCGGATTTCATTAACATTTTAATTGTAATGTATCTTTTTAATCTTCTCTCACCCTAATGGCTTTATATCCAAAAAAAAGGGAAGAAAAAACTGCTGACAACAACAAAAAGTATCAATATACAAAATTTAACAAAGGCGCTCGGCGGAAACCAGATTAGAGGAGCCAGACTGTGTTAACACTGTGATTCCTAAGAGCAGGAGTCGAACGCGCAGAGAGGGCGAGTCTTCCCTTCTTGGCACAGAGCAGCAGGAAGGGAAGGCCAAGGTCGAACCCGGGCAGAGCCCAGCCGGCAGTGAGACTGTGGCCAGAGGGGATCCCAGCAGCACCACAAGAGGGGCCGACCTCCTCCAAAGACCACCAGAAGTCCCGGAGCCTGCCTGGTCTGCAACTCCAGGCAGTGGCCAGGAATGGAGGGGGAAGGCACTTCCAGGAACAGACACCAGGACAGAAGTCCTCCCTCCCCCAAGGTGCGAGGGAGAAGGGGACACCCAAGAGTCACCATAATGAGAGGGACACTAGCGCTGTGTGGGACCAGAGCTGAGTTGCTGACGAGCCTCCCTAGCAGGCCCTTAAGTTTCTAATGGCTCTGGTCAATGGCCATATTCCTGCCTTCAACTGTCAAAAATAGGGGCTTTCACAGTGTGCTTGGCCCTGACTACAGAGGGCCCAGATTTTTATTTTCAGTCAACAAACACTCCTTGAGGCCTGACTAATGAAGCAAATGCTTTGCCCCAGACCCAGCTGCCTTCAGATGGCCACCCCTCCCCGAAGTCTACCCAGGAAGCCACCCCCACCCCAGGGCCAGGCTGCCAGGCCTGGAGAACGCCCGGCAGGAGCGCTCGCCGCTCACCCCAGTGACTATATATGGGCACTTTCAGGCCCCTTTGTTCCCTGCCCAGGCCCTGCCTGCTTCCCAGGCACAGAGGCAGGCACTGGGCGGGTCTGGAGCTGGCAGCCCATCCATGGCCATGTGCCCTCCTGGATGCCAGGGCCCAGCGCAGAGGGGGAGGGTAAAGATTCCTTTAGAGAGACCGGAGCCAGCCTGTTCCCCTGGGATCTGAAAACCAGGCCTGGAGAAAGTGTCTGGGATCCTCCCAGGGGACTGGCCCAGCCTCCCCTTAAAGGGCCAGGAGCGGCTCAGTGGGTAGGACTATGCTCTGCCAGCAGCCGCAAGGCAGGGGGCCTACATGGGCAAGGAGACTAGGGCCTACAATCCACTGTGGACGCTCCTTAGTATCAGGGTGGGGCCCAGGGAGGGTAGATCATTCACCAAGGTCACACAGCCTGGGTGACCTGACCCCCGGGGCCCAGGCTTGGCACACAGACTCCTGGGTGGGCAGAGCCTGAGGTTAGGGTCCCGTTCCCTCCCCTGCTCACACCAGGGCCCTAACGCCATGCTCACAGATGGCAGACACCTGTGTCCACTCACTGGCCTGTGGGAGCCCTGCCCAGGGTGCTGCATCCAGACCTCCACTCTAACTACAAAGGCAGAAAGGCCGCAGCTGGGCTGCTGCTCCGGCCCCAGCAAATGAGCGACTTGCAGGTGACACTGGGAGCCCCGGCCAGCTGGGAGGCACATTTTGCAAATGACCTCATCTAGAGCCAGGCCTGGTGAGAGTGAGAATTTGCTAAAAAAAAAAAAAAAAAAAGAGGTCCACAGGATCCCTCCTGGGTAGGGCAGGGGACCATAGCCCGGGCCAGTTCATCTCATGCCCCAGCCAGGAGGACATGATCGTCCAGTCACTCAAAACCAGGGCTGGCTGCAGGCACTCACCAGGGACAGCTCAGAGCCCACGGGACAGAGACTCGAGGTCTGAGGGACAGCGGGGGGCACGTCTCTGAGTTGGGGTGGGGTAGAGACATGTGGGCCCAGCTCCCCTTCCACCTGGAGGTCCCTGATGGTCACACTGCTCACACCCCAGGGAGGAACAGGTGCGGGGTCCGGCTTCTCCAGAAAAACTGGGCAAAAGAGGAATGAAGTGTGGCGACAGGGACCCGGGGAGAACACAGCACCCGGCCAGGGGAGGTCTCAGGCAGGGAGACGCCCCAGCGCCAGCCCCACGGAGGCTACCCCTTCCTCAGCCATCACGCCCCGGCCCCACCAGACTCACAAACTCAAACCCGGGGCTGGCTGCAGGCACTCACCAGGGATAGCCCAGAGCCCACCATGCAGACAGGGGCTGGTAGCAACGTCCCCTGCCCTGGAGAGACTGCCCACCCCAATGGCATCACCAACAGAGCAGGCCTGGAAGTCCACCCCAGGTTCCCTCAGCCCAGGCCACACCTTGGGGAGAAGGGGCACGAGAGTTAGTGTCCAACAGAAGGTGGTCCATCTCAACCAGACAGCCCAGCCAGGCGAGGCCAGCTGGGCCACAGACACTGGCACCAAGGTGAGGGTGGGCAGAGAGGGTGGCACACTGAGGGAGCTCCACAGTCAAGTTCCAAGAGTGTTCTTTACACTGGGGTCTGCAAAAGATGAGGGCTGCAGTCTGCACCTGGCTCAGGGTCCAAGGACCCAGCAGACATTCAGCACCCTACTTGGGGCAGCTTTGGCCATTCATTCTGCCCCACAGACCTCACAGCCACTACATGGAGAACGGCCAGCAAAGTACCAGATTTGGAAAGCAGAGCCCAGGAGAGAGGGGCTGAGATGCAGGGGGCAGGCTGGGGCTGGTGGGGACTCCGTGCCCTGTGCATTCTGGGAAGAATGAGGTGGAGGCACAGACCTAAAGAAGAGCCTAGTGAATCCCCAAGTTACACCCTGTCAAGGACAACACTGCAGTTCTTAAGTTGTCTCCCATGAGCACTGAACCCCTTGGCCAGGACCACAGCAGGCCCCGGAGAGCACACCTTCTCTGCTTATGATCCTGACCAGGCACGCAGGACCCCAGAGGCCAGGCCCAGCTCAGCGCTTGAAATCACTGTTACAGGAATCACGTGGGCTCGTGGGCTGGTTGGAAAATACATTTGGCAAACTTTGTCAAAAGTCAGCCACTAGTGCCCTTCCCAGGATAGCCACTCTGAGTATCCTGCACGTCCCTCCAGCAGTCCATCATACAGAATTGGGTGTCCCTGCAGCCAAGGTATAGCCCGATGGTCCCACTGTGATGGCACAAACATTTTCTCTTTGAATGTTCTTCCCAATGCTCTAAGTGGCTGTGAGTTCACAGAACCAGTGTGGCGCCCACACGTGCCACAGCAGACAGTCTTTGCAGGGCCCATGTCCAGCACGAGCCTGCCCTGGGTGTGACCACTGAGAAAAGATCCCTGACCACCAAGAGGTGACAAGTGATATCTTGTTCCACTTTCTGTGCTAATTCCAACCAGCTGGTTGAAAGGCCAGGGGGGCCAGCTGCTTTGGGCCTCACCACTTCTATTTCCCTTCACTTGGGCTCCAGCCGAGGTGCCACCCAACAGTGGAATGACCTGCAGAGATGCCAGAGGGCCTCCTGGAAGGAATGGGCAGTGAAGGGAATCCAGGCAGACAAGAGGGGTGGCTCTGTAGTCTCAGGAAGATGACTGCTAGAAGGTGAGCGCTGGCCGCCTGGCCCGAGCCGCCCAGGCCTTGTGTCCTTATCTGTACAGTGTGCATTGCAACCCCCCACCCTGGGATGTCCAGGGGCTTACAGAACATGCAGAGAGTACAGCACCCAGCAGGAGGGCCTACTGTCATCACCTGGCCAAAGGAGAACAGGAGGGAACAGGGTGGGAGGGCCATGTGAGGAAGGAAGGAGGGGGCAGAAAGGGGGACCAGAGAGATACTGGCAGACAGGCCAGGAGGCAGGGGACTCAGGGCTGCACAAGGGCTCCTGGGACACGGATGTGCACACAGGGGATCAGAAAGCCTTCCCTGGACAGCAAGCCCAGGGAAGGCAGGAGACAGGTGGCCTCAGGCCTACCCCAGCCCAGGGCCACCTGAACAGGCTTATCCAAAACGCTCTTAGGGCTGTAATGCCACTAGAAAGAGGGCCAGCCACCACGTGCAAAACATCTCTAATCCCAAGGCCCCAAGAGGGGCAGGAGGAGGACGGGACAGTGCCATGGCCTGTGAGGCCAGCTCCCGGGAACAGGACCTCAGAGCCCAAGGACCTGCAGGTCTAAGTGGCACCAGAACCCGAGTTTGAGCTACCAACAGCCCAAGACCAACGGCTCATAGCCTGGAGAGGGCTGGGAGGTAACCTCCGGCCTGCCGACCCCCAGGCCTTCGGGGCAGGAGAAACAGGACACCAAGCAGGCACCCTTAGGAGTGGTGCCACCTGAGTTCCTGGAGAAGGGCGTGAGTCCCAGACCTCAACTCTGCAGACACAGAAACGGTGACGGCGGGAGTCCCCTCCCACTGCAGCCCCAGGTGGAGTCCGCACCCCAGGGAAAAAGCGAAGAGGGGTGCACCTGGGCCGGGAGTGGGGCGCGCACCCGGCCCCAGCGCCGACTCGCGGCCCGGGTGCCTCGCGGGGCTGGGGAGGGGTGTGTCCCCTCCGCCCTGGCCCCGGGCCAATCACGCCCCGGGCTTCCCCGCGGCCAAGGGCCGGGCTCGAGCAGTTCGGTCCGGGACAGGCCGAGGGTCTCCGGCGGCCAGAGGAACCCTGCGGGAGGGGAAGACGCCCGGGCGCCCGGGGCTGGGGTCTCCCGGGAACGCGCGGCCCGGAGTTCCGGCCGCGGCCCAGCGCGGGGTCCGGCTTCTCGGTTAGGGGCCCGCACCCGGCTCCTGCGCGGACGCCGCGGGCCGCGCCGAACTCGGCCGCACCCCGCGGCGACGGCGGGCGGGCACTGCGGCAGGGCGGCCGTGCGCGCCAAGTTGGGCGCCCGCGCCCCGGAGTTTGCGGGAAGTGCGGGCGGGGCGGCGGGACGACCCCGCCCGCGGCGCGCGCCAAGTTGGCCGTACCTGCGGGCGCCCGGCCCGGTCCGGCCTGGGCAGCTGCGGCGCGCCGCCCGCGGCAGGAAGTGCTCCGGCGTCCCCGCGCTCCGGCGCCCGTGGACTTTCTCCGACCTCGCCCAGCACCGGCGGCCGCACCGCGGCGGGGGCGGGGCAGCGCGGGGGAGGCGCCCGCGGGCCGTTTAAAGGGACAGCGCGCCGGCCGGCCGCGCGCGCGCACTCGCCGCCAGGTGGGCGCCCGGGGGAGCCGGGGGTCCCCGCAGGCGCGGGGGGATCCCAAGCGGGAGAGTCCGGCGCCGGCCTTCCGGAGTGCCAGGCGTCCGACTCTGCGCCGGGCGCCGGGCGGCGGGGCGGACGCGATAGCGTCCAGCCAGGGCGCGGAGGGCCGGGCTCGGTGGCCGGTTAGGACGGGAACCTGGGGCACCCCTCCCCGGCCCACCCGTCCTGGAGCGCCCCCACCCCGCGGCGGCTGCGTTTGCTCTGGCCTCGGGTTGCGGGCGAGAAGATCCCCGGGCCAGCTGTGGAAGGCGTGGTGCGCGAGCAACCTTGGGCGACCGCCACGGGGCGCCCGCTGGCGCCTCCTTGCCAGTGGCCGCGGAACTGCTGGCTGCGTGGACGCGGCCCAGGCTGCATTCAGGCCCAGTGTGATCCAGGCGTGTTAACAGACACGGTCCCATTTCCTTCGTTGGCCAGGGCCATGCTCTTGTGGACAGAGATCCAGTTTTAAAAGTGCACGGAAACAAAACTGGGCGCACACCCCTGAAAGGACCCGGAAAGCCTTCGCAGTTGCTCCTCCCAACATGGGGCCTGAGGTCAGGGCAGGCTGCAGTGGTCCTCAGAGGCCAGAGCCATCCTGATCCAGCACCCACACAGGGGTACTTAGAGGAGAAAAGGGGTGGCACCATGACAAAGGTCGTGAGAAAGGTCACTGGGAAGGGGGGCCAAGTGAAGAACAAGCTACTCCACCAACCTCCGGGAGCAGGTTATGGGAAGAGACCTGGGGCTAGAACCTTCCTGGCACAGCTGGCCAAGGTCATTCCTAGGACAAAGGAGCAGAAGCTTGGCCTGTATCCCTGACCCCAGCCTCAGGTTGCACCTCCAGAACACAGTGTTCCCCCAGAACCTCAGAACTCGGGTGTGAAGTGGGCCCCAGGTCCAACCCCAGCCCAGCCACTGCCAACCACTTCCAAACCTGCAGGCAGCCCATGTGGTCAGGGAAGGGGCAGCCTACACGAGGGAGATGCTTGGTGCATGGTTATAGGTCCCAAGGTCCTCCAGTGGCCAGGGCTGGGTCACTGTGTAGACAGGCAGGATGCATGGAGGGTCCCGATAGTAGCACTGCACACACTCCTGGTGGGGAGCTGGCTCACTTACCTATCTGCCCATTTGTCTTCATAACTTTTATTTTCAAAACACTAAAGACATTTTTTTTTCTTTTTTATACTGTTGGGGATCAAACTCACACATGCTAAGCAAGTGCTTCACCACTGAAGTACACTCCAGCCCAAAAAAGCTATTTTGTAATGAAGGACATTTGGAAAACAAGAAAAAAGTTTTTAAAAAGCCATCAGCTGTCTAGAAAGCTATTTCCCCGGGATGTCTGAGCTCTGTACCATTTCTGGGTGCATGTGTGTATGTGCCAGTCTATACTTGCACATTTTAAATGCAGACAGGAGAACTCACTGAGTATCAGGCCTGCGCTACGTGTTCTGAGCATGTGCGTGTTGCCTAATGTAATCTCCACAATGATCCTGAGGTTGGGTCTCTTTATTCCTGTTTTACAGATGAGAAGGATTTGGTTTAGGGTGAAATTTCAGCTTGGGTTGGGGCTCTGCAGAATGAGACCTACCCGATGTGGAGGTTTCACTTTCCCACGTGGCCCCACGGCACCTCCTCTCCTTCTCTGCATTTGCTCCTTACAGGTCATGACCTCTTTAAAGGGCAGGGGTGCAGCTCAGTGGTAGAGTTTGCCTGGCATACACTGGGCCTGGTTTCCCTCCCCAGCACTGCAGAAAGAATCATGCACACAAAACATGCCCACTGTGAAGGGCAGGTCCGCTGCTGGCTGACCCCTGGGCCCAGCAGCTACAGTCCTGCCTCCAGGAATGTGACCGCACCACTGCCTCTCTGAGACGGGTGCCAGCCTAGGATCTGGCCCTCAGTTTCCAAGGCCTGCAGCCTGATTTTCCCCTTTCTATCCAGAGAGCGCCAGGCTGGGAGGAAGGGAAGCCACAGGAGAGTCTGAACAAACCAGTGAGGCAGAGGTGGGCCCAGGGGCCCCCAGACAGCCACATGCCTAAGCACTGCCTCCTGTTTTCCTGAGCTCCAAATAACTGGGGGCTCACACCCTGAGCACTGTGGTCCTGGGGAACCTACGTGCAGGCTTGGGGGCGGGCAGTGCATGCTCCACAGGAACCGGGATGCAGACGTGGGGGCCTGTGCTCGGTGCCCAGGTGAGGCCTGCTTTCCTCCATCCAAGCTCACACAGGGTGACCGTGAATTGCCCAGTGGAGACCGGGATCTTCCCAGAGCTGCTCTTCTCCCCTCCACTCAGCCAACAGCAGCTCCACCCTCTGGCGGTTCTGGCTTCTCACCGCCTTCCTCACACCCAGATCCCTCTGCCCCAATCCTGATACCTCTCACCATCCCACCAACATCCTCCTGGTCCAACACCTCATTCCCCAGGAGGGTGCAGTAGCTGCCTACCTGGGCTCCCAGCTCCCTCAAGGCCCTGCTCCAGTCTGTCACTATGGGCCAGTGCAGAGACTAAGGCCACAGCTCCCCACCTCCGAGGACTCAGGATACAAGCCTTTGAATGACCAGGCCTGGCTCCCCACCTCACAGTGCACCCCTACTCCATCCCTGCTTTGTGCCAGCTCCCTCCAAAGCTCTAGAAGCATTGACTTCTGCAGGGACCCTCCAAGTGCTGACGTCCTTCTGCCCTAGGGCCCTTGCGCCTACTGTGCCCATGGCCTATACCTTCTTCCCCAGTGTCTTTGAGACTGACCTGTCACTTTCTTTGGGTCTCTGCCCAAAGGCCCCTGGCTCATAAGGCTTCCAAACTCTCCTATTTGAAAGGACCAGAAGGGCTGGGGCGCCCCCTTACCCTGAGCCCCTGCAGGGTCAGGCTCCCCATTTGTCCCCTGTCTTCTCTCTGGGGCTCATTGGAGGGCCTGGCCATGCCCAGGGTGGGAGCCTGACTCTGTCCATTTCCACCCTGCTGTCAGAGGCAGCTGAGGATGCTGGTCCCTGGCTGGTCAGAAGCTCACTGCCTCCTCCCACCTGCCTGAGTCCTGGCACCAGTCCTCAGGGACAAGGTCGACAAGCCAAGCCCTTCCCCAGGTTATGACCCCTCTGGCCTGGGGAGGACTGGGCTTCCCCATGGGCCCAGCACAGGTTGACCAAGGCCAGCTCCCCCCTGCAGGGGGACAGCCAGAGGTCTCCTGTCCCCTCTCCTGTTGTGATCCCCCTCAACACAGAAGGGAGAGGCAGGGACCTTTGGTGAAATGGGAAGCGTTTGTACCCTCTTGGCAGGAAGCCTCATGTCCTCCTCTGAAGAGCAGGGACAAAAGAAACCACCTGACTTGGGGGCCCATGCCTACTGTGCTTCCATGGCCCCCACCTTCAAGGAGGCGCTCATGGTGGCTGATGGACAAAGTACTCCCAACAAAGACTTCCACCCAAGCAGGTGTGTCTGTCTGGAAACTAGTGTCCTGCCTCGGGCTTCTGTACAGGGGACCGGCCCAGGGTAGTGAGACAAGGGCTCTCCCCTCAGGCCCCATTCTGCAGCCCACCCTGGTAGGGATGCCCCCTCTCTCAGAAGGTTGCCTAGTACCCCAGGGTGGTGCACAGAACCCCAGAGAGGAGCATGGGCCTGGGGCCCACAGAGCAGGGGGCAAGGGCTGCACATCAAGAATGGCCAGGGGACCCAAGCCACCCTCAGCCAAAGCCCAGCCCTGGAGCCAAGCTTGCTTTTGTTCTGGGCCCAGTCCTGGATGCCCAGCTTTCAAGACCAAAGCAGCCTGGTCAGCTCAGAGTGTTGTGGACACGTCCAGCCACCTGCAGGACAATAGGGGGTGGCTGTGACTCTGAGGCCCCACCACTCCTGCAGAGGCTCCGGAAAGACTCCACACCGTAGCTGTCCCCTGCCCCCCATCTCTAGCCCCCAGGGCAGGCTATCCCTGTGGGTGGGATCCCTGGTGGGGCACAGCCACCCCTCCAGCCCTCCAAGTGTCTTCCATCCTATGTGGGGTCACTTTGGGCCAAAGGGCATGTCCTTGGGCTGGAATATTGAGGTCTTCAGTGACTTTTTTGGGGGGGTCACTGTTGTGATTACTGCTAGCTTGGTGCAGCCCTTGCCCTCCCTGCCTGACACCTGTCACCCCTGCAAGACCTGGGTCCATGCCAGGCAGTACCCTTGCTGGGAAGGGGGTGGACTGGCTGGGACAGCTGGGACGGACAGGCTGAGACAGCGGGAGGGACAGAGCGCCCCCTGAAGTGAAGCTGCCACAGACTCCTGGGGCTCAAGCCCGCCCCCTCCCCAGGCAGTCCAGGCCCCCACATGAGAGGGGCTCTTAGACTTCCAGGCCTCTAAGGCAAGAGTCTGGTTGTCCTGCAGACACAGGTGACAGGGACAGAGGTGGTGTTTGATTGGCCAAGGTTCAGGGTGGGCAGCGGGGACAGTGGGAAACTCACCCACTCCCCAGCCTGCCCCACCCCCACGGCACACAGGTGCCTCGCTGTGACCAGCACAGAGGCTTTTGCTCCTGTGACCCCCACATTTGAGAGGACCTTCTGGGGACCAAGAAGGACTGCTCTGTTGAGGAGAAAGGAAAGTCCTGAAGCCCCCCCAGGCCTCTCCAGGGGCCAGCAAGGGTTGGGGGTGTCTGGAGGAACCCAAAGGTGGAGTCAGGGAGGCTGAGAGAGAAGGAGCTGGGAGCTAAGGCCACCGTCTGGGCCGCGGGGCTGTGGTGCCAAACCAGGGCCTCTGACAGGCAGTTCAGGCAGGGCCACCTCAGCTCTCCGGGGACAGAGGACTCAATTATGCTGCTTGAGTTTCCAGTGTCCAGGGCATCCAGACAGGTGGGCTGGGGGTCAACTACATAGGGCAGGGTTGGACAAAGTCACCGGAAGCCCCCATGTCACCTCTGGCCACCACTGCACCAAATCCAGCTGTGGTTGGTTCCTGGGCTTGTCTTGACCTCTTGCCATCTGGCCATTCAGCCGACACCTCTCCTCCTCAAACACCTCTCCTGGTGCCTTCTGGGTTTCTCCTCCCTGCCCCTCCCTTGTCCCCCCAGTCCTCGGGCTCCTGGTGCACAGAGCAGGCGCCCACTGGAATCATAGGTCTCCTGGCTCTCCAGGCCCACTGGATCAGGACCTGCATTTAACAGGACCTCCAGGTGACATAAGCCCAGCCATGCTGGCATCTGTGGGAAGGATTCCCGGCCCAGGCTGGCCTCCCCCACAAGCTGCAGGACAGGGGCTCCATGCTGGCCAGTGACCATGGGCCCTGGAATCCAGGGTTGGAAGGGAGAGTGCCTGAATGATGTCAGACTGCCCAAGGGGGTTCTGGGTAGCGGGTCTGCGCAAGGCAGACACTCACTGGGGCTTCTGCCCGGTACGAGAGCGGGTCCCTGGGAGCCCCATGGATCCAGCTCAGGGTGCATCCCAAGGAAACGAGGCTCTTGGTTGGAAGTCACTATAGGGCTGAAACCCACTCGTAGGCTGTACTGAGGGTAGGCAAGGGATGACCGCAGACAAGCGTGCACAGGCTGCAGGAGCACCTGCAGGACAGGAGGGACCAGGGTGCGTGGGCACAGCCAGCTACAGGTGAGGCTGGCGCTGTGCAGCCCTCTGCAGAGCCCTTGCCTCCAGGTGTCCTCCGGGTGGGCCATGCTGGCCTGTTCACCCTGGCATACCCCAGCATGCCAGCGCTGCCCTCCACACCCACAGGACTCAGTGGTGGCCAGGAGGGGTGCACTTTGCAACCATCAACTGGCCTCATGACCCGGTCTGTGGGCTCCGGAAATGAGGCAGGAAGAGCTGAAGAGGAACCAGAGAATGCGGCAGGGGAGGCCAGGCCTCCAGCACAGGTGCCTCCCAGAGCGACCGGAGCCCCTGCGAAGGAGCCGCTGCTCTCTGCGAAAGCTGGGTTGGGGAACAGGGGGCATCATAAGGGACACTGGCTTGGATACCACAGGCAGCGCAGGGTCAGCAGCCACCACTGCCGAGCCTGCCGGGGTGCTGGCGGGGGCCACCGTCCTGGAGCTCCAGCAGCTGCGGTGGACACCGTATTTGCGTGACCTGCATCCGCAGGGCTAGGAACATGGTCTCGGAGAAGCAGGGGCTGGCACTTCAGGCTCCAGGGCTGGCCAGTTGCAAGGTCCATCCCACCCACAGCTCAGAAGGCAGAAGGGAGGCCCTCCCAGATGGAGGACCAGATGGCCTCCGCCACCCGCCAGGAAGCTGCAGCCCCGCTGCTTAGACACATCCAGGGGCATCTAGGCTCTGGGAGGCCTTGGAGGGGCCAGAGCTGGGTCGGCCCCTCCCCCCACTTGCTGGCCTCTGCCCTGAGCCTCCTACACAGATGCCCACAGTGCCCTGCAGTGCTGGACTCGTGGTGCCTGGGGCACATGTGGGTTCCCGTGGTCCCCAGGAGGAGGCTGGCTCTGCAGACCCCTGTGGCTCACCAGGCGAGTCTGGATCCCTTTCCCAGAAGGAAGCTGGGTGAGTATTTTGGTTTCTTGTTGGCGGCTGCAGAGCCCACGGCTCCCTCCGCTCAGGAATTAGGGCAGGACCATTTTGGTTTCTGTATGCCTCCCCCCGGTTTAAATTGGATGCTTGAATCTTCCTCTTTTGTCCTAAATTTCCCTCTACCATTTAGTGCAGCTGTTAAGCAGCTGCTGCCTCAGTGCGAAGGTTGAGGGTCGAGCAGGCTGCAGTGACTCACCTCCTCCCAGGAGGGATGGCAGAGTCTTGGCCAAGTCCTTTCTGGGTAGGTGTAGCAGCTCAAGGGACAGCCAATGTCCTTTGCAGGACACAGGAGAGAGCTGGACACACTTCCCAGAAAGGTGTCCAGGCTGGGGCAACAGCTAGAAATTCCTGGGTAAGACAAGTGGAAGGACTTCCAGGGCTAATAGTGGGGCTACCTTTCCAGGATGGGCAGCTACAACACAGAAAAAGGCGAGCACCATTCCTCCCTCTGAAGCATGGCATCCTGCCTGAGAAACCAGCTTATGGAGTGTGGGAGACCAACCTTGCACGTGACTGGGTCACACTCCCAGGCTGGGTGCTGAGGCGCTCAGTCACAGAAATGTGGCAGAGCTTTTCCCACCCTTCTTGGGTTTGAGGGTCTGTGTCTCGTACCCAGGCGTGTCTTGCTACAGCCCCATGGGTGGAGCTACGCTCACCTGTTCCTTTGTAATATAATCCCTTGCCCTGTTTAGGACAGAATCTTCCATGGAAGTGCCTTGTGTGTGTCGCCTTCTCTTACTGTGCCCTTGGGTGTGGCCTACCCAGGTGTCAGTCAACCTGCTGACAGTGGACATCATGAAGATAGACTCAGCCCCCTGAAACCTGACCCCTTGCCTCATTTGAATAGCTTCTCCTCAAAGGGGTCAGCGCATGCTCTCCCTCTTTCTCTTCCTGCGGACCCTTAAGGTCAGAGGAGCCGTCACAGCGACCCCAAACCAAAAGGTATTTGTGTCTCTTGTGTGGTTATCTCATGCAGCCCAGTCAGCCCAGTTCAACTAGAGTGACCCCTGAGCCTTTTAGTCATGAGAACAGAAACCCGGCAATGGAGGTCTTGGTGACCCTCCACATGGTCATTCAGAAAGTGGGCGTTGAAGGCCCATGTACCAGGCTTCAAGGACACAAGGGACAATTGTGTGTCTTCACTCATTCATTCACCAACAGTCTTTCAGACGGTTGGTGTGTCAAAAGACTGGTATCTTCTTGTACGCTGACCCTCAGGACACTAACCCAGGGACACGTCTCTGAGGACAAGACCCAGGAGTGGGTGTGCGCTACTGAGGGTCATCAGCCCCAGGAAGGCCTGCAGCCCCGGCCTCCACCTTCCCTGGGGAAGTGTTAGCGGAAGGAGGGGAAGGGACAGCCCACAGTGCAGCTCTGACCCTGCCCAGCCCCTGGCAGGATGGCGCCCTACCCTGGTCAGCCTGGCCTGGGCCCTGCCCACAGCTCCTCCTGCAGCTCTGCCAGCCTCCCTGCTGCAGCTGTGGTCCAGCCTCCCAGTCCCTGCCCTGGCCTCCTGGGGTTAGCTGGTCCTGGAGGCTGCACCTCCTGCTAATCGGCTCCAAGACAGCGGCCAAGTGCGGGAACAGCCCCTGGGGCACTTGCCTGAGCTCTGTAGGGCAGACCTGTGTTGTGCAGGAGCTCAGGAATAAGGCTGCTAGTGTCACCTAGGGCTTCTCAAGCCCCTGGTGCTTTTGGAGAGCCCCCAGAGGGAGCACAGGACAGAGGGAGGCACGGTGGGTAGTATGGTATTACACACGTGGGCCTGATGGGCACACCTGGCTACGGCAGGAGGGGTGAGGGTCACACGAGGCTGCAGCCCCCCTAAATGGCCCCGCGGGCAGTGGCAAAGGCAGGAACTGCCTCCAGGCTGCGTCCAGAGGGATAATGGTGTTCATTAGGACGCCTGTGCATTACGGGAGCTGGGCAAACAGACGGGGTTATCGCATCACGATTTGAAAAACACACAAATAATTCATGTACCTATGATGTCATGGTGCTGCTGTAAATAATGAGTCCACACTAATACCTGGGTTTCATTATCAAAGGGCTCCGCACCCTGGCAGGCAGGCGGGGGGCAGAGTCCCCCTCGGTCCTGAAAGGCACAGCCAAGCCCACAGCCCGCCGCCCCGCTGAAGCTGAACGTGCCGCCCCTCATCCACAGCAGGGAGCCAGGGCAGCAGCCCAGCGGGCAGCAGCGCCCACGCCTGCACTTGAGGCAGGACAGGCACCGGCCGTGCCCACAGGAAAGAGCCAGAAACCCACGTGCTCTGTCGTGTGAATCTGCTCAGGAGAGCACTTAGCTGCCAGAGTAGCTGGCGGGGGGGTGAGCAGGGGAAGTGCAGGGACCCCAGACCAACTCAAGGCTACCTGGGGGCTCCCAGGAAGACCAGAGTCCTCCTGGCGCAACAGGCCATCTGCCCAGGGCCAACTCCCACCTCTTCACCTGGGCGTCATGAGCTGGTCCTTGGCTCCGGACCCCAGAGACGGCAGGAAGGCCTCACTCACTGGCCTGGCTTCTGGGGAGGCAGCACCCACTGCAAAACCTGAGTCTTCCAGGGGTCCCCAGCTCCTGGCTCCCAGGCTCAGGGTGGCCATAGAGCAGGGATGTCCATCCAGACTGTCCAGAGAGAGGAGGGACCCCTGACAGAGTGGCAGGGACCCCCAGCCACACCCACCGTAGAGTGCGGGTCGGGCCACCTGGCTGAGCCAGCCATCTCCAGGTGCCATCGGCCAGCCTGGACTTGATTGATCTCTGGATGAATATTCATGTGGCATTCAGCAGGATGTCATTAATATTCTGAGAAAGCAGAAAGCCTATCCGTGAATGGCGGTCGATATGCAGCTGATGGCCAAGGTGGCAACTCAGCGGCCGCCTCAGAGCTTGGAGGGTGGAGCAGAACTGCCCTTCCCACCCACTGCCCCCCGCCCCGCTTTGCTCCTGTGACCTGACCCCATCTAACCACTTCCCCCTGAGCCGCTGCTGGCTCCTCCAGCCTCCCACACCCCCCCAGCTCTGGCCCTTCACTGGACCCTCTCCCAACTGTGTCTAGGTGTTTGTCCCCTTCCCATAGCTGCACTATGACAGGGGCATTGGGGCCTCACATGGATGCTTCAAGCCGGTGACAGGTTCCACTTCCCAACCAGAATTGGCCTCTTCCTTCCCCAAGCCCTGGCTTGGGTCAGTGGCCCGTACCAGCCCCCCTGGCCTGACCCTGTGCCCACAGTTAGAAGCAAATCCAATCTGCACCAGGCGAAGCAGCGTGCAGGGCCCTTGGGGGTCCTGGCTCGTTCCTGCTGCGCTCCCACGCCCTGGGAGAGCCCTGGACCCCAGCTGCTGCCCTGGCTAGCTCAGGATGAGACTCAGCACAGGGCACTCCGGCCTCTTCAGCCCCCAGCTCTGGTCAGGAGGGCAGGTGGCCACGGCTGTCCTAGCCAGAGATGGACAGAGGACCTCTGCCCAACTTGACCTGGGCTCTGGAGACTGGCCCTGGTGGGGGCTGGTAGCTGCTGAGAGCTGGATCAGGACTGCAGCCAGAGGCCCCCAGACAAGCTCCTGCCTCGGTGCCCACCCACACCCTGCAGGAGGCTCTGGGATGACAGTGTGAGGGCCATGGGGGCAGGGAGCGGGCCACAGGGAGCGCACCTGCAAGCTCCGCAGCTTCAGGTGGCCACCCCACCCCCAGGCGCAGCGTGGGCCACACACCTAGAGCCACACCACCCAGCCCGAGGTCCCGAGGTCCCGTGTGACACAGCTGCCAGCAGCCCAGGCACACTGCCCAGCTGGGTGGGGGAGGGGCACAGGGCCCTGGAGCTGAATCAGCGGCTCCCGAACAGTCCCAGCCGGGGCAAGGATGCTGGGGGGCAGCTCCCTCTTTGGGGAACTGTCGGGAGGCAGCCAGACTGCTGGGGATTCCTGGACAGTTGCCCCTGCCGCGCACCCGCCTGGGAATGCTGCTTCCCAGGAGCCAGTGCCCAGCTCCAAGCCGCTGCGGGAGGAGGAGAGGGCCTTCCTGGGAGGAGCTGGTGCAGAGAGGGACCCTTCTTCCAAACAAGGCCAAAAAGGGAGAAGAGAAAAGCAGGCTGGCCACTGTGGACCGCTCAGTTCCCCTCCCCGGGAAACGCTGAATCAGCACTGGAAGGCGCCGCCACCGCTCCCGCCCTCCCCCCTCGTACACTGGCAGGGACAGGGCCTTCCCAAGGTCAGCTCCTTGACGCTGGCTCCTCAGTGCCTGCAGCAGCACTGGGGATGTTCCTGGAGGGCTGTCAGACCAGGCACCCTGCTCACACCCCCACCCCGCTGAGACTTTGCCCCTCCACCCGGGAAGGTCACCTCCTGCCCCTGTGTTTGTTTTGGGTCTCTGCCAAGGGCTGCAGACAGGGCACAGAGACGACTTCACCATCCACCCTGTGCCTGGGGACTGGGAGCCCCTGGCCTGTCTCCAGTGAGCATCTCATTTCTAGAAATCCCCCGGCTCCAGCCTTCTTGCCACCCCTGCCCTCTGCTGGCTCCTGGGGTCTGGACTTTCCTCATCTCCACAGACCCCATGTCCTCCACTCCAGGAGGTGGGTGGGTGAGGCTGTCCTGTGTGGTGGACAATGGAAGAAAGCTGGACTTGAACCCCTGCCCATGGACCGGCTGGAAAGCAAACCCAACACAGTCAATGGCAGGTGGCTGTGGCCCGGGCCCCTCCTCGTCCCCCCCTCCACCCCTCATTGCTGTCCTCTGCTGGGATCCTGTTCCTCCCACCTCCTGCCCAGGAGCACCCTCCCCAGAGCCCCAACTCCACCGCCAGCCCCGCAGCTACCCGTGGACATGGGACCTCTGCCTTGGGTATGTTCTTGGTGGTCTGGCCCCGGGCTGCTTCCTCCCCGCTGCTCCACACGCCAGGAAGATGGCTCAGGCCTCAGCGCCTCTCCCACACTGCTCCACCTGCTGCCCACCCACCACCACTGCCTGGCTGTAGTCACCGGCATCCTCTCAGCCAGCACCTGGGTTGGGCAGGCCTCCCTGTGGGGTGGCCTCTTGGTCTTCATGTCCCTGCTCTCTCCCACCACCTACCTGATAGCAGGTGGCCTCCTGCCCACTCCCTCCCCAGCCTGGGAGATGTCCCTCTGCCTCTCCTGACCATTTCTACCTCACAGGCAGTCTGGGCCACTTGAGGGGGTGGGGAGGCAGCTGGATGGACAGTTTGCTCAAGTGAGGTCAAACCTGTCCCCTAAGCCACCTCCTGCAGAGCTGGCACCACCACCCTCCCAGGCCGGGTCTGTCTCAGCACCTCCCCTGCCCTCTACTCCTCCCCACCCACTGCTGTGCCCTCCAAGGACGCTGGCCATCCCCATTTTTTCCACAGGGACTTGGGAGTCCTTAATGAGCAAATAGATTTGCTCTAAATAAGGCATTTCAGAGGAATTCCCAGGCCCAGGACATAGCTCTCGATTGTGTCCCCACCGATGGAAGCACAGCCGTTGTTGGGGGTCCCTGGCCTGCCCCCCAGGTGTGCTTATCCAGTCCTACAGCTCTGCCAGGTCTGTGTGCCACCACTGTGGTCAGTGCCCAAATAGCCTGGGCTGCCTCAGAGCTGTGGTTCGTGCAGCCCCAGGAGGCTCCTTGAAAGGGACCTCAATCACCTTGGGCCCACATGCTCAGTGGCCTCGTGGGGCTGGTGGCTCCTGCACTGCAGTGTGGATGGAGCAGCCCCTGTGCAGTCTGGACAGAGGCGGCCTGGTTAACAGTGGGCACGAGGACAGGACTCAGTGCTTCAGCACCTGCCCGTCCTGTGTGCAAGACCCTGGGCTTGACCCCAGCACTGTGGAAACAGCAAGATTCCCCAGACCCGCGGAAGACAAGGCCGGCCAGCAGCTGCTAGGAAGGTGGTGTCTCCCTGGGCATGTTGAGCGGCCCAGCAGGGTCCATCGTGGGCACAGCCACCCTCACGCCTGGCTGACTGGGGCCCAGCTTCGACACCCCCAGGACCCCACTGCATCTGGAGCCTGGGACACGCAGGATGGTCAGAAGCCCCGATACTCAAACCTGGCCCCTCTGTTCCCATGCTGCCCTGGGACAAAGTTGTCTCATCCAGAAACAATGGGAGGGTCTCTCTGTCACTAACCTGTTCCCTTCTGTAACTTTCTGGCCATAATGGCTGAAATCAGGTGTGGTGGCAGCCTCAGGGCTGTAAGAAGTCTTTGTGGGTGGAAGGACCAGAGTGTGGACTTCCACTCCACAGAGGCCACGTTCCTCCCGAAGAGAAAGTCCTGTAGTCTGTGGTCTTTTGGGTCGGTGATTATATCCTTAAAAAGCAAATAAATATTCTGAGCTTTAAGCAATCACTCCATCAATGTGTTAAAAAAATAGGTTTAATGCAGGTGGCCCACCTCATTAAGACTCGGCAGGCCCTCGGGACACTGGGCAGTGGGGTGCAGTGCGCAGCGGTCCTGCCGCCCCTGGCATGGTGTTCACACTCAAGGCAGCACAGCCAGCCCTGGAGGGGCTCTGCCGGTTCTGTGACAGGAGTCAGTGAGCGTAAACAAAGCTTGGCTTGAGGAAAGCGCATGACCTAGTGCAATAGATTCTCTGCAGCAGGAGAAAAGCGGGGCCGGGAAGCTCTGAGCCCGCCCTCCGGCTCACAGGGGCCCTCTGGAGCCTCCCTCTGGAAGAGCAGCGGACGGAGGCTGGCTACAAACTACAGCGCCATCTGTGGCCAGGAGCTTCTGCTTCCCTAAGTTGCTCTTCAGTGGCACACAACTGTCCTCACAGATCCCCTGGCCACTGGTCTGTCTGGCAGGGCAAGTTTAAAGGGGCCACCATCCAACCCAGGAAGTGGGGACAACTTGGGGTGAAGCAAGTACTGACCAAGTAGCCATCCTCAGAGTCAGGCTAGTGTCCTACACCTCGCATAACTGACCAGAGCCCCTTCAACACAGGAGGCTAGATCAGGGCCCAGGTGCTCCCTGCTCCAAGGACACCCTGCCTGTCCCTCAGTCACGCTCTCTCACACCTGGATGCTTCAACAGCCACAGCAGGGTGGGGACAGCGCTGGGGGAGGCTCTCTGTGGTGGGCCTAGCCCACCCCCGGCACCTGCTCCAGAAAGGCAGGTCTCAGTGCTGGGTGCTGTCTCACAGGAAGACAGGCCAAAAGCCTGCTCCCCAGACACCCCACACTTGCAGCAGCATGCAGTACAGGGGACATTCTCAGCAGGCCTGGCCGGGTGGAGGTAGAGGGAGCTCTACCTGGCTCCCACACACTCTGGGATGCCCCTGCGCCAGGGACCAGCCAAGGCTGTCTGCACTCCAGCCGGACTGCATCTGAGCAATCCAAGGGGACCCACATGGCCCCTCAGGGTGACAGGCAGGCGGGAGGGAGTGGGCAGCTGTGAGACAGTGCAGTGTCTGCCAGTGGGGTCCAACACTGACCAAGGCCAAGATGGGCTGAAGGTGTGCAGGAAGGGGGCGGAGCAGCCAGGGGGCACCCTGTCCAGATCTGCTCCTGGGCAGTACACCCGTGTCCAGGGTCTCCCAAACCACTGGTAGGGCCTAACTGTGGGGTGTGTGTCACAGAGAATCTCAAAGTGTAGAACAGACAGAAGCCACCGCACAGGTCGACCTGGAAGGAGGTGAGCAGACCACCGCAGAGCTGGAAGCCCAGCCGGCAGGGGCTACAGAGGCCAGCCAGAGGGGCAGTGGTTCCTGTCACAGAATAGTCTCAGCCCTTTTCTCCCCCAAAGGGGAGCATGTTCTGCAGTGGTCGCCTATAGGACGGGGGTGCACAATGCCCTGACCAGCCCACCCCACCAAGAACAGAACCCGCAGCGGGCACAATCAAGAAAGTCAGGCGGAGGCCACGCCCTCACATGTCCACAAAGACCATAAAGCACCAGCCCAGGCCCCCGACCAGCAGCATGGTCACGTGGATGCCGTAGATGAGCAGCTCGTTCATGAGGCGGAAGTCCACCCTCCGGCGGCCCAGGAGCAGCAGCAGCACCGACAGCTTGCGCTGGAAGCGCAGCAGCACGCGCACACCCAGGTACTGCAGGCAGAAGAGCGCGGCCAGCGCGCCCCAGAGCGCGGCAGTGAAGAGGCTGCAGCTGAAGTAGAGCAGGAAGCGGATGAAGCCGTAAAGCCAGCGCGTCTTGACGTACACGTCAAAGTTGTTGTACTTGGTGCGCGCCAGGTGCGAGGCCCTCACTGGCCCGCAGGCTGCGTGCAGGCAGGTGGTGTGCGGGCCGTGGAAGGAGCGCACCCGTCGTGGGATGGGCATGACAGGCATTGGCCCCGGCGGCAGCGGCAGCGGCGGCGGCGCTAGCTCGTAGTGGCGGTGCTGCCTCCAGGAGGCAGTCAGCATGGGTGTCATGGGCGCCTAGGCCTTGGAGACCTCAGAAGAGGCGTGGTCCTGGGGGGAGAGACAAGGAGGGCATCAAGTCAGTCTGAGGACACGGTGAGGGTGTCTCTCCCTGAGAAATCAGCCCGCCAAGCAGGCTCAAATGCCAGGCCTGGGGCTCAGAACTGGGACTCAGTCCCCACCTTTCCTTTTTACAAACCCTCCTGAGGATTCTTCCAAGGGACCCACAATGTAAAATCCAAAAGTGGCACTTTACCCACAGTGCTGAGCAAGGCCAGGAAAGTGACCATGGCCCCCTCACCCAAGAGGGCCTCCCTGAGAGCAGTCAGTGACAAAACGGTTGGGGTCCAGACAAGCAGAGTCTGGCTAAGCTCACTCCTTTCCAAAGGCTTCTCACAGTCACCATTTTCTAGATTTGTCTTGCTTTAATTTTGTATGTCTACTATTGCTCAAGACTTCTGCAGATTTCAGGGACAATAGTCCTTGAAGGCCATTCCACAAGGAATAATAAGATTAGGATGAGGGACAGGATGCAGATAGATGGGGACTCTGGAGTCACCTGGTGGGGCCTGAGCCCTGGTGGTGTTATTTCTTAGGAATATTCTGGGGCAGGTTACTTGAGCACAGGCTCCTGCTCTGTAAGCAGGGGAGAGGAAGGAGGGGGGCAACAGCTCTATCCTCCCAGGGTTGCCTGAACCAGGGAGGATACCTGGGGGTGTCATGGCAAAGCAGGGCCACAGTGTTGGGTCCATGCTGTTTGCCACGGGATGCAGCAGCCCTTCAGACTGGGCTCCAAAAGAAAGGAGAAAATGGCACATGGCTCTCTAGTTGCACCTAGTAAATGCCATTTACAACTTGCTTCGATAATCTGTGGAAGGAAACAGCAGATTGAGAGTTCAGGATGTAGAAAATCCGATAACGAAAGTTAGTAACAAGGCAGCCAAAAGCTTCCACGTCCTCAGATGGACTTCAGTCTAGCTCCCCCTCCCGGACACAGGTCCAGAGCAAATGGCTGCGCAGCCAAAGGTACTCAGGGGGCGGATACCCTGATCCGTCCCGTGCCCAGTCCGGGCGCTTCTGCAAAGCTTTACCCAGTCTCCAGTCGCTGCGGGGACAGGACAACGCCCTCGTTTGGGCGTGTCACTGTACCCCGCGCAGCTGGGGTAGTGCGCCTGCTGGCAGAGGGCTCCATTCTGCTCCTGCCACCCGGTGCCTCGGCAGGTGCACTGGTGGCTGCGAGACAGCACAGCGGAGCCGGCAGGTGCACGAGGCTGCGCGCCAGGTGCCGGGTGCTCCACACCACGAGCCTCCCTGCAGACCACCACACGGCCACCCTCCCGGTGCCCATGAATGCCACGGGGCGCAGGGGGCCACGCGCAGGCGCGTCACACCCGGAAGCCCCGCGGGCCGCGCGCGACCCCGGCCCGCCGCCCAGGGCATCTGCGGGCGCCACTTCCGGGTGTCGGCGCCGCGCGTTGCCCTGGAGACGTCCCGCGGCCAGGTCCCGCCCTCCCCGCCGGCCGCTCACCCGGTGCCTTCTCCGCGGCGGCGCCGGCGTCCTGGACCAGGCGGCAGGCCGGCGGTGTTGGGGACTGGGCCTGCGGGCGCCCCTGTCGCCCGAAGCTCCGAGAGCAGGGCGACTGCATTCTGCCGAGAGTTCCGAGCGCTGGCGCGGCCCCTCACGCGCCCCCGGCTGGGGCAAGCCCGGAGGGGAGGGTGTGCCCTGGCCCGGCCGCCCGAGGCGTTTGGCCCAGCGTGGGAGCCGTAGCGCCGTCCTTCCGCGGCCACCGTAGAGCGGGCTTCACGCCCCCTCCGCCCCCTCCGCTCGCGCCACGGCGAAGCCTCGCTGTGCTCGTTTTGGCCTCGCGCTAAGCGTCCCAGAACTCGATTCTGTCACGGCGCGCGCGTACGAGCCGCGAGCGGTTGTGACATCACCGCCCAGGCGCAGACAAGGAACTGCGCAGGCGCAGACAAGGAACTGCGCGGGCCTCGAGGGCTCGGCAGTGCGCAGGCGCGCTCATGCGTTGGGCCGCAACCACCCCACCCCCCCCACCCCCCCCCACCCCCCCCACCCCACCCCCCCCCCCCCGAGAGTTCTGCGCGCGCGTCCTCGACGCTGCGGGGGAGCGGGGCTGACCGGGTATGAGCTGCTCCCCGGAGACGGGAGACTGTCGGAGGCCGGGCGGCGGTGGGCAGTGCAGCAGCCGAGCGGGTTTACCAGGGCTGTCGGCGGCGAGCTGGGTGTGACACCGCGCGGGGTTCCCTAGAGCCCCAGAGGGAAGTTGGGTCGGGCGTGGTGACCCTAATTGTAATCCCAGCGGTTCGGGATGCTGAGGCAGGGGGATGACAAGTTCGAGGCCAGCTGGAGCAACTTAGGAAGACCCTGTCTCAAAATGAAAAGGGCTGGGGATGGAGCTCAGTGGTAGAGCGTCCCTGGGGTCACTCCCCGTAACACAAAAAATATAAAAGGAAGGAATGAGGGTGGGTCCTGCAGGCCAGCAGTAATGACCTTGCCAAGGCCCTGCAGGTGACAGAGGTCGTGGACAGGGGGTATGCTGGAAATGTCCACAGGGTCAGACCACCCATGGTGAGTCTGGAAAGCTGTGGCCCTTCAGGGTTCCCTCATTGACCCTCTGGCCCACTGCGGTCCAGTCACAGGGTGCAGGCTGTTCAGGTGGCAGAGTTGGGCGACAGGCTGTTGGGCGGAGGCCCTTGAAATAAGGGCTCCCAGCAGCTGGAAGAGCCACCTGGGGCTGGGGGCTGGCTCAGTCTGCACTGTGCAGGAGAGGGCGAGGCCCATCTGAGGACCGGAGAGCCTTTACCCAGCCTGAGCTGGAGTCTGAAAACTGACTGGACCATGAGGGCCCCTGGGAGAGCACCAGGAGCCGGCTCTTCAGTGACCAGCGGAGCTCTCCCCAGAGAAGCCTGGGCGAATGCTTCCCCACACTGTACACATGTGAACACGGAAACAGTGAAACAGGGCCCTGATGGCTGGATTTAATTGTCTGTTTTAAGGGCCTGTTAAGATCAGACCAACCAGTGCTTGCCTCTCGTGCAGCATTGGGCTGTGTCCCTGGCCTGGACGAGGTATGGGCCAGCAGGAGGCTGCCTGTCTGCCACTCTGCGCTTCCCGCACACTGGAGGCGGTCACCCTATGGAGCAGCAGTCACCCTGTGGAGCAGCTCTTCCCCTGGCCTGTGCCTTCATTTGGGGCTCCCTGGCTCTCCCTTAGTGACCCCACAGCCGTTGGCTCCAGCCCTTTCAGCCCCCCACATCCTGTTGTGCATAATTGGGGAAGAGTACAGGGCTGACTCCAGAGCAGGACATCCACCCACACTGCCCCTCGGTGGGAAACATGAATGGAACCACCTGCTGGAGGTGTCCACCATCTTGCAGTGAGGAAGGATGAGGGTAGATGGCGGGTGGGTGGCAGGTGTGCAGACTCACCATAGGCCAAGGCCCAGGACGGGGTGGCACAGACTGCCCTCCTTTCAGACAAGCAGTACTACCTTCCGGGTGTTGTGAGGGTCTGTTGAGGGCTGTGGGTGGCATCAGTCCCAAGAGACTGATTGATCTAAGGATGGGTGAAGTCATTGCCATCTGCGCCCAGTCTTGAGAGACCTGGGTGGACCGCACAAGCCAGGTGAAGCAGGCCTGTGAGGATGGCCCACCAGGGCTGTGGGTGCATTCTTCGGGTGAGGTCCTGAGGCAGGGGGATGTCTGCAGAGCATTTTCATTTACTTTAGTTTCAGAGGTCATTTTCACTTTTTTTTTTTTTTTTACACATTTCTGTGCCTATTCTTTTCACTGTTATAAAAAAGCTTTTGGGGGAGAAATTAAGGAGGCATGTATCACTTGGAGCGGCCACAACACCCCTGCATTAGAATCTCTTCATGGAGACCAGGACCCTCCCCAAGGCCTCCAGATGGGGACTTCAGGTCCCCTGGTGAGCTTTTCAGGGATGTGGCCAGTTTGGTCTTGCTCTGAGGTCTGTCCCACTACCCTGTCACCTTGTCTGTAGCTAATGGCCCTGACTCTCCTGTCAGGCACCTATCCAGTTGGCCCCGGCCCCAGGTCGTTGCCAACACCACCAGCATGTGTGACCAACCCCTGCCCATCCTTCACTCAGAGGTCCAGGTGTCAGGGCTGGAGGGTGGTGAGAGCCCCAGGAGAAAGAGACTGGTGTGACCTGTGCAGGGGTGTTGGGTGGGGAGCTGCAGAAGTGCAAGTTCCTCCACCTGGGACTAATTTCAGGCCTGCTGGTCCCTGTGGAGCCAGTGCGGGCCTTCTGTTATTGTCCTCAGGACTGACTCTGGCTGTGGCCGCTCCTTTGGCACTCTTCTGGCTGCCCTGCAGAGCCCCAGCCTCCCCGTAGCTCCCTCCCTGTCCCGTGCTCACACTGGCCCCTGTCTTGTGGAAGGGTCTGAGGAGCTTGGTGGTATGTGGCCCTGGTCCTCCTGCCACCGTGGTGGAGCTGAGCATAGCCAGGGAGCGTTGGAAACTTCCCAGCAGCAGGTGAAGGGCGACGGGTTTTTAAGAAGCCTCTTAAAATGCACCTCTTCCCTGGGCTGTGTGTCTGCGGCCCTCGGGTTGATGGTTTTTTGGGCATTTCTGTCTCCCCTCCAGCTGCCGCATATCCTGGGGTGGCTTGTCCCTGACTTGCCCCTTCATGCCTTCCTTGTGTGAGTCTCTGTTCCTCCTCCACCTGCCAACCTCTGCTCACCCTTCAAGACCCCTCTGGAAGATCCCTGCCTCTGCGAGGTCGCCTGCGGCCCTGTGCCACCACCTCCCTGGCCCCCAGGCTCCCTCGGTTCCTCTTCTACCCCAGGAGGTGAGCCAGGGAAGCTCCAGGAAATGCCCCCTGCCCTTACCTTGTGCCCTGCTGTTGTGACTTCACTCCTTGGAAGTTCTGGAAGCCACCTACTGAACTGAGTCCATGACCTCCAGCCCAGGACCTGACCACAGCTGGGCCCTCCCCGTGTGCCCTGTGCAGCTCAGTGGCCTGCTCGAAAGGCCCTCCAGCAGCTTATCTTGCTGTGGAAAGGTAGCTAGGGTCCCCACCTCGGTCCTCACTCCTCCCAGTGTAGCTCTGGGCGCAGGCCTGGCGCCACCTGCTGGGATGGCCTGAGAAGCGGGGATGGGGCTGGGGAGGGGCGCCAGTGCAAGCGAGGCCTTCAGCCTGGGCTGGGAACTCCGGCGGGATGCATGCAGGCGGGACTGACGCGCTCGTGTGCAGGGCCTGTGGCTGCTTAGCGCCTTCGCAGCAGAGTGGCAGAGGTGAGCAGCTGCCTCAGGGACAGCTACCAGTCCACAATTTGAGCAGGCAGTCCCTCGCTCCATTGGTACACAGGTGCTGGGCAGGCTTGCCCATGCCCGGGGGAGCTGAGAGGAGGGGTCCTGCCTGCCGGCCTGGGAGAGCTTTGCACCTGCCCCCATACCATCTGCCAGCTGGGGGTGGGTGCAGGGATAAGGACACCTGGCGCTTTGCCTAGCCAGGTGACTTCTGGGCCTGACATGACCAGGTCTTGCTGCCAGATCGGTTGTGGCCCACTGAAGGGCTTGTGAGGGGGAGGGAAAGGGAGACAAGTGACATCTCCTGGGCCTTTTTTTTTTTTTAATTGGTGGTGCTGGGGATAGAACCCAGGGCCTTGCACAGGCAGGGCAAGCCTCTGCTGCTGAGCCCCATCCAGAATCTCCCAAAGTCTTTTGTGTGTGTGTGTGTGTGCTGCAGAGTGAACCCAGAGGCACTGTACCACTGAGCCACACCCCTGCCCTTTTTAGTTTTTATTTTGAAACACAGTCTCACTAAGTTGCTCAAACCTGCCAAGGCTGACCTTGAACTTGTGATCCTTCTTCCTCAGGCTCCCAGATCCTCCTGCCTCAGGCTCCCAAGTCATGAGTTCTCCAGGGTCATTTTCAAACTGACCCCCCTGGGGGAGGCCCAGTGTGGCTTCAAGCTCAATGATAATCCCCCTCCACCCCACCCCGCTTCCGAGAAGTGCTGAGGGGCCCAAGACAGGACAACGTGAAGGACACGCTGTCTTCCTGGACAGCCACCGGTGCCTCTTCTGCAGCCCCTCCCGCTTGCCATCGAGGTAGGAGTCTACTCCCCACCCCTGGTGGTCCACCTTAGCGACTGGCCTGGAGTCAGAGGAGGCCCAGAGGGCTGTGCTGTGTGGTTCTGGGCTCTCAGAGAAGCCGGCTGTTCTCTCAGCCTCCTGGGCACTGCTCCCTCTGGGCACCAGCTGCTATGCTGGGAAGTCTCATGGGGAGGCCATGAGAGGGGCGCCAGTGGGTGGCCAGCCGGCCATCTGAACTGTAAGTGCAGGAGTAAGGCACTGTGGGTTCAACCCCAGTACCAAAGAAAAGTGTGGCGGATGGGGTGTGGTGACGTCTTCTGAGGCTGGGCCACAGAATGCCTGGGTTTCCGCCTCCCTGTCGGGGATCTGGGAAGACAAGCAGTCTCCCCTCAGCTGCCATGCTGGGTGGGTGTTCTAGCAGTCCTGCTCCCAGCCTGCTAAGGAGGAACTGAGGCCTCCACAACAGCCAGCCATCTGGGAACAGACCCTGAGCCCCTGTGAGGCTGCATAGGGCTGGCCCTCGGGCATCCTCTCTGGAGCTTCCCGAGAGACCTGAGCCTGACCCACCTTGGCATGGGTCAGTCTGACGACAGAACTGGAGACATTCGAGGTGCTGCTATGGAGTGAGTTGTGTCTCTCGTTCATGTGCTGAAGCCTGACCCTCAACACGTGCAAAGCTCCCTAGGATGGGCCCTGCTATGGTTGATCTGTGGTATCCCCCAGAAGCTCATGAGAGACAGCCAGGACGCTGCAAGGTCAGATGACAGCCTGTGAGAGCCGCGGCTGCCTCAGTGGGTCAGCCCCTGGACTAGTCTAGCTGGTGGGGACTGCAGCTAGTATGTAGGGTGCGGCTGGAGAGGCTGGGTCCCGGGGATGTGCCTTTGGGGTTATATTGTGTCCCTGGCCACCATGAATGACCAGCTATCTGCCATGCCCTTCCTCCATGATGCTCTGCGCTACCTCAGGCCCAGAACAATGGATCCGGCCAGCCGTGGACTGAGCCTCTGAAACCACGAGCAAAAATGAACTTTTCCTCCTCTAAGTTGTTCTACGTCTTTTGGTCTCAACAATGAAAGCTGACTAAGACCGTGACCCACTAGTGTGACGAGCGGTTGTTAGTGTCTCAGTCTGAGGCACAGCTGGGTTCAATCAGGTCTATTTTATTGATGCTCATCACACTTCAGACACACATCCTGATTCTGAGTCCTAACTGAGGCTACCCAAGAGTCCCAGATGCTCACCTGACATGGGTCCTCAGTCAGGGTCGCTGGAACTAGATTCAAGCTGGAGGAGTCTGGTGGGGAGACCAGACCGAGACCTCCCTCTCTGTCCAGGTCCTGTTGGTCCCATCGCCCCCCAGAGTCTGGGATTTAAGTCCTAGTTCAGTTGTGCTTGCAGCAGTGCAGACGCCGACGTCACTATCTAGGTCTGCCTGGGCCGCAGTTGGCCGCAGTTCTGCCACTCACATCTCATCAGGGGCACGTTGCTTATGGTCTTTCCTCCACATACACTTGGATTAATACAACCAACAGTAACCCTGTGTATTCCTGGCACTCAGGTCACCTAGGACCAGTGGTCAGGACAGAGGCACACCAGAGGGTGACCACGTGAGGGCAGAGGGAGGAGATGGCTGTGCAGGGCCTGAGGGCAACAAACCTCTCGCTTAGACCCCTCCCCTGCGAGGGGGGCTTCGTCACTGCTCCTGGCTGCCTTGTCCTGGGGCGGGTGGCCAGCCTGAGAAGGGAGCACACTGGCTGTGCGTGTACCAGGCACTTGTTGGTCTCTGTGTCACTGAACCCAAGGGCACTGGGTACCACAGCCGATGGCTGCTCCTGTCCCCTTTTACAGGAGACCAAGGGACTAGTAACTTGCTCAAGGTCACAGGGTCGTGAGGGGCAGGACCTGTGTCAACGCTCTGTGCCTTGCTGGCCACAGCACAGGCCAGAGCTCTGCTCAGAGAGCCCTCTTGGTGACCGGGAGCTACACCCACAACAGCCCCCTGCTTCCTCAGGTGGAGGCCCAGGGCCATGGACCCCCTCCTCTGCGCCCCACCTTTCCCTCCACGTGGTGGCTCACCTGTGCCCGTCTTTCCAGTGGCCTGAGCTCCTCCCTGGGACAGAGACCTCCTGCCGCAGAGCAGCCCCACGTGTGCTTGGCTGTTGCTTAGAGTGCGGCCTCGTGCTGGGTATTCAGAACGGAGGCTCCAGGGCCCTGGGGGGCAGCAGGCCTGGCCAGATCACAGACCAGCCCTGGTCCAGGGAACATCCCTGGGATCTAACCTAGGGCAACTCCTTCATCTTCCCTGGGGCTGGGGTAAGGCTGGGGGTAGAGAATTTGCCCAACATGAGTGAGGCCCGGGATCCTCCTCAGCACCAAAAGGGAAAACAGGGAATCTATGGCAGGAAGCCCTCTGCCAAGGCCGGGCCAGGACAGACTCAGCGCTGCCCCTGGGAGGCCGAGAAACAGCAGGCCTCAGTGAGAGGCCCTGGAGGGCAGGGCTGCTCTTGTCTCCTTGTGGACCCCCCTTGGTGTTAGGTGGGCACGTCCTCCCAACACCCAGACCCAGCTGTGAAGGGGTCCCAGGAGGCTGGTGCGCCCTCTCCCAGGGCTGCCCGCGTCCCAGACCCAGGCCTGGGCTCTGAGGCCTCTGTGCTAATTTCACAAAAGACTCGACTTGAACTCCTGACTGAGCAGCTTCACTTTGACAGGACTGAAGATTTGTGACAGGGCTGATCATCACCCCAGAGCGTGGGTGATGTGCAGGCTCCGGGGAACCGGCTAGCAGGTATATTTTATGGCTTGCTTGGAAGACAAACGCAGGCATTTATGTGTCACTTGTTGCAGTATAAATGCTAACTTGTACTTCTTTCAAAACTTTTAATGAATTGTATGCATTCTGGAGGATTTGTAGGATGAGTGGGATGGCCCAAAATGTTACTTTAAACATATTTGTCACTTTGGAAACAGCACCAAAAAAAATCTGGAAGATATTGCACTCAGAAATAAATCATAAATGGATGCATCTGAAAAGAGGTTTATTTTGGTCGTTAATGGTTGATGGGCCCCCCAGTGCAGGATTTAAAGTTAAATTATGCAAAATCAAAAACAAACCCTATAATACTTAATCAAACATGCATAAAACTGTCAGGCCCAAATAAATTCTCTCAATTAACTCGCTTCAGATTGTGATTGCATTCACTAATTTAATCAGCCTCAGAGTGAGGTGGAGGCCGGGAGAAGATGGACTCGGTGAGCATGCCCCTCAAGGGGCCAGGGCAGGACCTCAAGCCAGGGCAGCAGGCTGGTCCTGGCCACAGAGAATGCCGTTCTTTTACTTTTTTCCCACTGAGGCTCGAAGCCAGGCCAGTGCTCTGCCCGTAGGCTGCACCCCAGCCCGGGCTTTCCCCACGAAGGAGGCTGTTTCCTCTTCTCCTCCCCAGGAGGCAGACTCCCCCATCGGGCACAAGGCTTCCCTCCACCCCCGCCTCCATCCAGGAGCAGGCGTCCTCCAAGTGGGTCACCTTTGCTGGCTCCCCTGGCCTCAGAACAGGAGTGCGCCTGCCTGCGCGGCTCTGTTCCCACCCTCTCCCCCTGCTCTCCCCCTGCTGCCCCAGTTCATCGCGGGTTGATAGAAGTGGTGGCAGATGGGTGGGCACTCCAGGGAGGAGTGCTGTAGAGCCTGCTCCTGGGCCTGGGGGACGTGGCCGTCTCAAGGCCAGGGCCCAGTGGTGGCTCCTGTGCCACCTGTGCTGTGGGCACTCGTGCGGCACCCCATGACCATCTGGCTCCCTTCAGATGCTGCAAAGCTGGCCATGTCCCAGGAAGCGCAAGTCCCAACAGCCACGGCACCTTGAGGCCTGCAGAGTGTGGGGTGCATGCTTTACAGATGGGGTTGGGGTCACGTGGCCGTTCTGTCTGTCTGGGGCCTTAGGGGTTAGCTCCAGCAGAGGCAAGTCCACCCGCCCGCCTCCCCATGCTGCAGTCGGGGAGGGAGGAGAGTCCATGGGCCGGCAGACAGCAAGCCTGAGAGGCTAGACTTGGTCTTTCCTCCCAGCTGCTGCCTGTGTCTCAGGACCCCCATCTCTGAACCCCCTGGGGACCCCCCCTCCTCATGGCTCTGGCCCCTGGCCCTTCCCGCGTTTTGGTGGAGGGTTTCTGTGGAACCATCAGCAACCTCCGGCGACCCATGCTGGACGGACCCTGGGGACATTCTGCTGAGGGAAGAGCCCAGACACAGAAGGACAGAGCCTGTGTGATACCTCAGTCTTGAGCGGAGGTGGTGTGGTGAGTGAGCGGCCCTGTTTGTGGGGACAGTGTTCGTGGGGACCGAGTTTCAGTTTAGGAAGATGAAAAAGTGCTGGAGCTGGTCGGAGGTGGCAGCTGCACTGTGGTGGATGCACTCAATGCCACTGAGCTGTGCTCTTAAAAAAAGGACCAAAATGGTGGATTTGGGGATGTGGCTCAGTGGCAGAGTGCTTGCCCTAGGTTAGATCCCAGGATGGAAACAAAACTAAAAAAGGTAAGTTTTTCATATGTATCACAATTGAAAAAAAAGGAAAGCATGTCAAAGGCAGCTGGGCATGGTGTGCACACCTGTAATCCCAGCAGCTTGGGAGGCTGAGGCAGGAGGACCATGAGTTTGAGGACTTCTTCAGAAATTTAGTGAGACCCAACTTAAAATAAAAAGGGCTGGGGATGTGGCTCAGGGGTAGAGTCTTCGTGGGTTCAATTCCCAGTGAAAGACTGAAAGAGGGCAAAGGGGGACTCTCAAGAGGACCCACAGGGTTCCAAGACAGCAAACGAGGAGGTGGAGATGGATAATCGGGAAGGGCTGGGAGCAGGTTACTGGACACTGGGTCCCTGATCTCCTGTGTCCCACATCTCTGGTCAGTATGAAGGAAATTGGAATAAAAGCTCTGCTGGGGGCCAAGTCTAAGAGGGTTTTCCAATGCCTGGGACAATGGTGGCCCAGGAGTGGCACCCTAAAGGGTGGCCCAGTGGCCTGCCTCTGGGTTGGCCGGGGTGTCTGGGTCCCCTGCTGAGGTGGGCAGAGTGGATGGAGCTTGGCCACTACAGATGGGCTGCTGAGTGTTAGTGGGGCCCCTGACCATTCCCAGATGGGGCTGGGGTCGCGTGGCCGTTCTGTCTGTCTAGGGCCTTAGGGGCTAGCTCCAGCAGAGGCAAGTCCACCCGCCACCCGCCTTCCGGACAAGGTGTTGTGTCCTCTGCCTGTGGTCTGGCCATGTCTTGTCCATTAACCCGTGCACCTGTGTCCATCTGTGGCCTCTGTGGGCAGCTCCTGTTTGTCTACCTGCCCCAAGAACAGAGATGGGCACAAGGACTTTCCCCCTCATCACAGTCTTACTTCCTTACCGTTTGTTAAGTTGATCTTAGTAGGTGGGCTATTCCCGATTGAAAACCAGCTGCGGTGAACAGGGAGAAGCCTCCTACCTGGCCGTGGTCAGGATTTTACCTCCCTCGCCTGTACTGTGGCCCAAACCCACATGGCGTGAGGTCAGCTGTCCCACCTCTGTGAACGGCCTGGTCGGTGGGCACAGGACGGACTCTTGCCTCTCCAGCTGTGCCCTGAGCCTCCTGTTGTCACACAGGACGCCTGAGCTGGCCTCCCAGGTTTTCGTGTGGGTCCTCCTGCAGCGGCTCTGATCCGGACTCCAGTTCCTTCCTCAGTCATGGAGACTCCAGCATGGCCAGGTCACCTCTCAGGACACCGGGAAACCCAGCCACCTGTGGAGGCTGTCTGTCTGTCCCCGCCTGCTGGGACTGAGATCCTTGGGGGCAGGCCTGGGTTCAGTGGAGCCGTTTGTCCCTGTGTTGGGCCCAGGGCCTGCTGGCTGAAACGGGTCAGAACTGCTGGCTCTCCAGGAGCTCCGAGTGGACCTCCTGACAGGTGTGCTTGGCCCAACTGCCCTGGGGCCGGGTCTCTGTTCACTGACCTAGTCCTCAGGCCAGGCTGGGCTCTAGGGCAGGCGGCAGCCTCCGGCAGAGCTCAGGGACAGAAGGCAGGTGGGAATCGACCCAGCAGCCAGCCCAGGGCAGGAGGGCTGCGAGGGAGCCGCCCACACCCAGGGCCAGGGGCAGGGGGCCCCAGGAGGGTCAACTTTGTGCAGGGCTGGAGCCTCCAGGGCAGGTTTGGCACTGGCCACCTTTGGTGTCAGGGAAGAGAGCACAGGGGCCAGGGTACAGGTCAGGTGGAGGTGTCATTCAGCCACCACAAACATCTTCTGTGCCTCAGAAAGGGACACTCCTGACCCTGCTGAGAAGGGATCTGGAGCCCTGTCCTGGGCTCATCTGGGGGAACCCAGGTCCCCTCCATGCAGGGGGTTGAGACAGGCAAAGAGGGACAAAGGTGTGCACAGGCTCCCAGGCACCTTGTCATACAGGAGACTCCACGTCAGCACCTGCTGCCGTCCAGAATGCAGCCCTGGAGACCACCTGCACTGCTGCCCTGGGCAGAGCAGCGTCCGCAGCCAGTCCTCAATAGGGCCTGCAGCTCGTTCCCCTGGGGACAAGAGGGACATAGCTGGGGTGGAGCTCAGCTGGGCTTTATACCTGTGGTGAGGAATGCAGCCCTGCCCCGTGCACTGGACAGGTGCGCGGCTCCCCTTCACATGGTAAGGAAGGCAGGGTGTGCACCCTCACGCCCCCACAGGAGCCCGTGCCCAGGGCACCCCCATCCCACAGACCTGCCCAGGACACCTGCCCAGGACTCCTCTGGAGGCTCAGGCTCAGCTTGGTGGGTGCACTGGGAGGCCAGCAGGGGGCGCTCTCGGCCTGGGGTGAGTGTCAGCACTCCGGACCCGACCTGCTTCTTCCCCGCCAGCCCTGGTCACCACTGGGGCAGGGGCAGGTCTGAGCTCTGCCAGTTGTCTTGCTGAGATTGGACAAGGGCAGCTGTGCACCCAGCCACCCCAGCTCACCCCAGCTCACCCCAGCCCACCCAGTTCACCCCAGCTCACCCAGCTCACCCCAGCTCACCCCAACTGTCTGGTGTTTCAGGTCACTCCTGGGGTCAGCCAAGCTTGAAATAGTCCCATGGGAAGTGCCATTGGACTGGACCGTGGCTCGGGATCCTTGGAAGGATGGGGGCAGCTGCTGTTGGATCTGGGCTTCCTTAGGGGCACTCATGTACCCACTTTCAGGGGTGACAGAGCACTGAGCCGAGAAAGACTTGTACCCTGGTCATGGGGTCCCTGCGGAGGAATGGGAGGGGACGTGAGTGTGAGGGTCAGGGACAGCACCAAGTGAAACTACAGAATGAACTTGGGGTTGCTGCAGCACCAGAGTGCTCAGACCCGGTGTGGTGTGCTGGGTCCCCACTCCCCCTGTCTGGCCCGCCTGCTCCCTGGAGGGCCAGTCCTCTCCCCAGGGCTCAGACCTGGTGGGAGTGCAGGGCTGGGGAGTGAGGGGAGGCTGCAGTGTTTGCCATTGGCACCAGGGGGCGGCCTTGCTCTTCCTTGAACTCCTGCAGGTGCATCAGGGCTGCAATGGTGGGGTGAGGCGGGCGCTGGAGGAGTGCAGGACTCCCCTCTGCAGCCGGGTCCTGAGGGTGGCCCCGTTGCTTTCCTCAGCACTGCCTCCTAGGGTTCATCCTTCAGTCAGTAGCTGAGAGACCACCCACTTCCAGGTGGGAAGACGGCAGGCCACTGTGGACGGGGCTTGCCTGGGCCAGGCTGCCACCTGGCATCTGTGGTGGGGACAGGTCGGGTGCTGGGCACCCCCAGGATGCTCACCAAGGCTCCTCCCTCCTAGTGGGGTGCACACCTAGGACAGGGGCATTAAAAGGCCTGTTCAGTGAGGTGGGTGTGGCTAGCCACACAGGCTGCTGGGCACAGGTGGACCAGGGGACAGACATTGAGCTTTAGTGCCACTGATGAAGCCATTGGTGTGACACAGTGCTGCCTTTGGGAGCCCAGCAGGTACGCAGAGGCCTCCTGGCCACCGGCCACTGCTGGTGCTGTCGTGTGTCAGGGCAGCTGGGGGCAGGTGGTCCTCTTCTGGGGTCTTGGGCCCTGCCTGGCCCTTTCTCCCCTCGGGCTGTCCTCCCAGACCCCCTGCATCCCCAGCTGTCCCTCTCAGAGACCTGTGTCTAAGGCAGATGCCTGTTGGGCCAGTGGGTCTTCCAGGGACAAAGCGGGTCTGGGGGACTATGAGGGCCCCCGATGCTGAGGGCTCTGGCACGGTAGTGTCATTAGTCCTGGGAGTTCAGGACACTCCTTTGGGGAGGTGAGGGTCTGATAAAGCATTCAGTAATGGCAAAAGGCTTTCACTCTCAAAAACAGAGAAAGGGACCTTATTAATTTTATTTATTTACGTATTTGGTACTGGGGATTGAACCCAGAGGTGCTTACCCACTGACCCACATCCCCAGCCAGACCTTTTCATTTTTATTCTGAGACGGGGTTTTGCCAAGTTGCTTAGGGCCTCACTAAGTTGCTGAGGCGGAACTTGAACTTGTGGTCCTCCTGCCTCAGCCTCCTGAGCCACTGGATCACAGGTGTGGCCACTGCATCCAGCGGGCACTTTAGTTCTTACAGCAGTTTCAGGTTCACTCTTGCAAGATTATCAATGTCTGCAGCTTTCCGAGGGCTCCCTCTTGGTGTGCACATTCCGTGGGCTTTGGCAAATGGATGACAACATGTCTACCATGTGGCTCCCACGATCAGTTCTGCTGCCCTGACGTCCCTGGTGCTCATCTGTTTGCTCTTGCTCTGGGCTTTCTCTCCTGGGACCCCGGTGAGGCAATGGGATCATGTTGTCCAGACAGGGAGACCCGGGCTGGGGAGCAAAGGAACTCACACCCTTAGGGGCAGCCCACCAGGCTGAGGACAGACCACCCAGTGGCTTGGCCATGTCTCGGGGGTGGCCCCATGGGCAGCTGCAGTGGCCCCTCAGCTTATGCCCCCTGGCAGAACCACAGCCACACGGAGCCACTGTGCTGATCGTCCTGAAAGCCTCAAAGAGCCAGGAGACAGACTCAGAAAGCCACAGGGTGGCATGGCGCCTGACCAGCTCTCTATCAAGGGCTTTAGGAATGTCCTCTGGGGAAATCTCAGTGCTGACGGTAGCTTCCAGGTGGCCCATCACACCCATGGGCAAGCGAGACAGGTACTTGCTTATGTAAGTAATGGCTGCTCCTTAGGCGTCCCTGCCTGGCCCGTACTGCATGGCCAGTAGGCATTCACCAAATGGATGAATGGCCACCACATGGTGGATGCCCAGGAAGGAAGGAAAGGGGGCCCCACGGCCTGGCCACCAGAGCTGCAGGCGGGTGGAGGGCTCCCCTGTGTGTCCCCTCCTGCCTGCCAGTGGTCATTCATCTTCAGATCTGGTGCCCCGGGGTCAGCAGCTCAGCCAAGTCTCCAACATGGCAGCCTCAGAAGACTCATCCATCAGGTGCCAGCTCCGGGCACCGAGAGCCCTGCTGTGCCGGGGGCCAGGGCAGCCCTCGCCCCGATGCGGGTGGGCAGGGGCACGGTGGTGGGTGTCAGCACTTGGGTGTTATTTATGAGTTCATCTATTTGCCGGGACAAGGCGCTCTGCATTCGGTTGCCATGGTAGCCTCAAACCCAGTGTCTTATTAATTCTGCATGTTATGAAATAAATACAGATCAGACAATCGCAGCGAAGGTTCTATTTTTTTATGATGCATTTGGTTCTCGCTCCTGGGGCGGGATGCTTCCAGCTCCCGGCTTCCCTCGACACACATCCATCAGACAGTGGGTGCCTGGGCGGCCGCGGCTCAGGGAAGCCCAACACCACCAGCCTGAGAGTAGGTGGGGGAGGGGTGGGAGGCGACATAAGGCAAGGGTGAGGCTGGCAGTGCCCAGGGGCATCAGGAGTCCCCACGCCACTAGGAGAGGCCGGTTCCCCCAGGGAGTCAGCTGGGAGCTGAAGGGCAAAGTGGGTGGAAAGGTGGGACCAGGTCTCAGGCTGGGGACAGCTTTGCTGTCCCTGGGGCTCCAGGAGGGTTGGGAGGCAGGGCAGGAGGACCCAAGATGGGGGGCCCTGCTGGGCTTTCCTTGGCCTGGCCCTCGAGGCCCTCTTTAGCACTTTACAGGATGCACTGGGTCCGGCAGGCAGGACTGGTGCGGACTCAAGTCCCAGGCATACAGCTTCCTGGTGACAAGGACTCCAACCCACGTCTGCTCACTGCCCATGCATGGCCCTGTGGACGCCTCCCCAGACCCTAAGAGAAGCCCCAGTGTACCCCTGAGCTCTTCACTCCCCAAAGCATCCCCGGACAACTTAGGCTTGCCTGCTGCGGACCAGGAGGGGCTGTCTGCCAGCCTGGCCCCTGCCACCTCCCCAGTGGTCAGCACCAAGATCAAGCAGGCGCAGGGTGGGCAGAGTGGAAGCTGGGCCCCTGCCCCAGCCCAGGCTCATGGTCCTGGCACAGAGGCTTCTGTGAGAGGCCAACAGCCAAGGCCAGGTCAGGCCTTTGCCTCCTCTGACCAGAATGACCCTGGGCTCAGGGCCAAGGAAGCTTGAGAAGTGCAGATGGGGGTGAGCCCAGGGGGAGGGCCCAGGAGGTGAGCTGGGGCCGGGCAGCCAGTCCAGGGGCCTAGGGAGCTGCCAGGCAGACAGTCCAGCCAGAAGCAGGGTCCCCAGGTAGACTCAGGGACTCGGCCACCTGCAAGGGGAAGAAGCTGCGTGGGGGGGTGCAGGTCTGGCCTGCTGTGACCCCACATGCCACTGTTCTGTCAGGGCAGGGCTCCAGGCTGTCCTGGCAGCCCCTAATTCTGAGTCTGGGGCTTGGGAATGAGTTGGGACACCTGGCCACCCCCAGCCCACCTTGCTCTGCCTGTCCTGCAGCCAGCCCCTGCGGACAAGTGGCCCATCGATCCCTCCCGGACAGCAGCCAGCATGGGCCATTCAGACGCTCCCAGCCCCCAGGGCCCGATCAGAGCATCGACAGAGCAGAGCATTCGCCATTTAATTAAGCTTAGTTTAATTAAAAACCTGGAGTTCTTTATTAGACTGCGTAATTGATTTAATTTTCCGTGGGATTCAGGAGTCAAGCACCTCTTTGGTGTGAACTCCTAAATCCTGGTGGGGTGGAGGCTGACGGTCAGGAAGGAGAAGGCCTCCCCCGTGGACAGGGCCAGCTCTGCCTGCCTCCTGCCACAGCCCAGTGGGGAAGGGGCCTCCACCTGGGCTCCTACGCAGCTGTATCTGTGGCTGCCGGGTTGGGGGATGGAAGAGGTCTCCTCAAGTGGTCCCCACTGGATGGTGAGGGGTGGGGTGTGGGGAGTCCATTTTGTGAGTTATTTTCTGAAATCATGACCTTGCCCAGCTGCCTTGGGAATGACGGGTCTGGGGCCCCTCCAAGGTGCTTCAAATGTCCTCCCCAGGTCCCCAGAACAGAGAGCCAAGCAGCAGCCGTGCTGGGGCCTGATGGCCCCGGGCTGCATCAGGACATAAAAACAGTCAGGCGTCTGCAAGTCAGAACCCCCCTGCCCATCCATCTTGGAGACGGCCGGCCCCCAAGCAGGAGCACCTCCCCGAGGTCACTGTGAGATTAAAACCGCAGCGCACCAGGACGTCAGGCGGGCAGCAATCCTTCATTCTTGCAGGCTCAGAAGGCCTGGGCATCCTCCTTCCACGCAGAGAGGCTCCCGTCCACCCTCGGCTGCTCCCTGGGCCCAAGACCTCCATGGAGGAAAGTCCCTTTCCGTGGTTGAGGTAGGTCAGGAGGTAGGTCATGCCTTTGACGGTTCCCAAACACTAACATAGTGACCGTGTGTGCAGACCCCAGAGAAACTCACGTCCACACAAGAACTCCTGGGGGCCCAGGGCGGATGCCCCCCAGGTTCCGTCCGGTGGCAAGTCTATGAACTGTAAGGCCACCAGGGAAGGAGCGCACAGGTAAGACAGAGACCCAAGCCCAGCCGAGTGGAAGCAGCCGCACTGGACACAGTGCTCGGCTCCCTTGACGGGGACGTCCTCTCTGCAAAGCCTCTCCCTCCTCCTTCCTCCCTCCCTTTCTTTCTTTCAATCGTAGTAAAAAAAAGAAAGGGAGGAAGAAAACACATTCCCATCTGAATTAGCCAGAGGCCTCCAGAGAGGCAGGACCAATGGGATCACATCTATCACGATGAATCTCTTACACATAAAAAATCAAAATAAATCTCTTTATATCGTAATAGATGTGGATGTAAATGCAGATATATCCAGAAGAAATTTATCACAAGCACGTGGCTCACTTGACTCTGGGGGCCGAGAAGTCCACCTCCTGCCGTCTGCCAGCACCCTGGGGTCCCAGGAGAGCCAGCAGTGTTCAGCCAAGTTCAGAAAAGAGCCGGGAGCACCTGTGGTGTGGAATATTATTTGGCCATAAAAAGGAACAAAGTTAATCAATTTAGTGAGACCCTGTCTGAAAATAAAAACTAAAAATTGCTGGGGGTGTGGCTCAATGGTTAAGCAATTCCTGGGACCCAACACGTATGTCCCTGAGGGCATCGTGCTCAGTGAGGTAAGCCAGATGCAAAACATCACAGACTTATGCTTCCATTTTTACGAAATGTCCACAGGGCGAGAGTTAGAAACAGCTGAGCGGTCAGCGGGGAGAACTTGGCCTGCCTCCCTGTTTAGCCAACCTGGATGCTTGAGTGGACGGTACACCCACGCTGGGAAGCCCTGCTCCACTTGCTCAAGGCCAAGGCCAGCCTCTTCCAGAACACCCTCCTGAGCACAGCCAGCGAGCACCTGGGCTTCTCAGGGCCACCTCAAGTGGCAGCTTAGAGTCCAGTGGCACATTCTAGTGTCCATTTACAGCCATGGGCATCAGACACATCCTCATCCTGCAGCCACAGCCACCATCCATCTCCAGAACTGTCCCTCTTCCTAGATGACAGCTCTGTCCCCATCAAACACGGACTCCGCAGCCCCAGCCCCTGCACCCCCTGCTACCTTCTGTCTCTAGGGACTGAGTCTCTGGGGATCTCAAGCGAGCCGGCTTCCCTGGCTCTTGTCCTTCATGCCGAGGCGTGCTGTTCCTAGGCTCATCCACGTTAGAGCAGGCGTCGGGGTCTCTGGGTTCCTGGGGCCACGGTTCACCATGGGTGAGTACCTAACAGCCTCCACTTCAGCCGGGCGCCCGCGGGCTGCGTGCTTTAGACCTTATCTTCTGTGGTGCTGGGGTTGGCCGCGGGCCTCAGCACGTGGGCAAGTGCTCTACCCGTGGGCCACAACGCAGTCTTAATGTCTCAATAAAGTTGTTGCCCAAATCAGAGCTTGGCTCAGGCCTGCTGCCCGCCTTGCCCTCCCACCTGGCCAGGGGTCGAGTGGTGGAAAACAGAGCTGGCTGCACGTCCAGCCAGGCCCACCGGCCAGTGCACACGGGGCTGCGCAGGGCTGGGCAGGTCCTGGTACAGAGCTGACCCAGGCATCTTCCTTGCTGGGACCCACCCTGTGCCATCAGGGCCCTGGGCTGCCTGAGGCCGTCCCCGCCCCCGTCACAGGGCTGCCACTCCCTCAGCTCTGCCACTGTTGGCACAGGAGCTTTCCAACACAGGCTTGAGGTCCCCTGAGCTGAGTTCTGCTGGACCCTGGATCCAGCCTGACCCGTCCTCCAGCAAAACAGCATTCACACATGCCTGGGGAGGGGACTGTGTGGGCGGTGCCGTGAGGACATCTAGGGAGGGGACTTGTGGGCAGTGCCCATGGGGACACCTGGGGAGGGGACTGTGTGGGCGGTGCCCATGGGACACCTGGGTAAGGGACTTGTGGGTGGTGCTGTGGGGACACCTGGGTAAGGGACTTGTTGGCAGTGCCCATGGGGACACCTAGGGAGGGGTCTGTGTGGGCAGTGCCCATGGGGACACCTGGGGAGGGGACTTGTGGGCGGTGCCCATGGGGACACCTGGGGAGGGGACTGTGTGGGTGGTGCCCATGGGGACACCTGGGGAGGGGACTGTGTGGGCAGTGCCCGTGGGGACACCTAGGGAGAGGACTGTGTGGGCGGTGCCCTTGGGGACATCTGGGGAGGGGACTTGTGGGAGGTGCCCATGGGGACACCTAGGGAGGGGACTTGTGGGTGGTGCCCAGGGGGACACCTAGGGAGGGGACTGTGTGGGCGGTGCCCTTGGGGACACCTTGGGAGGGGACTTGTGGGAGGTACCCATGGGGACATCTGGGGAGGGGACTTGTGGGCGGTGCCCGTGGGGACACCTAGGGAGGGGACTGTGTGGGTGGTGCCCATGGGGACACCTGGGGAGGGGACTTGTGGGTGGTGCCCATGGGAACACCTAGGGAGGGGACTTGTGGGTGGTGCCCATGGGGACACCTAGGGAGGAGACTGTGTGGGCGGTGCCCGTGGGGACACCTGGGGAGGGGACTGTGTGGGCGGTGCCCGTGGGGACACCTGGGGAGGGGACTGTGTGGGCGGTGCCCGTGGGGACACCTGGGGAGGGGACTGGTGGGCGTCCTGTGGGAGGCGTGTCAGACCTAGTCTGGGCAGGGTTTCCACCCTGCCATTGCCACGCTGGGCCTCTCACCCCCACCCCTCCAGAGGCCCACATGAGTCCCCAGTTGGCACTGTCCGCAGAGCTGGCCGCCCCCCTGAGGGGCCGGCAACCCCACAGGCATCCTGGGTTCAGATTAAAGTCTCCAAATGTGCGGAGGGCGAGAGGGGAGGGGCGTGGCTGAGACCCTCTAGGCTCGGGCGGCTGCTGCTGCGGCATCCCTCTGCCCCCCACCCCAGCTCCATGCTCCCCTTGGAGACCAGGCCGGACCTCCAGGCAGCCTGTCCACCGGGTGCTAGCCGGGGCGCTTCCCCAGGGCAAGCCCTGGGCTGTGATGGGGCGGACGGCTGTGCTGTGTCCTGGGTATATTGATTTTGCTGTTTTACTGGTTTCAGCTTAATGACTAGAAACCCCAAACAAATAAAATTTCCTTTAAAAACGAAGGGAGATCAATGAGCATGGGCCAGAATCACTATTCTATGAGCCGAAGGGACAGTCCCCTGGGCTTCCGGATGTCAGGGCTCATGGCCAGAGTTCCCCCAGGGGCTCAGGAAGGGCCCGTGGGTGGGGTGGGGGACAGCCTGCTGCGTGCTTGGGCCCACCCACTGCCCTCATAAAGCCAGACCCCATCTCGCTGGCTGTCGAGGTCATTTACAAGCCTGTCTCCAGGTTGTAAAACCAGAAAAATTTAAAACATGTGACTCATTTGTTTGCACACGTCCCAGGCGGCCTCTGGGTGGACAGGGTCTCTGAGGCATGGAGCTGTCCAGGCCTGGCTGCAGCCCCAGGCAGGGTCGCCCATTTAAGTGGTGCCTCCTGGGCCCCTCAGGCAGCTCAGGTGGAGTTGTGGAGGAAGAGAGCCCTTAGGGATGGTCAAAGAGCCAGGGGTCGGACCCCACTGGACAGGTGCTGGGGCAGGAATCCCCAACCCAGCCTCTCTGGCCCTGTGTGTGGGTGCAGATGCCACAGACCTGGACACAGCAAGTACCAGGTCCCCCAGCCCAGTCGGCTGGGGCCCCATCGTCCCTCCCTAATGCTCTGGGTGACTGGGGAGTTTTTGTGGCCCCACCTGACCTGTAGGACTTTCTGTGTTGCCTGGAGGCTGCCCAGAGCCCTGCCACCTCCTCATCCCCGGGTTCCCGGAGGCCCTGGTGCAGCTGGGGCACATTGCACTTCCTGGGCCGGAATCCTGGCTCTTGTGAGCTCAGGCTGTGGCTGGGAGGTCGGAAACACCCAGGCCACAGGAGCAGGAGGAGGGGAGGCCAGGCCAGGCAGGAGGAGGACAGCTTGGCCTTCCTGCTGCCCCCTGCTCGGAGGTCCCCAAGTCCTAGGCCCAGGAAAAGGCCCTTTTGTAGCCTCTCCCCAGAGCCCCTGCCTGAGCTCCAGATCCAAACCACATTAGCCAAAGCGCCAAGGGAGGGCGCTCACTGAGGGCGGACACTCACCTGGGGCTTGTTGGAGTCACTGGGGAAGGGTTCAAAAACACCCCAGCCAGGACCAGTGTAGGGAACCCCGAACCTGGCTGGGCGAGGCTGGCAGCTACCTCTGAATACCTCCCTGGGCTGGGCTGGAATCTGCCTGGGGTGGCTGAGTGGGCAGGGAAGGGGCCTCTCTGCCTGCCCACCCACCCCTGCCCGTCCTTGGTGTGGCCCAGGGATCAGAGGTCAGCACAGGACATCAGTTTCTGTTTGGGAGCTGAACGAGTTCTCCCTCAGGCCTCTGTGGGGTGCCCTGGGCCCCCCGCTGACAGGACCTCATGCCCCAGAGGTCTGTCCATTTCTACACCATGGACAAACAGGTCAGCCAAGGCCTTTCAGGTCCCAGACCTTGGTTTCCCCGTCTGCCCCAGAGTCCAGGGTGAGGTGAGGACTCACCAAGGGACACCCTCTGAGTCCCCGTCCAGGCGCCCGGTGCTCAGGAGATGCCACTGTGTGTCAGGCTTGCTCTTCACAAGACAGGCCACCGACAGACAGGAGCGCCAAGGCCCAAGCGGCTTCACAGCCAGGAGGGCCACCCTGGGGAAGGATGTGGCGCCAACCTGCTCCCACACACAGGGTCATAGCTCTGCCTTGGGTCCAGTCCCCAGAGGTATCAGACAGGGTCATTGTCCTCTCAGACCCCGTGACCTGGGCATGGTGGAGGGAGGCTGTGGTGGCATTGCTGCGACGCAGGTTGGGGGCAAGGGAAGGGTGCCAGGGTCACCTGGACAGGTCCTATGGGACAGTGACCAGGGAGCCTCGAGTGAGGAGCTGCATGGGGGCTGGGGTCCTGGCAGTGGGGAGGGAGGGCCTGACCAGGGCTGTAGGCACACTGCCCGGGAGCACTGTGGGGTCCATCCCAGAGCCCCGCCCGCCCGCCCTCGCCCTCGCACGCCCGGGCAGCGGCTCCCCTCTGATGCTGCTGACTGTGAGGAGCTGCCAGCTGCCAGCTGTCCTCCAGGGCCAACCGCTGACCAGGCTCATGGATTATTCAAGGGCAGAGATCCCTCCTTTCTTAAAAAAGCAGCAGAGCAGGCGTGGCTCAGGTTACCTGGGCAGGTGACGAGGCTGGTCTAGAGAAGCACTGAGATCGCAGCACTGGGGTCAGTGGCCCTCCAGCAGTGGCCCTGTCCAGTGAGCCCAGGAAGCCTCTCAGCTGGAAGCCCTTCCCATGCCCTCGCAGGGGCCCTCGACCCTGAGGACCACAGAGCCTTGCCATGCCCCTTGGCCCCGTGGGCACCTCTCCAGGGAACAGGTTAAGGGGCTTGCTATGTGGCCAGGCCCGGGAGCTGTTGGGACTGACTGGCAGCAGGGCCCCTAGGGCCAGCCCCACCCTGCTGCCTCCCTGGAGAGAGGTGACTGAGCCACCTGGGTACCATGCAGCCCTAGGCGGGGCCAGGAGGGAGGCCCCAACTTCCCAGGCTCTGGTTAGCAGCAGGGGGCACCAGTCCACTTTATGGAAAAGTAAAGTGAGGCAGGGCCCTGGTCAGGGAGTCCTGGCTCTTCCCATGAAACCTGGAACAAATCCCCCTTAAAGCCTCCTGCCCCCAGAATGTGGGCATGGTGGCCATGGCACAGGCCCATGGCCCATGTGAGGCTGTGGGTCCCTGTTGGTTGGTGCCAGCCAGGGCCCAAGACCAGAGGCCACATTCGCCTCTGGTGTCGCAGTACAGAGGGTGTGGCCTGCAGAGGGCATCCTGGGGTCAGAGCAGACTGGCCACGCCCAGGTGAGCTCCAGGACTCCAGCCCCAGCTGACCACTGCCATGCTGGGCCTCCACAGGCTACTTGGTGGTCAGTCCCACTCCAACTCCAAGTGGCAGGTGCTGCCCTGGGTCCTCTCACAGACAAGGAAACTGAGGCCTGGGGGCTGGGGGTGTGGCAGGGGCAGAGCTGGGACCCAAGCCCTCCAAGGTCCACTGGGCCATGAGGGGCTATGGCAGACTCAGGCCAGGACCACCCACACAGTTCCCTGCTCGGCCTGACTCACAGCAGAGAGGGGCAGAGGGACACGTGTCCTGTGCACCAGTGTCTGGTGTCATGACATCTGACCAGGCCATTCCGCCCTCGATGCCATTCACTGGGGCCTCTCTAGGTGCCTGAATTATGCACGAGGCTGGGCCACCCGGGTGGCAGATGGCGGAGCAGGCAGTAACCAGAGCCTGGGTAGGCGGGTACCTCCCCTCCTCCTGTCCCTCTCCCAGGAGGCCAAGGACACACACAGGGATCCCCTCCTGTCCCAGGGATTCCACTGCAAGGGACAAAGAGCCTGCATAATCGGGGTCCCAGGACCATCCCCCTGAATTGCACGTGTCCTCTTTGACCTCCAGATGGCTGTGCACCTCGATGTCTGCTCTTGGGTTCATCCGTCCTGTCCTGGGAGCCGCCCGGCCCTGTGGGGCTCAGACTCTGGGGAAGGAGGTGCCTGAAAGTGCAGGGCCCAGCCCAGCAGGAGGCTGCAGGAGGGCACTCCCAGCAGGGCCACCGCCCTCCCAGCACTGGGAGGCTAGCAGAGCCCACGGGCTTTCAGGGCCCACGGGGATGCCATCCCCCGTCCCCAGTCCTGACCCACTGGCAAGGCCCGTCTCTCTGCCAGCGGCAGCGTGCGTGGCACGCCTTGGGGGCTACGGTGAGCTGTCCCAGGGAGAGGGCCTGGGCCTCCTTGAACAGCCCTCAGGAGGGCAGCGCTGTGGACCTCCTGGCCTAGGGAGAGCACAGTGGTGGACACCCCAGACGGGGGCCCGGGGCAGGGCTGAGATGGGTCTCCTGGGTCCCCCGGCATGGCACCCAGAATCGCCTCTCTGGTCCCCGCGTTTGTTGAGATCGCAGCCACACAGACCCCACGCACCCCTGGCTCAGGCCCCCAGCAGCCCGCAGGGCAGACTCACCTCCGGCTCCCTCTGGCCTCTCTCCGCCCCCCACCCCAGCCTGGCCACTCATGCTCCATCCTGGAAGCACCAGGCTAGAGAGAGGGTCCTTCCAGCCCCAGGCTGGAGATGCCAGAGCCCACCCGCAGTGCCGCTGGTCCCCTGGGCAGGGCGGGTCCAGCGAGTGTCAATCCGAACAATGATTTATTTCAGAATTAAGTGTATTACACCGAGATCTTGCCAGTTCCGTCCTGCCAACGTGCAGAGGAGATCTGGCTAATTAAATATATTATGCAGTGTAGCCTTGATTGTTGGGAATGAATCAGTTTAATTACGGTGAGAATCATGCATTGTAATTAACATTACAGTTTTAAATCAGATGGGGGAGGAGCTTCCTACCTGGCACCAGAGACTCCAGACTCAGGCCCCACCAGAGAGGCCATGTGTCCATCCATGAGGTGGCAGGCCGGGCCCCAGACCCTCCTACACCTCTGTGGGGCCTTGGGCATGCCACACCCCACAGACTGGAAACCTCGTGGATGCGCCCCAGGGGCTGTGGGAGCCTGCCGAGGATTCGCAGGTGGAATTCTGGGCAGACGCTGGCTCAGATGGCACCCAGCTGTTATTGGGCGCTAAGCTCTGCTCTGGGCCCAGCCTGGCCCCCTGAAGCCTGGCCTCCTGTGCCTTGGGAGACAGGCCAAGAGCCCAAGGAGGAGGATGAGGAAGGAGGAGTGCAGAGGGAGGCTCCGTGACAGGGCGACAGGCCCAGGTGCTGACCCGGTGGCCATCAGGACGAAGAGGCCTTTGGGAGGTCTGCTGGGGGCAGGAAGGAGCTGCTCGGATGGGGGTCAGGAGCCAAGGCCCTGGGCGGCAGGAGTGTGCTGGAGTCTAAGCTGTCCGCAGGCCATAAGACCCCCCACCCAGCTGAAATCCCACCATCCTAGGGCCATCCCCTGGGGTCCTGAAGACCCCTCTCTGCCCCAAAGGCCCTTCTGCCGGCCGGGTCTGCCAATGGGGTCCTGAGTCCCGGTGGCCCAGGTGTCAGCAGCTGTGCTGGGAGCGGTGGGAAAAGCCCCTCTTTGGTCTTGGTTGCTGAAGACAGCCCAGAGAGGGAAGAGGGTGACCTGGGGTCGTTTGGTGGACCTAGGCCCCCAAGGCCTTGAAGACTTACTGGGGTCCCGGCCCCCCCAGCCCCAGCCATACCTGCACCCTCCAGAAGTTCTCAAGGTCGGGCTGTCCCAGCGGGAGGGGGCTCAGGGGCCAGAGAGCCACCCTATCTGTCCCCAGAATACCCAAGCAGCTGAAGGGCACTGGCCCTGGGGAGCGCTGGGGCAGCCCAATAACCCCATTCCGTTTTAATTTTATTTCCCGATGAAAACGGCAGGATCAATCCTGCTGACCGTTTAGCGAGTGTCACCATTTGCATACTTAAGAGATGCCGAGGGGGAGGGGAACCAGTTCCAGCTGATTGAACGGTGGTGGCTGGAGGGCTGGAGGGCTGGAGGGAATTTAATTTCCAGGGGCAAACAGCAGATTGCGGTGCCTGTGCCTACGCCAGCCAGGATGCCCGCCCGATGCTGGAGGGTCCCCGGGGGGCTTGCCTGGGCTCCACCACCTCCTGGGGGGGGCGGGTGCCCCAGGCGGGTTCGGAGTGATTGCTGATTTCTAAACAGGGGGAGGGCGTCTGCAGAAAGGGGGAATCAGGTTCCTGGGGAGCCAGGAGTGGTGGGCCCTCTGACACACTGGGGTGCCCCCCACAGGAGCTGGGAGCTTTCAGCAGGCCGCAGTGCCAGGCCATGTGCTGCTGCCCAGGGCTCAGCCACTTGGGGTGAGGGGGTCTACACTGCTGCCCTCTGGCCCTGGGCCCACCCCCAACCCTCAGAATGGGGGTCCCTGGTATAGGAAGCCTTTAGGGGAGGGTTGGAGGGCTAGGGTCCTCCCTGAGGTCACCACAAGCAACACAGGGTCCTACAGAGAGAGGCCTGCTGCCCTGCAGTAGTGAGGTGACCTGGGAGCCCTGGCCTAGGCTGCAGCCTTCCCTCTACCCTTCTTTTTCAGGGCCAAGGCTCCACCTGGGGCGGGGGGCTGGGTCAGTCTGTCAGGACCAGGCAGGGGATGGATGAGCAGAGGCAAGGCGGTGGGAGGTGGGAGATGGGAAGGTAGGAAGTGGGCTGAGGAGGTGGGAAAGCCCGCACTGTGCCCCCCTCAGTGGAGCACCCTCACTGGGGGGCAGATAGCACCCTCCTTCTAAGGCTGGTGTCCTGAGCCCTGTGACCCTCTGGGGTGAGGCAAGAGGTGCCCCCACCTACCCTTCAGGGTCTGGCAGCCCAGCGGCTCCAGACATGTCTTGGACTGGGTCGCTGTCCCCTCGTTGACAGAGTCCACCCTTCAAACTGTGAGGGCCCACACGGCAGAGACCCCCAAGCTGGCCCCAAACCTCAGTTTTCCGAAGGGGAAAGAGGCCTGAGCCAGTGACCAGCAGGTGGGGGCGAGCAGGCCGGGGCCACGTCCGGCTCCTCTGGCTGCCCCCTCCTGGAGGAGCCACAGGCAGGTGGTGCAGGGTAGAGGCTGGGTGGACGCAGCTGGGCGGCCTCTGGGCCCCGGGTGGCTTTGCCTGGCTCCTCTACCCTTCTTGGCACCACTGACTGGGACAAGCGTGGGTCTGACTGATGACCAGGGAGCTCGTGGAACCCGGAACGTGGGGCAGCTTCTCCCACTGCCCAGAGACGCCACGCGGGATGCAGCACCCACAAGAGCATGTCCGCCAGGAACGGGCAGTGTCCACAGCAGCACTGTCCCCAGCCCAGGGGAACAGCCCACGTCCACCCCTGCTGAGCAGTACTAACGGTCCTTCGTGGCGCTGGAGCTTAGGGAGAACTGAGGCGAGACAGGAAGGAGCAGGTCTATGGGCCCAGGGGAGGTCAGGCTGCAGGGACGGGGGTGAGGACATGATTGACAATGTCCTGAAATCGACCCTGGAGACTGATGGCGGCACAGCCCTGGACCTGCTGGAGACCAGCTACAGCGCTTTCTGCCCTGGGCACTTGATGCTCGTGGCGCTGGAGGGGACCCAGTGTGTCCACTCACTGTACCGCCAAGCCAAACCCCACCCTGAACGGCACGTGTTAAGTGGGTGGCCTGGGCAGCATGTGAGGGACATCTCAATCAAGCTGTCATTTCAAAGCTTAGCCCAGCTGAGCAGAGGGCAGCGGGACGGCACAGGAACCAACCCTCTCCTCGTCCAGGGGCAGAGCCCCAGGGGACAGATGGCATGCCCCCCGGGATGTGGCTCTCTGGTCCTTGTGTCTGCTCCATGGGGCCCCAGGGAGCTGGTGGGGCGTCACCCTCACTGGTGACGGGGAGAAGCCAGATGAAAAGTGCTGAAGGGACCTCCGTGGGTCGAGGTCAATAAATCTCAGGGCCGCGCGGCTCCCCCTCTCTGCTCAGCAATCTGTCCGGCTGCCTCCGCCCAGCCCAGTTGCTGCCCATTACCTCGGGGGGAGAGCTACAAATCACTGTGACAGACCAATCAACAGGCCAGGGACTTTACACACGCTGCCTGGTGAAGGATGATTCACCCTCCGCCACACATCAGAATAAATCTCTTCAAAAACTTTCCCCAGCGCCCACCTCCCAGAGCCCCAGCCCGTCCCCGCCACTCCCCTTCCTGCCACCTCTGTCCCTGCCAGACACCCACCCCGGTCCTTCACGGTGCTGGCCACAGGCCGATGGCCCCTGGGGTTCCCCCTGGCTGAGAAGCCCTGCCAGCCCCTCCTATTGCCCGGCGGCCCTCGGCCACAACCCGTGGCGTGAGGCCCTGCTGCAGGGCTGGACCACCGCACCCCAGCAGGAAGAAAGAGCTTTGTAAAATAATTCATAGGAAACTTAAAACACTCAGACACCAAGAAATTGCAAATGGGGAAATATGATGGATTGTGAGTTGAAAGAAGGCGACTTCTACAGGGAAAATTGATCCCGTGGAAAATGTTTTTGTCTGCTGTGAAAAATGGGTAATATCTCGCTGGGGCTCAAGAGCTATGATCCCGAAAATAATTTGCTTTTGATTTCCTCTTAGCTCTTCTCGCTCTCTCCCTGTGCGGGAGCCTGGGCCGGGGGTGCGGGGAGGGGAGCGGCCCCCAGCCGCCCCTGCTGGGCCTGGGGGGCCTCCCAGGGGTCCGCTACTCGGCAAGAGGGGGTCTGCTCTGCTCAGAGCTGCCTGCCGTGGAGGGTGGGCTCCTGCGCAGCCGCCTCCCGGCCCCCCAGCCCCACTTGTCTGCTTTCCCTGCCTGGGACCTCCAGTAAACAGAGCCAAGGAGGACGGACTCCCCGGATGTCCCCTGGGGCCTGTGGAGGCCGCCTCCCACTGGGCACCCTGGAGAAGGTTGTCAGGGGCTGTCTCAGTCGGGTGGCCCCAGAGAGGCCCCTGAGGGGGAAGCTGAGGCCAGACTCAGGGGCAGGTCCTGGCTGTGGCTGGAGGTGTGGCTGCAAGCTCAGGTCTCAGGCCAGCATGGGGACAAGAGGGACAGAGCTGGAGGCCTCCAGCCAGCAGGGCCCCTGCTCCTCCCCAGGGCCCTGCGTCGGAGGCAGGAGGTCGCCTGCACAACAGCTTCCCTTCAACCAGTGAGCTGCCCTCAGGCGGGACCCACACTGTCCCTGTGACCACCCAGGGACACCTCAAGACCCCAGCTGCCAGATGTTTCTGACCTTTTCTAGCCTCTGCAAATGGCAAGCTCTGAGCAGACTTCAGTGGCCCTGCTGAGAGGACCCCAGGCCATGGGGCCAGGGCTGTGGACACAGCCTCAAGGACCAGGGCTCCGGAGCAGCGTCCCCAAGGTTTAGTTCTGCAGCAGCTGCCAGGGGTCTGGCTCGGGGGTGGCTCATGGAAAGAGCCCCAGTGAGGGATGGTGGGGCCCAGGCTCCCGAAGGATGGGCCTGGAGGCCGCTAGTCAGTCACCTAGTGGTTCCCCTCTCAGGTGTCTCCTGAGGGCATGCATCTGTCCACTATTGTTTACTGTGGCCCTAGGGGACAGCAGCCTGACCAGTCCTGGGAAGACCAGAGGGCTGGACACTGCCTGGTGCCATGGTGGAGGCCAGCCTCTTGCTCAACGGCTGCCTACTCGGCGGATGCGTGGAAAACCCGCTGGTCAGCTGGTCCTGAGAAGCGCTCACATCTGCGGGGTGCATGTAGCTGAGGGGGAAACCCCGGAGAGCTGTGAGGCCCTGCCAACTGCCTCCTCAGGCTGCCGGTTGGCACCCTCAGCACCCTGCGCGAGCTGAATGTGCAGAGCCTCGTGTCTTCTGGAAGGAGGACTCCAACCTTCCCAAGTCGAGGCCACAAGGCAAGTGCAGTGGGTTTGGACCCTCAGGCTGGTGCAAAACTCGACACTGGACTTGTTGACTGACTGATGGACTGACCTGACCTTTTCTCTGACCCTTTCTCCTCCTGCCATCACCACAGAGACCCCACCCCACCCGTGACCTTGGCAGCACGTTCTGACCCAGCCAGGCCACCGCAGAACAGCAGGGGCAGGCCCTGTGTGGTGGCTCACGCCCTCCCTCGTGTTTTCCTGGACGTCAGCACACCCAGCGCCTCTCAGGGGCTGCAGGTGGCCCCAGGGCTGGGGACCCAAGACCGCTGAAGGAGATTTACCTCCCTGCACGCTTTTCACACTCAGTGGAGGTGGACGGGACAGGCACTGCGTGGAGACCTGTTCCTTTCCCTGTGGACATGGACAGGCAGCGTGGTGGACCTGGCCGCCCGGGAGCGCCCTGCCCATTTGTCAGACAACTGATGAATTCCCAGGGACTCTGCTGCTGTGTGGGTCACCCCTGCTGCTGCACTGGCTGACTGCCTCCCCCATGTTCAGCATCGCCGGAAGCCCAGAGGGGAAAGATGGCCTGCTCCCAGGGCCATCGGTCAGTTATTTTTAGACAACTCGGAAGGCATAAAGGGGGACTCAGATAGCAGCATGTTTGCTGGGGATGTTGGGGATTGAGAGTCACCCCGAGTGACAGTGACCCCTGTCTCCCAGGACCCCTGGGGGTACCTGCAGCAGGGTCCACCTCTGTTCTGATCGGTGGCGGGGCCAAGCCAGACACTCTGGGGTTGCCACACCACACGGGGCCCACCCTCCGGTCTCTGGGGCCTGGAACCAGATGGCCTGCCAGAGTGATGACCAGGTGCAGCCCATCCTGCTGCTCTGAAAACAGGCCTCAGGGCGCTGATCCTGGGGGACCTGAAGTGGGAGTCAGGGCCTGGTGACCAGTGAGGTCAGTCGCCGGGACACCAAGCCTCCACGCAGTATACTGGTGATCCTACCCTGGTCTCAGAAGAACTGACCCTGGTCACTTACATTCCAGCGAAGACCCTCCAAGAGCCCCAGGCAGGGTGCAAGGTCACGTGGAGCTTGAGCAGGGGTGGCCTTGCTGGGCTCACGGGTCAGGGGCAGCATGGCTGCCAGCCATGGCCTCGCCCCAGTGGAGCCTAGAGCCCTGTGGGCCTTGCTCTCCACCAGCTGGCCCTGGCCTTGGACAAGGCACTCATCTTTCTGGGTCCCCCTGGGAGGGGGTAGCTGCCAAGGGGGGAGCCCCTAGAGGCCCAGCAGCCACAGATGGACTAGCTCCCCTCAGCGTCCCCTCCCGTGCGAGGAGGGGCTGGCGGCCTCTCCGGGGGCCATCACCTGGCGGGGCAGGCTGGCCAGCTGATTGTATTAGACAGCCTGCTATTGATCCAGCTCCGTTTACCCTGGTGCCTCATTTCAATAAACAGCAGTTTGGAGGAATTAGCCAGGGACCGGCTCCCTCCGCCCTCTCCCTGGCCTCCTCTTCCTGTGGATTTGTCAGGAGGGAAGATTTATGAGGATTCCAGTGAGATTCTAATTTGTTCCCGAGCCGGCAGGACAGAGGGCGCGGGGAAGTGCCTGGTTCTGCTCCTGTGCGCTCCAGGTCCCAGGTACCGGGGCAGGAGCACTGTTCAGCACCGGGCAGTGACACCAAGGCTCTGGGTCAGCCAGGAGAGAATCCATCTGGACGCCACCTGAGTGGCCCTGACGTCCCCGGTTCCCCCTGCCTGTGAGGGTGTGTGCTCCTGTGTGCACATGTGTGTACAGTGGGGCCCAGGGCCACACCCAGCCCTAACCTTCCCCATACTCTTGGCAATGTCTTCTAATTGGCCGCAGAAGCCTCAGGGGGTTGGCTGAAGCAGGAAGCCCTCCACTGGGTCCTTCCCGAGTTGGGAAGGCTTTCCCCAGAGCGGCAGCCCCTGTGGCCCTCTGGGGCCCTGCCCGGAGCTCTCTTCTGCTGTTCTCCCAGCCTTCCTCCTTCTCCTCCTCCTCCTCAGGGCCTGTCCTGCCAGGCAGCCTCCCAGAGGCGGAATCCAGGGTCTCCTGTGCACAAGGCAAGCACTTGCCCCCTGAGCTGCACCCTGCAGCTCTGCGCCAGGATTCTAAAAATAGATTCAGATCATTGTGGCCTTAAAAAGGCTTCACTGAGATATAACTCATACCATACAATTCCCCATTTATTCACTAAGAGACAGGGTGGCTGAGGGTGGTGGCCCGAGATGTAGTTCAGTGGCAGAGCCCTCCAGGGTTCAATACCCAGAACTGCAAGAGAGAGAGAGAGAGAGAGAGAGAGAGAGAGAGAGAGATGAGGTCTCACTATCTTGCCCAGCCTGCCCTTGAACTGACCTCAAGAGATCTTCCTGTCTCAGCCTCCGGAATGGAGGAACTACTCATGCGTGCCACCGTACCCCACGGCACCACCACAGACAAAACATTTCAGTTTTAAAATTCAATGGATTTTGGCACATTATGTTATTAATTTTTAAAATGTTATTATTTTTTAAATATTTATTTTTTAGTTGTAGGTGAACACAATATCTTTATTTTACATTTATGTGGTGCTGAGGATCGAACCCAGTGCCTCATGCATGCTAGGCAAGCGCTCTACCTCTGAGCCACAGCCCCAGACCAAATGTTATTGATTTTTAAAAAACTGACCCATATGACATACAATGTACCCTTTAGCCACGTTCAAGTGTGCAGTCCAGGGGTATGTAATGCATTCACTTGGTGTGCGTCCATCACCACTATTTCTAAAACTCTTCTTTTTGGGCACTGGGAGTTGGACACAGGGGCACTTCACCACTGACCCACATTCCAGCACTTTTTTTAAAAAGTCTTTTATTTTCATTTGCTAAGTGGCTGTGGCTGCCTCCGATGTGATCCCTGCCTCAGCCTTCCAAACTGCTGGCATGACAGGCGTGGCCACCATGTCCAGCTATTTCCAAAAAATTTTCATCACCCCAACTGAACTGTGCACCCGTCCCACGCCTCCGAGACCCCGTCTCCCTCTCTATGTCCAGGACCTGGACCGCGCTGGGCCCCTCCCCTGGGCACTGCTCCTTCACTGAGAGGAGTGCCGGTCTCACATGGTGGAGTGTGGGATGGCCCCCTACTTACGGCTCAATAACGCGACCGGTGTCCCGGTTTTCGTTTGGATGGGAGGTGACCCCACAGCTCCTGTGTTCACGCAGGAATCTTCAGAGGTGGAGACTGGATTGTGAGAGCTGTGACAGCACCAGTGGATTAATCCATTTGATGGATCAAGAATTCGAATGGAGCAATTGGGTGGTAACTGTGGGCAGGTGGGTCAGGGCTGGAGGAGACAGGCACTGGGGGCGTGCGTTGGGGTCTGGTCCTTGTCTCCTGGAGCTCTCTCCTCTGCTTCCCGGGGCTAGCGGGCTCCTCCACCAGGCCCTTCCACCATGATGCTGCCCAGGCCCACCCCACCTCCTCCAGGGGTTCTTGCTGGTATTGGTCCCAGCGAGACACAGCGGACCAAAGCACCTTCTAGCGCTTGGACCATGATCTCTGACATCACAGGGAGCTGGCTCTCTATTTTTTCCTGTTCTTTCTTTTACTTCTTCTTCTTTTTTTTTTTTAAAGAGAGAGTGTGAGAGAGAGAGAGAAGAGAGAGAGAGAGAATTTTTTCAATATTTATTTCTTAGTTTTCGGCGGACACAACGTCTTTGTTTGTATGTGGTGCTGAGGATTGAACCCGGGCCGCACGCATGCCAGGCGAGCACGCTACCGCTTAAGCCACATCCCCAGCCCATTCCTTTTACTTCTTTTTCACCCTTTTCTTATTTTTATGGGTCCCTTGTGTCTGTCTTGTTAGGAATGACCCTCATTTTGTGTTTTAGTGGTTGCTTCGGGGATCAGCCTCTTGAACTTGGCCCACCTGTGTCTAAGTTGGTGGTCCCACTCCCCTGGAGTGAGGGGCAGGCCTGTGGCCACCTCCACTGCGGTGGGGTGGCCACCGCACACCCCCATTCCTGGGCATTCTCCTGCACCGGTCAGTCGTTGTTATTGCACTATCTTTGCAGGACTGAGCCCAGGGCCTTGCACACACAAGGTGAGCAATCTGCCACCCACTACGTCCCCAGCCGCCCACTATGACCCCAGCCCCCATTATTTTAGAAGATTTTAAAAAACAAAAGCGGAGGTGTGTGGGTGGGCCAGGAGGCTGCCCATCTGGCTGCCCCTTCCCAGCAGGCCCCTCTTCTCACCAGTGGGATCCTCTTGAGTGGGAAGTGTCCCCCAGCGTTTCCTGGGTGAGGGGGTGAGTGCGCCTGGCTCCCAAGGAACCGGAGGCTGTCTGTGGGTGGTTCTGTCCTGGGGGCTCCCAGCACAAAGCTCGAGTTCTGGGCTCTGACCCTGAGGCGCTCTCTCCCCTTTAGTCTCAGTTTACTCCGGTTTCCTTCTTCGGTGCTGCGCGGGCCGGGGCTTAGTGGCTGCAGGTTGTCTCCGTGTTTTCCTCCCACCTCCCGGGCTCTGAGGAGCGTCTTGGACCTGAGGGTCCTAGAGTCCGCCCAGTGCCTCCTGTGAGTCTGCGGCCTGCGGGGCCCGGCCTGCCCAGGGCTGTCCACTTCACTCCAGCCAGCTTCCCCCTCTGTCCCCCAGTGGCTCCGGCCTTCCTGGGCCTCACCTGCCGCGCACGCGCTCTGCTCCCTCTGGGACAAGGGCAAGGCCACCCTCCCGTGCCCGCCAAGGCTCCGGCCTGTCAGTTCCGAGTGGTTCTGTGAAGGGCGTTTCCTCCTCGTGGCAGGCTGTCTTCACCCTGTTTTGCACACCTGCTGGTCTTTCCTGGGAGCCGGACGTGGTGCTCTATCCCGTGGGTGCTGGACATCTCTGTGCCCTGTAAGGTTCCTGGGCTTTGTTCCGGGCAGCGGTTCCTCCTGGGAGGCCTGGTCCTCCCCCAGGCCCTGGGCACTGGCTCTGCTCACTGACTGAGAGGGCCTGTCCTGCAGCACTTCAGACCTCGGGCAGCCCGAGCCCCACCAGGCCACACCAGGTCTTCTCAGCCTGCTGGGCAGGAACGCAGCCACTCCCGCCCTCTGAGGCCCAGGCGGGCTCCAGCTGCATCCTTCCGCTGTGCTTCCTCTCGGGGACCCTCTGTGGCTCTCTGGAGCTGCCTTTCTGTCACCCTGTCCTCCCCACCGGCTCCCCACCCCCAGCTTGCTGCCCTAACCTCCGCGGCCCTCTCTGGGTTCCCCTGTGTGCTCTTGTCCTGCAGGACATGGGGCCGCCTCAAGCCCCACACCCTGTCTCCTCTCTCACGGACCCTCCCTGGGGGCACCTGGCCCAATGTCAGAAAGCTGTGGTTCTCTGTGCTTGTGTGTGATGGCACCAGGGACTGAGCCCAGGCGCTTGACCACTGAGCCACACCCCAGCCCTTCTTATTTTTTTATTTTGAGACAGGGTCTTGCCAAGTTGCTTAGGGCCTCCTTGAATTGCCGGGGCCTGCCTTGAACTTGCGATCCTCCTGCCTCGGTGCCCCGACCATCACTGGATCACAGGGGGCAGAGTGCTCCTCCCCCGTGGCGGCTCTCAGAGCTAGGGTAGGCTGAGCCTCTGCCCCCTTGTCCTCAGTGCTGGTCATGAGAGGCCGCCTGGCTGTGAACTGACCCTGGACGTGCAGCTCCAAGTCAGCCGTGGGCCTGCCTGAGGCCGGCAGGGCCATCCCCACATCCAGCTGCACTGCCTGGCTCTGGAGGGAGAGTGACCTGGCGGGGACTCAGCACTGCCCAGAGCCTGGGAGGTGCGGGCCCTGCACCCTGTCCAGCTGCTCTCCCAGGGCAGGCGCAGCCCTTCAGGATGATGGATCGCGGCATCTGCCCTGATGCAGCAGATGTGGGCTGCACTTGGCCTCCATCGCTCCCCGGGGACCCCGATCGATGGCAGCCTCGTGCGGCCCCAGCGCCCGTGATGAATGGCTCGGGATTGATTTTCACTTAATCGACAATTTGGTGAACCTGTTTGCAAACCCCAGGGTTGGGCCCCAAACTGAGCACTGAGGTAATAGATGGCCAGGTTGATGCTGCCTGGCTAGGGTGGCAGCCAGGGGGCAGCAGAGGCCACCCAGCAATGGGGACACCCTGCTGCAGGACTGAGCCCCCTTTGTAAGCCCTGCCTGAGTAGGGTCACGTGCCTGGGTCAGGGAGCCCAGGAGGTGGGCCTTGGCCACAGTGGTCAAGAGGGTTTGTGGAAATCTCCAGGTGGGGGTTTGATCCTGGCTTGGCCCCTGCTGGTTGTATCACCGGGGCACCGCCTCTGACCCTCTCTGACCCTTGGTTTCCTCTTCTGTGAAACAGTGCTTACTTGCCTGCCCCTGTCCCTATAGACCCATTGCAAGGGCCAGCCACCCACCCCCTCCCACTGACCTGAAGTCTGTGCTCCCCCATCTCTGCTGCAAACCTGATCCAGACCGGCACTTATGCATGACCAGCTGATGCCCCTCCCCATCCTCCCATGGTGGCCTAGTGACTTGCCCAGTTAGGTCACTCCCTGCCTAGACCCTCCACCTACCCCACGTGAACCTCAATCCCTGACCTCCCCTCCCCTGCTCCATTCCCCTGTCTCCTCCCACTCCTGGACCTGCCCAGCTCTCCCCAGCCCCAGGCCCTTGGCACTGGCTCTGCTCACTGACTGAGATGCCCACCCCCTGTGGCAGCTCCACCAGCGCCTGGGTTTGAATGTGCCCTTAGGCAAGGCCTGGTGGCCCATACCTGTCGTCCCAGCCACTCTGGAGCCTGAGACAGGAAGGTAACTTGAACCAGGAGTTCCAGAGCCTCGGTCAAACAGTGAGACCTCATCTCTTAAGAAAGAAAACAAAAGAAATTGACTGGCCAAATGCCCCCAGTCCCGTGGAGACCTTCCCTGAGCCGCGCTCAACCACCACACCGCCAGAGGGCCCCTCGGCTTCTCAGCCTCTGAGAGGGTGGGGCTCCTCGGGCCCTCTCCCTTGGACTGTCCAGCCCCCCAGACGTAGAGACCAGGAAGCCCCTCTGAGTGGGGGGCAGCCTCTGGCTCACCTTGGCCACCTGCCCTGAACTCCTCGCAGCCTGGAGACTTGGGAATGTAACCGGACCCCAGGGTAATCCCCTGTGCTTCCCAGACAAAAGCACAGAGTCGGAGACTCGGGAGGGCAGGGGAGGGCAGCGGGAGGGCTGGCGGTTACCGGGGCACAAAGGCTCTGCCCTTCTCAGCTGCTGGGGTCTGATTTCCGTCCTGTGCAACCTGATGCTACGCAGGAGCCCCCTTGCCAGGTCTGCCCTCTCCCTGCCAGCAGGAGCGCTCAGGCTTGGTCCCCAAGGTTCTTGGCATGACCACACCTTGCTGGGCCTCATGCCCCGCCCAGCACCCACACCTGCCCTGCAAGGAGCCGGGCATCCAGGGGGTGAGCTCTGCACCCACACCTGGGCAGAAGGTGGCGCCTGCCGCTGCTCGCTGTGGTGGGGGCGGGGGCTCTGGGTCCACGTCCCCCTGCACCCTGGGCCCACTTCCCCCGGCCTAGGAGGTGTTCTGGGGAGGCTGGTGGGGCCTCTGGGGAGGCATAGGCCCCTGGGGCTCCTGCTCTGCTGGGGAACCTGTGGGCAGGGCAGATGGGCCCAGAGAGGAACAGGCTGGGACACCCAGGTGTGGCCTGGATCTTCCCCCAGTGACCACATGAGCTTGAGTAAGTGGCCTCCCAGAGAGGAGGCCACTTTACTCATCTGCACTGGGTGACAGTCCCCTGCAGAGTGCTGCAGGAACCTGCCAAGCCCTGAAGGTCCTGGGGGTCTTGGCACCAGGACTGTGGTCATTGGCAATAATGCTGGAGCTGGGTAGCTGGGTAGCGCCCTGTGTGAGCATGAGGGTGTCCGGGGTGGTGGTAGGGGTGGGACCCTCACCCACACTGGCACTGAGGAGGAGGGACACTGAGATTCTCTTCTGGTCTTGTTCCGAGGTGACCAGGTGGCCTCTGAACTTGCGGAGTGTGCAAGTGTGGCCTGGCGGGGGTCAGAAGTCCCTCTGCCCACAAGAAGCACCCTCAGCTGGGCACAGCACCCCACGAGCATCCCAAGACTTCTCCAAGTCCCTGTGGCACTGGGAAGAGCTGGCCTGGGGCCTCCTGGGGGCTCTGCGTGGCTGTTGGGCGGGGCTGCTGCCCTGAATTCATGAACCCAAGGCCAGAGGCAGCCAGGGCTCCTGGGGACCCCAGAGCAGGGGCCTGCCGTGTTCCTCCAGCCAGGAGGCCTTGTGCAGCCTGCAGGTGAGAGGACTGGCCCAGAGGCTCCGGGTGGCACTTGGGACCCAGTGTGCCAGGCAGTGCTCCTGAAGGTGTGCCCAGGCCGTGCTCCTGAAGGTGTGCCCAGGCCCTGGGCCCCAAACCTGTGCACCTGCCCAGTTTGGGAACAGGCCCTGAAGATGTGATTCAGAGAACCATCTCCAGAAGAGGGCCCTGGGGGTGACAGTGGCTCTAGCCCATGACAGGCATCCTATGAGGGTTGATGCTGCCACAAGCCAGCCCCACTAGGAGCTGCAGCAGGTGGGGAGGGTCCTGCCTGCAGCCTCCTGAGGGAGTCCAGGGCACCTGTATTTCTGCTTCCGGTGCAGACAGAATAATTTCCCTTTGTTTTTTGAGCCACCATTCCATTCGGGGTCATTGCTGTGGCAGTCCCACGACACTCCCCCAGGACCTGGGTGTGGGACAGCAAAGCCCAGGTCTCTGTGTTCCTCGCTCCCCTTGAGGAGCCCACTCTGCCCTCCTGCTCCTGTCCCCAGGGCACAGGCCTGCCCCATGCTGGGGAGATTCCAGGTGGGGACGGCCACCAGGTGGGGGAGGCCTGGGGAAGGGGTCTCTGGGAGCACAGAGAAGAGGGGGACGTGAAGGAGGCAGCGGTGCGAGGCCTGGGCTGGAGACTCAGAGGGAGCCAGTCTCCGATAGGGGATGGCCGGAGGGGGTGCAAACCCAGAAGAGTAGGCGCTGGGGGGAGGTATGGCCGGGACACCTGCTGCCAACCGTGGGTCCCACAGACCGGGTGGGCCTGGCCTGCAGCCGCCCCAGGCAGGACAACCGTGTGAACGGGCTCCTGAAGTGCCTCGCTGAACGCTCCCAAGCAGCTGGGCCTGGGCTCCCTGGGCTCCCGAGTTCCCCGAGTTTTGACCAGACCCAGCCTCTTCCTGTCTCCCCTCCTGTCCCTAGCACACCACAGACTGGGACCAGGGTGTGCTCTGTCATGACTGTGTGAGAACCCACACTGATATCACTTGGCAGCACTCACCTGCCCATCAGCCTCCTCCTCCCCCGCCCAGGGTGACCGGACAGGACAGGACGGCTCTACACCCCTCCCCGCCAGAGCTCAGTGGAGAGAATAGATGGCCCTCCAGGAGGGGCTCTCCCCATGCAATCAGCCAGAAAGGCCAGAGCTTCGCAGATGCTCGATTCATCAGCCTAATGGCTTTGCAACCTGAGTCCAGGAAGCCCGGGGTTAGGCCTTTTGTCTCTGGGACCAGCACCTAAGCCCCTGCCCGGGCAAGAATGTGGGCTTCCGGGACCCTGGCCCAATCCCACTGAAACCCGAGCACTGGCGGGCCCCACGTGAGACCCCGTGTCCTCAGGCTACGGGGTGTGCTCCTGCAGAGTAGCTTCTTGGGCACTTCCCTGAAATCAAGTGTTGGCTAGGGCCATAAATCTCTTAATTCCAAAATGCAGGCCTCATTGCTTTTGGTGCTGACAGATCTGCAGTTATCAAATGGGGGGGGGGCAGCTGGTTCAGAGTCCTAAATGATTCTGTGAAGCCCCCTGTGGTCCCCACTGATGTCACCATCTGCCGAAGGCGGCACTCTCTGCCCTGGCCTGGGTTTCTCTTGGTGTGAGAGGGCACTGGGTGAGACCTACTGCCCAGGGCCAAGCTGCCCTGGGCACCAAGCTCCACCTTGGAGCCCCGAGTGGGGCAGGCAGGGGGACAGCTTGCTCATGGGTCCTGGAGGCATGCAGTTCCGGGTGGTGTGCGGCCTGGCTTCAGAGGACAGCACTTCAGGTGTGGTCACCACCTGCTGCACCCGGGCAGGGCGGTTCTCCCAGATGGTCATGTCTTCCTTTCTCAGACCAGAAGCCAAGGCTCCCAGAGTGGCCAGGGAAAGTGTGAGGGCAGAGATGCTGGAGCCCAGCGTCTGACCCTAGGCCTCTGCCTGCCCCACGGGTGACACATGTCACGCAGAATGCCACATTCTTTTGGAGCACTAAGGCCACTCACAGGCAGAGCTTCCCTGCACGGCCCCCAGATGTGTGGGGAGGGCAAGAGGTGCCCACCTCTGTACTGGCAGCCTCTGGAACTTTTAGACCAGCAGCCAAAATACGCACTTGTGGGGAAGGATCCTGCGTCAGGGGCACGCCTGGGGGCAGTCCCCCTATAGGGCCCTTCATTTCCTGCCCTGAGGCCGCCTTTCCTTCCCACAAGGCCAGGGAGCCAGCGAGCTGCCGGCTGAGGGAAGGCGGCTGGCGGGGTTGGCGGAGTTGGCGGCAGGGGCCTGGTGGCTGGGTTTCCTTCTCAGCTACTTGCTTTGGACAAACACAGTGACCTGAAGTTGAGCCGGAGCACCAACCTTTTCATCGAGAAAGATTTAATTTATTGGGAGCGCAGAGTCACAAATCATGGTGCTAGAGATTTATCGCCTCCAGGGGCGGAATTGACCAGGGGAGAAGGCAGGCTTCCTAGGCTCCACCCGCTCCTGTAATAAAGTTGAAAATGTAAAACGTGCCTGTCCCACACTAGGGCGAGGGCTTGCTGCCGGTCCTCTCTCACTGAGCAGGACGCAGTGGGACCCTCCCAGCCCCTGCCAGGGACCCTAGAGTGAAGGGCTAGTGGCAGCTTGGAGCCACAGCGGAGCGGCAGGGCAGTGGGAAGGCCCTGGGGACCCAGAGGTTCCAGAGGCCTCACAAGGCCTCTGCTGAGATTCGGGGCAGTGACTGAGCTCAGGCAGCAGCAGCCAGCCAGCCACCCTGGAAATGCCCCCAGAAAGGAGGTGACATCCCCAAGATCATCGTAGAGAAGAGAGGGCCAAGGGCAGAACCTCCGTGGCATTCAGAGCAGCAGTTCCTCTTCACGGTGGCAGTGCCAACCCAGCCCACACGGGCTCTGCCCAGTGGCTCACCCCTACTGCCCTGGCAATGGTGGGGCAGGGTGGGGGAAGTCATGGATAGGGTCAGTCTCAGGCGAGGAACTCGACTCGGGACACAGGTGTGCTTCTCCAAGCCTGCAGTGCCCGGCCTGCTGGGTCCCTGCAGTGCTGCTGCAGATGTTCAACACCCCGCTCACCAGGTGCCTTCACATGCCAGGGGTCGATCCTGGCCACAGAGGCAGGGACAGGGCCAAAGGAGTGCCGGCTGCCCCTCACGTGTGGTGGACAGCCCAGTGCCATGGAAGGGCAGGGAGGGTGCACAGAGGTCTCGGGTGGGGTGAAGTATCATCCCCTTTTCAAACCAGGGTGCAGGGATGCTGTGCTCAGGAGCCATCCTGCTGGACACTTGGGCTGGACATGATGCAGGGGAGGACCTGGCAACAGTGGGCAGTCGGCAGGCCACATAGATGGAGCCCAGTGCAGGAGGGTGGGGCTGCTTATCTCACTCCAGGCCAGCCGCCCAGGGGCTGCCCCAGCTCCCCGCCACCCAGGGGGAACCCAGACCTGGAGGGGTCCCCCAGCTGCCGCACCCTGTCCGCAACCTCCTGTCTGGGGAAGACAGAGCCCCTTGGAAGAAGAGCTGATCTCTGCCAGGCTCAGCTGTAGCCTGCCCTGGAGATGTCAGCCCTGCCCCAGGCCTCGAGAAGAGCCACTGGGGAGGGGCAGGTGCAGCTGGTTCCTGGGGCCCACATGGCCTCTCCCAGGTGTTTCCTGGCAGGGCTGGGCTGACCCCCATGGGAGGTTCCAGAAGGGGTACTGGGCTCTCAGACAGGCATGGACGGGCTATCACTAAGCCTCTCCAGCTGCACTTTTGAGACTCAGGAGAGAGGGCTGTGCTCACAGACACAGGGACCTCAAGAGCCCACGGGTGGCCCAGCCAGTCTCCAACAGTCAGGTCCTTGAAGGACCAGCACTGAGGGCTCCCTTCGACAGCCCAGGACAGGCATGACTCAGGCCCTTCAGCTGGGACTCAGGCCAAGACGGTCTCCTGCAGGGACACAAAAAGGGTTTCAGGGAGAGAGGGCCAAGGAGGCTGAGGAGTGGGCTTGCATGTCTGCGCCTGGTGCACGCGGGTGTGCTGAGGGTTGTGCCCAGACAACTCTGCACCCGCCCTGCCCTCAGGTCCCCACCCTATCCCTGAGCCTTCCCACCCCCATCAAAGGCTGCTGTCCCTTGGCTTCGGGACCACCCACAGGTCCAGCCCCAGCGCCCACCCCAAGCACTCCACAGAATGTCTTTCTCATCAGGAGTTTTAAATTATAAGCCTAAATGAGGTCTATAAATCTGACTCCATAAAATCCACGCACATCATTTTCCAACAGAAACGGCTCTCTAAGAAATATTTTCCTTGCGACCCCTCCGCCCCCACCCCCTGTGCAATATAACATTTATTCTAATATTAAAATGGCAGGTGTTCTATAAATCCTGAGTCTTCAGCGCCGCTCATTGATTTTCCCGCAGCCTGCGGCCCAGCGTAGAAGCCAAGTGTGAATATCAGTCTATTCGATTGAGATTCATACCCTATTTGAGGGTCAAAGAGCAAGACCTCGTGCGCTTGAACTTCTATCAGCCCAAAGCTGATCAATATGTGGAGATATATCAGGGGCCAGCCGCTCACACAGATTAAGTGGCCATATGTACAGGTGAGGGGCCCCTGGTAGCCCCCAGGGGAGGCGGCAGACCCAAGGGTCATGCTGCCCACCTGGCCAGGGCCTGGGGCTGTCCTGGGACCCCTGAGGGAGGGGGGACTGGAGGCACTGGCCCAGGTGGGAGATGGTACAGGGGCCAAGACACAGGACCCAATCAGGGGCCTCTTGCTCACCTTGCCTGGCTGGGGGACATCACCGAGGGCCGGGGACACTGGAAACCCAGGGAGACCCTGGCCCTCGGTGGAGAGATGCTATCTCCGATGGCCCCGAGTCACCAGCCACCATTGAGCTTCTGTTTGCCAGAACACCCTGCAGTCCAGAGAGCCCACCAGAGTAGACATTCCTTCTAGTCACAAAACAACGCCATCCAGACCCCAGCTGGGTTCCCCTCTGGTTTCCGGGCTCTCTGCACCCTGCCCAGCTGTCGGCCTGTCCCCTTCCTTCAGGCCTCCGCCTCCCTCACCCTCCTTTCCCAGGTGGCACCCTCTTCCAGGTGGCCCTCCCGGGTCCACTTCCACCTCCCACCTGGTGCTCCCAGGCATCGCTGGCCCCGGGGCCTTTCCTGACCTTTCTGTGGCCTCCAGCCCACTCCGTGGAGTGGAGTGGCCTCACTCTGTGGCCTCCAGCTCACTTCAGCCCAGGGCCCCCTCCCCTGCACCCCTGCACACAGCCTCAGTCCACATTCTCCAGGCACCTCCCCCATCCCAGGCCCGCACAGAAAGCCACCCTGAGCTCCGTGGGCAGAAGCCACAGCACCCCCAGGAGCTCCTGTCCCCACCCCGGGTATTCTGAAGGGCATCATGGGGTCAAAGCTCAGAGACCCCCACCTTTCCTGATGTGTGAGTCAGGGTCCCCACCTCTGCAGAAGTGTCCTTGCTGTGCCCTTGTGGTGGGACCCCTTCCCGCCTCCTCATAGATCACTGCCCGCCTGGCACGAGGCCCTCTGGCCCGCGGCCTCTGGCAGGTAGCATGCATGTGCTCTGTTAAGTCGTTAGGGAGATAAATGATTTGAACTCCGGCCTTTTACCTTTTCCCCTGGTGGGCAGGCCACCCCCACAGCCCACCGCAGGCCCCCTCCCGGAGGAGTCATTTCATTAGGAGCGTCCCCGGCAGCTGGCAGAGGCCACCCTGCCCAGCCAGGAACAGAATTTCTTTATGGAGATGAGCAATAGGAATATGAAAATTTAAGCCGGAGTGGATGTAATTTAACTTCGCATTATTTATCGGGGACACAAATCCTTTCTAATATTGTCAGATTTGGGAGGCCAGGGCAAGGTCACTGGGCCTCTAGGGGATGGCTGTGGGGTGCTTCCCACCCCTCAGTCTGAAAGGCTGGTGGACAGCAGGGCGCTGCTGAATGGTGGGGTGAAAGCCAGGACACCCACATGAGCTGAGGGGCTGAGGGTGGGAGGAAAGGCCCCAGCTGGCGTGGGGCAGCAGTGACCACCATCCACCACAGAGCATCTCCTGTCCACCACAGGAGAAGGGCCGCCAGCCCTCAGAGACAGCAGGAGCCCCACAGGTGCCCAGGCTTGACCTGCTCTTACGCCAATTCACCCCAGACCAGAAGGGCCCCACTGTCCCCTGCACCTGGCACTAAGTGGGGACTGGAGTGCCCCATGCCCATGTCCTGGCCAGGCCTCCTGGGCCAGTCAGCTCTGGTCAAGGGCCAGCCTGGGGTGGAGCCCAGTGAGTCTGCCTTCCAGAGGGGGAGTGTCCTGGGCCCCATAAGTACAACTGAAACAGCTGGAGTGCATCTAAGTCCCAAGGCCCAGCCTGTGGGGCAGGCTGGTGCCCTCTGAGGCTTCGGAGGGAGACGGGCCAACTTCCTCCAGGCTGGCCAACTTCAGGGGTGCGGCCATCCTGGTGAACCCTGGCCTGTGGTGGCACCAGCAGCCTTCACCCCGTCAACCCACAGCCCTCCTTGGGCCTCCTGTGTATCATTGGCCCCCAATTTCCCCCTTAGAGGACACCAGTCATTGGATCAGGCCACCAGCTCCAGTGCCACCTCTCCCTAATGTGTCATGTCTGCAAAAGCCCTGTTCCCAAGCAAGTCTCCACTCAGGCCTGGGCACTTAGGGCTTGGACACACTTGCACCTGGGATGGGATGGGAAAGGAGTGGACAGCTGGGCACGAGAACGTGTTCTGGTGAACGTCCGGGTTTGATTCATGTCTGTGTCCTGAATGTCTTTATGTCTTTGTATTTTTGCATAAAAAGGTCTGTTCACAGTTGGGTGTTGGAATGTTCAGTTAAACTCTAACTAGAGGCACTGCACTCTGAAGTCTAACTTGGAGTTTTGATTCCACCTGAAGCTTTGCTGCTGGAAGAATGGCGTCAGGACCCTCTGCAGCTCCGTCCAGCTCCCTGAGCATCCAGGCACAACCAGCCTCTGCCTGCTCCAGCTGTTACACAAAACAAGGACAAGCGCAGAGCTGGCCAGCGCCAGACCTCCAGTCCCCTTGGATTTCCAACGTAGTTTGGGAGGCTAATGAGAGGCTGACCTAAAGGTGAGGCTGATCCCTTTGCTGACTGTTTAGTTGGCATCACAGGCTGACCGACAGTGACTCCTGGGCCATGCTGCTTTAACCAGGACAAAGAGTCCTTTGACCCAAAGCCAAAACTGTGCATTTTCCTAGGCTTAATTCTAATTTTTTTGTTAAATTACACCCACTCAGAAAGAAGCAATAAGGAGTTGTTTTGGGGTGTTGTGTTTCTAAAATAGTACGGGATGGGGCTTCTCAGGATGGGGACGCAAGGCACCAATTCCCAGGCAGAGGGTCAGGAGGTCTGGTGTCTCCAGAGCTGTCACACCCTCTGCCTTGACCTCCCTGCCCTAGTCACTTCCTCAGGTCCCCATAACTGCTGGATAACGCCCAGAACCCAGGCTACCCTGGTGGCAGCATGAAGGGCTCAGGAACAGGTCCCAAAGCCTGAAGGCAGGAGGGCAAGAGGCAGAGAGATTCCTGGGTGTCAGCAGTGCTCCCAAGTCCCCTCCGTGAAAACCCCAGTGCTCCTCTTCCTCCTGCGCTCTTCTGATTGGGGGGTCCCTCCCTCCCCAAGCACCTGTCCTCCACCCCTTCTCCAGTCTTGTGGGGGGGGTCTGGGGATCGAACCCAGGATCTGGGCGTGCGGGGCAAGCACTCCACCATCTGAGCTAGGTCCCCAGCCCTCTCGTGTGGTTTTAAAATGTCAACACCCCCCTCCACAAATGCCAGACACAAACCTGCCCACAAGCAGGACCCGCCCACACCTGCCCATCCCAGGGACGGCTCTGTGGAGCCTCTACCAGGCTCTCTGCCCCGCCCTGAAAGACCCCTTGAGTTCCCTCAGTGCCCCCCACATCCATTTCGATGCCCATAACCACACCCCCCTTGCCTCTGCCCGCCGCCCGCCCAGCCTTCACCCCTTCCCAGCAGGGCGGCCAGCTTCCCTGCTCCTGCCCCTCCCTCAGCGCATTCAGGCTCATGCCTGCTCCCCAACCAGCTCCTCAGCACCTTCTCTTTGGCCCTGGCTCTGCCACTTCTCGGTTCCTGGAGGGACAGAGCTTCCAGGTGGGACCTGGCTGATCCTTGTCACCCCCAGTCCTTTCTTGGCAGCTGGTCTGGGGTAGCCCCCTGGTCACTCCAGCCCAGCTGCACTTCTGTCCACTGCCACCTCAGAGGTCACACCTGGACCTTCTGACTGTCACACAAGAGGGTGCCACACACTGGTCCTGTGTGGACACCTTCAGATGCTGCCTGGGAGCTTTAGGAGCCCTCCAGCAGCAGCCTCAGAGCCCGGCCCTGGCCCCACCCTTGGTCTCCAGCTCTCCAGGCAGTTCCAGGCTGGACAGGAACCCAGCCACAGACCATTCCACTGCAGGGCTCCCTGAGTGCTAGGCCCTGGGCTGTAGTTTAGGAGACCCCAAGTCACTCCTCCTGGGATGAGCTTGGGGGAGGCAGCTGGGGTTGGGTGGGAGCCAGGTCCCCAAAACTGCTCCGAGGCCCTATCAGAGACAGAGCTCTGTCAGGGAGGATGAGGAGAGACCTGGGAAGGGAACACTCTGGAAAGAAAGGGATCATTCCTTTGGTTAGGGAAGTGCTCAGGGCAGGGCAGATGCTGACCTCCCTGTGGTCCCTGGAGCCTCATCTCTGGACTCCAGGCCACATGGAGGGTGGGCCCCATGAGCTGCCCCATCCTGCCCAGCTTGGACTTGATCCCCCGGCCAGGGACAGGCCTATGTGGCCAGCCGGCCTCAGATAATTCCAGCAGGAGGATCACCAATGGCTCTGGAAAAGGTCACAGGTGACCTTGGGGAAACAAGCAGGTTATGAAGCAGTTCTGGGTAAACCACCCTGGGTGTGCACAGCTGGGGTGGCCTGGCCAACGGGGGTCCTGGGGAGGAAGCAGGTGCATGGCAAGGGAGTGTCTGTGCTGCTTCCACACTTCGAAGACCATCGCTGCTGGTGTGTAAATAATAATAACAACAACAACAACAACATCAAGAAGCCGTGCCGGTGGGTTACAAAGCTTGAGGCCTTCCTCTCTGTCTGGGCCCAGGCAGCAGGCCCTAGGCAGCCCGTGCCCCTGGGAGACTGGAGGGGAGGGAGCCCGGGAGGGCCCGGCACACCAGCCACAGTCGCTCTCCTGCCCCCACCCTGTCTTGAGCCCCAGGGGTGGGATGGGGGGTTTGGCCTTTCAAAGGCTCTGGAACACCCCCTGGCAACACTCCCTGCGGGCATCCACGCTCCAGGCCAGGGTCTGTAGGACGGGCAGCTCAGCCCTCTGACAGCCTCGGCAATGCCAGCAGGCAGCCCGGCTCTGCCCGCGTTCTGACGCGATGTCCCCTGAAGGACACCTCACTGCAGCACGGCCCCACTCAGGGCAGCCAAGGCTGGGGGCTGGGAAAGGCGCCTCCCGCTATAAAACTCTGCTGCGGTTATCCATCTCTGCCGCAGCCACACCGGCCCCTGCCCCCACCCCTGCATTTTAACTAATGGGACACTTAGTTTAATGAGCAGAGTTTGCATAAGAGAAACCTGCTAATTAAATTTTAAACCTTGTCATTCCCAAAATTAGCTTGAGCTCTGAACAAAGCAGTTGGGGGGTGGGAGGGCAGCCGCCCCTCCCCAAGGAAAGGGAGGGAGCTGCCCAGCAGGAACCACCCCCTGTTCCCCCCACTCCCCAGCGGCTCACTTGGAAGGGGTTGAAGTCTCCGAGCCCCAGGCCCCCCAAGGCGGCCCACTGGAGGGGCCTGGCTGTGGGACTGCCCTGAGGAAAGGCTGCCAGAGGGGCACTTGCCCCACCCCAAGCGCTGGTCCCACAAGGGATGCGGCTCCCTCCCCTCTAAGGAGCCCTCTGAGCTTTCCCTAAGCGCCGGGCCCTTGGTGGGGTTTAGGGAAGACCTGCTCCCTTCCTGCCCCATTCACACCCCGCTCAGAGCAGGTGGCAGCCTAGCTGAGCCCGCCAGAGGATTTCATGGGGCTGCCCCGGCTCGGCTGCCCGTAGCAAAGAGAAAATGGGCAGGGACGTGGGAAGAGGGCACCGCCAGCAGCACCTCTCCACCCTGCCCTGTCCCAGCTCAGGCAAGACTGGCGGTCAGGGTGCGCCGCTGGGGCAATGGCCAGGAGTCTCCCTGAGCCTCAGACTGGGACAGGACGGAGCCCCTTTATAAATGGCCCCAGGCCCCAGGTGGTGCGTCTGGGGTCTGGAAGCAGCCCTGCTGGACCCTCCGGGTCAAGATAAACCTGTCCCCACACATGCCCTTCCTGGGAGAAGGGCTGCCGCAGCAGGGAGCATCTTCCACTCTCCTGGGGGCACGGGGGACAGGAAACTGCCCACCACCAAGGAGTCCCCAGGTGTGAGGTTCACGGGGATCTCTCAGGACCACCATTAACCTGTCTATTAACCTGCCGTGAGGCGAGTCGGACCCAACCCAGCCTGAGGCAGGAGGCTGGGGGCATTTCCACCTCAGTGACAAGGAGCAGGAAAGGCCCCAGGGAGCACCTCACCACCACAGGCCTGTACCTGTGCCCTAGGAGGTGTGGGGTGAGTCTGATGTGAGAAGAGTATGAACTTAAAGAGTGGCAAATATGCACACGTGCGTGCGTGCGTGTGCGTGCGTGCGTGTGTGCTGGCCATTCCCAAGCTCTGCCGCTGCACACCTCACCACGACCCTGGCAAGGAGGTTGTCCCCTCTGCTCTTTCCTTCTTGGAGAGGCTGAGCGCCTCACCCAAGGCCACAGTGTGGTGTGTGAACATCACGGGCAAAAGGCACCAGGTGAATGGGTGAGGCCTGTGCCAGTGCCTGGCCCTACCACCCCCTTCATAACAGAGCTGTGGGATAAGCAGGGAGCCTAGACCAGCCCGCTGGACCCAGCCCTGGCCCCGAGTGGCATCTCAGAGCCCCTCCAAGGAGGCCTCCACCCCTGCTGTGCACACTCACATACCTGCACGCTGACTGGGGGTCACAGGGTCAGGAGCTCCCTCCCAGGTTCGGCCTTGGGCTCCACCTTATGCCCCCACGACAGCTGCTTCTTGATCTCATACCTACTTCCCAACACCAAGAGGGGGCTCTGCTGGTCTGGATGGAATTTTTTATGGTAAAAAATGAGCCACAGTTTCACTGCCTCGAGGAGGGTGGGAGCCGTCACCGAGTGGCCAAGGCAGACTGATGAAAATCCTGCTTATGAAGTCGCGGCTCCCCCATTAATTAGGGGGAGGGGGCGCTCCGGCACCACTGCGCACCTCTCCCGCAGCCAAAAGCTTGTCAACATTTTCCACAAAGAATGAAAATGTAAATAACTTTCAGATTATTCAATGTCACCAAGGTATGGAAAAAGGTGGCCATGCTGAGCGTCATTTATCTCGTTGTGGATTTAAAGAGCTTTTTTCTATTAAATTTCTTAAAATTAATGTTTTATGTTGCTCAGAGTAATTTGAACAATTATGGGCTTAAAGAATTGATCATTACAGCCCCTGGGATTTAGTCCTCCAGGCTGTTTCTTTTGGAAAACCCTCTGATTTATCAGGGTTGCTGCTCCACAAGGCAAGCCCCCCATTTGACCCCACCCCCTCTTGTGCAGTGTGTGGGGGGGGCTGGTCCTACTGGCAGATGGTGGGGAGGGAGACAGGGAGGACCGAGGCTGTGTCCCTGGCAAGTCCCCAGGTGGCCTCTGGCTGGCAGGGCGTGTGTACGGGGTGTCCTTTGGGTCCTGAAGCCCCTGTGTAAATTTATATGTAAGGCCATAAGCCTTTTATGTGCTGGTTGAAATTACTGTATCAGGCATGGTGGTGCTTGTCTGTATTCCAGCATCTGGGGAGGCTGAGGCAGTAGGGTCCAAGTTTCAGGGTGGCCTGGGCAACTTAGTGAGGCCCTGTATCAAAATTTTAAAAAATAATAAATTTTTTAATAAAAAATAAAATGCCTGGGTATATAGCTTAGTGGAACAGCGCCCCTGGGTTCAATTTCCAGTATCAAAAGAAAAGAAGAAAAATAAATTACTGTTTGATGATGTAATACAGTCGCTAGACTCAAAAGTGAACAAGCCCTAGTAGGTGGAACCTTCCAGTCGGGACTCTGCCGCACTCCCCTGCCGGCCCGCTAGCGGGTGGGGTCCAGTGCTGACCCACGCGTCCGCTGGACAGCGGGAGAAAGCGGCGACACGCGGTCTGGGCGCAGGATCCGCCGCGCTCCGGGCTCCTGGAGCTTTGCAGCGCGCTCTGGGCGGTTCCCTCTGCCCGCGGCGTCCTCAGGCCTTCAGGTGCGCGTCTGGAGGTCCGAAGGTCGCCCGCTGGGTCCCTCCCGCCAGGGCAGCCCCTCTCGCACCGCGCCCAGGATTCCCGCCTCGCCTTCCACTGGGGTCCCCAGCCCGCCTACAGATCCGTCTCCCGGGACCCTGCATTCCAGACTGAAGTCCCCAGGACCCGGCTAACGCGCTCCTTTGCTGGCAATAAGTCGTACCCTGCAACCCCGACCCGAATGTTGGGGCGCCGCCTTCTGGGGGCGGGGATCTTGGAACGAAAGAACCTCGATTCCTCCTGGGTCCGGGACCCAGAACGTCGGGGTGCGACCTCCCGCCTTCCCTTCACCTCTCTGGCGCCTGGGGCCCGAACACGAGCACCACCCCCGCCCCCGCCGTCCAAGGTCACGCCCCGCCCGCCGGAGGTCTGCCGCCCTTACTGAGGACCTGGCCTCGCGGCGGCGGGTTGGGAACCTCGGCTGGGACCTGAGTCTGGGTCCAGGCGGGTGGGGCTGACCTGAGCCCGAGAAGGTGGGGGTTTCTGCCCCTGGCAGGTGCGGGGTGGCCCCCGGCTTCCTCAGTGGACCCGGTAATGCGGAAGCCGCCTGCGCTCAGCTCAGGTGAGGACACAGACCCGCACAGAGGCGACATTGGATTGGTCACAGGTGGGCCCCCAGGGTCCAGGCCGCCCTGCGTAGGTTTCTGGCCCCATTTTGGGCGGAGCTTTGGATGCCGCGGGGCCCTCTCCAGCCTGAAGCCGCCCCACTCCTCCGGGTTATGGATGGGCCAGCTGGAGCGAGCCGGCCTGACGGCAGACAGGAAAGGGCCCCGCGGGAACACTTAGCACTTCATTAACCTGTCAGCGCCTAAAAGGCCCCAGGGGCCTGGGGGAGGAGCTCTGGCCTGAGCCCCAGCGGCGGGGCCCGAGTATTTGCACCGCGGGGAGGCTGCAGGAACGCCAGCCCCGGGCCCTCTTCCTGAAATCCCAAATATGACCTGGTCTGGAGTAGATTGCCCCTGGGGATCTCCCTCACCCGGGAAAAAAGCGGAAGTTGTCATTTCAGAACCGGGTAGGCCTCTGCCTTCTGCACCCCTCCCAACCCTGCCCCAAACCAGGCAGGCCAGTGGGGACCTCTAGTGCTCCCCCACCCAGGCCATTTCCGGCCCGGCTTACTGTCCTGAAACACCATGCCAACATCCAATTCCTTGGGACTTCCGTGCCCATCTTGTGGTGGCCCTGGGAGCATGTGTGGCCGTCAGGACCCTTCTCCCCTCTGGCATCTTCTCCCAGGGCCAACTGTCCTCTGATAGCTGTCCTCCGATTCTGAGGCTGCCCCAAGGGGATGCTGGCCTGGGGGCTCAGTCACATCCCCCTCTGCTGTCCTGAGGAGCTGCCCCCCTCCTTCTGCTCAGCAGGTCCCCAGCTCGGGACAAGCCCCTTCACCCTCTGAGCCTCAGTCTCTTATAGGCAGGGGCCCCATGGGGTGGCACACAGCAGGTTCTGTAAGCAGGTCCAGGTCCAGAGATGAGCCAGTCTGGGAACTCTCTGGACTCAGCCCTGAAGACCCCTGAAGGCCAGTGCAGTTGGCATGGCTGGACATCAGGCTTCCTCTCTGCAACTCTCAGAGTCCTTTGCCCCAGTTCCACCACTGCCAGCCCCCAGGGCCCTGGGGGGCAGAGTATTTCCCACCGGCCCTCTCCTTCCTTCCCCCAACCAGAGCTTCCTCATTTTTAGAACGGTGGGTAGGGAGTTGGGAAAGGATCTCCCTGACGGACCTGGAAAGGTGGCTGGTTCCAGCCAGTCTCCCCACAAAGACAGCTGGCCTTGGAGAAACCTGGAGATCCCAGGGAGCAACTCAGAGTGGCTTCCCTGGGTGCAGGGGCAGGCGGCTCCTTCCCCCACCCAGGTGGGGGCTGAGAAGGGGGAGGGTCCAGAACCCTGCCCAGGTCTCCTCCTCTGTCTCAGAGGAACCCTCACTTTGGGGTGAGGGAATGCATGTGCCTAGACTTTCAACTCAGGTCTCCCCTTTAGGGAGCTCCATGGGGAGGAAGGCAGGACTCAGAGGGTGCCAATCACAGGCCTTGGGTCACACAGCGAGTTAGCAGGCCAGCTGGGATTGGAATCCAAGTTGGAGAGACCCCATGGACTGGTACCTGGATCTTGATCAGCTAACACCAGCTCCCATCCCCCACTCGCATTACACTCCCCAACCCAGCTGCACCTCCCACCCTGTCCCTCTGTGGGATGGACAGACTATTCCCTGCCTCCCTCCTGTGCTCAGGAGCTTGGCCAAGATCCAGAGCAAAAGGGAGCTCAGATCTAATCCAGGTGCCAGCCCAGGCAAGGAACAGCAGCCCCTGGGGTACACCTCTCCCACTTTCAAAGGACTGCCTCTCCCCACCAGCAACCTCCTTGACCTGCACCGCCCTCAGCCTCACTGAGGCTACAGGCCTTCCAGCAAATGTAAATGACAAGTTTATTGAAGTCTTGGAAAGAGCTGATCACCAGAGAATAAATAAAAGTCACAGGACATTCACAGGACCAACAGGTATCAGGTATCAATACTCTGGTTTTCAGGAATGACTTTGACTTACACACAGCCAACCTTTGTGTGGGGCGACTGCAGGTGCCTCCCAGAATGTCTTTTTAAACATCTGATGGAGGAGGCCTGGTGGGCTCTGAGGACCCTTGCCCCAGCCTCCTCCAGTGGGGGACAGTTTCCGTGTGTCCCCATCAGGCAAAGCCCCATCAGCGTGGAAGGGCAGCTGTTTGGCAACAGGCAGGGCCTGGACACTTGGGGTCCTAGGGAAGTGTGCAGTGGGCAGCGGGGAGGATGAACAAATCTGGGCTTAAAGACTGACTGTGGAGCAGAAGTGGCCCCAGGGATCTCTGCAACCTCCACAGTATTCAAGAACAGAAAGATCTGAGACCCTGGGGAGGGGTGAAGGGACGAGTGGAGAAGGTTGCTGGTAGCAGAGAGGCCCCCAGAGCCCTGAGGAGAGGAAGGTCCTTTCCAGGGTCTTGGTGGCCACAGAGGACACAGGCAGTGCCCCCACTCTGCACCCCCACCTCCTGCCTGAACAGGCAAGGCAGATCCCTGACCTACAGTGGGGGCTACAGGGTCAACACTCAGAGACACGCGGTGCCTGGGAAATGAAGGGCGATTAATGTTATCTTGTGTGTTTAGGTTTTGAAAGCACTGTCCAGCCAAGGCTGTGCTGGTCTGGGTTGGGCAGAGGCCTGGCCTCGAAGAGAGGCAAGTGCTCCGTTCACTGGTCAACAAAGGGGGAGAAATCTGCTTATAAAACATAGCCCTGGAGCCACTGGCTTGTGGGTGGCCACCAGGCAGGTTGCCCCTGTAGAAGGAGCATTGTCCTGGGAATCCCTCGGCCCCCAGGAGGGGCCAGAGGCGCAGGCAGTGGGGGAGGCTCTGCAGACACTAGGCCTCCCTGGTTGCCCTCATCCTGCTTCCCTTGGAGGTCCTTGAATGGAGAGTGCAGCCCCCCGAGCTGCCCACCCAGGGGCAGCGCCACCAAGACCCCTCTCCTCTGGTGCTGGGTGGAGCCGGGGGCCTTAGTCAGAACTGAGCATGGTCCACCTCATCCAGCCAGGAAGCAGGACTGGCAGGGAAGTCAGGGTAACCCCCGCTGCTCCCGGTGGACAGGTCAGAGCTGGGTCCGTTCCCTGCCAGCACCCTCATGGGCGGAGGGCCTCCTGGAGCTCCTGAGGGCACAAGGCCCAAGCTGGTATCTGGATACACCAAGCTGGAGAGGAGGGGCTGGGGGCCTGGGAGGCTCTGCGGGGCAGCGGGGGACGGGGGGATGCCATAGGGGCTGCTGGGGCGCAACTCTCGCAACTCTCGGTACTGCTCCGGGCCCGCCAGGCCTCCATGCTCCAGTGCAAAGCTGCCCAGGGCTCCTGAGGGCCGGCCCAAGGCAGGGGCGGGCTCTCCTAGGCTGCTGTACAGGCCATTGGCAGGGCCCATTTCAGCCATGGAGGGCTCATCTGCAATGGAAGCAGAGAGCCTGTCAGTCCTGTCCTTGAACCTTGGTTCCCCTCGGTGCCCATCCTGGCCCAGGCAGGGGACAATACAAGAAAGAAGGAAGTGCAGAGAACGAAGAAGTCAGGTCCTGCAGAAAAGGACTGAACTTATCCCCAACTCCAGAAAGCCTGGGCTTTTTATCACCCTGAAAATGTGTTGCTTATTCTAAAAATCATGGCAGGGGCTGGGACCTCCCCACCATGAGACAAGTGTCTGGCAGAAGCCCAGCTTAGGGACCAGTCAGGGAACAGGGGCTCTGACCCAGCAGAGAAGAGCAGTGTTCCTGAGTGACCAACCAACAAGGCTTGGAATGCAGGGCCAAGGTCTAAACCAAGTCAGTTTGGAAAGTAAGGCTGGATGCAGAACCAGGAAATTCACATCTCCAGGCTCCCTGCAACCAATGGAACCAAAGTTGTTGCTCAAGCTCCCAGCGACCCATTAGCAAGTACCAGTCTGCAAGGGCATGCAGTGTCTACCCAGGCCTACCGGTGAAGGAGACCTCGGCGTCGCTGTCCTGCCCCTCCTGGATGCTGTCCTTGTCCGACTTGGAGCTGCCGCGGGAGCGCTTCATGTTGCGGAAATACTGGCCCCAGCGCTGCCGGCCTGCGTCCTTTTTCAGCCTCTTTTCCTTGGCCCGGCGGTTCTGGAACCAAACCTGGGGGATGGGGTGGTGAGTGGCCGTGGGGCGGCGGCGCTTTCAGTCTCTCCCCCGCCACCCCACTTCCCTGCTTTAGGAAGCAGCTCCCAAGTCGCAGCGCGGGGCTGCGGAGTGAGCGCTTGCGGGGTGGGTCTTCCTGCTCTCGGGGAGCCAGGGGACACGGGTCGCTTGGAAGCGCTGACCTGCACGACACGCATGTCCAGGCCGGTCTCGGAGGAGAGCTGCTCGCGCACGTGGCGCGCGGGCTTGGGAGAGGTGTTGTAGGCGCTCTTCAGCGTCTCCAGCTGCTTGGCGGTGATGGTTGTGCGCGGCCGCTTGGCGGTGGCCTCGGCCTCTGCGGAGCGAGTGGTGAAGCCGGTGGGCCCCCTCTGGCCGCCCCCGCCGCGCCCACCCCTGGCCGCCCAGACGTCACCAGAGGCCCCTGCTGGCAGGCCCAATCGCGGTAGCCCCGGGGACCCGACGGATTTCACGGACCTGGCGGGTGCCCAAGAGAGGGGATTACCGGTAGAGGGGGCTTCTGTGCCTAGTGGGCTCTTGATCCGGAACCCTCCGCCCGCTGCTACCACACCCAGCAGCCTGGGAGGAGCCCAGTGGTCTCGTTCCCCTTTATTCTGAGTGTGGATAAGGCCAGGTCTTTATGGTCAAGGTGACCAAATGCAGACCAGGAATGATAGTTCACGTAACTCAGGTAACCTCCCTGCCCGCTAGAACGCAGAAGTCGCTAAACCCCAGGCCGGGAACAGCCAGCGGCGCCGTTAATTACCCCGGCCTCTCTCTTGGGCGTGCGGGTCATGGCGCCCTTACCTCCCCAGTCCCAAACCGCCTCAATAGAGAGCCCTGGGGGAAGTCGCTGGAGGTGAGGATTTCCCCCAAGGCCCACCCCAGGGATTGGTAAGAAGGTGGGACTTGCGCCCTGACGGCGCCAGCCAGGTGACCACCCTCCAGTCCCACTGACCTCGCTGCTTGGCTGTCTCGTAGTCCGCCTTGCACACCAGCCGGCTGTCTTCCATGAGGTAGAACTCGTCGCCTGTGGCCAGCTGCCGCTTGCACACCACGCAGGCGAAGCAGTGCAGGTGGTATACGAAGTCCTGGGCGCGGCGCACCACCTGCGTGGGCGGGATGCCCAGCTGGCACGCGGCGCACTTGGTCCCGAATCGCCTGCGGGGCACATAGGGCGCGGCTCAGCTCAGCGGTAGCACCGCAGGCGCCTTCGCTGGGAGCGGGTTGGGTGTGAGAGCCAGCTAGAGCTGTGCCGACTGTCCTGGGCTTGGGTGTAGGAGGTAAGCTCCTGGCCCAGTGCCTCGGTCAGGCCAGCAACCTGGGTGGGCCACATGTACTGATGAGCAGGGGACCCCGACTTCCTCTGGAGGACCTCCAGGAGGAGAATCTGCTCTCCCGCTGGATGGGGAAGATTAATTTGGAGGGTCAGGACTCCAAGTGGGGCAGTTCCCTCAGACCCCAGAGGCCTAAGCTACCCCCCCCCAATTAGGAACAAGACAAGCACAATTTAAAAGGGACTATAACAGTTCTACCAAATTATCTATATCTACATCAATCATTTATCCAAACACTGGGGGTTGAACCCAAAGGGGTGCTCTACCACTGAGCTACACCCCCAGCCCTTTTATATATTTTTTTCTTTTGAGACAGTGTTGCCTACAACGAGGAACCCCTGCTCAGCCTCCCAGTAGCTGGGATTACAGGTGTGGGCCACTGTTCTTGGCTGTGTTTATCTTTTTAAACAACGGCTTCCATGATTCACAAAATGAGTTATTTGTGGGGGTTACTGGGGATTGAACCCAGGGCTTTGCACATGCTAGGCAAATGGTCTACACCACGATACATCCTCGGCTCTCTTAATTTTTTAATTATTACTAATTTTGAAACAGGATCCCACTAAGTTGCCCAGGCTAACCTCAAACTTGCAATTCTCCTGCCTCAGCCTCCTGAGTAGCTGGGAATACAGGTGTGTGCCACCACACCTGGCTAAAATAAATTACTCAAAAAAATATTTCCTGATGTCTCATCCAGGCCAAGCCACCCAGGGAGCACCCGCTAGAACTTGGCAGGTTCCCAGGTATTCTGCCTGTAGTGACCGGAGGGGGCTGGGAGGCACCTGGAGATGCAGGCTGTGGGGTGGGAGACTTGGTTAGAGTTGAGGGTGGTGGGTCCCAGTGTGGCCACACTCCTGTGGGGGCAGGTTGTGGGTGCCCTCCCCTCGCCTCCCACAGGCAGTAGCGCTCACTTGAAGAAGTCGTCCTTGCAGTAGACACTGTCCCCCCGACTAAAGCAGCGCTCGGCCAGCGGTGTGTGACAGTCACTGCACTTGAGGCACTTGCTGTGCCAGTGTCGGTCCAGAGCCTTCAGGATGAAGCGATCCAGGATGTGCTGGTCACAGCCGGCACACAGGGGTATCTCTGTAGGCAGGGGAATGGCCCAGGTCACTGGCACCTCGCAGACCACAAGCCTCTTCACCAGTTGGAGTCAGCCTCCCACTGGTCCCCAAGACCCCGACGCTGCCTAGGGACCCCCTTCTCTGCACACCATTGCCCTGCTAGCTTAAGCAGTTGTTTGGTCCCCCAAGTGCAGGGACCCAACAGGCACCTCATCCCACAGCCTGACAGCAGCCAAAGAAATAGAAGTAAGCTTAGAAACCTGTCTGGGAGCAGGGTGGCCAAGCCACCCAGTGAGGTCGAGTACTGTCAATTTACAAGATATTCAAGAAGCATGCATGTTGAGTTCAAATGAAAACCACCGTACCCCACGGCACTAGGTTCCATCTTTGGCACCACATAAGAATAAATAAAGTTATGTCTATTACAAATACACACACACACACACACACACAAACATACTCCAGGGGGATCTGCTCTAGAAAGTAGGGCAGAAAATGGGAAAACTAGTCCTACTAATCCTGGAGGTGGGCACACATGGGACGCAGGTCCTGGGACACATCCGGGCATGGGGTACATCCATCTGAGCATTTCCATTACCTTACACAATAAGCATCATGACCTCAGGCTCTAGAGACCCCAAGCCTGTGTGGCTGCCCAGCCTCAGGTCCCCTGTTAGTCTCTGAGCCCTTCTCCTCTTTGGGCAGTCTCAGGAGTATTTGTGAGTAGATTGGCTAAGTGATCTGCTGCCCACAGGCTCAGGTGTGGTGGCAGAGTACCCAATGGGTGGCTGACTGTCCCCACCCAGTGCTCGCCAATGCCATCCCCAGGAGCATGGGGCCTCTAGGGCAATCAGGCTGGGGTGGGGTCCGAGGGTGCCCTTCAAGAGCTGTGAGCCCAGGAGGAGTTATGAGGGGCTCTTCTTGGTGTTTGTGAGATGAGGACTTCTGGTAATTTAGAAAGGACAGCCATGAGAGTGGGGAGCGGCCAGCAGGAGCTGGCACCTACTCGGATGTGACCCACCTCACCAGCTCCCTGTCTATGGACAGGGCAGGGAGCAGGAGGGCCCCAGTGGCAGGGGAGCAACGTGGGAAGAGGACATCGCAAGGAGGTTCGCTCGACCTCCCTCCCGCATTGGCGGGAAACCCGCGACAGACGGTCGGACCGCGTCCGGCGTCCCGCGTCTTGCAAAACCGCTGCCCTGGTCACCGAGCGGCAACGGCAGCCGCGAGGCCTGGGTCCTCACCGCCAGCAGTGAGCCTCAGGGAGCCGAGGACATCGGCTCCGCGCAGCACGATTCAGCACCGCGGTCCGGACAGCGCCTCGTCCAAGCAGCCGCAAGAGCCCGCGTGGGACAAAAGCCAAACCCACATCCCCGCGCCCCGGCTAAGCCCCAGTGGAGCCCCCGCGGAGCCCCCGCGACCTCGGCTTACGCTGCATGGCGACTCCGGCCCCGGCACGGTCTCCACCCCTGAGGCTGGCGGTCCCGGAGCCTCGGCGCCCGTCCCAGTGCTGTCTCGGCCAGCGCTCCCTGGCCTCGCGCGCCCAGCCTTCCCGCCTCCTCTCCCTGCGCCTCCCACTCTTCTCCAGGCTCTTCGGCCAACCCCTCCCGGGAACCGTCGGAAAATAAATGAATGAGTAGGGGATGGAGCGACCTCGCAGCCTGGACGTAGCCCCCTTGGCCCGCTCCGTTCCTCCCACTCCCCCTCCCCAGCCTTCCCCACCCAGAGCTCTCTCGTCGGCCCGGAGCGCAGAGAGCAGCCTGGCTCCGAGAGCCTCAGCGCCGGGAGGGGACGGGGCCCCAGAGAAGCCGGGCTTTTCCTTGCAGAGGGTCCTGCCAAACCGGGCGGGCGGCTGAAGAGACCCAGATTAGAGAAATTACACCGTTCAGCTCGACCCTGGCTCTTGCCTGATTGCGCTCCCCTGGAAAGTCGGGTCTGCGCAAGGGTGGCCCTCTGGGGGACCCTCCTGCTCCGTGGTCACTGGGCGGGTAACAGCCCCTACACCGCTTACACTTCAGGGGCGGCTAAGGACTGCCAAGAGCCCTCTTAGCCATTCCTGGACACCCGAGGGTACCCTGGACCGAGGACCACATGCCCGACAACAGCGCCAGGGGCCCTTCACAGACCGCCATCGTGATGCACTGGCTTGGTTGTGCCGGGGCCCTCGCACCCGCTCCGGCCCAGGTCCTTTGGCCTCCGTGGCCAAGAGGGGAAAAGCCCGAAGACCTCCTGGTCTCCCTGATGCTGCCGCTCGACTGGGCACCCACCTCGGCGCAGGTCAGCCCTCCGCGCGAGCAGCGCCAACAGCAGGTCGCCCCCCGCCGATTCCCGGGCCGGGTCCAGCTCCCCGCGAGCCTCCATGGCGCCCGCCGCCCGGCACCTCCGCTTTCTGACCCCGAACTTCCCCGGGGTCCGGGGAGGCCTCGGACGCAGTGGCCCCTAGCCGGCGTCCGAGCGACTCGCCGCGTTGCTGGGCGCTGCGCCGGCGGGCCGCCCCGGGGCCCCGAGCCTCGGGCGGTGCGGAGGGCGGAGCGGCCGGGGGGCGGGGCCGCGCCGCGGGGCGGGGCCGGGGGTCCCGGAGACTCGCCCCGGGCGATCGCCGGCTCTGTGCGCCTGGCCCCGTACCTACGGAGCCTTCGCACCGCTCTGCGTTCTTGTCCCTAGAGCCGGGACGGCCGGGGAGGACCCGAGTCAAGGCTGCCCGCAGGCGCTCGCCCCTGCCTCGCAGCTGGACTCACTTCAGCGCTGGAAGGGCTGGGGGTTCTGGGAGAAGTTGGCAGGGAGGCAGCTAGGTTCTCCTGATGCTGAATCTGAGCTGGGAGCCTTCGCGACAATGTCTGGTCCGCGGAAGCGCAACCGAAACCCAGAGAAGGTGAGCGTGGCCGCCAAAGGCCTCACAGTAAGAAGCTAGCCGCGACCCCAGACCTTCTACGCCCATCCCTGCAATTTCCCACTGGCGTGGGCACTGGAAGGAAGGCGATTCTTAGGAGAGAAGCAGGCCCCTGTCCTCCGCCTGGAAACCCATCCGAGACCCTGGTTTAGGAGGGACTGAGCTGGAAAAGGTACAGGATGTCCCCTCGCTCCTCTGCCCCCAGCACTCTGGCTACCAAAGAACAGTCCCTGCACCCGATTTTCCAGCATCCTGCTCCCAATGCAAACAGGTGAGCCAACTGGAACCCATGTATCCTTTGGTGTACATCCCTTCCTCTGCTCAGAGGGCCCACAGTCCTGGGTCATCGACCAGGATCTTAGCCCTGTACGGTCACTCAGAGACAGAATACAGCATGGGGCCCTGGCAGGCAGCAGGATCCTGGATGGAAGCGCTGGGGAAGCAGTAGGTTGAACTAGTGGGTTGAACCTCCAGGTCCCTCTACCGGGGGTCAGATGGTGATACCCTCTCCACTCAGTCTTCTGAATTGCGAGCTCTAAGGGCACAGGACTGGAAGATGGGCATAAAAGAGCACAGCCCCTCGGTCCTAGCTCCAGCACACAGCATGCCTGGTTGTGAGCACAGGCTCACGGGCCACCTCTCTCTTGCTTTGTACTACACCTGTTACTCCAGAAGGGTCAGCGCACACACACTTGTGTGGAGCCGAGTGGGTGTCTGGTGCACTGGGGTGAGGTCCGTTGAGTGTCAGCTGCTGCAGAGGCGGTCTGGCAAGGGCCATTTGTGACAGGACTGGGGAAGGGAAGGCCCCTTCTGCTGGGCATCTGGCCGGCCCCACCAACAATGCCTCCATTATTTCCAACGTCTGTGGCATTGGAATGGCCCTTGGAGAGGACGGTTGGGGTGGGACACCAGGACTGGGGTCCCCTACTGCAAGCCAGGGCTAAGAAGGGAAGTGAAGGGCTTCATTCTCTGGGGGGACCTGGTGCCCCTCACTCTGTTCCATCACAGGCACCATTTGCAGGTCAAGCACCAGGCTCCCCGGGCCACCCTCGGCTTCCCTCCCAATCTGCTGCCATTTCAAAGTGCCTCCCCGGTCTCCCTGGACTTTCCCTGCAGCCCTCCCTGCTGCACCCGTGGCCCGGCCCCTCCACCCGCCTCGGCCGCCCTAGTTGCTTCTCTCTCCGCAGCTCTTACCCTGCGTCCCGACAAAGGTGCAGAGGGCAGCAGCCGCCGGAACCCCTGGCCTTTCTCGGTCGCCTTCGAACTCCGCTTCCAGCAGCATCGCGGTAACGGGTCGGGTCTGAGTGGGCGTAGACGGAGGGCTGGAGCTCCGCAGAACCTGGAGCGTCGCGGGGCAGACTCCAGCACTGGGCCGGCGCTGTCCGCGGTGCTGAAGGAGGCATCCGCGCGCCCCCAGCCCTTTTGGCGCCTGTCCCCCGCCCATCCCCTGTCCCCGCCTCCGGCCCCCGCCCAGTCCGGCGCACGTCCCTAGCACGCTGGGTTTGGCGGGACTGGACCCGGTCCCGGCGGCCATCACCTTGGGCAGCCATGCCGGTTGGCTCCGCCCCGGCCGGGAGGCTCCTCTTTCGCAGCAAGCGGGTTGAGGTGCCGCCGGGCTGGAAACCTCTGAACCCTGCCCGCTGGACCCTCAACAACCTTCTGGAGAGCAGGGAGCACCCAGGTTGCGGGGGACTGGACCTGGGGCGGAGGCTCTCTCCTGCAGACGTCAGAGGACTATTCACTGCTGCTGCTGCCGCCCTCAAGGTACTGTCCCTTGCACCCAACACCCTTCTGGCCACTGCAGGATCACAGACAGAAACTTCCAACTCCAGACTGTGAGCTCCGAGACCAGGTACGGGAGCCCTGAAGGCATTCCCGGTGGAGAGGTCTGCTCAGCACACACTGCCCGAGGCCGGCAAGGCAGGGGCTGCCCAGGTCTCTCCGTGGGAGGGTCCTGGGAGAAGCTAGCCATGGGCAACCTGCGCGTCTCCTGCTTCACACTGAATTGAGTGTGTGTGGGGTGGCTATGGGGTGGGCTGGGTCCCCCAGGGGCTTCCGTAAGCAGGAGTGCCTGGGGAACACGCTGAAATAGTGTCATCTGTATGTGTCTCAGGGTGCTGCTCTTAGCTGCTGCATCTGGTTCTGCTCTAAGCAGGTCATCTAAACTCCACTTTGCAGCTGACTTTTCCATCTGACTCCCGGCTCTCTTCCAAAAAGTGTCTTTGACTCAATACAAGCAATCCTAGAAATCCAGAGTGGAGTCCATAGGAGTGTAGATAGGAGCCCAGCTCCATTCTGTTCCCATTCCAGAATCTCACATTTCAAAAGAACTGTCACGGTTTCTCAAATGTCAGATTTCTTTACTCTTAAAATGTGCACATTATAATTTTTACTTAAATACAAAATGTCCACTTCCCTTGCAGGTAAGAAATTTCACTGACATTTCCATGTCAAATGGCTCCTTTTTAAACAAAATCTTTCCATTAAAAATAAATAAACATTTAAATTACGGAACTGTTATATTCATTAGTCTCAATACCTCTTAAAATATTAAACCTTATAAAACCACCTCACACCTTGTGGCATCCTCAGAGCTGGCACCCAGGGGTGGGGCTGTTCTTTCCCTCCTCCAGGACACCCTGCGGGGCGCCTCAGTGACAAGTGTGTCCCCAGACATTGGTGGCCTTGCCCTGTAATAGGAGGGAAGCTGGAAACAAGCCCTGCCTAAAGCAGCTCTGCCAAGGCCAGACAAGCAGCGCACACTCCACATTCCCGGGGAGATGCCTCGCACCCCCCGCTGGAGCTGTGGGTAGACCTGCCTGGTTTTCAAACAAAGAGATATGACGTCTTCAATAACCAGGTACACACCAGCTGTGGAGGCAAGCTCCCGGCCTTTTAAAGCAGAGGATTCTAGGGGCTAAAAAGCATCATGAAGAAACCTCACGGCAGAGAAGTGGAGCAGGAGATGGAAGCTGCCAACAGCCCCCCCCCCCCCCCCCCCGTCCTGCTGGCCTCAGGCAGCTGCCTGCGGCTCCCCTACCCATCCTCTGGTCATCCCAGCACTCCAGGGCTGGACTAGCCACAGCCCAGGGAGGCAGCTGTCCATTTCCCTTAAGTGGCAGCAGTGACAGCAAGGTCAGACACACTTGAGCATCAAATACAAAACAGCAAAGTAGAAAAGGTATTTACAGGCATCTGGGTCACGCACGTGCACAGAGATGGGCACATCAGAGCATGAGTCCACCATATCCAATGAAAGCTTGTGGAACAAACCAATGGCCAGGGACTCTCTATGAACGTCCCAAAGCATGTATCAGTTTGCTCCCTTTAAGTCTTCAGAGGCTGATTCACCACTAAGTGTTTTGGGTTTAATAATGTGTTTAAATTGCTAAATGGTTAAAAAAAAAAAAAATCATTCCTGAGGCCTGGGAGACCAGTGCCCCTAGGAACCTTGTCCACAGCTTCAGGTCAGGGAGGCCTGTCCTACAGGGCTCATGGCCAGGGGCCTCTGCCTTCCTCACTGGGCCTGTCCCTGGCCTCTGTGGTGCCTCATGTGGGGCTGGAAAAGGACCAGAGTAGACAAAGGGCTCCTACAGAGGTCATCCGAAGACCATGCCCCCAAGAGCAGACCGGTCCTCCATACCCCTCCTGTAGACCTAGTCTTCAAACCCACCACTGGGCCCAGAGCGCCCCCAGGACAGCCAGATTGGGATGACCCTCACTTACATCTCTTTATCATCAGAAATGCCAACCAACAAAAAGGCACTGCCACCACCCTGTCCCTCCCAAGCCCCAGGCTTACTCCCCAGGACCCTGAGTCATTTCTGAGATACAGCTCTCCCCTGGCCGGGTTCCTTGAGTCTCCACATCTGAATGGATCGCCCTGCAGGGCAAAGGACTGACCAGACCCTTCCTTCTCTGCTCCCGAGTTCCCTGAGCTCCCACACAACTGTTCTTTTGCTTAAGTGGGGACAATCAGGTGGCCAAAAAGGAGATCCCACATCACTGGAGCACCACGTCTACTCTGAGGGCTGCAGGGCAGGGCACACTGTGTGGGGAAGGCTCCTCCAGCGAGGCTTCTGCCAACACAGAAGCAAGGCCCTGTAGAGCTGTCGCCTGCGATCACTGCGGGGCACAGGACAGCTGGGGCTGCTCCTCTTGTTCCTTGACCTCAATGAGGTCACCAAGTCTTCCTGCAACAAGGGCTGCGGGAGGCATGGACAGGGTTCAGACGTGAGCACGCCCACAAGACTACCCAGTCTCCACAGGCCTGTGAGGGGACCAGGTCTTGAGCCCCTGATCATGAACAAGAAAGCTGCAGGTGGCACAGGGGGCAGGGCTTCCAAGGGCTTCCCGCGTGTTGCCAGCACTGCCTCGGGAGCACTCTACACAGCTGGGTGGTGAAGCCGGACTTTCCATCGCTTGGACCTCACTCTGAAGAAGAAGTACATCACCATCAGGAACAGAGAGGAGGCCACATACAACAGCACGCAGAGGCTCATGTCCAGGCTGGAGAAGCCAACCCCAAGAAAGGGTGCGGCGGCCTCAGCCTCTTGGAGGGCCCCAGGCCCACGGGGACTCTGGAGTCTCAGGTCCAGCCTGTGCTGCACATCCTGGGGAAGGTCAGCTCTGGGGCCCAGCATGCCAGGCGGACGAAGACTCTCGGCATCTTGGTCTCTGCGGAACTTCTCTGGGGGAGTCAGTGCTTGGCCCTCCACCTCGCCCCTGCCCAGGGCTCTTCCCTCACTGGACTCTCCCTGGTCTGCAGAGTACGTGTCTACGAGGTTGCTGCTGCTATAGTACTGCTTCAGGAACACCAGCACCTGGCCCTCGTTCCAGCTGTCCAGGCCCTTAATTTCCTCGTGGCAGGCTGGGCAGAGGTCTGGGGTAGGCCATGGGACCTTTGGAAACTTGGGATCCTCACTCAGGTGGCCTAGGAGAAAAGGAAGGGGAGAATCACTGCAGACAGGCCTTGGCCATGGGATGCTGGGCCTGTGCAGGTGGCAGGCCACAGGGCTCTGCTGCCCCCTCGGTCCTCCTAGGCAGGCAGCAGCTCTTGCTCCCTCTGGTGGGCCCCACGCCTGCACACCAAGGAAGAACCCTGCACACCTGGCCCACCTGCCGTTGCCTGACCAAGCCCTGAGGCAATCCACCAGCTCTGCTCTGCCAGAAGGACCCAAAGGCCCCACCTCCTACCTTCCAGGAGGCCCAAGAGGCCCAACACCCCACCGAACACCGCCCACTCCGGCTGCCAGGGGTACTGCCCACCTCGTGGTCCTTTGAGAGACAGGTCCTGGGAGACCGCTTTTCTATACATGGCAGGACGCCACACAGCATCCTCCTCTACTGTGGTGCTGCTCAGCTGCGACTGGCTTCCTGCTCCCGAACACAAACCTACCCCACGCGGGGTCTCCTGCCACAGCCCCACTGTTCATTCCATCACACTTCCCAGTGAACAGCCACGCAAGCACCTCTGCCACGGACGTCCACATACAGCTTTGCACACTTGCTTGAGCACTTCCTTCTGAGTGTGGATGTGGCTGCTCAGCTGCCCTCAGAAAGGCTCTCCACCCTCTCCCAGCAGCCTTGCCTGAGGCCTGACTCCTGCCCTCCCCTGGGATTTCTCCCTTCTTCATTCCTCTGATCGAAGGCCTGACAAAGGGCCACAGGGAGGCCAGCAGGGGACTCAGCAACACCTGCCTGTGTGACCTGAGATCAGGGATGCCCTGCACTCAGGTGTGAGCTAGGGTTCCCCTGGTAATGTGCAGGGTCCAGCCCAGCTCCCTCTGCAGAACCAACAAAGCTCCCAGACAAGCCTCCGTGGTGCTGATGACACCTATCCTGCTTGCTGTGTGCCATATGCTGGACACAGAGCCAGGAGAGGACAAGGCAAAGGCTAGTCTGCACACCCTAGGAGAGGCCACCTAGTGGGACTTGAGGGTGGTCATGCACAGAGATACACCAAGTGCTGCAGAGTCAGAGCTGATGCTGGACAGGAGACTAGGCCAGACCCCTGAGGGCCTCTCAGGCTGGAAGGGGGACAGGGAGCAATGCGTGGAGCCTCAGGAGTGGCCCCACCACATAGGCCAAGGGACCCCCACCGCAGCTGGCTGATGGGAACAGGCTGACAGCAGGGCTCCTGAACAGGGCAGCTCCAATTGGCATCTTGCTCCGGACGCCTCAGAGCCGAACGCCCAGATGACCAGAGACCTCTATGGGGAGGAGGGAGAGGCCCAAGAGGCGCTGGGTGTGGAGAGAGCCCCCTGTGGCCTTCGAGGCTCACCTCGAGGCACAGCTGACAGGGAGGGAGCAAATCCCAGGGACGCAAAGGCGCCCGCAGCCCTCAGTGCAAAGAAGAACCAATTTTCTTTAGTGCTCCAGTTGTAACGTGTTTTTATGACACAGTGGATTAAGTGAGAACCAACAGTTCAGCAGCATTTTCTATTCATCTCTATTAAACTCATTTTTCAGTGGAATTATTTTTAAGCCTAATTCTAATCTGCCATTGATTTTGGAAGTCTGAATTACTTAACTCTGAGAAATTGCTTGTGCCCTATTTAGTTTAAATAAAACTACTCTGAGAGGTTTGGCTTACAGTCTGAGAACAGATTTTAAAGATACTAAAATTCCTTACAAAAATTAATCACATCCTTAATTTTCTAGTGTCAAAATTACTTGGAGAAGGGTGTGACGGAAGAGAGAGAGCCATATCAGTCTCTGTCCACCTTCATGAGGACCATGTACCCCAGAACAAGAGGACAAGCTAGACAGCTTAGGACCTGGAGGCCTGCAGACCTGGCTGTCCCCGACATATGCCTCACCCATGCTGCCCGCACGACCAGGCCCACAGAGCTGTCCCAGGGCCAGGGACACCCACCGGCCAGGCGGCTGTTGACTGCGTTGTGCCGGCTCCAGAGCCAGAGCACAGCTTGGTCCAGCGTTTTCACGGAATCCATGGACTCTTTAGCCATTGCCTCGAAATGTTCGCCACATTCCTTGCACCCAAAGAAGGTCTGAATGTACCTCCTCAGGGTCTGCAGCACGGCCTGGGGGTCATCTTCAAAACCTGCAAGGGAACAAGAGCCACTGGTGCCCCAGGCCCAAAGGTCACTGCTCAGCCTTGTGCCTGAGGCAATGCAGGCCAGCTTTGAGTCCCCACGGAGACTAAGGACACAAACTAGGGGCCACAACTTCCCCAGATACCCTGGTGTCCCAAAAGGTGCCCAAGGCCCCTCAAGGGCATGAGGATGAAGGTGCCCACACCTCAAAGGGGACACCTCATTGGCATGGAGACCTGAGTTGTGTGCTGGTACCAAGGGGGACCAACCACGAGTACTCAGTGCCACAAACGCCACAGCCCTTCAGAAGGATGACAACCAGGCTGTCAGCTGCCTCTGCCCTTGGCCTCAGGACCCAGAGAGCGATGGGCGGCACAGGCCCCCTTGACTGCTAGCCTCCCTCCTTTAGCCCACCCCCAGCAGTACTGGGTGCCCTACTACATCGGCAGACACCCACCCAGGAGCACAGAGCCTCAGGACTTGCCCTGCTGAAGATGACATTCCTGAGAAGAGGTGGTCAAGGGCAGGCAGGTTGGTGAGGCCCACGCTCTTCAAAAAGGCTGAGCCTCCCAGCGGAGCGGTGGTTCCACAGGGAAACAGCCCAGTACCCATGGCCATGGCTAATGGCACAGGACGGGACAGGTACAGCTCAGTGGGGACACTGAGAAGGAGCAACAAACATGCTGTGCCTCTACAGGCAGCCCCAGCCCGGGGGCAGAAGGGAGCAACCGGAAGCCCAGGCATGGGGACGGAGGGGCCAGCAGCTCCACTCAGACGAGCGTGCAAATAAGGGAACAGGATTAAAGCTCGCCACACGCACGTCAGCATCGAAAGCCACGTGGCAAAACAATCACCAAAAAGATGTGCTTGGGGGAAGGAGTCCCTCTCCACCACAGCAGGCCCACATGGCGTCTGCAGACCCTGTGGAGGACAACTGTCCATAAGCCTGACCTAGGTGTCCACCTGTCGAGGACTGCAGGCTCCTGGGTCTAGGCCTTGGCAGTCAGGGACTCAGACCAAGACCCTTGTTTGTTCCAATCTGAGAAGGCAGAATTCAGCATGCTGCCGACGCCCGCTGGCTCTGGGCATGCTCATGGCATCCAGGCAGTGCCCTGTGACCTGGCCCGTCTGGCCCCCACTCCCTGCCGGGAGCTCTCCAGACATCTGCCTCACATCAGGGTAATCCCCCTCCTCTCCCTGCAGACGGCTGCACGTTCGAGGACCCTAATCTTTAAAGTGGACAAGAACCATAAACCTCTACCTGGGGAGGATTAGAGCGCTCGGCTGGCGCTTTAGTGGATGGGTTTAAACGTGCAATAAGGGAAGAAAACCTCCAAGACTTAATCCCACGCCTCGTCTGACCCAATTCCCTCTGCGGAGAGCTCCTCCTCGGAGACACTTGAGCTCAGGCAGGAGAGCGGCTGTGGCTGTGCTGCTGCCTCTACAGCCCACCCCTCAGGCGTCAGCTTTGTGCCCCAGCACCCGAGGGCCTGCGCCCTGGCCGTCACACTCCACAGTGCTCTGGTGTGACAGTGGGAGGACGGGTGCTGGCACGAGCCCCCTTCCCTCACCAGAACGCCCCACCCAGGGGTGCAGCCTGGGTGTGAAGGGCCTCAAGTCACACAGCACACCGCTCTGATTCCAACATCTGGGTGGCTCCTGAGGTTCCCCAGAAACACACTCCTACTTTCTGGTCCCTAAAGGAATGTGCAGGTAAGACCACACCCCGGCAGCAGTACTGCACGGTGTCCCTGGGGAGGGCAGCATGGGTGCACTCAGACGGCCTGGTGGTGCCTCGTTCCTGGACATGGTCCTGATAAAGTGGCCTGGCTCCTGCTCCTAGGAACAGCAGACGCTGCTCCCAGCCCTCAGTCTGGCTGCACCAGTAGTGCTCCTGGCCCAGCTCTGGGCCTTCCTGGCCAGAATGCCACCTGGAGGGGGCCGGAGCTGGCCTGCAGGAGTACAGCCACTCCAAGGCCCCTTGGATTCCAGCTGCCCCCAGATGACCATAGCTACAGGGGTGAGACCCTCCTCACTGACAGAACTGCCCAGTCGACCCCAGACCAAGCTGCAGACCCAACACACTTCGAGCAAACAGAGGCAAGGTGTTCCACAGCTCAGCACTAGGCAGGGCCCCAAGTCCAGCCACCACTGGGCTTAGAGCGAGCGTCAGTGGCCTGGAAAGGCAGCTGAGAAGGGCAGCCACCCCACGACTGCACCAGGCTCACGGGGAAGCAAACACAGTGGCCTAGCACAGGGGAGTCCTGCGTCCAGGCGCGTCCCACCAGGGGGGTTCATGGCAGGGTTGAGCTAGCAGTTTGTAACAACTGGACTATCAAACTCAACTTCCTATGGTTTTTGTTTTGTTTTTAGTTGTTGATCGACCTTTATTTTATTTATTTATATGTGGTGCTGCGAATCAAACCCAGGGCCTCACACAAGCCAGGCAAGTGTGCTACTGCTGAGCCCCAGCCCCAGCCCCAGCCCCTTCCTACAGTTTTTAACCTCGAGGCAGGTAGCCTCTGGGATGGCCCCTGGTGCCTGCTGCCTGCAATCAGGGGCCTCACAGAACACTCTCCAGGGAGCAGGTGACCCACCAACTCACTTGCAGTGACCAGAAGATGGTAGAAAAGAAGAAGTATCACCAGAGGCATGCTGCCTCTCCCAGGGCTCCCTCAGAGCCGGAGGCTGTGGTGGGCTGGCCCACGGGGTGGGACAGGAGCAGAGCTTGTAGGCATGGCAAGAGCCCGGGGAGCAGGGCAAGGAGGTGAGGCAGTGAGCGGTCTCTCCCCAGTGGGGCCTCAGAAGCCTCAAGCAGAGGACCCAGGCTAAGCCACACCCAGGTTCCTGACCCCTTGAAACTGAGACGATCAAGGGAGGCTGGTTTAAGTTGCTAAATTTGGGGGCGATTTGTTAGGACCCCCAAATTAATAACTAATATGCCCCTCCAAAAGGTTTTGCTGACCTTCCTGTTTTTTTCTGAGCATATACTGCAGAGAAATCCCTGGCCAGGGGGCTGGGGATGTAGTTCAGTTGGTAAAGTGCTTGCCTCACAAGCACAAGGCCCTGGGTTCAATCCCCAGCACCACCAAAAAACAAGAAAGAAACCTCTGGCCAGCAGGCTCTGCCTCCCGTTTCTTCCCTGCAGGTCTGCAATGCATGGGCTTGTAAGTTCATGGGTGGGTGCTGTCATGTGTGCATTGTGAGAAAATGTCACACCTGCCTCCTCTGTGTGGGCCCTGCGCACCCAGATGATGAGCTACCTCACAGGTAGCTAAACTAACCCTGATGCTTCTGGCTTCCCCAGTGCACAGCACGGTTGATGCATCAGGCCACCAACCAGCCACCACAGCAGCCCAGGGGGTGGTTTACCTGTGCCCACCAGTGCTTCTGGATGGGTAGAAGCCCGCACAGTCAGAGTGTGGAACAGCTTCCAGAGTGAACACGGGTAACCCCTCAACTCTGGGCGGCTTCCTTGACATCCTACCCACTTCACGTGGTTGGTAAGGAAGATTCCAGAAATCTGGGGAAGAAAAATGATGTAAAGAATGGGAGACAATTGTTGCCACAGCTGCTCAAGCCGGTCCACAAGGGCGGCACCAGTCGGCGTCCTCCCTGCAAACGTCTGCGCTGTGGTCTCATTCAGTACTTGAACTTCACACACAATGACCCTGAGGGCCGAATGCCTACCTACTAAAGGGTCTTAAGATATGGGAGGTGGCCTTTTCCTTTTTGTCATAGGACAGAGGGAGCGTCCTCTCCCTTGATAAGTCAGCAGCATCAAACAGAAGACGCCACGTTTCCTCTTCAGTTAGGGTCAGCTGTGACAAAGACGCTGCGAGTAAAACCCACCAACATCTACCAGCAGCCAAAAGGGCAAGGCATATCGCCTTCCAGAGCCAATGGCGGCCTAACGTGCAGCACGGCTCACAGGCAGGCGGCACTGGCTGCGGGGGCGCAGGCCCTGCACTCAGCCAGGGGGCAACCAGAGCTCCCAGTTCCATTCTGGAGGACACTGCTGCACCCAAAGATTGGAGAAGGACAGAGGCAGAAGCACAGCACTCATTCTCGAGCCACGACGGCACGTGGCGGGGGGCCAACACCTGCAGCAGGGGCACACAGCACAAGGCCAGGGCTGGCTGATGTCAGCGAGGTGAGGACAGAGGGGCTGGGTGACTTCCTGCCCTTGAACCTCTGGGGCCAGGAGCCGCTGCTCAGGCTTACAGAGGGAAGGCCGCACCTGCAGGCACCTGGCCTGGAGGCCAGTGGGCTGCCCACTCGCCGATCCCTGGCTGTAGGTATAGAATTTACTGAAGTTAAAACAGACACAAAAGAAAAACAAGCCCTGTGCCACACTGCTGCCATCTCCACAGGAGGTCACAGTGCACTTGTGATGAAGGGTCCTTAAAGTGACAACTTCAGCATGACTTGCCAGCACCACGCAGGAGACATGCAGTTGTCAAGGAAACAGGGCCCTGACACTGTGGACAGCAAGGTCCCAGGGGACTACCCACAGGACGGTGTGGTTCTCCTCCCCTCAGTGGCAGTATCTGGGCCCCAAGCCCTGGGCAGGAAGGAGGAAGTGTGCTGGTGAGCAGGACAACTGCAGCGCCCGGGGTACCCTGAGCCCTGGCAGGGGTCTGGGCTCACCCGCATCTCGTTGTTGACCAGGTCAAGGACGGCACTGTAGGGGATCCTGTCCAGGGGAAGGCTGGCCAGCCATTCCTGAAGCATCTCCAGCAGCTTCCTGACAGGTGGTCGGCCGGGAAACAGCTGAGCAAGAAAGGACCCATAAGGGCCTGTGGGAAGAGTGCTGCCCACCCCCGAGTGCTTCCGGGGCCAGGTCTGGGATGCAGGTGGTGCAGCCTGCAGGACAGGACGGAGCTTGGCCTGACAGTCTGCCCTGCGTAGCTCTCCAGGGAAACGGCTCCATCTATTTGAGGGCTAAACTGGAATGAGGAGTTTGTGAGAAACTAGAGGTCCTGGGCAGAAGGGGCAGGGGTGAGAGTCTGTGGGACAGAGATGTCCCACCAGTTCCCTACCCAGCCTGTCCTATGGACTTCACCCACCTGGCCCCCGTGCTGGCTCACACCAGGTGCCAATTCATGATGACAGACCATGGTGACAGTGTGACTCGTTACCAAATTGTCAAGGGCTTGCTGGCCCTGCTGAAGGTTCCTCTAACTACAGCCTGACCCCACAGGCCCCTTCCTGCTGTGTCTGCCTGACTGCCTTGACAAGGTGTCTGGAAACAATGACCTGTCCCGGTGGGTGACGCTGAGTTGTCACTGGAGCCTAGAGAAGCACTGAGCTAACCTGGTGTTCTGTACTCCTTTGATAAAGAACAATTGTAAACTGTGGCGCCAACCTAGAGGCCCTTCAGTCGATGAACGGATAAGAAACTGAGCTCTATATACACAACGGAATAGGACTCGGCATGAAGAGAGAACAGATCATGGCATCTGGTGGTCAACGGTGGAGGTGGAGAATAGAATGCCAAGCGAGGTAAGGCAAGCCCAAAACACCAAAGGCAGAATGTCCTCTCTGGTAAGGGGGGCTGATCCAGGATGGAGTGCACGTGGGGAGCTCTGGACAAGGAGGGGGCGTGGGGTAGGGAAGATGGTGGAATGAGATGGACATCATCTCCCTAGGTGCACATATGACTGCACACGTGGGGCGACTCTGCATCCTGTACGACCAGAGAAACGAAAAGTTGTGCTCCGTTGGTGTAAGATGAACTGAAATGCCTTCTGCTGTCATGGATAACTGACTAGAATTAAAAATAAAAATAAAAGAACTTGGATGTGGACATTCTCTTAGTATATGTACAAAGTAAGGCTGCCAAAGACTAAAAAACCCAGCTGAATGTCACAGGCAGACCATCAACATCACATTCCAACACAGTGAAAAAATTGTCTATAGATGTTAATCAACTTACCTGAATTGTTTATTTTTTGACATTTAAAAAAAGTTTTAGAAAAATTAAGAATGATTTATTATCTTGACTTCCAAAGGTGTGTAAAGCCAGAAGCACTCCGGCCAGCTGGTACATGGGAGAGGAGGAGCTACAGAGAGGAAGCCCATCCCAGGAGGAGGAAACGCAGAGAAAGCCCTCTGTGGCGGCCACGGGAAGGCACTGATGGACAGGCTGGCCGGGCGCTGCCGTCAAGGACCCACCCCAGCCAGCTTCCTCACCCCTGAATGGCACGGTGGGGTCAGCAGCCATCCAAGCAATTCTCAAGCAGGGAGTGGAGTGCAAGCCTGAACTCCCAGAGATGGGGCCGGCTGAGGCAAAAGATACGTGAAAATAAAAAGGGCTGGGGTTTCCCTCAGTGCTGAAGCACCCTAGGTTCAATCCCAATACCGCAAATGTATCACAGGACTCGTTGTTTTTTTAAAAGACTTTTTCAGTTGTAGATGGACACCATACCTTTATTTTATTTATTTATTTTTATGTGGTGCTGAGGATTGAACCCAGGGCCTCATGCTTACGAGACAAGTGCTCTACCACTGAGTCCCAGCACCAGCCCCAGGACTCATTTTTTTTAAAAAAATATAAGTTGTATTTCCTTCATTTTTCAAAAATCATACTACACATGTAAATGTTGACTATCCCAAGGCTGGAATATAAATTGCTCCTTTGGGGACCTTACTATTGACAGGAAAAGTCCTATCAGATCTGGATCCTAGTCCTGCAGACAGTAATGGGGACACTGGATCTGGACTATACCTGTGACAGCAGCAGGGGCTAGGTGTAGGGGGACAGGCTTGAGGTAAGGATGGCCTCTGAGGTCAGAGAGTACAGGCTGTAAGTCAGGCTCCCAGGGCACTAAGGCCAGGAGAAGGAAGGCTCAGACTGATCCCCAGGGAGGGGAAGGCTGTGGCCCCAGCCGGCCCACACAAGTCTCTCAAAAACCAACAAGCCACTGGCTCCTAACCATAGAGCCAAGTTCTTGGCAGGAGGCTCCCTGAGACACCTCTCATGCGTCCCACACACCAACACAGGAGCACCTGCCTCCTCCACAAGGGCTCGGGATGGAGGGCCATCGGCCCACCTCAGAGGCACTATGGACCAGGGCCACCCGTAGGCCAAGCTCTGAACAGCAGAATGCTGTCCTGCCTCCTCCTTAGAAGCCCCTGAACCCTCAGCAGGATTCCTCAAGGGAGCGGTGTGACCCCAGCTCAGCACCTCTCCCCCAGCCCCCTCCCCCAGCCCCTCTGGAGGCTCCTGTCAGCCTGGGTCTGGCCATGCAGTACGCTCCTGCCTCAGCACCCCCACCCCACCTTGCCACGCAGCCTGGCTCAGCCACCACCCCACACCTGGAGACGAGTCCCCTCCTCTGAACTCCAGACAGTGTGGCCTCCCAGCCCCCTCCCGGGACGGGCCCTGGCAGACTGAACCTGGCCCAGCAGACCCAGCTCCACCAGGCAGGGCTCTCATCTCCCTGGTGACCCCGCAGGGGTTTCAGACCCTGTGTCAGGCAGGGATGGCTCAAGCACGGTACCGAGGCACCTCCCAGAGCCTGGCCTAGGAGCAGACTCCTTGCCCGACCACACAGCCCACCTGCTGCTTCTCCCTCACACCCTCTCCACCTCCTGCTCCAGAGCCCAGGGAGCCCCAGTCTAGTCGGGGCTGAGGGGGCTCCACGGCCCCCGCTGTCCCATCTCCAGGAAGCCAGAGCCCAACCTTTCAGACAGGCTCATACCCCCACTCCCCCCCAAGCCTGGACGGCGTCCCAGGGCCTGCACCGGGCACACGAAGGGCAACTAGGAGCAGAAGGGCAGGCTGGGCGATGGAGAGGAAGGTGGGAGGCAGCCGACCCCAGGCCAACAGACGAGAGCCCTCAGCACCACCTGCTGCAGAGCCTGATGCCCGCACCTTGGAGACGACAGTCACGAAGTCCCTGAGTGTCTTCAGCTGGGCGCCAGCCAGCGACCTGTGGGCAGCCAGCTCTACCCTGAGCAGGTAGTGCAGGCACGACTCCAGGTCCGCCATGTACAGCTTCGCCCTGGAATGGAGCACAGAGTCAGGTCCAGGCGGCCTTCCTCTGCCGTCCCTCCTTTCCTTGACCCCGCCCTGACCCCCGGAGGCTTCCTGTGGGGCCAGCAGTGGGGAGGCATCCAAGTAGCCTTCCCCACGGGCCCACCCATGGCTTTGGCAGGAACACTTGCCTGTCGAACTCTCTCCAAACCACCACCTCTGAATTCTCTGCTTTGTTTGGTTTTTCAGGCAAGAAAAGTGATTTTTTCCTCACATCCGGCAATGACTTCAAATAAGAGGAGAAAAACGACCGGAGAGGCTTTGCGCTGTGAGGAAGGAGAGGGGAGAGGTGAGGACACTGGGCCAGGCGCTGCCTCCCTGGCCTGTCCACCTGGGGTTGAGGGCTGTGCTCTCCGGCCTCCCCTACCCCACTGTCAACTCTGGGCACTCACTGGGGCTGGGGACCAGGAGCAGTGGGCAGAGCCTCAGGGGCCCTCAGGCTGCCCTCCCACCTGAGAGGAGACGAGAGGCGGTGCGCAGACCACCGCCGAGGTGCAGCTGCAGGAGGACGAGGGCTCATCGTGCTCAGTGGGACCTTAAGATGCTCGTAAAGCTGCTTTGAGCATCTGCCAAGATCAGCTTTATCCCGACTCATTTCAGATGCGCCTGGGTCTCACCGACATGCCCACAATCTGCCAACTGGCGGGCATCTGGAGCCAGGCCCAAGGGGCCATCAGCCCCTGAGCTCTGCGGGGCCAGCCACTGCACGGTGTGGCGAGCACACTTCTGGCATATGGTGGAAGCCGCCCGGCACATCCTCCACAGCTCAGGATTCATCAGGGGCAGGCAGAGCGGCTTAGAGTTTCCAAAAGGAAAGCAGGAGCACTATTTGTACAAGTGCCAATGTGATTCTGTGATAAGAGGCTCTACATGTGACATGAAGCCACACAAATATCTGTCCCCAGGACCAGCAGCCGTTGTGGGAACAGGTCTGCCAGGGAGTCTCTGACATGGCTGGGCTTCCCAGGGGCTTGGAGCCCGTCTGGACAAATGGGAAGACTTCCGAGTTCTAAATTTTCTTCTTTGCCTGAGGACAGACATATGCCCAAGGTATACATGGGGCTTCTGGGCAGGGCCCTCCTGCCTGCTGACCTTTGAAGATGTAAGACAAAGCCCATGGGGCAGGGAACGTGGGCTGCCTTCTTCTGTCATGTCCTTGACAATCAGAGGTACTTGGACGTGGTGACCAACCAGAAACTATTGGATAGATGGGGCCATCTCAGCACAGGCTGAGGCACCCCTGGCCCCAGGGGCCTCCAGGCTAGTGGCTGTTGATGGTCCCCAGGGCAGGGGACCCATGCACCACAGGGCGGCCTAGGCTTCCTCCCGCAGCCTCCCGACCCTCTGTCCAGCTGCTGCTTCACTCTGGTAGTTGACTTCACTCAACCCTGTCTCTGGGGTGCAGACACACCGACACTCAGAGCAGGTCCACCAGGGCCTCCGGTGCCTTCCTCGAGGAGATGGAACCCGCAGTCACCCACATGGCTCACTCTGCAGAGGGGGGCACCTGTGCTCACGGCCACAGCCAGACCAGTCTAGAGCCAGGAGCAGTGTAAAAGTGGGGCACAGGGGGGTGGTCAGTGGGCATTTGCTTGGCTTGGGGTTTGCTTAGAAACCCAAGGAAACATCCCAGAGGACGAACCCCCCGGAGTCTAGAGCTGGGTGAGAATAAACCCCGGTAGGCACCGCCAGACCCAGGGCCCTAGGATTTTGCCACCGGCTGTCCCTGTCCTGTGGACCTGCAGGCTCCAGCAAGGTATAAGCTTCCCTGGGTCCCACTGAACACCACAAACACGCCTTACACCAACAGCACTTACACGTTAACTAATCCACGAGACCCATTTGGGTAGATCAAGTAACAGGAAGGGACGGAGGAAATGCCAAGGGTCTCCAGGAAGGCCGTGTCCCCATCCAGGGCTCTGCTCACCACGACGTTTTCATACGGAATCAAGTCTAAGATCACCTGTGTGACGACAAGACCACACCTGTCACAGAGGACAGCAGTTTTCTCAGAAAAGCTCCCAAAGCGTAGACCAACCACCACAAGTGACCCTTGACCCAAGAGCAGAGGCCCTGCTGGAGTGCCACCCACCTGCACCATGCAATGGGCACACAGCTAGGCAGATGTGACAGGCAGCTGTCACCAGTCACCACAGCACCAGAGCATCATCTGGGGCACATCTGCACTCATCCCCCCAGGAGCAAGGACACATTTACACCTCGATTGCCATCACATCTTAAGCAAGTCAATGGGACAATGCCCACGGGCAGTCTACAATCCCGTTTTGCAACTATCCAGAAGAATCAAAGATGACATTCACTGCTAAACTTCTACTTTACCCTTTGGAACCAGTGTGTCTTCCACAAAGTGCAAGTTAATTGAGTGGGTGCCTCATGTCCCCACTCCTATCTGGGCAATAGGGCCCTCAGGAACAACACTCCCTCCAGCCCAGCCACAGGCCTGCAGGTTCTGGACCACCCTTCCATGAACAACCTGTGTGGGTCCAGCTCCGCCCGCAACAGCAGGTCTTGGTGGGAGAGAGACCATGGCCACAGAAGTGGCACCTCGGAGTCCAGAAAACCCCTGCACAGGCACACAGAGCCTGCTGTACTCCTCTTAGATGTCGACAAAACCGGCCTCTTCCTGGGAGGAGTGGGGGCCATATGAGAGCCGAGGGTGCCCTAAGTGCCCTGCACCGTCTGCAGCCTCACTCGGGGAACTGCAGTCACCCGTCTGCCTGTGCTGTGGGCACCCCTCCCTGGTGGGCAGAGCCCGCTGAGCCTGAAGATGATAAGTTGGGAACAGTGTGCCACACAGATACTCTTTCTGTGTGTGTGAGTCGGATGGCGTGAGGCACTGCCTGAGAGCGTGGCGAGCAAGGAGGCCCTGGGAACCGGCAGAGGAGCCAAGCGGAACACGGCTCTGGCAGTTCCTCATCCCCACCACGAGCCCTGCCAACTATGGAGAAGGCGGCAGGATACCACCAGCCAACTTGGAGGGAGGGCTGGTCAAGCACCAGGAGGGCACCCAGGTACCACAGACGGTGGCAACACCTCTCTCTGCAGCCTCCCTGCCCCTGCATCTCAGAGGGCCCAACAGGGGCAAAACTGGTTCCTATGCCTCCTAGAGCTACCCAGATGACCGCTGGAGTCACCTGCCAAGTGCAGGAAGGAGGAGCCCGGTATCAGTGCTGAGCACCACAGTAGCCAGGATCCCCTCTCATCTCCAAGGGACCCTCAGCCTAGTCGTGTTGGTTTTAGGAACATTTGGCCAAAGTGAAGACTTGGGAACCAAACAAGTGACATTTGAGTATGACAAGATTTCCTGAGAAAAACACGGTTTTAAGAATCCTGGATGTGGGCTGGGGATACAGCTCAGTTGGTAGAGTGCTTGCCTAGCATGCACAAGACCCTGGGTTCAATCCCCAGCACCACAAAAAAAAAAAAAAAAAAAAAGAATCCTGGATGTGGCAAAAATGTAGGGAGTTCAGAACTCCTCAAAGAAGACATTGGCTGATGCAGAAGAGAGAAGGGCCTCAAGGAGGAGGCACCAGACGCCCCTCTGGGCAACCCTCCATTCCAGCATTCTTCTCGACAGACTGGTCACTCAGCTGAAGTCCAACCAGGACTCCACAACTGTGAGCACTTGAACCATGACCCATGAACCCAACCAGGGCCCACACAGAGCAGGCCTGCAGCACCCACAGGCACGGTACCTCTCGTCCAACGTAGGAGCCACTGCTCTCAAACACCACAGCTACGTAATGGCCACCACGGCTGTCGAAAAGGGAGAGGACGTCACTGGGCCTTTCAGGGAGAAAAACAACACAGGTTTTTAGCACTCCTAGCCGCAGGAAGCTGCCAGCACGTGTTGCTTCCACACAGTGACATGCACATGACCGTGACTGACTCACTGTGCAAACGTTGGGGATCCAGCACAGGGCCTTCCACTTGCTAAGCACGTGCCCTGCCACTAGTGACACCCCAAGCCCCATGTGCCCGCTTTTAATAGAGCTACTCACTGAAGAGGGTCCAGAGGTGGACAGGCTGGAGGCCAGGTGCCTTCTGTGTGGTTCTGCAGAAAGTCGATCATCGTCTGTCTGACTGTCCGCAGCTCTCTGTCGGGTCCTGCCAGAAGCACACCTTGATCACGGCCACATCTGTGCAAATCTGCCCCACCAAGCGCTGGCCCCATACCAGGTAACCCTGGTGGGCGCACTGATGCACACTGCCAGGTGTGGTTTAGGCAGAGGTGGATTCATACACAGGTGACCATGGGGCCTGTGAGTGAGTGTGAACAGCTTCATGGACATGTGACAACAGATGAATCTCACAACAGGTACTGAGAGGAAGGCAGGCCCCTGGATCCCACCCACAGTGGACATGGCAAGGCCGCCTCTGCACCCATTGAGTGCCGGTGTCGCCAGGTTCCCACAAGGGTGACTGGACCACCCCCCCTGGCCAGGCTCCCCTGGGAACCCAGTAGCCACACACATGTCCACTGTGCATTTCTCCAAACCCTCTCAATGAAAAATGGACTTGAAAAAACTTTTCCAAGAAAGACAAAGCCGAAATTAAATTCTCTCACTGCAATAACTAAAGTCCGACCCCTCAGTGGAAGGACAAGCAGTGCTGGTGCAAACCCACCGTGGGCATATACCCCTGAGACCGACAGGCCTGGACATCGGGCTGAGATAAGAATACAGTGCTGTGTCCTTACCTTTAAAATTTTCTCCAGTTGTAAACGCCTTTGTGAATGCTTTAAAATACTAGAGGAAAAACACACAACAAATAAGAAACAGCCTCATGGGGGTCCATACTCATGTTAACACACAACAAAGTGACCAGTGCCCTCAGAGGTCCCGGCCAAGTCCTCTGGGAAGTCGAGCTGCCTGAGGACACGTGTCCACCTGGCCCTGCAGGTGCTAGCGCTCCCTGCCACGTTTGTGAGCAGGCTACAGTAAGGACCATCAGAATTCCATCATTCACGTTCTGCCCCAGAGGTGTGGAAGCAAGTCAAAGCCACAGGGCAGAGTCATAAAGGGCAGCGCCCCCAACTCCTGGCACCTAAGATGTCTGACTGGGGCTGTGTCCACAGAGGACGTAGAGGGAGAGTGGCAGTCAGGGTCTGAGTAGAGGAAAAGGACTCTGCATCAGGAACTGTCTTCATCAAAGACACAGTAAGCAGTAACTAGACGAGGTCCATTCTAGGTTCAGATACCCCGGTGTTACGACGGGAAGGTCAGCGTAGAGAACGTGAAAGGGTCTCTGTCTGTAACCACCAGGGAAGGGACAATGCAATGGCACAAGCAGCCTCCTCACAGACAGAGACATGCAGGGGCCCCAGGGAAGAGAGACCAACCAGTGGTTTCCCTGTGCGCCGTTTGTGGGTGAGCGTGAAGGTGTGAGGGAAGGGCTGGCTCTGTGGGGTCTGCTGTGCACACCCCCGATCCCCCCGCCCTGCGATGCCCCCCAGGCCCACCCTGGGACCTCGTCACAGCAGTGCTGCTTGAAGCAGCAAAGCCTGCAGATCCAGCCACAAGGGCCAGCGTCACACAGTCACAGGTGATCAGGTCCAGCAAACCTCAGCGACACCCAGCACCTCGGGCCAGCCCGGGCTGCTCAGCAAGGCCTGCCTCAGATAAAGAGGGCTGGGTGGGCTCAGTGGCAGAGCTCCAGGTTCAACCCTGTCCTCAGATGGGCGGGCAGGCAGACGTCCACAGGCAACACATCACCTGTGTATGAGGTTACGAGAAAAAACCAAGTGGAATAGATCTTGATGCCATCAAACTGGGACAACAAAGCAGCAGGACAAGCAGCACAGGACACAGTGGTCCCTGGGCCTGGAAACCAAGCAGGATATACAGCACAACGCTGGCCAATAATAGAGTGGCCAGAGCCAGGAAGCAAGCAGGCAGGTGAGGGCACTCAGACAGCACCCCACACAGAGCAGCCAGGATTTCTGGGCTCCAGGGACTGGCACCAGGGGCTCCCAGAAACCATCCCCACAGACGCCACATCTTTTAGGGATGTTCATGTGATTGTGCCGCATGGCATTTGTGTGCGCGCACATGGCCACACACCCATGCACTCATGGACACTGCCTGGGCTTTCAATAAGCCGCAGTGACCTCTGTCTGCCCCCTGGTGGAAAACACGGGACAAACATCCTTCAAGGGCTGACTACAGCAGGGGGCAAGGTGCCAGTGTCCCTGTGGATGCTGCCATACCCTGAGGAGGAGACACGAGGACCACAGTACATACACACACAGGTGGGCAGCACTGGCCGTGCAGCCTGCAGAGGGCCTCTATGTGTGTGGGCAGGGGCATCCCAGCCCAGCAGCAGGCCTCTGAGACCCCACTGCCGAGTCTCGGGAAGCAAGCCAGATCGCTGCAGATCAGAAGTGAGAAGCAGCGCATTTCCCTGAAGAGAAGCCCGCGAACAGGGCAGGCCGGACGCAGCCTGCAGGCACCCTGGGCTTACCCGGAAAGTGGGGTAGAAGTGGACGTCGTAGGTGCGGCACACCTCCTGGTTCTTCTCTTCCGCGCAGTCCAGCGCAGCCACTCGGATGGCAGCAGCCCAATCTGAAAAGCAGGAGTGTGACCCTCAGCAGGGCAGGTGCCCTGTGCTCACTACCCCCTGCAGCCCCAGCGTCCCCACCCCAGAGGGCATGACAGCTGGGAGTCAGCTGCCATGACAAACCAGTCCAAAGCCTGCCTCCACGTCACCAAGGCAGCCCCTCTTGCATCCACCTGGGGAGGAGGCGCTTCCTCCCCGACGACGGAGGGAGAAGACATTCTTGCCAAACTGGCAAGTCACTCCGTGGCTTCCCACGTGGAGGTGTCCTAGTTCAGTGGTACCCTGACGCGGATGTGCAGGGAACAGAGGGACAGGTAAGCGCTGCATGTGAAGGGGGGTGGGGCTGGCCAAGGCACATGCACAGAGCAGGCACTGTGCTAAGGGAAGCACCGAGCCACTACAGAGGCTTCCCGCAACCCTGCGTGCCTCTGCTGTCCTGGGCAGGGAAATGGAGCTGCTCCAAATACCTTTCTCTATCTTTAAAGTTTTATTAATTATGGAAAATTTCCAACACAAAAATAATAAGATAAAAATATAACAAACTCCCACATGTCCCTCATCTCAGTATCAACAATCACCAGCTCATGCAACTCTGGCTTCACCGGATCCCCACCCACTTTTAGAACCACCCAGAGCGTGAGGTTTCCGCATCACACCTCCCCACGTGCATCTCTGAAGTGGAGGCTCTTTCTCCACAGGGCACGCTGCCCACACCCTGGCACCTGCCGCACAGCACGCACTCCTTACACCATCCCAGGCCCAGCCAGGATGAGCATTTCCCTGTTGCCTCCTCTGTGCCCAAAGTCGGCTTGATGGGGATGTAAAGGAGGCTGCCTCCAGTCCTGGCAGGCCACGTGTACATCACACCCACTGGCGGAAGACCCCCACCTCTGCCCTGTGCCTTCCCACTCTCTGATTTTGCTGACTGTGCCCCTGACCCTGTCACCTGGCATGGGGACAAGTGATCCTGGCCTTCTCCATGACCAAAGTACACCGATTCATTAGGGCCACAGCCACAAAGGGAGGCCTCCTGTCCCACTCCTCTCACTTGGGGGTGGGGATGGGTGCCAGGACACATCTATAGAGAAAGCTGCCTGTGGTGACCCAGGGAAGTGCCCGGCCCCCCTGCCAACACCAGCATCAGGATGAGGGCTCCCGGCACTCTCTGATGGGGGCCTTTTTGATAGACTGGTGCCTTTTCTCTGGGTGGATGGACTCACACACATTTCATGGTGCCTGGCCCTGTGGGGCTCCTGTCCAGACCTGGGATGTGGTACTGGTGCTCAGCGAGTAGCCTCTGCAGGAAAACCCAGGGCTCTGCAGGTGGACAAGTCTAAGGAGCCTCGTGCCACCTGCTGCTGGAAGCCACATGATTTCTGGATGGAGGCTCACTGCCTGTTCTGGCCATTCCTGTTGTCTGCCAATGTCACATCACAATCTTCTCTGAGGGCCAGCTCTGCTCTGCTTCAGAGGCAGTGCTGAATGCCTGGGTGGGAGGGGACTGCCATCAGCAGTCACCCCAACACCCATGAAGATGAGACATCACACCTGCTTACAACACATATCTTTTCCCTCTTTGACTAAAAATAAATAGCACAGTTATGTTTTTCACAAACGGTGACCAGACACCTTCCTGCTGTGTTGGCTACAGAAACAAGTCATGTCCCAAGGCCACTATGATGCTTGGAGAACTCCAGCAACTCCTGACTGCAGGTCACATGTCCCTGGAGCCTCACCTTGCACAGACCTAAGGAAGGACAGTAAATACTCCCATCCAGCTAGTGCAGCAGAGGAGCAGATGGCAGAGCACGTGAAGGTGGCCACCTTGGCTCTGCAGCCTGCACCTGGCACTCACTGTGCTCACTGGGAACTTTCCACGACACTCCACCCGCAGTACAGAAGCACCCTCCCACTGCAAAGCACAAGAGAATGAAGGACCCAGGGCCTAATGACAGACTCCTGTGTGAAACACCTGAGCCCGCCCGGAAACAGGGAGGGAGGGGCACGTCCCAGGACGCGCACATCTTGGTAGGTTTTGGGTCTATATTTTCTCAGGTTTTTCTCAAAACACATGTCACTCATAAATCAAACATTAAAAACACCTACTGACCTGGGCACTTGTGGACATGTGTGCTGTGCGCCAGCGCTGCTGGCCACCTGCACTGTGCTCCACATGGCTCTACCTTCCTGGAGTCGCCAACAGAGGGCGGCTCGGCACAGGCCGCTTACCCAGCACTGTGGGCAGAGCTGCATGGCCCAAGCCACAGTCAGGCACGGCTGGCTCTGACGGCCCTCAGGCCAGGCCAGGCAGCCAAGTGTGGCCGGGCTCTGCCTCACCCAACTCCTGACAGCCGGAGTGCAGAACCCCTGAACCCCTGGCGCCGAGAGCCAAGTCCACGAGAAACAGAGGCTCCATGCACCCCAACACTTGTGCTCAAGCCTGATCAGAGCATGTTCCTGTGTCCTCATACATCTCGTCCACTGGAGGTCACCGCCCAAAACACAAAAGCAACCTCCCCAGCCCCACCATGCTCAGCAATCACGTCCCACTGTCCACACTGTCCACTGCAGCACCCCTTCAAGACTGCGATAGGAATGTCAGGGTCCCAACTTGGTAGACGGGGACACTGAGCTCCATGTCACCACACACCCAGGAAAGAGACAGGGAGCTTCAGACCCAGCTCTCTTGTTGTTGGAAACATGGCCCTGGGCCTGCCCACCCTGCACCTTCCAACCCAGGAAGCGTAGGCAGACAGGTGCAGGCAGTGCTGCCCATCAACACTGCTTTCCCAACCCTCTCCATGGAGGTGGTTCAGTGCCAAGGGCGTACCACCCTGGCAGGATGGGGGAGATGCTTGGCCCACGCAAGGCAACAAGTGAAGGAAGAGCAGGTGGAGCCCACGCACAGCAAGCATACCTGCTCAGGAGTACGCTGTGCTTCCCGGCTCCTGCGTGTGAAAGGGCAGCAGCAGATGGAGACCAGGGGGCCTTGACCCAACCCCATGGCTTCCCGTGGGCCTGAGAGCACCATAGCTCCACCATAGCCTCCACCTATGGTCATACAGCAAGTCTTTCTGTCTCATCATGCCACAATCTCAGTCCCCAGGGCCTCTGCCTGGACCCTGTACCACCCCTGTGCCGGGCTCCCACTGAGATGCCACTCACCCCAGGAATCCCTTCTGGTTGTACACTAGCTCAGTCCCTACTGTGAGGTCTGGCCGGTCTCTGCACTGCAGGCCCACGACTCTGCAGACACCACCTGACAGGTCAACCCCCTGCCCCAGAGTTCTGGCCTGCCACTTACTGGGTTCTGAGAGTCTCTGTGCCTTAGCTGCTCCTCTGTAAAATGGTGACATCAAGTAAGATCTACTTGCCAAGGAGCCTGGGATGGGACAGGTTGAGAGACGCATGCTGGCATGCAGGAAGGCCGGTAAGTTCTGCCACACAAGTGCTGGCCCAGCGCCAGCACAGAAAGATGGAGAGCGGTGGCCAACAGCACAGGGCGGGACAACACACTCTCAGTCAGCTCCTGCAGCCGACCAGCACTGCTGGGGAAACTGTGGCCCTACCAGTGACAATCAGAATCCCAAAGAGAGGAGCAGGACATTTTAGGTGAGAGACCAGCAAGGCAGGAGGAAGACAGCCAAGTGACACCTGAAGAAGTGACAGTTTGACCAGCGCATTGCTGTCATCACAGTGGCGAGGAGAGTCAAAGCTGCAGTGCCACCGGGTCAAAAGCCGTCCATGGCAAGTGGTTTCAGGAGTGAAGAACTCCCTTCTCTAAACCCTTCCCATGACAGCATCATGGTGCGATTTCCAAAGCCTTAAAAGCCATTTCTCACAAATGCAGAGAGCGCCCCCATCAGAGGCATTCTCCACTGACTCCCGAGGCGCTCTAAGGCGCTGCTGGGAGAGTGGGCGTGGGGAGGAGAGGGCGTGGGGAGGAGAGAGCGTGGGAAGGAGAACGCCCAGGCCCTGTGGCTCCGTGGAGTCCTTTCCCACTTCACAGAGGCCGTCTGCAGAGATGCAGACGAGGTCAGGAGTCCATGTGCCGCTCCAGCCTGGGCACCAGGGCCTCCTACCCCTCGCTGCCAGCTTATTCCTGCAGCTACCTTGTCACTTTGTTTCTGCACAGTACTTGCTGCTCCCTCTAAAGAACAGCAGCCCCCTGCTTTGTCCCTGCTGCCCTGCACGCCCACTGCAGGAATACCAGCGCACACTCAGGTAGGCAAGGGACTCACACAGGGCCCATGTCACCGCCTGCAGATGCACTGGCCACGAGGATGGTCCAGCTGCACCACTGCAGGAGCCCCACCTGCCCCGGCCGCTTGAGATTCCTGACTCAACAAGTCACCTGTGGAGCCACTCCAGACACTGCCTCCCACCCAAATGAGGGCTGTCCTGCTGAAGGGGCAGGGCCCTCAGGAGGCCTTTGTCTGTCTTTGAAAACCGGTGGGCTGGTAACGCAGCAGACGGGAAGAATTTCAGTTACACACAGTTACACTGTGGCACTGAGGAGGCACCAGCAGTCACTGGGAAGCCCTGGCAGATGGACGGTATTCACAGTGACACAAAAGATCCCACCGCCTATTCCACCCACAAAACACAGGCTACTGAAAAGGTCCTGCCTCAGGGTAGCGCCTCCTTCAATGCACTCCCCTCTCTGCTGCTCCCACCTGTCAAGAGGACACACAAAGGAGGGGACCTCTGAAGCTGAATGCAAATTGCCTGCTTTCACTGGACGCATGGGACCACCCCCCTAAACACTGGGGTTAAAGGGCACCAGCTGGGAGGCACAGGGAGGCTGTCCTCCCCAGGCAGCATCTAAGGCTTTCAAAGGGAAGGGGGACCCAAAGCAGCGCTGGCTTCTCGGCCCGCTGGTGAGCATGGCTGTTAGTACTCTAGGCTTAAAAATACCTGTGAAATAAGTGGCTTCTATGTACAGCTGACTAAACCCAGTTCAAACTTGCTTGTTAGCTCTATTACTGAACCAAACAGGATTAAGCCTTTGCCATTCCTTGTCTTGTTATAATGAAAAAATCTATATAAGTCCAACTTATGGTTAAGCACCAATTAGTTCTAGAAAATGATCACAGTAAAAACTAATTAGCCTCCAAGGTCTAAACGACTGTGACTGGTGGGCTGTGTCAGAAGCACTGAGCTCTACTATGGCTTCCTCCCACTCCTGACCAGTCAGGGCACCGTCACAGTCTCCAAGCCCACGTTCCAGACATGGAGAACACTCTTACTGGGTGCAGGTCCCCTTCCAACAGAGCACAGGTCTTGGATAAGCTCAAGTTCAAGTCAAAGCCTGGGCAGAGATTAAGGCCACCAATAGAGACCAGCACAAGGCACCTACCAGCTGCCACGGGCTGGCATGGGAACACAGCCAGGTGCACTACTCCATCTCAGGTTGAGGGTGGCCTGGTCTCCATGCTCTCCTTATTTGGGTTCTGGGGACTGAACTCAGGTCCTGTGGCACTCCAGGTCACACACTTGACTGAGCTATACCCCCTAGCCCTCCAAGGTCTCTTCATCCCCAAGAGTTGGACATTTTCTTAGAACAAAACTGGATATGGCCCTCAGCATTCAAGAGTGCCTAAGGGTGATGTTAACAATCCCTGCTTACCATGGAAGCACCCCACCCTCCATGCCACACAAGGCCCTGTAATGTTTGTGGCTGGGCCACCCAACTGAACACAGCTTTACACAGTGGTGACAGTCTCTTGGAAGCACTTGGTGGACCATCCTCACGTGATGAACGACATGTGAGCGCTGGCCACAGCACACCACCACAGCAATTCAGGGAGGGCCTCCTGAGGCCTGGCCGGCACCTTGCACTGGTTAACTGTAAAACAGCCACACAGCTCTGACTGGGGGCTGTGCTCAGCAGGTTCTGGGCCTACAGGAGGGGGCCGCTCCAGAACCTGGCTTCACTCTTCTCTCTACCCTCTCCTGCTCCTCCGGAGTCCAGGTGCACCCCACAGCCTCGGAGGTACCCACTCGTCCACCCCAGCTGCCACCTGCACCTCTACCTCCCAGGTCCTTCTCTACCTTTTTCCAGGGACAGATAATGACCTTCTGGGAAACACCCAGTAGTCTAATTCATCTCTAAAAGCCTCCATCCTGGTCAGGGAGACAAGAAAATCAGGTCCAGCGGGAGAGAGGGGCACCCTGGGAAAGGCAGACAGGCCATGGCTGCCACTTGGCGGCCACAGTAGCAGAGCACCCTCTCCTCCACCCCCAGGTGACAAAGCCTGTGCCTTCCACTCACAATCCCCACCCCCTTCTACAGGGTCACAGGAAGTAAGCTGACAGGGCTCTGGAGACACCCGCACAAGGACCAGGTCCCAGTCTGTTCTCAGCCATGTGACCACAGTGACTCAGTCTCACTCATCCTCGGGTACCGTCACCTTCAACATGAGAGCATCAGTACTCTCTCAGAAGATGGTTCTAGAAGTGTCTCATTTCCCCTCCAAATTCCTCACTGAGAATTCTAGGGCCAACAACATATCTGCCCTGTTACCCCAGCTCTCTGCTTTCCCAAATAAGGAGACAGGGACAGACCCCAAGGCCACACATGCTGCCTCTAGGGCACACACCTGTCCTACTCCATTTCCAAAGGCACACAAAGTGCAGGTGTGTCCGCTTGCATCATGGACCAAGATAACCATGACAGCTAAACGATTTTCAGGAACAGAGTGGGTTTTATTTTGCAAAGTACTTAGAATCAACAGGCCTAAACCAGGTCCACATAAATACTGGAATAACCTTTAGCTCCACAAACCAGTAGACCTTTTGTCTGTTAAGACACTGTCTCAGGAAAAACAATTATTTCCGAAACTTGAAAAAGCCAGTGAAATGCCATGAAACTCAACTCTTTTGAGGAAATGAAGATGCTCCTAAACTGAGTGGAGGGCTGGAAGAGGCTTCACCCCCATGGACCGCCACCTCCCCATCCTGCCTGTCCAGCTAGGGGTGAGGGGGAGGAGGCAGGTAGGCACAGTCCCTCTTCTAGCTTGGGCTCCCTGCCTGTGGCAACCTCCTGCCAGGGATGCTGGGGGGAGCCAGGAGGATGCTGTTTGAAGGGAGCCCAACACAGGTCTGCATGCCCAACAGGACTAGCCAAATGGCCCTGTTCACAGGTGACTGATCAGAAGCACAGACAGGGCACCGTGATGCCGTGGGCAATGGGCACCCTCTCCTAAGCTAAACTGCTCGCCAAGCAGAGCGTGGCTGCCCTTCTCAGCAAGGCAGTGAGGCGTGCTCCCAAGAGTGTCCAATGCATTCAGGCACAAAGGCAGAGGTCCTCATGTGGAAGACACCACAAGGGAGCGCACACAACCACCTCTGGCCACAAGCCCATTCTTGCAGGGGTCCTGCAGGGTCAATACCTCTTGGAACAGTGATCTTCCAGCTCTCTGGCTGGTGCTGACAGGATGCTGGGTGGGTCTGGGCTGGAGCTGACAACATGCATTCTACCAAATCCCCAGTTGATTGCTTTGGGGACCACAGACCTAGAAAAAGTCCCAGGGACCCTGAGTGGGACACTGCTCAGTGCTAAGGGCTCTGTCCCTGTCTTGGGCAGCCTTGCTGCCAGTTTGGCCCTTTTCTTCTGCACCCCACGGTTCCCCCCCCGCCCCCAATGCTCTTGCCTGCAGTCAGGCCACAGCTGTCTTTTGCTTTCAGCCACATCTCAATTCAGGTCCCCTCTTCCTGCCCTGACCTGGCTGACAGCCAGTCCTTTTAAGCAACTTCGTTTAGTTAATTACACCATCAGGTATGGATTTTACTGTCTCACTTTCAGAAGAAACCTTCCTCCCAAGTTGCAAGGACAATTTTCAGGGCTCCACACATGCTGATTCTGCTAAACAACAGCTTGCAATATTTGAATTTGACTTAAAACTTTTACATTTCAGATACTAAGCTGAAAAAGTTAAAAAAAAAAAAAAGGTGACAGAAGTTTTGCCAAGGCTACCTGCATTTTCATTTACATATCTGTTTCTGCTACTGAATAAAAACAAGAACTGAGGGCTGGGGACATAGCTCAGTTGGTAGAGTACTTGCCTCGCACACACAAGCCCTGGGTTCAATCTCCAGCACCACACACACCAAAAAAACCCCAAGAATTGAAAAATCCTCCACATTATCGAATGGCTTGTTTCCCAAAAAAACAAAGTTAAAGAAAAAAGGAACCCACTAGTTTTCTGTTTTTTTTCCAGTCTCTGGTCTCAGGTCTGCCTAGGGACTTATGGAAAACTTGAGATCCAAGAGAACAAACCCATTAGAATCAAAAAACCTCAACAGTGAAATAAGAGAACAAGTTCTAAAGACATTTACAACTGCATACTTGAAAAAGACTCTACAAATCTCATTTATATGAGAAAAATAAAGTAGGGATTGATATAAGACCCAAAAAGAAAAGTGCAGGAAGGAAGAGTAACAATTTGTCATGGCTCTTGCCCAGTGAAATCTGTAATTAGGGGTTAGCACAACAGTAGCAAGCTGGTCCCTCAAAACCTCAGCCTTGCTGGCGAGGAACACTACTGCCAAACCATTTAAATTCCACTTTATTTACAACGCGGCGGGTCTGCTCAAGAGGGCTGCAAATGTCCTCTACATTACAACCCTGTCATCTAAAGCAGGAGGACAACTTCAGGAGTGAGTAGCGATTAGCAGCAAGAAAGTGCTGAACAGTAAAGTCCGGTAATAGTACCAGGAATTTGGTGAATGAGTGATTTCTCAAAAGCTGTGAACAAGGAACCCACCAACGAGACACCTGGTAGGACTTTTGCATTTACAAAGCACTCCCCAGAGGATCTGGGTTTCTAAGTTGTGGGCTTACTCTGAAACCCACCACTTGATCAGCCATCCGAACCAGGAAGAGGATGGCGAAGATTTACAGGGAAAGGGTGGCTACAGGTCTGGAAAGGGGGTGTCCTCAAAACGGGGGTGCTAGGCTCTGAAACGGAACTGCTGGGGCTGGGGCTGTGGGTCAGGAGAGAGACGGTGGGGGCAGTGAAGCTCTCGCGGGCAGAAGGCAGGTGTTGCGCGAGGCAGGAGACTCCGCGGGGCCGGGAAGGGCGCTTCTGCTCCCCGGTGCCGGCGGGCTCGCGGCCGCGGCTGGCTCGCTCCGCGAAGGCCCGGGCGGCGGGCCGGAAAGCGCGCCCGGCGCGCGGGACCCTCACCTCGCACGTCCCCGGCCAGCGCCCGCCAGGTGGGCGCGTAGCCGATGCAGTGGCCGCACCACGAGGAGTAGAACTGCACTAGCCACGCGGCCGAGCTGTTGGCCGTGGCCCCGCGCACGCTGCCGCTGTCCAGCACCCACACGGCGTCCTCGCCCGCGCGGTACAGCCGCGCCGCGCCGCCCGCCCCCGGCCCCGTCGCCGCCGCCGCCAGCAGCACCAGCAGCCGCGGCAGCCGCGCGACCCGAGACGGGGGCGGGCGCCGCGCTCGGGCTCCGGGGCTGCGCGGCGACACCACCGCCGCCGCCGCCGCCGCCCCGGCCGCCGCCATGTTGGGAGTGCCACCGTCGCGACGACCTTTCACCTTGGCAACCGCCGTCATGTGGTCGCGCACGCCGGCTCCGCCCCTCGCGTCGGGTCCGGCCCGCGTGTTCGCTAGCCCGGCCCTCTAGGTTCGGCCCCGCCCCTGCCCTCCACACCTCCACGCTCGCCCCGCCCCCGAGCTCGCCCCACCCTATCCACACGCTCTCCCCACCCCCTGAGCTCGGCCCCTCTCTCCTCGCCCCGCCCCCGAGCTCGCCCCACCCTATCCACACGCTCTCCCCACCCCCTGAGCTCGGCCCCTCTCTCCTCGCCCCGCCCCCGAGCTCGCCCCATCCTATCCACACGCTCTCCCCACCCCTGAGCTCGGCCCCTCTCTCCTCGCCCCGCCCCTGAGCTCTGCCCCGCCCTCATGAGCTTGGCTCCACCCTCGGCCCTCCCTGGCTCGCTTGCCACCTGGGCCCCTTGGGAGTAGAGCTGGTCCAGATTTTTTTGTTTTTTTTGTACTGAGGATTGGCCTCAGGGGCGCTTAACCACCCAGCTACATCCCCAGCCCTTTTAAATATTTTATTTAGACACAGGGTCTCGCTGAGTTGTTTAGGGGCTTACTAAGTGGCTGAGGCAGGCTTTGAACTCAGCATCCTCTTGGCTCAGCCTCCTGTGCCACTGGGATTACAGGCTTGCACCATCACACCCAGCAGGGTTTCCAGATTTAGCAAATGAAAATATACTACCTGTGGCACAGATACTATGGCAAGGTTAAATGTGAATTTAGGATAAACAGTATAAAAGGCGAGTTGAGCTTTTAGTCTAAAGGGCAAATTTGGACATGTTCTTAGAAACTATACTATTTATCTGAAATTCATGTAACTTTAGCCTCAGGGGGCTTCAGAGGATGCCCTAATCTGACCCTGACTTTGTAGCTCTTAGAAAATGTAACAGAACCTCAGCACAAAGGTAGAGGGTCACCTCTGAATTTTAGGATGCAAGAATAGACCTTGGCTGCAGTGTTCATTCATGTCTCCACAAACCCGGGAAATAAAGTTCTATGTGACTTTTTCACTCAAGTGGAATAGTAGACCTGTTTTTTTGTTTGTTTGTTTTTAATTGTGATTCCTAACTTTTTTATTCACATCAACACTCCCTGAACTGTGACTAAAACAGAAAAGAAAGGACACAGGTGAGGATCCCATCAAGGGGCAAGGACCTGGTGTTAGCCTGAGACTACAAGGTAGGTCTGCTTTCCTCTGCTGGACGGTTGGTTTTAACAAATGACCCCTGGGAGGCTGGGGATGTGGGTCAAGCGGTAGCGGGCTCGCCTGGCATGCGTGGGGCGCTGGGTTTGATCCTCAGCACCACATAAAAATAAAATAAAGATGTTGTGTCCACCGAAAACTAGAAAATAAATATTAAAAAGGTTCTCTCTCTCTCTCTCTCTCTTAAAAAAAAATGACCATTGGAATCACCCTGGAAACACAGTTGCCAACGCAGTCATCTCTGCCGGCTGTCCTGTGGCTCTGTGTGATGCTGTGTGTGAGGGAAGGGCTTTGCTGATGTCAAGGGCTAGGAAACCCTACGCCTGATGGTGCAGACCAGAGGTCCTGCTGTGGCTGTCCCTCTCCTCATGTCCCTCTCTTTCCCTTCACGTATCCTTCCTGTGCTAATGCTCACTGGTCTCCATTCTGTGCCAACCCTTGGAGACAGATGCTGAGCTCTTGAGCCCCTGGGACTGCAGAGCAGAAGAATGGATCTCAGACAAAAGTGTGGAAGCCAGGCCTGAGGACAGGGAGTGTGGTGGGGGCATCATGCACAGCAGGGCAGAGAGAGGCCTCTGAGTGGATAAGGTGAGAGCCACACCAGGCAGAGGAGCCACGTGTACAAGGGCCCTGTGGGAGAAGGTGGCACACTGGAGGGGTGGCAAGGAGTCCAGTGTGGCTGGAGAGAGCAACCAGGGTGAGTGTGAGACTGAGAGAAGCACCGCGAGTGACCAAGCGGAGGGAGTGACTGGACACAAAGGCATGGGCATGGGGTCCCTGCAGCACTCCTAGTGAGAGTTGGAGCAGACGCAGAGCACAGGCTGGACTTCAGCACCATTGAATGCCCACACTTCAAGGTGGCCAGCAGGCAGGGAAGAAAGGCCGGGCCCCGGAGCAAGCCAGATGTGTGTGTGTGAGCCACAGTCTGGCTTTGCAGACACCAGCCCCTGCTCTGCTTTGTCTTCTTGGACATCAGGGAGGGCCTTTGCTGGGGCACAGGGAGATACTGGTTGTACAGAGGAGGGTTTTGGTGTTTGATGGCTGTCCCAGTGTGAGCAAACAGGACAAAAGACCAAGTAGACAGATGTGGGACCCACAGACATTCCTGGGGGTTCTGGAAGCTGCCTGGGGGGCCATCATTGAAGAGCTGTGTCATAAGCCAGCCAGGTCACCAACAGACCAGATACGTCTCTGTCCCTCCACTGCGTCAGAACTTACTGAATGAGTTAATCCTCAGGTGACACCACTCTCATCAGTGGCAGTGCAGTGGATACGTGTGGGTCCCTGGTGTCAGGCTGGGCAGTCACAGGGTCATTCAGTCTTGATTTCTACATCTGTCAGGCTCAAGTCACACAACACACTCTACACAACTATATGTACAGGCTACCGAGAGGCTGAACCGTGCGGGGGCCTCAGGCTTCAGGAGGCAGATAGCAGGTACAGATAGGGTCACCACAGGTGGTCGGATGAGATTAGAAACCACCGAGGACCTGTGCAGGGCGCAGGGCCATGGGAGCACAGGAACCTATTCTAGGCCAAGGTCCAGAGAGTGCCAGTCTCATGTCAGCTTGGAGTGTCAGCCTGAGGTGTCAGCTTGGAGTGGGACTTGCATGGTCGTCACTGGCAGGAGAAACTGCTTTGCTGAAGCCCCTGACAGAGAACTGAAGGTTCATTGCTGTAGTGACATTCCTGGGTGAGGTAGTGATGAGTGACCAGGTGACAGGGTCAGCATGCTGCTGTGTCCAGGCTCAGGTGCCCCTCCTTCTGTGGGTCTCGAGTGAGGGGCTGCATCCTGAGGTGGTTCCACTAGCTCCTGGGCCTGATTTTTCCAATATGAGTTTGATACACCCACACATTCATGTGCTTCTGACTAATCTGTAAGTCACAGGTGGTCATTTTTATGAGCATGATCAATTTATTTATCAGCATGTGCCTTATGGTGGTGCCAGGCAGATGGTGGCTGTTGATTTGCACAAACAAGGTACAGAGTTCTTGCTCTGATTAGAGCAGCTCAGGGCAAACTGGGGCTTTATGAAATGGGGTGACTCAGGGTTAGGCTGAAATCAGCTGTTCTGTCCACCATGGAGTCACAAAGGGAAGGGCACAGCCTGAGAGCTGCTGTTCTACACACCATGGAGTCACCCCGGGCAGATGCACCCTGAGAGCTGCTGTTCCGCACACCATGGAGTCACTCAGGGTTAGGCACACTCTGAGAATGCTGTTCTACACTTTGTGGAGTCACTTTGAGCAGGCACAGGCAGCCCCAGCACTGTCTTCTGGGACCTGGTTTGGTTTGGACAGGGACTGGACAGGCCTGTCTGGAGCAGGAAGCTAGAGCTACAGAAGGTGAGTGAGCTTGCTCAGCCCCTGCCCACCACAACCAGACATCACCTCCTGTGGGCAGGAGGCACAGTTGGGAGGGACATCCCTGCACTCCCAAGGTGGGTACCCTCACCCTTGTGAATTGCTCTGGTAGCTTCTGTGTGTGTGAGAGAGCCACTGTGGCCATGCCAGGCCCCAGATGCTCACGAAGCTCATGTGACGGGTTAGAACACATGTGCCAGAGGCACCATAGCAGGTGGGCAGTCTATGCAGGAGGGAATCAGGAAGCAGGATGCCAAGAAAGACAGGTCTCAGGAAGTTGAACGTGGGATTTAAGTGAGGAACACTCATTTCATATGAAAGATGATGACTTCTCCTGAAGCTGGTGTCAAGATTTATTGGCCCAAGTGTGGGTCAGAGCCAGGGCAGGCACAGCCCTAGACCTTTGAGGGTGGGACCCTGCCCTGCCCAGGTCAACACATCTGAACACCAGGGCACTCGGCTCTGTGCACATAACGTTAGGGAGATGAGGTGTCTCTAGTACCTTCCAAGGAGGTACTTTTTCTCCTCCCACCAGAGTCATTTTATAACCCTGGTCCCCCTCCGGCTCCATCAGTCATTGGGAGGTGTGGTCTCATTAGTTCCCTGTGACCAGCCTCCCTTCAAGGGTACCATGCCAAGGCTGAGAAATGACTTTGGCAACACAACGCACCTGCTTAGCACCCAGCCAAAGTCCTGGCAAAACCAGGCTCTGGTTGTGGGAGCAGCCCCAACATCATGTGGAGCCACAGCACTAACCCCAAGCAGTGAGACAGGGACCATCGAATTTGAGGCCAATCTGCAGGGTTTCGATGTGTAAGATTTATTGCAATGCCAAACGTGCATGTGTAAAATATGTAATTCCTCACACGGCCTCATAAATCCAAAGGGTCAGCAATAAATACAGGAAAATAAAAAATTACAGACTAATTTGTTCAGAAAACTAGGAGGGAATTCATGAGAGAGCTGTTCTGAAGTCACACGCACAGGGCAGGAACATGTGTCCTCGCGGCAGAACCAAACCTCCTCTGCTTTGGGGTGGGCTGCGGTGTACCTTGTGCACAACCAAGCAACTGTCCTGGCTGGTGCTTCCCAGTGAGTGTACCTCTACAGGGAGCTGGTGCCCTGGAGAAGGCGTCTGCTAAGCATCAACCCCCACCCCACCCTGTCGGGGCCTGGCTGTCCTTGGAGGGGCTCCTTAGAAAGGTGTTCTAAGGGTTTCTCCCCAGAGATGGATAGGGGGCCCAGGCAGCTCCTGTCCTGTGGCGGGGTACCTGGGGGCCTTGCCAGGCCGACTATGGAGAGGTCTCTCACTCAAGTCCCATGTGCATGGAGGTCTCCCAGGGCCACAAGCACAGTTGAAGGAAGGAGCACCTGTCTGACAGCTGGAGAAGTCTGAGCCCCAGGAGGGAGAGGCTGAGACCTGGAGGCATTGGCAAGGGACTGGAATGTCCCCAAGGCCCACACCCCTTGTCCTAATTCACAAAGTAAACTGGTTGCACAATCTTGGGAATAAACTAGAAACCAACAATCTGTACAGTTTGTGAGTTGAATGGTGTGTGAATTATGTTTTAATAAAAAGTGTCAAACATTTAATACACCAATATAAAAAGAAGAGGAAAAAATCATTTTCTGAAAAAAAATCTCTTCATATTTTAGAATATTCAGTGAGTATTTGAAAATAAAACTGATACCTAAAAACACAAAATGGCACATATTACTGGGAAATCACATGACATTTCTAAGTGTTTTTTCTGTGCAGTTTTTCCAAAGTTTTGTATGATGCCTCTCTCTCCTGCCTTTTCCTTGTCACATAATGGTGCCATTGGTACAAATTACTCACTAACATTTTTTTTTTTGTTACTGGGGATTGAACTCATGGGCACTCAGCCACTGAACCACATCCCCAGCCCTATTTTGTATTTTATTTAGAGACAGGGTCTCACTGAGTTGCTTAGGGCCTCGTTAAGTTGCTGAGGCTGGCTTTGAACTCGTGATCCTCCTGCCTCAGCCTCTGAGCCACTGGGCTTTCAGGTATGTGCCACAGCGCCTGGCCACTAACATGGTTTTTAATGACTTAAATAAGAAATGAGTCGGCAAAGGATGGATTATAGATGGATGACAGAGATGATAGAGGAATGAATGATCAATGCGAGCTGGAAGACGCACACATGGGTACATACCTGTGCACACCTGCACACACACACACTCACACACAGCTTTGGGATGTGAGGAGTAACTTCAGAGAGCCAATTCCTGTATGCAAGCTTCAGCTCAAGATACCTGACAATGTTGGAAGTCAGAAAACAGACTTGAAAGCGGCTTCCTCTGTAAAAGAACTGACTGCTGGGGTCACGAGCCACTTCCCGGAATGCACCGAGGGGAAGACTCAGAAATAGCAAACATGCAGAAATGGCACACTCGTCAGTATACATCCATCCTGCAGAGCACAGTTCATTCCAAAGCTTCCAAGGGAGACTGTAGCACAAGCTCAAGCGGTTCTCACGCTGGAATCTTATAAAACATCACTGCTCCTCCTGAGCCCTGGGAGCAGGGTGGACAGGGAAGTCTTCACTCTTGCTCGAGTCTGGGAACCTGCGCTGTGGCACTGCTAGGGGTGATGGCTGGGATGCAGGGCACCAGCCTCCTCCTCCCTGGGGGACAGCACCAGAGCCCATCAGACACCATGGAGGTGGCTGCTCTGGGTGGAGGTCACTGCTGGGGAGGCCTGTCCTCGCCGTTACCCATGCTCCAGGCCATTTTCCAGGGGGTCTGTGCTAAGCCTGCCCCCGGCGTATCCCTGTCCTGCCTACAGAGGCCCAGCAAGGCTCTGAGACTCACTTCAAAACCCATAGCTAGTGTCCTCATGCTCCTTTTCACCTAGGAAACCTGGTGTGCCTGGATCAACACTGCCCTGCACTCCCCCAGACCTTGTCCTGAGGAAGGCGGGGGCTCATGTGAAGAGGGGACACAGTGCTTCCTGGCAGAAGCCACCTGGGTCATTCTGTCCTGGAAGGTCCACCCAGGAATTGAAGGAGGTGGCATGGGCTGACCTCGACCAAGCACGTGGGTGTGTGTGCGCACACACACCCACAAAGTCTCTCGCTAGGACCCAGTCACTGTGTTTCTGAGGAAAGATGTGGCCCAGGAGCCCTTTTGAAATCTGGACAAGTCTGCAGTACCAGAGAGGTCTCCTACCCCCAGAGGACAAGCCCCAGGCTTTGCTGGTGGAGGGGAAGTAACTTTTGGCCTTCGAGTGGTCACCCACTATGGTTTGCTCAGCTCAGGCACGTGGGAGGCATACATGCCCATCAGCCGGCTGACAAGTTATATACTGGAAACAGTAAACCCAGAAGACCCCTGCTGTCAGAAGTCCAGTGGGCAAGAGTCGGGAGGCTCACCCCCCAGCTCTTCTTCCATCCACGGCTGCTCTCTCCTCCCCTCTTGGCCTCTGCTGACTCCCACTCTGTCCTGTTGTTAGGGGCTGTTTTTTGCTGGAGCACCCAACCTCCTCGCCTGCCCTTGCTGCCGGGACAATCTTTGGCAAGCATGTCTCTTCATCACTTGGGTCTGGCCCTTCCAGCCCTTGACAAGGCTGTGGACGCCCTGTCCAAAGAAATGCAGCTGGATCCAGTCTGAAGTGATGTGGAGCCCCTGCCCAGTCTGCAGCTGTTTCAGATGACCATCCTGCACCGCCAGCAGCAGGGTGGCGTGCCTCATTTCCAGCCTACCCTGGACATCCAGGCCTCCTGAAGGCCCCTGTGCACATGTGCGCCCCCCCCCCCCACACACACACACATACACAGTTACACAATGGCATCACAAACATTGTGTGCCTCCCCTAGGGACTGCCCTGGGGGATGAGCCCTGACAGCACAGCCAGCGAGTCGCACAGGATGCTCCTGGTGAGCTGGGTGGACACCAGGTCCACAGCCTGGGCTCCCTCGCTTTTCTCCAAGCCTGGGAGATCAGCACAGGGCCCTGAGTCAAGGACCAGGGTGGAGTGTCCCCCAGGGAGCTGCTCTGTGCCCATTGAGTCCTCGGCCCCAGGGTGGTCCTCTGCCTGGCAGCTCAGGCCTCCCTTCCCCTCTTCGCCGACACTGGCCAGCAAGGGCACTGGGCCTGGGGGAGAGGCTGCTGGGACTGCAGACCAGGGTGTTGGGGGTGTGGCTGTCCTTCTGGATAGGGGCCCATCCAGGCCTCCCAAGAGGGTCCCTGACCCTGGCTCATGCTCCGCACACTCAGTGCCCCACACCCCTCCCCAGGGCCTGCCCATGTGGCCCGGGGACTCCTCAGGCGCCACACCAGTCCAGAACCCCAAGCCCAGAGCAGGAGCCTGGCGCCCACACTGAGTGCCCAGCAGCACCTCCGAGTCACTAGCCACCAGCGGCCTCAGCAGAACCTGTTGGGCCACACAGGCTACTTGGGATGGACTCAGGGTCAGTGCCAATGGCCTTGGGAGCCCCTTAGGGGCACTGCCTGTCCCTTCACTCAAGGGGGACCCTGGGCAGCTGGCTGCTTCTAACCCCTGACTGCCCACGGCTTGGCTTCCCACAGCAGAACTTGATTCACCCAATTTGCCTTCGAGGCTTCCGCCCTTCCCAGGCACCCCCAGGCACAGCCCCAACTCCTGTGGCCCTGGGGACAGTGCTGCTGGCAGAGCCTCCTCAGAAAGATCCTCAGTGGCGATGGAGGTGTCCTCCCCCAGAGGGTCCTCTGAGCCCCCAGAAAACATGGCCTCCTCAGGTGGGGAGGGGAAGTCTTCTGAGCACGGGTAGGCCTCCTCCCTGGCCCTCTGTGCTTCAGGGGTGGGAGGTGGTGGGGGCAAGTGGGCATCCCTGTGGGTGGGGGACAGGAGGTCTCTACTGCCACAGGACAGCTCCTTGTCAACTGGAGACAGGATCCCAGCCAAGAAGCCAATGGCACATGGGGAACCGGCCTCCTCCAGGGCAGCAGGGCCTCCACCCCCCCGACACCCAGGCACCTGGCTCCTGGCAGCTGGAGAGTCCAGTCCACTGGGGACCTCAGGAGTCTGCAGGGCCAAAGGGACCTCGGGCTCCGGCGAGGTCTGTGGAAGTTTCCTCTGTGTGGACAGACTCACAGCAGTACCCCAGAGCTCCTCCTGGCAGTCAGCGGGGGCCTGGGGAGGGATCAGCCCTCCTCTGCTGAAACACATCCCTCCAGAGGTGGAGGTCCCCAGAGGAAAGGACAGTGGTGGGTCTAAGTCACTGGTGGAAGGGGTCTGGAATAGGAGCCCCTGGCTGGTCTCCTCAGGGGAGGCCTGCTTGGTTTTCCCCATACTCGATCCACGGGTGAGGCTTTTGCTGGCTCCAGAAGATTCCTGTCCCTCTCTAGGGCCCAGGAGAGGAAGAGGCACTTGAGGCTGCCCACTTTTCTTGAGGTCGGATGAGCCACCTACAGGCCAGGAGCTCCCTGAGGCTGGCCCTGCACCAACACCAGCTTCCCACGGGTTCTCCCTGCTGTCCTCGTCCCAGATTTGGTTGGAGGCTTCTGACAGCTCTGACCCTGACCTTGGATAGAGGGCGTCTGGGAGGGACAGTGGCCAGCTTTCCTGCAGGAGGCTCTGCCTGGACTCTAGGCCTCCTGCCATGGTCACCTCCATGGAGGAGACACCCAGGGACCCAGCCCCGTGGCCCCCCCGTCTCTGCCAGGACCTGCATCCTGCACCCTCAGGAATGCCACCCGGCTGAGGGTCCCCCTGGTGGAGCCCCCAGGACAAAGGTGGGGTGAGCTCCTCCCAGGAGTCATGAACAGAGAGATGCCCAGACGGGCCGAGGTCAGCGTCTGGGGTGACCTCAGCTTCCAAGCCAGACAGGGAAAGGCAGCTGCCAGAGAGCTGGACCAGGGTGGCTGAAACTTTTTGAAATTCCTGGAGAGAGGAGCAGGACGGGTCACTCGCAGAGCCTCTGGAGGAGGTGGGGCAGGATGCGGGAGCCCCTGAAGACCCTGAGCAGGTCCTGGAGGCACACTCCAAGTCCAGGTCCAAGGGGGCTCCCAGCTGGGGTGCGAGGCTGCTTGAGCGAGGGGCTGCAGGAGCTGCTGGGACAGGACAGGTCTCAGATGACATGACAGTGGTCACAACCTGCCCTGGGGCAGTGCCACCCTATACCAGCAAGGGCAGTCCCTCCCTGTGGCCCCCACAGCCAGTAGTTCAAAGTCAGGACACCCCAACAAAGGCAGGAAAAGGTCAGTAGTGCCAGAGCGATGGACCCTCGACCAACCAGCCGGTAGCTACCCCCATCCGCCCACCAGCAATGGGTCACTCCTGAGTCTCAGCCGTCGACAGACAGCGGGACTGGCTCTGCTTGCTTTTCACTGGTGATGCCCTGGGGAGGGGCCTGGGCAGGGTCCCGGTAGCTGGGCATAGGGAAGATAGGACTGTGTGCTGTGGGGAGAAGCCCAGCTCTGATTGAGGAACTGCTCTTGGATGACCCTTAAGTGGGGACTTGATAGTCCTGGAGCTGACATTGAGAGTCCCTGGAGGGGATGGGGGCATCACCTGGGAAGGCAGCCAGTCGGGGAGTCTCCAGCCAGGCAAAGGGGACCCCCAGGTCCTGCCAACAGGCCTCTACCCTGTAAGCACATTGGTGGAGAAGTCCTGGAGCACCCCTCAGAGGGAGTCCTGTCCTCCTAGTTCCCAGGCTCATGGTCAGGGACCTGCAGGAGGTCAGTCAACTCTACCATACTCTCAGGAACATCCCTCCAGCCATCTACCACCTCTATGTTTAACATCGGCACACAGGGCTCCTGGGGGTGAGGCCTGTCTTTGGGAGCCATCTGGCCCCAGCCCCACTGAATCAGGTAGGAGATGTGGCACTCCTCCCTGAGAACACACCATCCCATGGTAGCCCCTCTGCTGCCCCCCAGCTGCACCTGGGGTCCATTCATTGGGCACCATCTTTTTTTCAAAAAGGAAGGTAAACTGAAGGATGTCTCATGGCTGGGCATGAGGTGTCAGCAACCAGAGGGCAATATGCTGGCCAGCCCTGTCACCCGGGCTCAGAGCCCCACCCTGCTGGTCCCGCACCTCTGCTCCCCTGGCTGCCAGTTCTCCACATCCTGGGGCTCCTCCACAAGGCTCCCAGCCACAGTGAGCCCCAATTCTGCCCCCTCTTGACTTGTGCTGCTCTCAGCCACCTGCAAGAAACACATCAGAGAAATGACAGGTCTGGGTGTGGCCTCGGCTGGAGCACTGGCCACAACCCTGGGCTGTGGATGGAGCCTTCACGCCTCCAGAGACCACGTGGAGCAAAGGCCATTCCCCCAATGAGGGCTGTTGAGAGCCCCGCTCACCAGACACCCTCCTCCCACCACGGAAAAGACTTTGTCCGACCAGGGATTGAGTCTCGGAGCAAGGCCCACAGAATCAATGAATCTCAGGACCCTGACCCTTCCAGAAGGGCTTCAGAGGTCCCATCCCATAGACCTCATGTGATGGCAAGGCCACCCCATAGGGCCAGGCCCCTATGGCTTGCAGGACCACACCCAACTCACTCTGGCTTCCTGGGGACTGCAGGAGCCCTCTCTGCCCTGGGACTGCTGACTCTGTTCCACCAAGTCCCACCTGGGGCTGTCTGTTGGAGCTGGGGGACTCTCTTCTGCTAAGGCGATCCTTGGCTTGGTCTGAGAGTCTCCTGGAGGACAAAGGAACTGTCATCCCCAACAGGCACAGACAGGGAGACAGAGGGAGTGACTTCTAAGAATTCTGAAGCCACATGAAAAAAAAATCTGAATATTTGAAATGGACACAAGACTTCCTTGTGGTGTCTGGTTAACATGAGGACATAAAAACACGTGGTGATCTGCTAAAAATACCCTCTTGCAGAGTTAGTGACAGAGGTCCCAGAAAGAAGCTTATAGAAAATGTGTTTTAAATTTAGAGAGCTCACTCCCCGCTTCGGGGGACTCTCCTGCAGGCCCCTGGGAAACCCCATTCCTTTCCCTGTTTCCTCCCCACCCATGCTGAGCTGAGCTGAGGAGCACCCACCCACTCCCAGCTGGACACTGGTGGGGGACACAAAAGGCCAGGCAGGAGTGGGCCTTGGACATGGCAGGTCATCCGTAGCAGAGCTGGAAGGCCAGGCAGGTGGGGACAGAGCAGTCACGGCAGAGCCTCTCTGGGTTGAGCACCATCTCCCTAGACCTGAGTTCTACCTGGGCCTCAGCAGGGTGCTGGGACCCTGATGCCCTTAAGGGAGCCAGAGCTGTGTGCCTGAAGCTCTTGTCCATGGGGACCATGCAGGGAGGACCCTGGCTTCCCAACGACCATGACAGGTGTCAGCCAGGGAGACCTGCAGACTGTCTTCTGGCCAGCGAGCAGCAGAGGCCGTGTCAGGCAGCCCCAAGGCGAGTCCCAGGCCACCCACCAACAAGCTCCAGATCACAGGCCAGTCACTCCAGTCCCTGAGCCTCAGTCTTCTTCTCTGCAGGGTGGGTACGACAAGCATGCTCACCTCAAGAGGCAACACGGTCCCTGAGGGGAGTGTGGACACCTGGCTGACATGTGTGGGGGCAGAGGGCAGTGATGCCCCTGGACGGAGGCTTTAGGCCAAACACGTTGAAGCAAGTTACACGTTGAAGGATGGTAGCCGGCCTGGGCCTGACGCTGGCAGAGCAGGACAGGCCATGGAATGCCCTGAATGCCTACCATGCCTCCAGCTTTGCCAGAGGCACACTTCTCGGAGGCAACCTGGTGTCCAGCTGGTCTAACCTCTTCCCATCCCACTTGATCCGTCCTGAGGTTTTGTCTCCTGAACCCTGGATGCAGGGAGCCTCCCTCAGTCCAGAAGACTTGCCAGGGAAAATAGTGTCCTTCCTGATCCTGAGGGTGGACGTTGAGAGAGCTTCTGGGAAAGGCTGTACCCCAGCAGTGGGCATCTCCGCGGTTCCACCCCAGGCACCAAGGTCAGCTGGGCCACTGAACACTCCACCAGGGCACCCTGCCAGAGCCGAGAGCAGGTCTCCTCCTGCCCTGGGCCAGAAAGCTAAGAATGTGACAAGTGCAAAACCCTCATGTCAGGCAACAGAGATGCTTCTGGTGAGGCTGATTTCCAAACCCTTAAAGATGGTTCCAGATAAGCCAGGTTGTGACAAGACACTCAGAGCCAGTCATGACTTTTAATGCCCCAGGGAGCCACAACATCTCCCTTGGGACACAGAGCAGCAGGCTTCCAGCTGTGAAAGGATCTGAGAGCAGGCCCTTCCTCTCTGGCTTTCCTTGAGGGCCTCTCTGGCTTCCCTGGCTGCTGGGCCAGCCTTGGACGGGATCTGCTGGATGCAGGGAAGCTGCTGGCAGGATCCACACTGGGGCAGCCCACAGACTCTATCTAGGGGGCTTACCTGCAGGTGGCTCTTTTGCTTCCTGTGGCCTGGGCTGAGCTCTGGGGGTGCTCCCCTCCACCTCTGCGGCCTGCATCTAAAGGACAGGACAGAGATGCCAGGGATGCAGGCCACCGGGAGAGCAGCTGCCGAAGACTGGGAGAGCCAAGAGGCCCACTGGCACCACAGGGGCAAGGGCACGTGGGCATCCAGCATCCCAACCAAAATCATGCTGCAGGCTGGCAGGATGGGGGCCCCAAGCAGGCAGGGCTGGGGAAATGGGGAAGAGGCTTCCTGGGATTTCATACAGGAAAGTCTGGGCCTGGCAGCCGTCCGATGCTCAGAATGTTCAGCACGGGGACACGAGGCTGCTCCCCAGGCTCTGAAGACACAGTCCTGAGAGTCACAGACCTTGGATGGCCTGCAGGGAGCCCCAGACCTGGAGATGAGCAGAGCCAGCTGCTGGGGAAAGCTTGACACAGCTGCCTGTCTGCTTGTCCCTCTGTGGAGCCCAGAGCTCTGTGCACTAGCCGCCACCTCCAGGGACGTCAGGGCTGCTCCTAAAGGTTTTCCCTTGCACCTTCGTCTCCCCCAATCACAAAACTGACTCCCCTCTCCTCTTCCCAAACCTCTTCCCATCCCTCTGCCCATAGATTCCAATGTCCCAGAGGCACCGGCTTCACCAGCACCCCTCCAGACTGTGTGCCAGGGCACCCTGGGGTTCCAAGACATTGCCCAGAGGCCACGCTGGGCCTGAGGATTCCCGTGAGCTGGGCCCCATGCCCCTCTGCAATTCACCACCCACACGCCCATGTCCATTTGCTTTCTAGGGTTTGTATAAACCTGTGTCACTGCTTTGAGACCAGCACTCTAGCTAGAGGAATGTGAGAAACTGGAGAGCCAGAGCCAGCAAGGAGGGTGGGGGCCCCACGCTTGCCATTTGGAGCAAGGGGAGACACCATCCCTTTCAAAGGCCTTGCCTAAGGCAGAAAGGGCCCTCGGAGGCCACCTGCAGAAGGCAGGATTGTGTCTCGAAAGATGTGTCCGAGTCTTAACCTACAGAACTTAGGAATGGGAAGTTATTTGAAAATAAGGTCTTTGCAGATACAATTAGGGATCCCTAGATGAGATCGTGCAGGAGTTAGGGTGGCCCTAAATCCAATGACTGATACTCTTAAAAGAGAGAAAAGAGAGGAGACAGACACTGAGGAGCAAAAAACGACATGGGAGAAAAGAGACACAGAAAAAAGGCCATGGGAAGTCGGAGGCAGAGGCTGGAGTGACTCGGCTGCAAACCCAGGGACAGCTGGAGCCAGCAGGAGCTGGAAGAGGCAGGAAGGACCCTCCCCGGGAACTTCTGGAAGCAGCGCAGACTTCGGATCTCTGGCCTCCAGAAAACAGCCCTATTGTTCAAGCCACCCAGCTGTGGAACTCTGTCATGGCAGCTCATTGTCCAGAGCGGGAGGCTGAGGCCCAGGAGGGGAAGGATGTGTAAGTACAGATGGGGCACAGGCTAGGTGGCCATGCCAGCTGCCCTCAGAACTGGTGCATTGGGACAGAGGAACTTCTTCTGGAGGAACCAACAGCAAACAGGCCAACCCATGCCCTGCCATGTTCCTGCCTGGAGGCTCAGTTCTGAGCAGGAAAGATGGCTCCTGCCAGGCTTGGCCCTCTCTCTACCCTCGCCTGAAGCTGGACATTGCTGCTGCCCCTGGCTGGTCACTGTACCTGGCCCTGCCTGGCAAGTCTCAGGCCTGCATGGGGGGCAAGCCTAGGAGCTCTAAGCAGCTGCTCCTGTCAGAAGCCTTCTGTAAGCAGGAGAGCCTGTTTGGGCATCCCTCTGCTGGCACCCAACGCCCTGTCTTGAAGTGTAGCATGGGGTGGCCTCCTGCAGGCAAGCCCACAATGCACTCTGCTAGCCACACACCCAGCCTGGTGGGCAGAATGTAGGTCTGTCTGACCCCAAGCTAATGCAGCTCCCAAGATGTGGAGCCCAGTGAGCCCGTGACCCTTTGTCCTCAGCTGGCCACTGCTGCTGCCATGCCCAGCTACCTTGGTCCATTTGGCTGCCACTCTGCACCAGTGGGTGGCTGGCTTCAGGCGTGACCTCTCCCCATGCAGACCTTGGAGGCTGCAGGTGACCATTAGCATGGGAAGGTGTCTCAGGGGGTGCCTCCTCCAGCTGCACAGAGGGAGGCCTGAAAGACAACAGAGGGCAGAGGTGACTGCCCACCCACACCACAGCAAGTCCCTGTCCCAGGAACAACCTCCTGCCACATCTAGGGGCAGCTATGGCCAGCGGCTACCCCCTTCCGGCAGGGGCTGGTCCCTCCCTACCCAGAAGCTTTCCAAGCAGAGCCTCTTGCCCACATATGGGGCTTCTGCAGTGGGGTATGGTGCTGGGATGTGGCTGGGAAAATGTCTGTCTTCCTCCCCAGCAGAAGGTCCATCAAGATTACTGCATGGAAACCAACCACCTGTCTCTGGGTCAGCACCGGTGGGTGCACAGTGGGCTCTGTCTGGATCCTGGGAGGCACAGAGTACATCCATGCCTGCTGCCAGGCACTGGGCACCCATCCTACCTGCCTAAGCCACACTGACAGGGCACCAAGAGCCTGACCTGGCACAGCCTCAGGCAGCAGGAGGGGAGGGATGCCAGGTCTCCAGAATCCTTCTGGTTAAGAACAAGGAGGCAAGCCTGCTCTGGAACATTCTGCTGCTCTCTCAGTGCCCCTGGCAATACATCTGCTGCCCTTGTCCCCACAGGAACCTACACAGCTCACAGCCCCCACCCAAGGTGGCCCTGAGAGTCTCCCTCCCAGATTCACACTTGGGCAGGAGGAGGGCAGGACCAGATGGGTTTGTGGAGGGTGGTGATCAGCCAGAGATGCTTGATGCTGGCTGCCCAGGGAGGTGGGGCCTCTAGGGTCCCTGTCCACCTGTCCTCAGGGCAGGCATGGAAGCTGACCTGGATGGAATGGAAACAGGCCCTTCCAGAGGCACCTCCCCCAAAACCCTTCCAGCAGCCAGCCGGGCTCTCAGGACAGGACCTGTAATCCCTCATCCCCTTGTCCTTGCCTCTCTCTCGCTCCTCAGGGACTCAGGGTCACAGACACTTGCTCACGGATGCACCCAACCCCCAACACTCACAGTCAGACACAGGAACCCGGCGTGCCTGTCTCCCGGCACCACCACCTGCTCTGGGCTGGGCTTTTCCTGAGCCTCCTTTCCCTCTGTCTGACTCTCAAACAGCGACTAGCTTCGCTGCTGGGATGAGGGAAGCCCGAAGGACGGGCTCAGCCTGGCCTCAGGGTCCAGAGCCATGTGGATGCTGGCAGCCCTCCTCCAGCCCTCCAGACCCCGGGGGCCAAGCGGTGGAGTCCGCCTGGTCGCATTTGCAGATTCCCAGGACTTGTGACTGATAGCACTGGGATTACCCGGCGGTTCCTGCTGCAAACTGTCCTAGAAGGAAGCCCCTGGAGCGGACGACTGGGTGAGCAATGGCTTCCTAAGCTGGGGGAGGTCCCCAGGCTGGAGATAGCTACTGGGTGGTGGCCAAGTGCATCCCTGAGAAGGCTGCCCCTGGGAGTAGCCCCTCCTGGAGTGGGGGTCTCCCTCCGTGTCTACCCCACTCACAAGGTTGCTGCTTGGAAGGTGGGTTTTGCCACTAGAGTCCAGGGTCCCTGGCCCTGGGGGCGGAAGTGCAGGGGAGAGGGCCTCCCTGAGTCCAGGGAAACTTTAACCTGGGAAGGAGGCAGAGCATTTCTAGCATGGAGAAGCCAGGAAGCTCGTGCTGGGAAAAGCACTGCCCATGGCCAGCCCTAGGTCAGGAAGCACTGGTCATCAGACCCCACCAAGACTCAGCACGGGCAGAAGTCCTTGTCTCCCACTGCAAACCAAGTGGCTGTGTGGCCATGCTCAGAGAGGGCCTGGCCACCACTGGCCACAGAGCACAGCAGCCCTAGGAGGGTGTCCAGAGGCACAGGCTGCCACACGGTGCTACCTACTGCCCCAGTAGGCCATCCACCTTCTCTGTCCCCCCCACACCCCACGGCAGCCCTGGAAGGCCCCACTGCCAGCCAGAGCCAGGAAAGCACGGCTGCTGCTGCTCCTCCCCTGGAGCCAGGGCAGCTCTGGACAGCCAGCAGGAGCAGGCTCCCTGGTGCCCTCGATGCCCCTCACCCACCCTGGGGGGCTGAGTGAGGTAGGCCCAGTGGCAGCAAGCAAACACTCACGGGCCTTTAATGGCAAGTGTCAGAGCCAGGGCCTCCTGGGACCAACTCACTGTGAGACTTTCGAGCATTCAGGGTTTCTCTGGGGACATTGGCTGGTGGGACTGTGAGGCCTGGGTGCTGTCAGCGGGCAGAGGTCTCCCTCCAGTGGTTGCCTAGGCTCAGAACCCTTCTCTACGGTGGCCTTGACTTCAGGGCTGGAATTCTAGGAAAGAGCAGAGTGAGCCTCATGTGGCCACCCATGTCCTCCTGGGAGAGCAGGAGGTAGGCACATGTAGCAGCAGCCACAGCAGGACAGCACACAGCACCGTGGAGCCCACTGACAGGTGCAGAAAGGAGCCTCAGAGTGGGTGCCCTTGCCCAAGGCTGGCCAGAGGCACCTCCAGTGAACCCTGGAATCAGGCTGCCCATGGTCCTGCAGGCCGGCCTGGGGCAGATGCTTCAGAAAGCCTAATTCATTCAGTCCTGGTCCCCACCCTTAAGACCTTAGTCACCCCAATGTGGAGAGGAGATGCTCAGGTGGGGACAGCACTTAGCTCAACCAGGGGCAGCCCCTTCCCCTTGCCACAGCCTATTCCAATCTGTCAGCTAGTGGGGAGGGGAAGCTGGAGTCCTCCACCCCAGGACACAGTGGCTGCTAGGTCCCCAGGGGCTGGCCTCCCTGAGGAGCCCCAGGCCATATTCTCCTTCCTTGGACCATAGAGGTCCCCTACTCTGCCTACTCTAGTTCTCTGCCCCTGCTGAGGAAAGCCCTGGGCACCTCCACCTCAGCCCGTCCTCCTCTCCTTCCTGATGGCTCCCTGCCTCTGCCGGGGGCCTTTCTCCGTGCCCTTGGCCTGGAGTACCAGCCACGACCACTGGAAGTCTCTCTCCTCAGGCAGGGACAGCCAGGGCACCTCTGCCAGGAAACCTTCTGGGGGCGGGGCATGCCTAGCAGGTCCCTCCTACCCTCACCCCTGGAGTCCCTTTCTACCTGAAGTGACAAGCATTTTTACAAGGGACTTGCACACTCACACAAAACAGCCAGGGGACAAGCATCCTGCACCCAGATGAGAGCACCCACCTGTGGCAGCTGGGTCTGTGACCGCAGCTCCTGACGAGGGCAGGTGGCAGAGCTCTGCGCTGTGAGGACTGCCTTCTGATGCTGTGCGAGCTGCTTCCTGTCTTGGTGCATGGACAGGTGAAAGTCCCTCAAGTGCTGGATTTCCCTCTGCACCAGCCAAAGAGGACAGGTCAGGCAGGCATCCCAGCCCACAGCAGCTCCCACATGGAGGGAGGGGGCAGGAATGGCCGGGGCACCTGGGGCACCCTGTCCTCACACTGCCAGCCTTGCATCCCCCTCACACGCCCCTTGCCAACCCTTCCTGATCAGCTTCTTGGCTGCAAGTTTGGCCAAGGTGGCACCAGCGGGAGGCAGGAGGGAAGCAGAGGGCTCAGCCTCCCTCTTCCTGGATTCTGGGCGCTGCCCCACCTCTGCCCCTTTATTAAACCTTCCCAAGCTCCAGGAAAGAGACACTACTGTTCAGGTGGGAAACTGAGGCCTTGAGATGCAGGGCCACTTGCCCAAGGCCACACCAGCAGGAGGCTGTGGCTGGCCTGGAGTCAGCATAGGGGCCTGCTCCGTTTCGGCCTTGTTGCCCCTCAAGCTATGGACTCTCTGGGGCACCACGGAAGGTGCCCCAGCTGTGGTGTTGGGTGGTCCCGTCCCCAGCCCCGAGGGGCAGGACACCTCCGTGTTACCCCGTCCGGGCCATACCTGCTCTTTCTCACGCCTGCTGAAGGCTCGCTGCGGCCTCTCCAACAGGGTTTTCTGCACTGCCTGGGGCCGCTTTCTCAAAGCCAGACACCTGGGAGAAGAGTGCCCCAATCTGGAGGATCTGTGCAAGTGGACATCCAAAGCCACAGACGGGGCCAGCCCAGGGTGGCCAAGTGCACCCGTATGCCCTTTTGCAGACCAGATGCTGGGACAAGTAGTTGTGCACAGCAGGTGTGAGGGTCTGGGGTAGTCCAGGCTGTTACTTTTCCCACCCCTCACTACCTCTTTGGGGTCTAAGATACAGAGGCTGGCCAATGGCAGCACCTCCCACCTGGGAACCCAGCACAGGCTGGTACTTCTCGGCAAAGGGAGGCAGGCCTCCACTGGGGGCAATGTCAAGAGGCTTCTGAATACATGCTTGCTGAGGAGGCCGTGCCGCTTCTTTTTTGAGGAAGGGCACAGGGCATTGAACTCAGGTACGGCCACTGAACAACATCCCCAGCCCCTTCCCCCCCCTTTTTTTGGTATTTTATCTAGACAGGGTCTCACTGAGTTGCTTAGAGCCTCGCTTTTGCTGAGGCTGGCTTTGAACTCACGATCCTCCTGCCTCCGCCTCCCTTATCCTCCTGAGCTGCTGGGATTACAGGCGTGAGCCACCACTTTTGGCACAAGGCTGTGCCACTTCTAAGAACGCTCCTTAAGAACATCATCTCTCGGGTGTTCCTTAGTAGGGAGAAGTGGACTAGCTGGAAGGCCCGGCAACTGCACCGGCCAAGGGAGAGACAGCTCTGGAAGCAGTCCCCCTGCGTGTTGAAGAATCACCTGGTGATTTGACATCTCAGATGAAAACTCCGCTCACAGTCTGTACGTGCAGCTTAAGTCCAGTGTTTCTGTGGCCACGCGTTTCCCTCAGCAACACCAGACAAGGGTCACTTGAAAACAGGCACAGGCCGTCTCCCAGGCGGGCTGCGAGGGGTATTCCCGTCTCTCTTGTTTGGGGTGCTTCACTGCCTTACCTAACACCTGCGCAGTGTTCCCCTACTGCCAGCTGGACCAGGCGGGGCCACGATGAGGGCGGGGCCCCCGGGAAGGCGGGGTCAACCCGAGGGCGGGACCTGCTGGGCGGGGTTTCGGGGCTGGGCCAGCCAAGCAGGCGCTCACCCTAACTCTTGCTTCATGCAAGCCAGTTGGGCGCGCTCCTTCTCCTCGAGGGCCATCTCGCGCAGGCGCTGCGACTCGGCCTGGTGCTGTGGGCACAGCTTCTCCTCCTGCAGGCTCTGCTCTAGCATCCCGACGGTGAAGAGGCTGAATGGTCTGGAAGCTGTGGCATGGGCGCTTCCGGGCCTCGAAACGTTCGGCTGGGCGAGGCAGATCGACGCAGCCACGTCACCGTCAAGCATCTAGGCCAGTCCTGGGACCGGTCTCCAGGAACGGTGCCTATCCCTGGGGAGGAGGCCACCGCCTCCGGGAAGCCCTCCGGGACTGGCTGCCGTGCTCATCCCGTTGCCATGCCCCTCTACCCTGAGAGGTGCCCCTCCCCACTGTGAGCTCTCTGAGGGCAGGTGGGGTCATCATCGTGGCCACGTGCCTGTCCCTGATCCAGGCGGTGCAGGTGCATTTGTTTGTGCTCTAGAGGGTTCCAGAAAGCACAGCCACCTGCCCTGAAATGTGCAAGCTGGGTGGGGAAGCACGCTGTTGCAAGGCCTGTCCCCACCTGTCATCCAGGGTGGAGGGCCCCGGCCGGGGAGGCTGTCAGCTGGAAGGGTGGGTGATGTGATGGCAGGGTGAACCCACCAGCAGGGCCCAGTGTAGACCCCAGTGCACTGATGTTCCCTGCCCGTGCCCCTCACACCCACTCTCCCTGTACCTGGTGGGTAGGGCTGTCCAGAGGGCAAAGCCTGGTCAAAGGCAGCTGGGAGGGGGCTGGGTCCGGCTTCCCCACCTCTGAGAGAGAGCAGGCAGTGGCTGGGTCAGTGCCCTGTCCAGGGCCTTCCTACAGGAGGGCCTCCCAAAGGTAGACTGGGCAGTTGGGTGGCCCACCCACCCCAACTTGCAACTTCACCAGCATCTCATAGGGCCACAGAAGGAAGCCGTGGCCAGCTTTTCCTGATGTGAAGTTCTGGGGTTTGATCCCCCAATTGAGGGAAACATCAGACCAAAAGTTGAAGAGGAGAGAGATGACAGCCCAGGCGCCTTGCTTTCACAGAAGGGGACACTGAGGCCAGAGGGGGATGGCTCCCAGGTCCAGCCCCAGCAGAGGTTCCTGGCTTAAGGAGCTGCCTGGCTGCTGACCTGTGCTGGCCATCCTTCTGTGCTGGGGATGGCAGAGAAAGGACCCTCCCTCTACTTTGAAAAGATCATTAGGGATTCTTGCTTCCCATCAGGAGACATGGGATTAGGTTTTGGATTTACCGTTCCATCTGAAACAACCAAAAAAGTCTACACGTTATGCTTGTTCACACACACGTGTGAGAGGACCGTGTTCCATGCGCTGAGTATCCGACAGCGGAGCACAGTGATCACTGGTAGAAAACAGGTGGCAAGGCCTCCATTGTCACATCGTAAGCCCTGGGAGTTTCCAAGCTGCAGGGAGGGAACCCAGCTGGCGGGACACCTGAGCAGAGGGGTGGAGCTGACCCTGGAGAGACCAGCGGCTGCCGTTGGTGGGATAGACTGCGAGGGGAAAACCTCGGGGGTCAAGAAGCAGCCAGGCTGAGGCGCAGCTAGTGGTGGAGCGCTTGCCTAGCCTGTGCAAGGCCTGAATTTGGTCCCCAGCACCAAAAATGAAATAAAAATAAAAGCAGCAGCAACCACAGGCCAAGGCATTCAGGAGGACCAGGAGACTGAGACCAGTCAGGCAAGGCGCTGGTGACACCTGGGCTCACTGGGCAGACAGAACTTTTTGGCCTTGGTTGTAGGAATAACCAGCTCCAGGCTGAGCACGGATCCGGGATTGCCTCATTAATTATGAACGCAAGGCCTGAGAGGCTCAGAGTAGTTCAGACAACTGCATTCCAGAGCAAAGCTTCTGAAAATGCGAGGAACACAGAACACCTAGACCCCACAAGGAAGCATGCGTGGTGTCCAGCAGTAAGCCATGCAGCAGGGGCACAGCCAAACCTGGCCCGGGCTTGCCAGTGTTGGACTGGCAGAGAGTAGACATAGTGCATATGTCTAAAAAGTTAAGTGGAGGGCTGGGGCTGGGGCTCGTGTGAGGTACGGGGTTTGATTCTCAGCACCGCACATGAATAAATAAAGGTCTATCAACAACTAAAAAAAAAAAGTTAAGTGGAATCAAGGAGGTCATGAAAAAAGAAAAGTTTCAAAGGAAGCTTTTACTTTTTTAAAATGTTTTTTTGTAGTTGTAGATGGACACAGTACCTCTGTTTTTTAAATTGTTTATTTATATGTGGTGCTGAGGATGGAACCCAGGGCCCCAGATGTGCGAGGCAAGCGCTCCACCACTGAGCCCCAGCCCCAGTCCTTCAAGGAGGCTTTTAGAGACAGAAACGATAGCTGTGGTCAGAGCCCTCGGTGGGGTCCAGGCAGATGGACACCAAGGACGCAGGCCTTAGGGAGAGGAGTGGAGGGATCAGGAGAAGCATTTGAAAAGCAGGACTGCAGGTTTTCGCCTGGGTCCAAGAGTCTCAACACACGCCTGGCACAAGAAACATGAGGAGAACCACACAAAGCACATCGCCACCCAAGTGCTCAAGACCTCAACAGACGCAGTGGCAGAGGAGAAGCAGAAGTAGTCACCTTCAGCCCAGCAAAGGCGCCAAGGACAATAGGCCGCGTCCTGCCCCCAGTGCTCCACCAGTGAGCTGCACCTCCAGCCCAGGCAAGGTCTTCAAAGTCCTGAGAAAAAGATGTGCACCCGACTCCACGGACAGCAGACCATCCGACAAATCCCGAGCCACAACAAAAGTGTCACACGTTGTCCCTGTCGACCTCACTGCCAGAGATGGTCTCCTTTCAGGCAGAAGGAAAGTAACAGCGGGTAGACATCCAGACCCACGCCAAGGAATGGGGACACCGGAGACCAACAGGACAACTGCGATTCAGAACCCACAACAGGGTCATCAACTGGAAATGAGATAACAGCAATGCGCTGTGGCGTTGGCGACGTATGTGGATGAAATGTTCGCCACTCCCAGCCTGAAGTGCAGCGAGAGCCCTGGCTGTGGCGAGGTGGAGGACCGTCGTCACCCGCAGGCAGAGCAGGTGTCCCATGGTTCCCCAAACCAGCACTCAAGCAGCAGGGAGCTACAGCTCGCAAGCCAACAGGAGAGACGAAATGGAATGATTTTGAAAACACTGTTTAATGCAAAAGGAGGCAGAAACAGCAGAGAAGAAAGTGAAGGACAGACAGCCCGCGCAGCACAGGCAGCAGGATGGGAACCAGAGCTGAGGAGCTGGGCGGTCACTTCCTCGGTGGGAGAGGAAGCAGGGCCGCGTTCACAGGAGGCAGGGTGTGAGTCCGCTGCCCGCAGGGAGCACTCGCAAAGCCGGGCAGCAGATTCGAGGTGAGGGATGGGAAGGAGGACCCAGGCCTAGCTAAAGCCCAGGGCCCCTCATGTCGCTGCAGGCTTCGGGGCAGAGGCCTTGGGGATGAGGAGGGGTCTCCTGTGGGGAGGGGACACCAGCAACCCTGAGTGTTTACATGCTAAACCACTAGAACTGCCAGGAGAACCGGACAGACCCCATCACGTCTCTGCTGCGTTTTCTCACCTGACAGAGCACCCTCAGGCGCAGTCAGAGCTCTTAGCTCTCCCCAGCCTTTGCCAGGCCACCTGGGCACCTGCGCAGGTCATGCGGGACACTCACCTGCAGAAGCTTCCTGGCCTGCCCCACTGGCTTGTCCTTCCTCAGGCACCTGGGGGCCCAGGGCGGCATCTCCACCCGGGGTCGAGGGTGCTCTGTCAGGTGAGAAAACGCAGCAGAGATGAGAGTCATCAGCCCCAGACCTGCAGTGGGTGCCCTGGCCCGTCCCACAGGTTGGGAGGGCACTGTCCGAGCCTCAGCCTCACCTGGTTGAGGGCGAGGCTGGGCCACATAATGTCTGTGGCTCTGAGTCCCCAGAGATCTGCAGCTGCTCCAGCTTTGAAGCCGTCCCTGGCCTGGGCTGGGCTGAGTCTTTCTCCATCAGCCCCTGTGAGGACAGGGAGGGGGTGCAGCGCCCAGGTCAGGCCCCAGAGCCACAACCTCGCATGTCCATGGCCTCACGGCCTGCTTGTCCATCCTCCAGTGGAGGTCCAGCCTTCTCCTGTCCCCATAGGGGTGGAGGAGTGGCGTGCTCAGCAGATGCAGAGCAAGACCAGGGCTGGGGGGGGGGCAGCCACAGCCAAAGGGGTGGGTCTGGGGCGTGGCACCAGGCTCTGTGGACCAGGAGGGAACCGGCCCTGAACCCCGTGACTGTGATGCCAGAGTGCAGAGGAGGGAGGAGGAGAAGGGGCAGAGGGGACAGGGCCAGGTGCCTGTGCAAACTTACACCCACGTGCACACACCTCTGGTTCTGCTACTCTTCCTGGAACCCCCCCCAAAAAGTACTGAGCGTGCCTCCCACTAACAGTCCCTGGACACTGACAGCCAAGAATGAGCCGCTTCCTGGAAGGCTGTCACATCCAGCCAGGTCATGGCCATGGGCTGGGTCAGCGTCCCACTGGCCCGAGTACCAGCTTCCCTTTCACAGGGCAGGTGCTGAGCTGCCTGGGCTACAAGTGCTGCCTGTCTGGTGGGGTGACGTGAGTCTGGGGTGGATGGCTGCCAGAGTCCCTGCCTTCTCCTGAGAGTCCTGCTTGGGGTTTGCACACGGCACACACCTCAGGTCATGAACTCTGGGCTCCAGCAGGGAGCCCTTGGCCTGGGTGCCTAGCAATCCCGGAACGTGGACAGGTGGGTGGCTGGATGGCCATCTGTGACCCAGCTGTGGTCCCACCACGGTCCCCTCAGTGTAGGCGCCCAGGATCCAAGTGGCCAGGTGTGTGGTTCTCAGCTGAGCCCCCCCCCCGCCTCTGCAGCACCGTGGGCAAAGGCAGGGCCCCGGTTCCCAGTCAGTCTCTCTCTCTACTCAGCCCGTGGCCCTGCACCAAGAGCGGCATCTGGTTTAGAAGGGCCTTGGGCTGGGATTGCAGGGGCAGCACAGGGGACCAGGGAGGGGTGGCTGCTGACCTTGAGCTGGTGTTTGAAGAGCAGCTCGTCCAGGGCCATCTGCGTCTCCCAGACTTCATGTTCTGCCTGCTGCTGCAGAAGGGCCAGTCCCTGCGCCTGCTTCTGCTGGTTCAGCTGCATGAGAGCCCAGGCCTTAGGGTTCCTGGGCCGGCCACGCCCCGCTGAGGACTGGACTCATCCTCAGAGGATCACCCCTGCGGCTCCCAAGCCTGGGCAGGGCCTGTGCCTCCAGACAACCCGACTGCCCTCCCCATCCTGGCCTGGGAAGGCCAGGCACCCTGGTCAGCCTGTCTCCCCCCACCGCCAAGCCCCATTCCCTGGCACTGGGCGCATGGCAGGTAACAGAGGACCTCCCTGTTTCTAAGTCCTACAATTCTGCTCAGCTCAGGGAAAAAGGCTGGTTCTAGCTTATCCCCAAACAGGAGAGGCCTAAGGGGACACATTGTCATTCGGCTGACATCATGGGGGTGGGACATACCTTCAGTGACTCAAGAAAGCTTGAGGACTTCTGCTCCAAGTCAGCCAGGTGCCCGCTATGTGGGTCTCCAGCATGCAGGCCCCCAGGCTCCTGCTGACCTGTGGACCATGGAGGAGGGGGCAGCTGAGCACCAGGGAACGCTCTTGGCCTCTTTCTCCTCTGGGCAGCCTCAGTGCTCCACGGCAGCCTCTCAACCTGTAGGGAAACTGAGGTACAGAGGCCAGGAGGGCAGGTGCCCAACTCCAGGGGCTGGTTGGCATCGACCCCATGAAGAAGAGCTCCTTCTTCCTTCCTCACAGCCCCACAGGAGGACACAGACAACTGCGGCACCGTCTGTCCCCAGGCTGGCTCTGCCTAACCCCGACCATAATTCCCTCCAATGACAAACAAAAACCCCTCAACAAACAAACAAAACCCCACAAATGCCCAACAGGCCATTTGCAGAGACCATAGGAGCTACCAGACAGACCTGGGTCAAGCACTTGCTGGGGAATCTCAAATCACTGCCAGGAACCTTGTGGGGCCACGGAGCTCTCTACTTCCCTGGCACGAGGCCCCAAGATGGTACAACAAATGCCCAACAGTGTCCATATGGAGAAGAATGAGAATAGACCCTTGTCTCTAACTCTGTGCAAAAGTCAACTCAAAATGGATCAAAGACCTGGGAATCAGACCAGAAACCATGCAACTCCTGGAAGAAAATGTAGCAACATTCCAGCATTTAGGCACAGGCAACGGCTTCTCCATAGGACCCCTCAGCTCAGGAAATGATGCCAGAGTTAATAGACGGGATGGCATCAAATTAAAAATCTTCTGCACAGCCAAGGAAACAGGAACGTGAAGAGTGAACCCACAGAATGGGAGAAAATCTTTGTTAGCTGCTCTTCTGACAGAGGACTAATATTCATATTATATAAAGAGCTCAAAAAACTTTACACCAAAACCCCCAAATAACCCAATTAATAAATGGGCAAACGAATCAAACAGACATTCTCAAAAAAAGAAATACCAATGACCAATAATTGCTGATGATGTTGAACATTTTTTCAACATCATTAGCCATTAGGGAAGTGCAAATCAGAGCTACAGAGATTCCATCTCACTCTAATCAGAATGACCGTCATCAAGAATACAAGCAAGGGGCTGGGGATGTGGCTCAAGCGGTAGCGCGCTCGCCTGGCATGCGTGCGGCCCGGGTTCGATCCTCAGCACCACGTACAAACAAAGATGTTGTGTCAGCCGAGAACTAAAAAATAAATATTAAAAAATTCTCTCTCTCTCTCTCTCTCTCTCTCTCTCCCCCACTCTCTCTTTGAAAAAAAAAAAAAAAAAAAAAAAAAAAAGAATACAAGCAAGAATCAATGCAAGAGGAGGAGGAGGAAAAGAAATTCTTTTACCCTGTTGGTGGGGATTGTAAATTAGTTCAATCACTATGGAAATCATTGTGGAGGGTCCTCAGAAGACTAGCCCAGACCCACCATGTGGAGGAAGTGGAAGATGGGGCGGATCTCATGAAAAGCCAAGGAAATCAGTGGAGGGGAGGGACCACGGGGTGGGACGCAGGGAGGGAGGGGGAAGTGCTGGGGGGTGATACTGACCACATTGTACTGTTCTGTTGTGTGCTGTGTGCAGGTGCAAATCTGTAACAACAGATCCCAACCACCAATGAAAAGTGTGGGAAAAACCCTCCACAAACAAACAAGACCCCACCAATGCCCAACAGGCCAATGAAGACAACCAGGAGGGTGTACGAACACAGGGGCAAGTCCTAGGTTCTTCTTGGGATTTCCCAGATTGTCCCAGAGTGTGGGCCTCCCCCTTGGTTATGAAGTCCCCAGAGGCAGCAGAGGCGCTTTTCTCTTTCTGGTGGTCCCCAGGGACCAGCCCTACTGTGTGCCATTGGTGCTCCTGCCTCACAGAGGCACAGCCAGGAGGAGTCCCACTTGGGCTTCCCACAGTCTGCCCCTGCCTTGCCATGGGCCTGGGTCCTGGTGAGAGCTGGCAGAGGCCATGGGACAGCCAGCCCAGTCCTGGGCTCAGACCCTCTGGTCTGGATGATGGAACCCGCCTGCTGGCTGCCGATGAGCTCGTCATTGCTGGTGGGATCCCTGCCACCTGCCCAGAGAACACGGTCTTCCTGCAGACTGCAGCTCGGCTTCTTAGACCTCGAGCAGTTGAAGTGCCGCAAACAGTTATGCCAGTTCCTGAGCATCGCCGTAGCCGCAGAAAGGGACCATGTGGGAAGTGGGATGCTCCCCAGTGGCCCCCTAACTGGCCACAATACGCAGTGAAGACACTTGCAAACTTCTGGTTTAGGTGTCGGTGTCTACTTTGAGCTACAATTCCTTTGCAAAAGAAGATTTCATGTCCTTTGTCTGGGGTCCCCAAGGGAAGCTGGAGCTAGAGAAGGTGTCCAACCTCCAGCCACCCTCCTGCAGGGACCTGGAGCTTCAGAGGCCCCAGTCCCCCGGGGTCTCCCAGCCACATGGGAGGGGCAGCTCCTGTCACCTCTGGCCATGTCCATACCCCTAATAAATCACTGGGGAGACTTGGCTGCATGCCTCTGAGATCTGAACCATGATCCAGGAGAAAGTGAGCTGTCCCTGAGCAGGACAGCCCCCTCAGTAAGCAGAGGATGACCTCGGCCTCCACCTCCATCTCCTGCTGTTGGACAGGGGGCAAGGAGTTGGGAGAACACACCCCACCCACTGCCCAGTGCCTGGTCACCCGAGGATCAGTGGGGTGGCTTCGTGAGGGCTCCACACTGGCACTTCTGCTGCTGCTGCTCAGCATGACCATGACGATTGGGCATGAGCTCAGTCCTGGGGCCTGGATCCAGGGGTCACAGCCCCCCAAAGAGCTGGCAAGATGCCCTGCCCTCAGGCAGAGACCCACAGCATCTCGGAGCTGAGCCAGAGGCAGCCAAACTGCTGTTCACATTTAAGCTTAAAGGAAACAGGATGTCAAATTCCACTCTCCAGTCACACTCCAAGATCCCAGGGGCTTGACTGTCACGTGAGGCTGGTGGCTGACAGGTTCTCCCTCCTTGCAGGAGGTTCTATTGTGCAGCGAGGTCGAGGTTGGAGTCTACAAAGTTCCACTAGACAGCTCTGGTCTGGGGGAGTCTAGAAAGTTCCCTCGGGCAGTCTTGGTTCCAATGGTAAGAGCTAGAGCTGAGGGACTCCAAGTGACCCACAGGGCTGCCGACACCTTCTTCCCAGGCATGGTGAATGAGGTGGAGGCGTGAGTCAGAGGGCCACTTGCTCATGGGCCTAATCCTGATCTTACCCCTTGGAAGATCCTGGCCAGGAAGTGGCCACCTACTGTGGTCAGGAATTTCCCCTGACCCTCACACAAAGGCCAACCTCTATTCAGCCACTTAGAGAGGACAATACATAAATCCAGCAAAGGCTGGACAGAGCGCTGGTCCTGACCTACCCCTGGGTTCCTGGGCAGCTCACTGCCACTTCAGGCCACACTCTGGTTTGAATGTCCCCTCCAACACTCATGTTGACATCTAATTGCTGTGACAGCAGCATTAGGAGCTGATCAGTCCTCAGGACTCCACCCTCATGAACGGATTAACGAGGAGAGTGTCCACCGTGGAAGGTGGGTTCAGCCCCTTCCTCCTCTCGGCCGCTCTCCTCCGCCACGGGACAGCTCAGCAAGGAAGCCCTCACAGGCTGGCACTTTGCTCTTAACCTCCGGCCTCCAGAACACGAGGCTCTAAGTTCTGTTTCCTCATAAATCACCCCACCTTGGACTTTCTGTTAGAGAAGCCAAATAGACCAGACAGGTGGGAGGTGGGCTGGGTCCTCCTGGCTGTGGACCCGTGTCCACGGCTCCCTGCCCCTGGGTCTCAAAGCCCAGAATCCCAGGCACCGTGTGTTCTGACTGGCTCATCTTCTTATGCCTGTGTCCCCAAAATGCAAGCATCATGAGGGCAGGGCTCGGGTGCCAGTAGGTGCCAGACACCAGGATGCTCGGGGACAGTATGGAGGAGCAGTAACCCTGGAGACCACAAGGAGCTTTGGAAACTTGGAGCCCAGGAGCATCAGCAACGTTGGCCTGAGGACCAGGTGCCCCCGCCCCAGGCTGAGAGGTCCCCCAGAGCCGAGGGCCTGCACAAGCACACACAGCCAACACACTCTCCACAGCCCTCCGCCAGTCCACAGAAGAACGGGCCTGCACGTCCTCTAGGCCCACAGAGGACACACTTCCCACCTCACTGGGAAGCCTCAGTGGGATGGGTCTGGCCCGTGGGGGTGGCTCTGAGCCTGGGTCTGAGACCCCCTCCACCCAGTTACTAGCCCTGCAGGGGACGCCTGGGGCTCTGCTGTGCCCGGGGCTTTCTCAGGCCACTGGGCCTCACAGGCCTCACTGCCCAACCAAAAGGTGGGCGAGGTGTGGCCGCCACTGCTCTGGTTGAGGGCCGATTGTGCCCGCCTGCCCGCCTCTCACAGCAGACATGACCATGCTTCACCACCATGTCCAAACCCTGTTCTTTTGAGGCAAGTCAGGGGCCAACCAGCCATGAAAGCCTGCTCGGAGTCAGCACGCGGCCCCACCTGCCCAGGCGGGCCAGAGGGCTCCCAGCACACAGCCCCGGCTGCTGCTGGGACCAAGTCAGGGTGTGGGGCAGGCACCCCAACCCCCTCCTAGGCACCAGCTTTTCATTCCTGAGTGCTGGGTGCCTCAGGAAGCTGCCCGCAGGGACCCAGGAGCATGGCCAGGAAGCCAGCTCTTGGGCTGTCATCCCCGACACTGGTCACAGCAGGCGTGACAGGAGCACAGAGCAGGCAGCGGCCCGGAAGCCTCCAAAACACTTTAATGCTGAAGGGTGGGTGCTGTCCTCATGGAAGAGGGTCTCCCACCCCACAGGATGTGGAGGGGGTCCCTGGTGGCCACCCCTGGCCACCCGGCCAGCTATCCCAGGACCCGTCTGCAGGCTCGCCCTTACCGCAGCTCCGGGTGCTCCAGGGCATTACCAAGCCTGGCCCTCTGGCCACCGGCACGTCCTCCAGACAAAGGGAGCTGCAGGTGGGGTCCCGTGCCGGCACCCTGCGCGAGCTGGGAGGCAGACAAGCGTGGGCGTGAGCGAGGTCCGGCTGCTGGGGGCAGCACAGGGGACTGGGGCCTGGCAGGCAACCCCTCACTTGGCTGAATGTGGGCTCCCAAGGCCCTCAGCAGCCCTTGGAACCACAGTGTGTCCAGGGCGGGATGGAGGGCAGAGCCTTGGAAGGCCCGGGCCTGTGACCTGCAGCGCAATGGTGGCACCACATGTGCCTGGCCCCCAGCATGGGCAAGGCACGGGGTCTGCAGCACCCAGCAGGAGCGCAGGTGACCACCTCCAGGCACCGTGGCAGAGGCCCCCTTTGCCAGAGTGGCCATCCAGTCACCTCTTCCAGTTAACAAGGGCACTTCCATGAGGCCCAGGGCAGACGGGGGCCACCCATCAACGCTGACCCCTCATGCTAGGCCCAGCCATTCTCATGGCTGGGATGGGTTCATCTAGGAGTGCTCTGGCAAGACCCAGGAGGCAGGCCCGCTGGCCTCAGAGCGGCCCTCCCTCAGGCAGCCAGCAAGCTGTGCCAAGGTTAGGAGCCAGGCGAGCCCCTGGGCCTTCCCGGGGTCAGCGGCCACGCAGGGAGGGACGCCCTCGAGCGCTGGCCGCGGCTGTTGGGATTAGAGTGTGTGGGGCACAGTGAGTGTGTACGTGGCACGTGCAGAGCGTGGCTTGAGAGAGCGTGGTTGAGCACAGCCCACCTGGCCCGGTGCTCCTCAGGCACCATCTGTCCCTGGCACAGTGACAGAGTTCGCCCACACCTGTGGCCATGGAGACCGGCGTGTGGCATGTCCTTCTCTAGGGGTCAGCAGGTGTATATCTCACATGGACTGTGGGCCAGTCCCGTGCAGGAATAAGGTGGTGACCCCATGCCAGCCCCTGCCCCAGTTCGAGGCCTCTGAGGCAGGGGGCTGTGTGTTGAGGCCACAGGGCTACAAGGCACCCTGGGCGCATGCTGCCAATGGTCTCAGCCCTTGCTGGCCATTGAGCACTGGGGTCCCCGTGAGGCCAAGGAGACAGTGCCAGCCTGACTCCGGGCAGCAGACCAGCACCTGGACGCAGTGAACCTGGGGCTCCAAGGGGAAGGGCAAGCCAGGGAGGGGAGCGCGGCCCGGTGTTGTGGAGGTGGCAGGCCTGTGGTCCCATACACACCCTGCACATCCTGGGCAGTGCTCTTTGGAAGGGACAGGAGTGCCCAGCTGGCCACTGAGCTGTCCCTAATCCCCGCTCTCCCAGGGCGCCTTCTGGGGCACAGATCCTAGATATGGTTCCTGCCTCTTCCTGTTTCTCCTCAGATGACTGGGCAGGGGGCAGGGGTCACAGTGCCCAGTGCCCGCCCTGGGCAGGGGTCTGGGCCACTCCTCTACCCTCTGGCCCCTTTGTGGCTGTGCTAGGAACAGCCAACCCTTCTGGGCCTGGGTCTGAGTGCCTGAGGACAGACCTAGCTTGTCCATCTTGGAGCCTGGGGCACTGAAATTAACTTCTCCAAAAATTCTATGCTCGGGTTCCAGCCCACCCCCTTCTCAACAGCTTGGGGAGCTGGAGGGGCCGGTATCAGAGGAGAAGCCACCCCTTTGCTGCCCCCTGCTGGCCTCAAGATTCCGTGAGAATACAAGCCCAAATCACCCGCCATCACCAGCCCATCACCCCGCGGGGCTGGGACGAGGAGGCACAGGTGAATTTCCGGGGAGGGGGGTGGGCAGAGCAGGCCTCAGGGGGAAGGGTCCCTCCCAATAGGAAAGGGCAGGGGAGGGTACCTCAGCACCCTCACTTTCCAGAGCACTGGGGGTAGGGAGCAGACTGCTCAAGGTCAAGGGACAGAGCTGGGACCTTAACCTGCCCCTTGTCCATGGGCAGCTCACCAGGAGGGGGCGTCAGGTTCTTCCCAGCAGCACCCTTTCGGTGACTGTGGCCCCACCCATCACCCCGTGGCGGCTGCTCCACATCCTCAGCCCTCCTGGTGTGCAGGGGCAGCCCCCCAGGCCCACTGACTTAGCTGCCAAGGTCGCTGGTGTGACACAGCCCTGCTGTGGGGACTGGGCGGAGGCCGGGTGTTCCTGGTGGACTCTGGCTGAGGGGGCATGCAGGATGCCCAGGCCACCGCCGTCCTCCTCCAGAACTCCCGGCCTGCAGCCCCGTCTTTCTGGTAGTGGCTCTACCTTTGGAATCCAGGGTCCTGGGCTCCCTGGGGAGGGGCTGCTCAGGCCAGGCTGGGGTCCCCTGACCAGGGGCTTTGTTCGGTTTGAAGACAAACCAGGGGTGAAGGGAGATTTTTTGGAGTGGCAGAGGAGAGTTTTCAGAAGAAAGGGCCCTGCCTGGTCCATGGGCCCTGGGGTAGGTCTCGAGGCCATAGCCATGAGGAGAGCTGAGGTATGCACAGGCACAGCCATCTTGTACCCAACTATGTCATACCAGATGGCCCCTCAAGGCCCTCAAGGGACTGAAGCTTCTTCCTTGGCCCTGCTGCAGCCTGGGACTCAATGGGGCAGCAGGGACCCCTCCTAAGCTTAAGTGGGAGGGGGTCTGGGGGCACAGAGCAGGTACCATGTCCCCACAGATGGGACTTCAAATGCACCTTGTGACCTGGACCTAGAGAAGGCTACGGGCCACAGTTGGGGGTGGGTGGAAGAAGGGCAAAGGTCCAAGTGGTCCTAGAACTGAGACGTGGGGTGTGGGCCCTGGACCAGTGAAGGGAGGCCCTGCTCAGAGGCCCCGACAAGGCCAACTGCCAACAGCCAACAAAAGAGCCAAGGTGACGTGTCTCCCGAGGGTCAGAGCAGCACAAAGGGAGTTTGTGGGCTCTTGACTGCCCAGGGCAGGGCTTGGCTTAGGGACCCACTGCCAGCTGCCTGGCCAGAGCTGTCCAGAGAGCCACCCCATGGCGCGGACCAGCATCGGAGCCAGCATGACTTGGTCCACCTCCTGGGAGCTGTGCCCTCCCTGCCCAGCCTGGCTGCACCCAGCTACCTGGCCTTGGCCCCTCGACCAGCTCCAGGGGCACTTGCCAAGGGAGCTCTCGGGGCTTACCTCCCTAAGGGGGCACCAAGGGACCTGAAGGGATCCGAATCTCTCTGCAGCCTCTTCTCCAGCTCCCAGAGTCTCTGTTGCACACCTTTGAAAGAGGCACATGTCATGGCAGGGAATCAGCGGGACAAGGAGCTGGAGGTTAGCGGGGACAGGGACGCCCTGGCAGGGACGCGCGGGCACATTTCGCAGTGGGCCTCAATGAGCTGCAGTGCCCACCTAGCCTTCAGGCCCCTGGAGACAGGCAGGCCAGGGAGTGGAGGGCACACGGGCAGTGCAGCAGCCTCACCCCTTCTTCAACCTGTCTTCAGACAAGACGGGGAGGGCAACTACACCATGTGCCACTCCAGGAGGGCAGCTACTCTACCCTGCCCACCCTGGACAACGCCTAGCTCCGGCCTCCTCTCCCTGCTTCCAGAGGGGAAACCGACTGGTAATGGGGTCCTGTGCTCCCACTCATGGGACCTCCTGGCCACTCACTGGCCATTGGGCCCAAGGCCCCAGTCGTACCTTGGGTCTGGCTCTGGTGGCGGGCCCTTGGGCTGACGCTTTGTGTCCCCCAGCTCGGGCTCCACAGCTCTGGGTCATCATTAAGGAAGCAGGAGGAGGGGATGAGGGGCTTGGCCTGCAGGCCAGCCCAGTCCTGGGGTGTCCCTGTTTCTCTGTTGGGCATCAAGGCACTGGGGCAGGCCGTGGCAGTGAGTGTGAGGGCAGCAGGTGCTGAGCTGGGACCCACGGGTGGCCAGTCCAGGGCAGTGTCCGAGGCCTCTGCCCCACGCAGCTTGGTGGTCAGGATGTCGATGCGCTGCTTGAGCACGTTGGCCATGGTCTCCAAGGCCTGCAGCCGGGCCTGCTTGTACTGGAACTGCAGGGGGCCCGAGGAGCCCAGCCGGTCTGCCTCTTGTGGGTCCAGGGAGACGCAGAGCCCCCGGGAGAGGTCCTGGAGGTGCAGGGGGCCCAGGGAGGAAGCGGTGGACAGCAGCAGCGGGGTACCGGTTCCGGTCTCCAGGGTCTCAGTGTGGTCCCAGGCTCTGTTCAAACACAGACAGAAGCTGCAGGGAAGAGAAGAGCAGGCGCTCAGTCCCCGCAGGGCTGCGTCGCTTGGCATGTGCAGAATGGCCGTGTGCAGAACGGCAGGGAGGAGTGACCGGTGGCTCAGCAGAGCCCTGTCTGTCACAGAGGCCAGAGAGGCTCCGGCCTCCGCAGGCAGCTGGCCTGCGGCTGTTTAACAGAAAGAAGGGGGCCTGGCTGTGGCCTGGGAGGGGGCAGGGACATCCACAGGCCTCTGGCTTTAACACCATGTTGCCACCGTGTGGCAGAAAACCCGTGCTGGGTGAAAGCAGAGGAATCAAGGACTGTGAGCCGCCACTCCCATACCCGGGCGCGGTGGTGTCTGTGTCCACCAGCAGACGAGGCGGGACGGCAGAGCAGGACGGGGGCACGTTACTCAGCAGGAAACAGGAAATTGTGTCAGCAGCTGTGGTGGGGCTTGGGCCACCAAGCTGGGCTGCTGGACATCACAGAAGGTAATGAAGGCAGACCCCACTTAGGGGAGGCCCAGCATCCTGGAATCCAGACACAGAACCAAGGGTAGACAGGGACAGGCTGGCCTGGGGCGTCTGTCACGTGGGGCGGCGGCCACGGCAGGACTGTAGTGTGGACCTACTAGTGCCACAGGGGCCACACACTTGGACGAGGTGGGGAAGGGTGTCGCTGGTGCCTCGCGAGGGCACCGTGTGCCGTGGCGCCCTGGGCGACTAGCTGAGGATGCCGCTCTGCGCACTGAGGAAGGGCTGCGGGAGCCGCCCAAAGTGGAGATGGCCTGACTGAAACCTCCTGTGACACACCTGGGTGTCAGACGTCACACCGTGGCCCCTCCGTGGGCACGACCTCTGCTTTCCTGCTTCAGTTATAAATAAATCTAGCATAAAATAAAATCCAGATGGATTAAGGATCACAAAACATGGCTAAGGGCTGGGGCTGGGCTCCGTGGCAGAGCACTTGCCTAGCGTGCGAGAGGCCCTGGGCTCGATCCTCAGCATCATATAAATATTAACATATAAGTAAAGGCATTCTGTCCATCTACAACCACAAAAAAAATTAAAAACCTGGCTAAGATGGTGAATTTTGTTATGCTTGACACATTTTTTAAAAAGTGGAAATAGCAAAGGGCAAGGAGACAGTGAGTGAGGAGGACCCACAGCCCCCCACCAGTGGGACAGACCTCCACAGCACCATGTGGCACAGGAGCCTGACAGGCAGCCAGGGAGGGACTGCCCTAGGGTACAGGGTCTGGGTGGAATGGAGTCCTCTCTCCCTGGAACCAGTGTCCGTTTAAAGGTTTACATATGCAGACCCCTGGGCACCATGGGCCCTGAGTTCAGGGAGGTAGTCCAGAAAAGACCAGATACGGAGCCAGAGGAGCAGCCAGGGCACGAGGAAGGGTGTCCAGCCAAGGAAAGGGGGCTGGGGCCATCCTGGAGCCCCTCCCAACACCAGCTGCCAAAGTGTCCCCTGAAAACACAGGGCAGGGTGCTCCTGGCTGCAGCACCTCAAGGGGAAGCCCTGAGCCCAGCCTCCAGCCAGATCCAGCTGCCCACCTGGGCCCACCCACGGCAGGTGACCAGAATGAGGCTGGGCCAGGCAGAGCTCACTGCAGAGCCCAGGGGGCCTTTCCCAGGCAAGAGCCAGAAGCAAGCCCCCTCCCCGGCTCCCCAACAGGGTGGGGAGGGCCTGCAGAGGTCCCCACTGGCTCCCAAACAGCTCAGGGGTGGAGAGTGCCCCGGTTGGAGTAAAGCACAGGATGGTGAAGACAAAACAAGCGGAAAAAAGAAACGAGCCAGGCAGGGGCGCACTCCTGTGATCCCAGCAGCTCAGGAGGCCGAAGCAGGAGGATGGGGAGTTCAAAGCCTACCCCAGGAACGTCGCAAGGCCCTAAGCAATTTAGCAAGACCCTGTCTCAAAAACAAAAAATAAAAAGGGCCGGGGATGTGGCTCAGTGGTAGAGCGCCCTTGGGTTCAATGCCCAGTACCAAAAAAGAAAGGGGAGGGGGACCAGACAATGTGCACTGGCCTGTGTGGGAAAGGGGGCTTTCTGCACGCAGTTCCACCAGGTGGGCTGGGGCTGGGGCTCAGGGGTGGGGCGCCTGTCATACTTCCAAACTCATGACCCCTAATGTTGAATCCCCAAAGAGCAAAATTCCTAAGGTCTACAATCTCAACTCTGAAAGATTAAAAGGATCGTGAATGTTGAAATCCTGAAGGCTGGAATTCTGAACACGGCGATCCCCACGCCAGGCGGCTCCAGAGGATCAGCCTGCTTGCCATGGTCAGCAGGCAGAATAGGGACGAGGGGAGCCTGGATGCCCGGGGCAGGGTGCCTCCCGAGGCGAGCAAGAGCTCAGAGGGCTGGGACCCCCGTGTGGAAATGAGCATCTCCCAGGAGACAGAGGAAGAAGGCAGCCCCGTCGCCATGCAAGATTTGGAACATGGTCTGCGGACCACCTCCTCCAACTGCCAAGCCCCTCCCTGGAAAGCACTTTTTCACACATCAGATTTCCTATTTAGTTTAGCTTTTTTTTTTTTTTTTTTGCCTCTTTTCTTAGTTTTTTCCCCGCTATTTTAAATTGCCGGCATTATTTTTTGCAGTTTGCTATGAGATGCATTTCATCTGCATTCGTGTCGGGGTCCTGAACAGAAAGCCCTTGAGACTCCTGAATTCCGATTGGCTTTGTGTACCTCGTGCCACTGTGACTCCAGCAGAGAGCCTCACTCCACGCTGGCCTGTGCCTGAGCTTCTTGCATGCAGGTAAAGAGGTTCAAACAGCACCTTTGGCAACGTCCACTTGTGTGAGAGAAAATTTCCCGAGAGCTAGCTTGCCGGGGTCCCTCTGTGCAGTGGTGACCCATTGCAGCAAAACAGGTTGTCCATCACCATATTTCCGATGACCACAGGATTTTTGTCATTTTCTTGCTGTCCTGGGGATGGAACCCAGGGCCTCGTACATGCTAGGCAAGTGCTCCATCGCTGAGCCGCAACCCAGCACTTTTTACTTTGAGACAGGGCCTTGCTAAGTTGCACAGGCTAGCCTGGAACTTGGGGTCCTCCTGCCTCAGCTTCCTGAGTAGCTGGATCACAAGTGTGGCCACCACACCTGGCTCCCAGATGACTGAAGCTATAAAGCTGGGCATACACAATTACCAACCACAGGGCCATGTTTTGACATGTCTTTATGAATTCGGTTCATCTGCTCCTAACTGAAAAACCCATGTAACCGTCAGTAGCAGAGCTGAGTGCTCGTGCTTGCGTAATCACCTACATTGTGACTGACTGCTTTATCCGGTAAGTCGCCACCAAGTGTCCTGTCAGGCTTTTATGTTTCTCCAATAAATCCCCCTCTGAAAATATATGTCTTTGAAATAATTTTTAAATTATTTTTTACAGGATTATATTTTCAGGATTTACATCTTTCAGACTGGTGATTTTAGAGACTTTAAAGATTTTGCTGTTTTGGGATTTCAACATTTGGAACTATGGAGTTTAGCACTGTGTCTTTTGGGATCAGGGCTCAAGCCTGCAGGTGCTCACAGGAGGAACAAAGGCAGGTATGTGAGCTGGCCCAGCAGCCATGGCCACAGCGGTTAGCCACGGGAGCTGGAAGGCAGGGCAGCCCAGTGTCCACGGACAGGGAAGCCAATTGGTGTGGACGGAGCAATATGGTGTGAAGCCCTGCTTCACATCGAACGAGGTGGGTGTGAGGCCCTGACATGCAGTGAGAAGCCGGGGCCATTACCTTACGGAGCCGTTATTACGAAATGTTGCTAGGGGCAAATCCATGGCCAGAGTAAACTAAGAGCTGCTCTCCCGGGAGAGTGGGTGGAGTGACAGCCGGGGGTGGTCTCCTCTGGGGTGACTGTCCCAGAGCAGCTGTCCGTCAGAGGGCTCTGAGCTGTGCCCTTGAGCATGGACGATGTGGGTCCCACATGCTCCTCTGACCTCCGAGAAAACACTGGAGTGACCAGCTGCTCCCTGGACTGGAGCCCCGGCAGCCGAGCACAGGTCCCAGGAGCTTCACCATGATGGCAGCGTGGGGGCCCCTGGATTTGTCCTTTGCCCTGTCTGCCACCACAGCCATGCCCAGAAACAGCAGCCCCCACGTTGTACCCACCTGCCCGGAGCCTCTTGGGCCCCCAGCACCTTGCCAGATGTCACCTTGTTCCACTGAAGCACAGGAGATGCCAGGTTCCCAGGGGCTTCCAGGCCCTAAAGAAGAAGGGGCAGTTAGAGCCCCCCAGCAGAAGACCCCACAGCCCATGTCTCGGCCTCAGATCTGGGCCCCAACCTCCACCAGGCCTCAGGCTGGATTCTGAAGAGTCCTGCAGGGGGGTCTCACTTCAGGGGCTGGGATGGAGGCAGCACGGTCCTCCCAGAGCACACTTGGGCTGGAAGCCCACAGCCTTGCGGGAGCCCAGCAGCAGGGAATCGGGCTCCACCCCCAGCCCCCAGCCCCAGACAAAGGTGCCCAGGTCTGGGCCTCTCCTCTGTGGAGTCACCCAGGGCAAGGCTTGTGAATGCCCTGGTTTCCTAACGAGTCAGGGCGAAGCTGCTGCAGCCAGAGCTGCCACAGCCCCAGTGGACACATGTCAGTGGACACAGGTGGCCAGGGAAGCAGCTGAGGTCCTCAGGCTCAGAGGCTGAGCTGAGTGCCCCCTTGCCCCTCCTGCACATACCCCGGACCTCGCAGAACTGGGCACAAAGGTGACGATGCCAGGGTTGGTCTGGGAGACCACGGGGACGGCCTTGCCCAGCACCGCCTCCCTCTGCTTCCGGTAGACCTCCTGCAGCCTGTGGTTCCTCAGCTCCAGAGTGCGCATAGCCACGGCCTTCCGTTCCAGGGCCTGCTGCCGCCGGGCCTGGGCCTTCTGGCGCATGAAGTCCCGTAAGGACTCCGAGCTGTGCGGCTGGCACAGGGGCGCCCGGAGCCGTGGGCAGGACCCAGATGAGCTTGAATCTTGCTCCTTCCCCAAGAGGTTCTGAGGGTGGCCCTGGCTGGGCCTCGACCAGGCCTGCTTGGTTCCCAAAGAGTGGGGGACAGCGGCTCTGAGCTTACTGGGGGGGGCAGTCCTTTGCACAAAGGAGCTGCTCCAGGGCCGTTGGGGGACAGAGTGTGGCCTCTCCAGAGAGCTCCAGGGTCTGGAGACAGCGGGCTCCAAGTCTTCACAGGCCGCCCAGGCCCTCTGATGACAGGTCTGTCCACCAGAGGTGCTCCAGGGCCGCCGTGAGAAAGTGTCCAGCTTGTCGGGGTTTTTTCTTGACCTCTGGAAAGGGGGGTCTTGTCCTTGGGTCACCCAGGCCCTCTGTGGGTAGGACTCCCACTTGGCTAAGGTGTGCCAGGGCTGCTGGATGCAGGAACTGCTGGGCCTCTCTAAAGAGGAGCACTTCCCCTCTGTCATGGCCCAAGAGCCCTTGGAGAAGGAGCCCTGCACATCCCGGGAGCCGGGGGGGTCCCGCTGCTGCCTCCCCGCTGGACTCTGCGGCTCTGCTTTAGCGCGTCTGAGCTTGGGTCTGTCCCTGGGGTTGCGGGCCAATTCCAGCCCGGCCTGGATCTGCTGCCGGAGGTCTTTCAGGATAGCCATGGCGGTTTGGACCGTCTCCGGCTGATCGTGGGAAGTCAGGCTGGGTGTGATCTCGGAGAGCCGCTGGTCACTGCCGGCAGAGGCAGCCCTGGGGAGCCAGGCGTGGATGGGTGAGCCCCGGGGGGCTGTGGCTCTCTTGCTGTCTCCTGCAAAGACAGGTGGTCACGGGGTGCTGGGCCCTGCAGGTGGAAGGCAGGCAGAGCCAGCTCCTCCTGGCACGGGGTGGGGGGGGCAGCCGGTCTCAGCCAGCTCCCTCCCGACTGTGGCCTCGGCGCCCACACACAGAACCCTCAGAGCAGCAGCCACATGGGGCAGACCACCTGCTCTGGATGTGTGTGCTGGCTGCGCACATGGAGGAGTGACAGGAGTCCCCCAGAGGAGTGGCCGGCTCCTATTTGCATTCCTTCTGTTGGGGAAACTCTGGTGGTGTGCCTGCTCCAGAGCTGACCCAGGACATTCTTGGGGACAGAAATCCTTAGGTTTTTTTGGTCTGTTTGTTTGTTTTGAGTACTGAGGATTAAAAGCCGGGACACACTGTCACTGAGTTATACCCTCAGCTTTTTTATTTTTATCTTGAGACAAGGTCTCACAAAGTTGCTGAGGCTGGCCTCAAACTTGTGATCCTCCTGCCTCAACCTCCCAAGTTGCTGGGATTACATGTGTGTGCCGCCACTTCCAACCTTCTTAGGTTTTTAAAGATAATTATTTTCCTGTGTCCCCTCTCTGATGGTGATTTAGAGGGTGATTGACAGGTCTCTGGGAGAGACGCCCTAGCTGCCTTCTCCTTTGATGAGATGGACAACATGGACATGGCCATCTCCTCCTCCACACCCGCCCCCTGGGGCCACAGCAGACCGGCAGACCTGTGGCATCCACGCTGGGGGCCCAGTTCCTCAAGGGTGCCTTGCTCTGGAGCCTGGGGCGGGCAGGAGGGGGCCCAAGCAGCAGCCTCACCAGGGCTTGTCCTTTCCTCCAGGCGTGAACACCAACCAACTCAGAATCTTAAACAGAGAAGACACACAAACACAGCCGGGTGCCTGTGGACCTCCAAACAGCGGCCCTGATGAGGAAGTGGGTGGCTCCACGTGGACCCTGGCGACCACCTCATAGGCTCTGGAGGGGCTCAAAGTGAAACCCCTCATGTCCAGCCCCTGTGGGTCAGAGCAAGGCTTCATCTCAGGGTGACTATGGCAACTTCTCTGACCCTCCGTATTCTCTTCAGTGAAAAGAGGGTAATAAATCTTCTCCTAACAGCTCTGTCCAAGGAGCACTCAGCTCAGACTTGTGCACACTCACACACACATGCACACATGCCCACACCTCCTCTCACCCGCACACACTCACACTCTCACACAGTCATGCTCTCACACACTCATGAACTCACACTCTCACACTCTCACACACACTCACATGCCCACATACTCACACGTCCTCACACACACTTGCACACACCCTGAGGTCTGGAATCAAGATCTCCATGCACACCCAGCCCCCATGGAGGGAGATTTCTGCCAGTTGGGGACACAGGTCCCTTGGCTGGGACTGTGGGTGCTCCCCCTACTCCCCTCATGGACCTGCCCTGAGCCTGCATCGCCAGCCACAGGTCTGGAACCACACTCCCAGATGGAGTACGGGCAGCACTGAGCCATGCCGTCTGGGGTCAGGCCCCCAGGCCAGGGGAGGTCATAGTGCTGTCACAGCAGTCCCAGGCCTGGGTTCTAGTCCGGCTCCACCTCCCCCACTGTGGACCTCGGGCAAACGACCCAACTCCTCCAGTCCCCTCTGTGAGGGGGCGGCTCTAGGAGCCCCTTCCCACGGTGCCATGAAAGTGAACCTGGGGTCACCATCACTGTGGCTGGAGTCAGGCCCAGAGGGGGCCCGGGTTCTGCAGGCAGGGATGGGGCCCAGGCCTGAGCTAAGGCTGGCGTGGCCCCATTGACCACTCCTGGACCTCACATAGGGACATGGGGACGTGTCAGGCTGCCCAGAGAGGCTCCCCCCGCCCTCATTGCTGCTTCACTGCACAAAGCTAGCCAGGCTTTCCCCGCCAGGCGCCGGGCAGAGACCCCGCTGCACCCTCAGCCCTCCCCCATCCTCCAGCTCGGCTTCCCGTTGCCCAGCAGAGGGGCCCATCGATGGATGGGTCCTGGTGGGCGCGTTTTTCCTTCTGCTGAGCACTTTGAAGGCAATTAATGTTTTTACGAGAGGATTTTTAATCTGTGGATGTGGATGAAGTCCCCAGTGCCCTGTCAAGGCTCCAGCTGACCCAATCTATGATAAAAAATGCAAAGTAAGGTGCGATAATCTAAAATTAAATATCGGGCTTCATCTTCCTGCGGCCCAGATGGATGAATATTTTATACTACCATGGTTTAATTTTTTGTTAACTGCAGCAGATTTCTAATTCATCCAGTTCCTGAGTCCTGTGGCTCTGACCTCTGAACCCAGACCCATCCCTCCTTAGCCCAGCTGTGACTTCGTCACTGACAGCAACTAATGCTCATTGCCATCGGGGTGACAGGGTGGCCGCGGTGATGAATGTGGGCAGTGGCACGCCCCTCTGACCCGGTGTCAGGCAGAAGGCAGGTCATTTTTCAAGCCTTAAAACAAAACAAGCCCAAAAGCCCAGGGGAGGGGATGACACCTCTTGGTGTCGTATAAAAACAGGGTTCTATTTTGTGCATTTTCAGGGGGGCTTCTGGAAACTTCTTGGAGCCCTTCAGTGTCTCTCTTGGACATCAGTGGAGATTTTCCTGGCTGTCCTGCGTCACCTCCAGCCAGCTGACAGACAAATCTGCCAAGGCCACATGGCCAGCTGGGCCTCCCGCCTCCCTGAAGACCTGCTGCTGAGCATGACGGAGGCCACTGCTGGCCCAGGCAGCAGGGGAGGCGGATGTCTGTCCACACAGGTACCTGGGTGTGCATGGAGCTCATGCTGCCCAGCAGGCCAGGGCCCTGTTCTCACCCAGTGGGGAAACTGAGGCACAGAGGGTCACAGGGAGCCATGTCCTGGCCTCAGGTGCTGCTTAGGCTTACAGTCAGGGTCCCACACAGCCCGTCTCAGGCCCTGTAGGCTGTGTCCTCCACACCGGGGGCTTCTCAGGGGTGTTCCCAGGGCCCAGACTGAGGACGGGCCTTGGCAAGGTGCCCAGGCATGGTCCCAGGTACACACAGGGAGGGCTCTGTTATCACCTATTGTTAATTATATCCTCTATTATCAGTGACAGCATTAGTGGTGGCCTTACCCTGGCTAGCCTCTTGGAGAGGGTGGGATCTGCGAGCCGCCCCTCCCCCTCCCCCACCCTTCCCCCACCCCACCCCTACCCCACCCACCCTGGTCTGGGTGGGTGGAAGAGCCTGTCCTTGTTTCCGCCTGGAACCCTAAGTCTCCAAGTCCCAAGCCAGGCCAGCGAGGACTCCCGCTCCCCAGATGTCCCGCACCCTCACTTCGGCAGCACTGTGGGAGTGCGCAGTGCCTTGTCCTCAGGGACTGTGGTGGGGGCTGGAAGGACAGGACAGCGCTCGGGCTGTGGTCTTTCACTTCACCATGAGGGACACACACAACCTGCACAGGCGGGAGCCACCATCCTCTGGTGGCCACTGGAGCTGAGGCCCCCAGATCCCAGGTGTCCGGAGTCTTGTGTGTGTGGCAGTGCAGGTGACCCTGCCAGCCAGCCAACCTCAGGACTGAATCCAGAGCTTCTGCCAACTCTAGGGACCCCATACCCTGGTGCCCAGCTCTCACCTTTGCCTTTGGCCGGTGCGCTGGGGCAGAGCGACTGGGCAGGTTTCTCCCTTTTCCAAGAGATGTTTCTGGTCCTCTTAGTTTTTTCCCTTGGAACTTCAGCGAGAGGAAGAGGAAGAGGGAGGGAGAGTGAGGAGTGGACCCCACGTGGCCACTACACGCGCATCCTGAGTCCTGGGGTTCCGTGAGTGGGTGGGTGACCAGATGAGCCGGGCCCCCCGGAGCCCAGCAGCGAGGGCTGCAGCCAGAGGGGCGGGGTACCTGGCTCCAGCTGTGGGTCAGGCCAGCTCTGGGATCCTGGCTGGCAGAACACAGGGCCAGACGGCCCCTACACATGTCCAACTGGCCACCACTGCAACACGGGGGCCTGCCTCTGACTGCCTTCTCCCAGCCCCTACAGAAACCTCCGCCACCCTGCTGGGCCGGGGAACTCAGAAGCCAAGCACATAAAACACCTCCCAGCCTCCTCCCCTCTCCACTCTGGGGTCTCCAAAACCCTACAAGAGCCCACCTCTCTCCACCCCATGCCTGCCTTCAAACAGAGCTGCCCAAGCCCAGCTGTCAGCTGCTCGGGTCCAGCACCCCCGGGTCCAGCACCCTTGGAGGCTGCAGGGTGGGGTGAGGCGTGTGTTCCCGACAGCGCAGCCCTCCACTCCCAGAGCAGCCCGCCCGTCTCTCCACCCCTCCTCTGTCTATAGAATGAGTGAGCAAACTCAGCCACGTGTGTCCCCAGGCCCATCCCCTACCTGGAAGTCTTCTGACCCATGGCCCACCCGCAGCACCTCCAGAGCTAGGCAGGGCCTACGTCTGCCAGACGGCCCAGGGAGCCAGGGGCTGGGGGTCCTGGAGGGCCTCGGGCTGGCCGCAAGGTAGTGAGAACACCTCCTTCTGCACAGGAGATGGCTCTACAAAGAGATGCCCCTCCAGCCCCCTGCCCTGAGGGGCCTGGGATTCTCTCCCCTGAGAGGCAGAGGGTTACAGCTCAGGCTCCAAATCCCCATTAGCACCTTCTCAGCTAGGGTCCTCTCTGACCTCCAGTGTCATCTGTAAGTGGGGCCCAGCCCGTGGTATCCACACCACTCACCTGAAGCCTCATGCTGGGTGACCCGGGAGAGCTCGTGCCCCAGGCCAGAGAGTACTATGTCTTCCATTCTGGGCTCAGCTGCATGCAGGTCACTGAAGCCTGGGGCATGCACACAGAGGGGGCAGGGAGAAGGCTCAGGGGCAGCACCTCGGGCCACGCCCCGGCGAGGACACCCCTTAGTGGGAAGCTGCCTCATTAGGCCAGACCTGGCACCGACAGGTCACCACCGTGGCTTACAGAGCAGAATCTGCCCTCTTGCAGGGCACTGGTTGGGCTTGGAACCTCCACATGGGAAAGGAGGCCACAGCCCCTGGTTCAATCCCATCCTTTCGAGGCAGCAAGGCTCAGAGGGCACATCCCAGAGCTGGCCAGAGAAACACTGGGAGGGCCACGGAGGGAGCAGCCGCGGTCTCCCTGGCGTTTCATCATCTATACTTTCAGAAAGAAGCACGCTGCCTTTGAAAAAGTCACAAGGGCCGTCCTGGGGGACCCACTTCCATGAGGTGACCGGAGCCCAGGTCCATGAGACAGGAAATAGAGGGGTGGGGTCTGGGGGGGCTGGTGTTTAATGGGGACAGGGCTTAGTTTGGAATAATGGGGAAGCTTGGGAGATGGACAGAGGTGTGGCCACCCAGCAAAGGATACATTTAATGCCACTAACAGACACTTAGGGATGCCAAAGATGGCAGGTCTTATGTCATGTAGTTTACAATCATCTTTAAAAATAAGCTGCTGCCTTAAAAAAGAAAAAGGGCAGATGTCCATCTCCCTGCCTCCTTAGAAGGAGGCGCCTGGGCCAGGCCCCCTCCTGCCCAGCAGTGAGGCTCCCTAGATATGCCACCCCTCTCCAGGCCAGGAAGCGGGTGAACCTTCTGGACCCCACTCTGGCTTCTTAGGGTCCCTGACCACGCAGCTGGCCTGCTTCGGGACCAGCCCCCAAAGCTTCAGGGACAAAGAAACAGACCCAGGTTCTTTCCGCACCCTCCACGTCCCTGTCCTTCCAATGTGATTCAGCCATCAATGGGCCTTCCTCACCTAAACCCAGCTCAGAAGCCCCTCTCCAATCTCCACGTGGCTCTGGGGCCTTGAAGCCCTCGGGGCACTGGGCACATGGCACACACCTCCCTGGTGGGCCACACCGGTGCCCCTGCCTCTGGCACCCTCCCCACCCGCCTGCCTCCTGGCCTCCACAGCCTCAGGCCCAGCCTCCCTCCCCCAGCCAACCTGCCACTGACCTGGGCATCTTGTAGGGGCTGGAAGGGAGCTTGTCGCCTTGCGGGTCTTGCTCCTGGGTGCCAGCGACGCAGCTTTGTAGAGGCGCGAGGCACTGGAGGGTGCTGAGGTGCCCAAGGAGGCGCAGCTAGCCTGCCACTGCGTCTGCGCCCGGATCTTGTCCCTTAGCTGCTCCAGCCGTGGGTTGCTCTTTCTGGGATGCCGCCGGGGCCCTAGCATCTGGGGTGGCCTCTCCCTCCAGGGCCCTCTGGGAGTTGCACATGATTCATGGCCCCCAGAGGAGCCGGAAATGCGGCCCGATGACACCGAACTGTCCCCATCCCTGTCCTCCTGGCTTACAGCCCACAGGGGCAAGCTGCAGGCCTCCATACTGGGGCTTGGCTCCTCCATGCCATCAGACCAGACCACGTGAGGAATCGTGCCATGAAAGCCCAGCTGCTGGGAGGGCCCGGGCCACCCCAGGTCAGCTATGAGGTCACCCTCGGCTGCAGGTAGACCAAGACTGTCTTCCCTTGGAAAGAGTGACAGACACAGTTGGTCAGGCTGGCGGCCCAATGCTGAGCAGAGCATTCGAGACTGAGTCCCCTGTCCCTGCAACCCCTGCTCCCACAACTGTCCCACAGTAAACACTCTTTCCCAGGGTCCTGGCCCTGACCATCTCTCGTGGGGTCTGACCATGCCCTGTTGAGGTGGGGATCGTCATCAGCCCAATTTGCAGGTGGGAAAACTAAGGCTCAGAGGCCAGCCCACACCAAGGCGCTGGCAGAGGCAGGCCCAGGACCTGAGCGCTGACCTCCATGTCCTGGTGTCGTCCACCAGGGCACTGCCTGGGGAAGGCAAGACCCCTGCAGTCTGCCCCACGCATTAGACGACACACAGACACTACCTGGGCTTGGTCTTCCTGCTCCCCGTTCTCCCCAGGGTCCTGACAGACCAGAGACCCTGCTGCTGGCTATCCTTGGGGAAGGGCTGGAGTGCTCTCCGCAGGTAGGTGGGCAGCCTGCCCAAGACTGGGGTTGGCATGGCCAGTAGCCAAGGTGGGTGAGCACCAGGGCGAGCCCCAGCCGCCATCAGCCTGACGGTGGGCTCACATGGTGGCCTCAAGGTCTACAGCCCAGGGCCCATCACTGTGCTGGACAGGCTGGCCACTGCCTGGCTCTGGATGTTGGCCTGTTCTGGCCCCCTGGCCTACAGTGGAAGCCCTCAGGACGGTCATTGAAACTGGGTGGGGACAGTGGGTGCAGGCCCTGAGCTGGCAATGGCTGGGGTGGGGGCTTCCTAATGAGTTGCCTCTCAGTGGGGTGGGAGAGAATTCCAGGTGTCCCCATGACAGCATAATAACCCCGTGTCACTCAGCGACAGAGCCTGAGCCCTTCAACTCCTGCTGGGGCTCCCACCAACACTCCCAGATGTCCCCCAAAGCCAGGAGTCCTGGCTTGCGTCCTCCTCCCCGGGAGCTCGAAGAGACACATCCCAGGGGTTCCATGAACCTGCCCGGCAGGGCCGCGTGGTGGGGTGGACATGGGTTCTGTGTGTGGCTGGTCTGGGGCGCAGCTGGTCCTGAGGTCGAGTGGGGGAAGGGAGACCCTGCCTCTCCCTGAGGACTGTGAGTGCCCGTGAGTTCTCTGCTGCGTGGCTGATAGGGACAGGTGTGGAGATGCAGGAATCTGTCTTGGGATGTGCCCCAAAGGTGCTCCTTTGGAGTGGTCCAGAGATAAGGAGTTGACAGCAAAAGTCCCCTGGTTCTAGGTGGCATGAAGAAAACCTAAGTCTTTATTGTTTTATTTTTGGGGTTGGGGGTGGAAGCCAGGCCCTCACACGTGCCGGGAAGGCTCTCTGACACGGAGCCACACCCCTGCCCTTCCCGGGGCTTTTTTATACAGGGCCTAACCTAGGGAAAGGGTGTCAAGCCAGGAGGGCTGCCAAGCCCAGGCCCCACCTGGAATCTGAGGCCCCCCAGACCTCCCTGCAGCCAGGACACTGCCACAGCCAGCAGGACCCGAATCCAGCCCAGGGACACGGCCCAGCCTGGTGTCCCACTCTGCTAGGGCTCCTGGCTTCCCTGGGGATGACATTTGCAAGAGATCAGAAGTCCCAGAGAGGAGACTAGGGCTGCCGCAACTGGGGGCCTGGAAAAGGCTGAGGAACTTCTGCAACCTTCTAGAGTGTCACGCAGCAGATCTGGGCTGGCACAAGAGGCTGGGGGCAACAGGGAGTGATCATGTGTCACCCACGCCATCCTGGAAGCCTGAACCACTCTGAGGTGATCCTCGAAGACAGCTCCACCTCTGGCTCTCTCTGGTTCCCAGGGAGCCTCCCCACCCTGGGACTGAACACCCGTCTGCTTCCTACAGACATGGCCCTGGGCCATCCAACCACCAAAGGACTGGCCCCTTTATTGACCGTCACCTCCTCTCTGCCGGGCCTTCAGGCCCCCATAGCACCCAAGTCCAGGACTCCCCAGCCCTGCTCCCAAAAGCGGGGGGCAGAGCATCTGAGGATCGAGGCTGGACACACCCTGCCCACGGCCCGCTGCTGATCAGCCCACGGGTTGTCGAGGCCCTGGTTTGACGGGAGAGAGCCACACACAGTGGCCAGAACCGAGTGAATACTTTCCTGTACAAAGAGCAAAAGCGTGGAGAGGCCTGGCTGAGGACAAAGCCAGGGCGGAGCAGCTGCTGTCCTGTGGGCTGTGAGGCCACCGATCGCTGCCCTCTGCTCCCTACCAGCCGTGCTGGGTGCTGCTGGGTCCCCTCAGGCTGCTCAATCACAAGGCTTCAGGACACACTCCAAACCAGGGGGCCCACACTGGCTCCCCAAAGCCTGGAGCCTCTGCTCATGTCCAGTCCATGCCATGGCCAAACCTGTGCAGTCTGTCTCCTGCCCCCACGACCACCACCCCTGCTAGCAGGGTGGGTCTCTGTGCTGGCCGCAGAGTGGCCAGGAACAGAGGCTCCCAGAAGACCAGTGGGCAGAGGCCAGAACCTGGGTCAAGGAGCCTGCACGTGTCCCTGGCAGCACCGTCACCTCAGCTGGGCCTCTGCAGGCCCAGGGGAAGGTCCATGCCAACCAGGGCCTGCTCCTGGACTCCTGGTGCTGGCCAACCCACTACCTCCTTGGCTTCTACCACTGGAGCTCCACTCTGGTGCACAAGGCACATACCCCTTCCCCGGCCCTCTGGCCTCCTCCCTCCCCTCTCCCCCTGGGAGGACAGTCCTCTAACACCCCACAGTGTGAAGGGCCTGCCCACTCCTGTCCTTGGGGGTGCCTGCCAGATCCCTGTCCACCTCTCCTGTGGGGTCGTGACCCATGTCAGCATGTAAACACACCCCTTTATCAGCAACATTCACTGCATGGCTGGGCACTTGTGCTACCCTGTGACAGTCCCTTGAGGGACGTCCACTTATTACCTTTACTATAGGGGAGGGACTTGGGGCTCAGCTTGAGTCCCAGGTCCAGGGGCCTGGGGGGGTCAGGAAGCTGGCATGCCAAGTCATTCCCACGACCTCCCACACCCCCAGGGCCAGGAAAATCCGCTGATCCTGGGGGTCCCAGGGCCATGCGGAGCCCTGTCTGAGGGCTGGCTTCTTGGCAGGGTGGGCTGGGAGGAGAAGCCAACAGGGCATCCCCGGGTACCCCTGCCCATCCCCGGGTACCCCTAGGCAGGGAGGGCCCAGGGGCTGAGACACCAGGCACCCTCAGGATGTCAGGCAAGCTGTGCAGCCCTCCGGGCCCTGGCCCACTCCTCTGCGAAGCGAGCGGAACCTCGTCCCCGTGGAGGCGCCCTCGGGAGTCCAGAAGACACATGGAACACCAAGTTCTCGGCTGGGCCTGCAGAGTGGAGGAAGGAGCCAGGGAGGGAGCCCAGGCACCCTGTCCCTGTCCAGCCTCCCACCCCTGTGCCGGCCCACAGCCACCACCCAGTTCCAAGACTGGGCTGCACAGGTATAGACAGGGCGGGGCTCAGCAGGCAGCAGCGCCGCAGAGGCCCCCAGCCCCCCGCAACTGCGAAAAGCACACAGGCTCCAACTGCAGCATATGCCTGACTCTGCTGCAATCTGGGCCGCGGAAGGTGGGCGGGGGCGGGAGGCCCCCCTTCTGGAAGCTGGCAGCTCTGCTCTAATTAGCAACACTGTTTACTTCTCACCGCCTCGGCCCTGGAAAGCAAAGCCCAGCAGGGCCGGGCAGTGCTGCACAGCGAGAGGAGAAGGGCACCATGCCCGTCACCCTGGGGGCCCCAGGGCCTGAGGCCACAGTGCCCAGCAACAGCAACACAGGCCCGGGTGTTGGCATGGCACCCTGCCACCAACTGCCCTGCCCTCCGCAGCCCCACGGCCGCCGGCGGCACAGCTGCACCCCGAGGCCACCAGGCTGCCAGGGCCAGGAAGGCAGCAGAGCCTCAGGGTCCCCACAGCAGCCCAGCTCTTCAGGCTCGAACAGGTCACAGTCACAGCCAGGGAATGACATGTAGAGGGCCAGAGGCTCTGGGCCCCCGAGTCAAAGCACAGGTCTCCCCTGTGGTGCACGCCACACACACACACACACACACACACACACACACACACCCCAAAGGGTCTGCAGAGCAGGGCAGGGCTTTTCTGTGCGTGTGAGTCTGGGCAGTCCGTCCGTCCAGCCCACTGAAGCTTCCACTGGCCTTGCGCCAGGAGACAGGGGACACAGAGGCAGCAGATGCCAGGGCGGGACTTGGGAAGACCGTGGGGAGTGGGTGCCACTGGGAAGCCAGATGGAAGAGCCCAAGGAGTGAGACGAGGCAGAGATGGCACGTGGCAAGCTGTCCTGTCGCGGGTGCTGTAGTCCGAGGCGGCGGCGGGCAGGGAGGGCTGTCACTGCTCCTGCAGAGACCCCAGCTGCACCGCCAGCTCATAAGACCCAGAAGAAGACCCTGGGGGACACATCCAGGTGCCAAGGAGAGGCTCCACCAGGGCCTCGCCACAGAGGGAGGTCCCAGGCAGCCCCTCCACACCTGACCCCAGGCCTGGTCAGCCTCCTCCACAGCCAGGGCAGGCACCTACCTCCCACCTGAGAAGGCCCGTGAGGAACGGGCCTCCTGAGCTGGCCCTCCAGGGCACCCAGACCCTGCCTGCAACACCTTACCTGGGGTGGCCTTGACTCCACACTTCCCTGTGAGGGAGGCTGTGACCTTGCCAACTGTCACATATGCAGAGCAGGGACCCCTCTCAGTACCACCTCCCTCAAATCATGGGTCCTCAGAGCAGCACACAGCTGTGGGACTTGTGGCCTGACCCCCCAGCAAGGGGGTGCCACCTGAAAAAGGAGCCCGAGCACACAGCACCACTTCCTCAGGGACCAGAGCTCCCTCAAGGGCTCAGATGGCCAGCAGAGGGCCAGGGCCTTGAGGGTCTAGCTCTGGGCCTCCGTCCTGGACTGCTCCAGACTTACCTCACAGACCCTAATGGGGGCTCTACAGCAAGGCGGGTCAGCCAGGGAGCCAGGCCACATGCCAGAGAGCTTTAGCAGGTTGCCCATACTGGGCTGGGCTGTCCTGGCCAGTGCAGCCTCTCCTTGTCCCCACCCCACTGTCAGGATAATGGATTTGCCAGGTGGGCCCAATACTGAGCCTCACGTCAGCCCAGATTCCCACTTCACAGACGGAGATGGTGACAGTGCTCACAGGAGCTCACCTGAGCTCGGAGGGCGGCAGCCCTGCAGGCAGGGCAGGGGAGAAGCCCTCCCAAGGCAGTCTCGCTCTGCCTCGGGGCCCACACCCTCAGAGGGGGCAACACAGGAAGATTCCCCCAGGGGAGCTGGGTAGAGGAACAGGGAGCCTGTGCCCCCTGTTCCCTATCTCTGCCCCCCTTCTGCCCCAGCCCCCTCCTCCAGGTGCTTGGTGCAGACTGGGCAGGGTTCAGGTAGATCTCCCCAGGTACTCACCCACTGGAGGGCTCCAGGTCTCCCTGTCTGCAGGAGGACGCTGGGCAGCAGCCACACTACAAGGCCAGAGGAGTCCACAATGCGAGTGCCCTGGAGCTAAGGACTCCAGGTGCCCAGTTGCTGAGGGAAACTGCCCCGCCCAGAGGTTGCCAGAGAAACCCCAGCCCTACCAGAGTTTGCAGCTCCTCCTCCTCCCTGTGCAGCCCAGGGGACTTGTATTCCTGTGCCAGGAGCCAGGAGCCAGGAGCCTCACCTGAGTAACCACCACTTTGAGGTCAGGGTGGGGTGCACACCTGAGGCCCTGTACCCTGCTGGGTCCCATATGTGGGGATGAGGAGGGACAGAACCTGGAGGTCTCCGTACCACCCAACACCAACCTCACTGGGGAGGGGGTGGGCAGGCACTTGGGACACCCCATCCCCACTGGGTCCCCTGGGGCAGTGGGGCGTGTCTCAGGCCTAGTGGACCTTGGCACTGCCCCCTGCCAGATTGCTGTCCCCTCCTGACTGCCCCCTTCCCAGGGACCATCAGCACAGCTGGCCTTTAACAATGCACCTGGCAGCTGGAGCTAATAGGACCCTGGTGGCAGAATTCTAGCTCCAAGCTTCTGAAACATGGTACCTGTGGCGGGGGCTGCCTGGCTGGGGCCTGGCTGGCAGGCGGACAGGCAGGTAGGTAGACTGGCACCACTAGGTCCAGTGACACCAAAGTCAAAATCTGTAGAACCACAGCTACAGGACACATGCAGGACTGTGGCAGGTGGCCGTGGGGGCACAGGGCTGCTGGCCTCAGTCTCCTGGGACCAATCACCCTTACTCCTGGTGTTGAAGTTTTCCCAGGGGTCCTTAGACTTGAGTTTTTCAATGTGCAAGGCCTGGAGCCCTGGGGGCCTAGGCGTCCTCACTGAGAACAGGCAGCTGGTTGTAGTCCTCCTAGGCTGCCAGCAGGTGGCGCCCTCTCCCCATCGTGGTTTGGGAGTCCCCTGCAGGGAGGTGGTGGAAGCAGGAACTGAGGGGCTCTAGGCCACCCATCACCCACCCCAAGAACACTGGAAAATAGCCCCCTTCCAAGAAACTCCTCTAGATATTTAGCAAATTTGGTTTTGGCACAAGCTGGGATCGTCCTGGTCTTTGGAATACTTGGGTGGGGGGACTCTGCCTCCTGAGGCAGCCTCCAGGACAGCAGCCCTGGGCCCTGGATAGTTGCTCAACACAGTCCTAGGCAAGGCCTCCTCAACCAGAGCTGGGCTCCCCACAGCAAGACCACCCTGGAAGTGGCTCTGCCCATGGCCAGACAATCTGGGAGGGTGACGCCTGTGGTCAGCAGACTGGGTGCTAGAGCTTTGTGGACTTGCCCAGGCCATCTCCCCGCCACGCCAGGAGGGGCCTGGCTATCCTGGACGAGGGCCAGTCCTCAGGCTCCTGAAAACTTGCCCAGGTGTGCTTTGGGCCAGGTGTGCACTGGTTCTGGGCAAGTGGGGATACGGTTGACTTTGTCCTTCAACATCAGAGAAACAGGGAGAAGCCCTGCCCCGGGGCTGAGCGTGGAGTCTGGAACCTGCAGGGAGGAGCTGAGATCCTGGGAGGGTTTCTGGATATCCCCTACCAGTGTCCCTTCACCCTGGGTGATGTCATCCAAGTCAGTCAGATATGACCTCCACATTCCCAGAGGGCCCAGCCGCCCTCCTGCTGCCCAGACCCAGCTCTGGTCCCTCGCTATCTGCATGCTCCCCAGCTTGGGCCTGGATGCTTCCTGGCACTGCCCCATGGATGCTGAGGTCCCTGTCACAGTTGCTGGAGGTGGGGGAACACAGGTGTGTGTAGGCCAGGAAGTCTCAGGTCCCCAAACCCCACATACCAAAACAAACCTAATTTTTTTTTTTAAGGAAATGCACCTACTCAAATAGGTCTCTAGCTTTGAAAGCACATTCTAGTGCAGACCCCACACTTCAGTTGGACCTGTGCTTTCCTCCCGGTCCTGGCACTCCCGCCTCACCACCTCCTCTGCTGCGTTCTCTCTGGCTTATAGCAGCAGGGACACCACTGGCCCTCTCAGGGAGGCACAGAAGGCCTCAGGTGGCAGCAGTGAGCCACATCCTCCCAGGGGCAAGTGTCGGAAAACTCCCTCTGAACCAGCAGAGTCAGGCTGCTGCAGGGTCTCAAAACGCACCTGCCCCTGCACTCAGGGTGCTGGCCATCCACACCACCGGCGTCTGTACCCGCTCTGCTCTGGCCCTCGGGGCCCTTCCTCCTGTGCTTCTGCTCCATGTCAGAGGCAGTGGCCCCAGCGCTGCGTGTTGGGCTCACCCAGGTAACAAGGACCCAGACTCTTACGACCTACACACTGATTGGTTCCCCCCACACCAGAAGCAGGGCTGGCACCCAGGGTCTTTCTGCACCCGCTCACGCTGAGCGCCCACACAGCTCCTCTGAGGGTGCCACTCTTCCTTTGTGCTGGGAGCACATCCTTCTGGTGGCACAGAGAGTCATGGAGATGGCAATGACATGGTGACCTCCATGGGCAAGAGAGACTGCAGCCACCAATGGGGCAGCCCAGCCCCTTCCTGCAGCGTAGGTTAAAGATGGTGACCGAATGGGGGATGTCGCCCAGCAGAAAGCCGGCTTTACACAGGAGCCCAGGGCCTGAAGAGTTGGCCAGAGAGGGGAAGCACACAACAGTCTGAAGCTGACCCTCAGTCCCTCTCTACAGGGCCCTGCGGTCACTGCTCTGAGAAAGGGAGGCCTGGTCAGGGCTGTGGGCACTGTGGAGCCCAGTCACTGCTCCCTGCTGGAGCAGGGATTTCCAGGCTCCACCAGGATCCAGCTCACAGTGGCCACTCTCCTGCCTCTGGACTGCACTTGGGCTGGTGCACCCCCGCTGGGCCACCCTGGTCTGTGAGATGAAAGATCACAGTAAGGGGGTTGCAGGAGCCTGTGAAGCATGTCCCTCCTGGCCAGCAGGCTGTCCTGCATGTGGGGGCCAGTGGGGCCAGTGTCCTAGAGGACCTCAAGGGAGCAGTGCTGCTGGGCCCCTCACAGCTCTGCCTGGTTACCAGCCCTGTCCAGCTGAAGCAGTCAGACCCCGGCATGGCCAGTGACTCTGCCCAGCAGTGGACAATCCCAGCCTCTGGAACAGAGGCAGGTCTCTGCTAGTTTGAGAGAGGAGGCTCAGAGCACCGTCCTCCTCAGCACCCCGCATTCTATTTTATTTTTTTATTACTTACACATGATGGTACAATGATCTTGACATATCATACATTTGAATCAAATGGGGTCTAATTTCTCATTTTTCTGAGTGTGCAGGTTGCAGAATCACATTGGTCACGCAGTCACGTACATACATGCAGCAGTCATAATGTCTGTTTTATTCTGCTGCCCTTCCTATCCCCCCTTCCCCTCCCCTCCCCTCTATCACCCCGCATTCTAGACATGCCTCCTGCAACCATGCTCAGCCCTGCCAGGGCCGCCTCACCTCCTGCCTCGGCCACGCTTCCTCAGTGGCATGATGCAGCTGGCTGATTGAGCAAGAGGCCTCGGTGCTGCTAAGGGGTGGTGGCCTCAGGTGGCAGCTGCATGCCTCGTGCTCACTCACCCAGAAATTCTGAGGGCTGCCTCATCCATAAAAATTCTAGAGGCCTAGCGGTCAGGGCGTTGCTGGGCATCCCTTCCAGGGTCAAAGCTAGGTCACACCTGTGGGACGGTCAAGGCTCTGCTGGTACACAGGCCACACCCAGGGACATTCTCTGGCTACTTTCAGGTGACTGTGAGGCTGCCAGGTTTGAGCAGGACTCAGCACAGGGCCAGCTGCTGTGTAGGCAGACCTGTCCCCAGGCTGTGCGACCAGCAGACCGTGTGGTGTTGGATGCAGTAGAACCCAGGGGGTGGGGGAGGGGCGAGTGCCAGCCAGAGACTCACGGCCCAGGTCCCTGGGGTTGAAGTCAGCTGACATCCACTGTAGCGAGTCACATGCTGTCATGGACCAAATGTAGGTACGTCTCCAGAAGTCACGTTGAAGCCCCAACCCCAGTGTGGCTACAGGAGGTTGAGGTCTAATGACCTGAGAGCAGGGCCCTGGTCAGTGCTGGCCCTCTCAACCCCAGCAGGCCACGTGAAGACAGAGCAACAAAGGACACTGGTGCAGAAAGAGCCCTTGCCAGCAACTAGGGCAGCCATAGCCACCATCGTGGACTCCAGCCCCGGACCGAGATGTGGCCCTGTATGCCCATACTAAGTCCCGTGGTGCCCAGGTGATTCAGCACCCAAGCAGACTGAGACACCTGGCCTTTGGAGAGCGCACCCCCATGTGCTTCTGGATCCCACACGGAGCAATCATCTGGTCAAGAGCCAGTTTGATGGGCAAGAACTACCTGTTGTGAGCAGGGTCCCATCAGACCCAGTACTAGGGTGGGGAGGACTCAGCATGGCCACTGCCCAGGGAAGGTGGGCACACCTAGGATGGGGCATCTGCACCCTCCTCCAGCCCACTCCTCTGGCTCCAGTGGGGTCTGGTGGAGCCAGCCAGAGGAGGAAGAGCTGGCCACAGCCCGTTATGGATAGGCTGGCCCAGTACAACCCCAGAAAGATGGTGGCCATGACTCAGTCTACCCCGTGGCAGCCCTGGGAGGCCAAGGTGGATGGGGAGGGCAGTAAGTGTGGGAAGGGAGACTACACAGTCACGGGCAATGGCAAGTGGCCAGCTAGGAACCAAACCGAGAAAGACTGACCATCAGGGAAGGACATGTGTGTGGAGGTATGGCGATGGGCACCCGGTAGTAGAACAGTGCATGAAGACCTTCACGCTGGGATCTCTGTCCCAGAGCACCCGCCAGCAGAAGACGGCCAGCAACTAAGTCCAGGGCTCTGCCCAGCCAGCTGAGCACTGTCACCCACCACCAACACGTGGCATGGTGCAGGGATGCTGTAAACTCCTGGGGACCAGGTCAGTCCAGCACCGCTGCCCAACAGTGCCCAGGCCACCAGCTGCAGAGGCAGGCTCAGCACATAGGGTGCCGTGCTCACCAAGGCCAGGCTCCCCCAGGGCCTCTGTTCCAGAGGGCCAGCCGTCCCTTCTCCCCGAGCACACGTGCTTTCTGGGTATGGGTTGGGTTTGCATTCGCAGGGCCTCAGCCAGCACCATCCTCTGAGGTTACGGGGTGCCTGGTCCCCCACAACATCCCATAAGACTAGGGAATCCACTTATACCAAAGCAGGCCCGTGACCCTCAGGAATCCTGGAAAACAGAACCTCATGAGTGAGGGGTGGTCCCCAGCAAGCACGGACACCCCTCCAGGAAAGACAGGGCCCAGCTGCAGGACCGTCCCCAGCCCATCAGGGGCTCCCTCACTGGCAGAGAGTCACCTAACCATGGCCACTCTCTTCTCAGGGACTAAGCAACAGGGGCAAGGGCCCAGCCACTTCAGCCCATGGGCCACACTTGCCCAGAGCCCTGAACCCTGCAGGCCTGGCAGGCCTGGGTGGAGCTCAGACCCTCACTCTGCCAGGTGCTGCCCCACTGCATGTCCTGCATCCAAACCCCGTCCCACTGTCTGCTCACGGAGAACCTGACCTGGATACGGGGAGGAAACTGTGGCACTGAAGGAGGGGACGAGTCGGCCTTTCCCTCCGGTGGAGCAGACCCCTGAAGATTTTCTGTGCTCCTGCCTGGGGGAGAAGTGCAGAGGCAGCCAGGGTGCTGGGGGCATTCAGGATACAACATCCCCCAGCTCCCTGGCCATCAGCACAGGCAGCCAGCCCTCAGCTGTCCCACCCTGAGGGTCACCCCTCCAGAGACACATCAGGTTTGTGAGGAAGGCACAGACGCTGGCCCGTGCCTCCCAGGCCTGGGGCCTCCGCCTGCTCCCCGGGCCCTGCTGCCAGCACTCAGCTTCCTCCAGTCCAGGGGGTGCACTGGTTCCCACCATCATCTTGGTCTTGGTGAGTGCAGTTTAAATGCCAGCTGGCCATGGTGGTGCAGGCCTGTGGCCCCAGCTCTTTAGGAGGCTGAGCCAGAGGAACCCTTGAGCCCAGGAGTTTTGGGCTACAGTATCCACCCTGAGTAGGTGTCCCATACTAAGCACCAAAGTAGGATGGAGCCTGTGATAAGCCACTGTGTGCAGCTAGCAATGAGCAGGACCAGCTCTAAATAAATAAATGAATAAAGTGAACAGATGCCTTGCTGTCATTTTAATGGAGCTTCTGAGGGGTCCAAGTCGATGCTTGTGGCCAGCCTGCATCCCAGAAGGGAAGTGCAGCTGGTGGAGCGGGATGGTACTGGGCGTCAGCTGCCCCCAGCTCCACATTCACGGTGGCTCCAGCCTGGCCCTCTCGACTCTGCGGCTGCTGCTGGTCAGGAGGGGGTCTTCTCCCTGACTGTGAACCTGCTGGCTCTGAGCGGGCCATCTTAGTCCCCAGGGAAGAGGGAGAGACTGGAGAGGTGTTCCCCGCTCCTGGGGAGAGGAGGTCACTTGGCTGATTTCCATTTTCACGTGGAGCCAAGCAGGAAGGCTCCACAACAACCAGCAGCTACGGGGGCTGGGGGGACCCCCATGCAGAGCCCTTTTAGGGTCCCCATGAGCTCCAGAAGCCTGTGCCTGGCACCCTGCTCTGCACCCTCCCCACTCACGGCAAGCAGTCCCTGTCCTCAACCCCTGGCAAGGTTGTACCCCAGCTGCTGCACCCCCCGTGGCCCCTGCCAGGACTCAGGGCTGACACATGCCCCTCTGTTCGACCTGCCTACCTGGCTTGTGGCTGGGGCACTGGCCTCTGAGGGCAAGGGAGGCCAGGGGGCTAGATGATTGGGGCTGGGACCACTGGCTTCCAGGAGGACACCCAGAGACCACAGGGGGCTCTGTGGAGGTGGGTGGCCTCCTCCAGGTTCTGCGGCTACTTCAGGCATGGCGGCTGGCACCTAGGTGGCGGACACTACACAGAGGAGCTGGCCTGTAGCCACTGGTCAGGCCAGGGGAGAGAGGCCGGGGAAGGGCAGTCCAGGAGGGCCAGGCCCTGCTGCTTGCTCTTGTTCCTGTCACTTCTCTGGGCTCCTGGCCAGCAGGCAGCTCCTGTCCTCCAGCCTGTTGGCCCTGGAGGTTCCTGGGATCCCTCCAGTCTTGTGCCAAATGAGGGCGAGCAAGCTTCCAGGCCCACAGATGAGCCCCATGCTCTGGGGAGATCCAGGACCACCTGCCCAGAGCCCCAGGCCAGGCAGGAACATGCAGCTCAGGATGGTTGGAGGGGTCAGCACAGGCTTCACAGTGACCACTGTCCATGCCGAGGGCTTTGTTGGTAGGACCTCATTCACCAGGTTCCAGTCTGACAGGAGAGGCCCAGACAAAGCCCCAGCTCGTGAGCAGCTGAGCTGGGTTTAAACCCGCACCCTGGCTGGTCCCTTTCTCTGATGGCCAGGCCAGGACCTCCTTTCCACGTTGTCATAGCCCTGCCAGGTCCCACACAGTGATGCAGCCAGGGCTTCCAACCATCTGGTCTTGACTCAAGGGAGACAGAAACCCTGGGCCACCTTCACGCCATGATAGGAACTTACCGTGCCCCCTGTGGCACTCTTGCTGAGCCCAGGAGTCTCAGGGATGTGATTTCCCCATGTTCCAGATGAGCAGGGTCCAAACTGAGAGAGGCCCTCTGCATTCATAGCATGTGCCTGGAGCTGCGGCTCTGGGTGGTCCCTGCCCACCTGGATCCTACAGGTGTTCTGCCCTGACAGAGGGGAAAGGAAGCAGTGGAGTGTCCCCAGTGGATTGGATGTTGGAGCACACCCACAGGATGGGTGGAAAACGGCCCCTCCCCATATGTTCTTGAAGAACCCTTAGAAATGTGCCTTAGTCCATTTGTGCTGGTATAACAAAATACCTGAGACCTGGTAATTTACATGTAACAAATTAATTTCTCACAGTTCTGGAGGCTGTAAAATCCAAGTTCCAGGTACAGGCAGATTTTGGGTCTAGAGAGAGTTACTCTATGCTGCCAGATTGGGCCTTCTCCCTGTGTCCTCACGTGGTGGAAGGCAGCCCGGCAAGAGGCAGAAGAGGGCCTGGTTGATTCTCTCTTGCTGATCCCATCAGCGAGGGTGGTGCCTTATGACTCAGTTGCCACTCTAAGGCCCCTCTTTTTACTGCCTCCACACGGAGGCTGAGGTCCCAATGCATAGATCTTGCAGGGACACAAATACTCAAGCATGGCTGTGACATCTAGGAGAACACTTACAGTGTGAAAAGTAGAAAAGGAAGGCATTCACCATGTCTTCCAGAGGGTTCTGCACGAGCCCCACAATAGCCACTCCTGGAACAGGCAGCACCCGGGTAGGCTGACCACTCCTCAGAGGGAAAACCTACTGCTTTCCGTTTTGGAGGGGCTGTGCCGGTCATGCTGGGTGGCAGGTAGACCGTCCTAATTCTGTTGGCTTTAGGCTGATGTTAGAAGACCCTCACCCACATATACCCAAGGCTGGGGGTGCCTAGAGCTGCCCTGGGGAGCCTGGAGCCCACAGAGACTCTCCCGGGTATGTGTGTCTCCCTGACACTCACAGGCCACACGTCTGCCAGGCCCAGCAAGGCACAGACAGAGGCAGGCCCAGGAGGAGCCCCACAGATGGCTCCTGGGGTGTACAAGCATGCACCTGCTTCCTGTGTGCCCTGGGGACACACCTGGTGACAAAGCTTATGGCTGCCAGCCAGTGCCCCAAGAATGCTGCATGGCCAGGTGTCTCACAGTCGTATGGGTGGCATGTGTCACCCAATGAGGAGCATGAGCCCTCGTGGGTGGGGCAGACTGTTTCCTTCTGGGATCCCTGTGGACATGCATGGGACCCTCCACTCACCTGCAGCCCCCACTTCCTAGGAACTCCAAGGCCCCCCAAGGAGACAAAGAGCAATGGGCAAGGCCATTGTGACAGGCACAGGCTCACATCCATGAGAAGGAGGAGCCCTTTCCCAGGCTAACAAGATTATTTGGAAACAGTAGTAAAACAATGTTCTCTTCACTTGAGCATGCATACTTGACATGCTCTCCCCCACTCCTGGTCCTCCTCTCCCCTCCCCAGTTTGGAGTCCACAGAAGAGATTGCCGGAGTCATCAGATCTGGGTTGGCTGGATGCCTGCTGGTGGCACCTGAGATGGTCCCAGCCACCCTGGGCCCTGTGGGAGCAGCTTTGCAGGAGAAGGGGCCCCAGGAGGAGGACAGGGCTGGATGCCCACCACCAATCTGTCCCTGCCCTGGTGAACCTCCAGGGGGTCCTGGAGAGAACCAGGTGCTGGGTTCCCTGGCTGGAGCTCATGAGGGACCCACACCACCCTTGATCTCTGCAACTCCTGAGCCCGGGCCTCCTCACTCCCAGGGCTCAGCCCTCCACCATCCTGCTGTCACCTCCATGAGGCTGGCTCAGAGTGACAAGTGTAACACGGGCTGAAGTTTAGGGCCAGGAAAGCAAAGCTTGGCTTCAGTGCCCACAGCCCAGCCAGGTGAGCTTGGATGACACTGCTGTCTCATCTGTCAAGCAGGATGACGTGGCACATGCCAAGAGCTCCGGGTGATTACGGGCAGGCACGTGGCACATGGCTCCAGGCGGAGGGCTGGTGATGACCACCACAAGCATGCCCTGGGTGTGGTGCTCTGAAGGCAGTGCTCGGCCAGCTCCCCGGGCCAGCTCCCTGGCCCTGCACAGGGGTGTTCCAGAGGCCCGTCCTCCCTCCCTCTCCCTGAGCTGCTGGTCGGAGCTAGGGGGATACGTCCAGAATGGGAAACTGCTTCTCTTCCCTCTGACGCCCTTTCAGGCCCAGTAGGGATGGGAGGGGTGGCTCGCGGCCTCCAGGGGTGTCTGCCTGACTGGCACCAAGAGCCACCAGGGGACTTTACAAGTGGCTGTTGTGAGTGTCCAGGTGTGTACAGAGCGGCCAGGGAAGGGGAGAACAACACTGGGGCAGCAGAGTGGACGGGAGTGCCTTCTCCCTAGACCTGCTCCCGGGGCCTCCTTGTCCACGTGGCAATGTGTGTTGGGCCCATCACCTGGGCTTCCCCTTGTCCCATTCCAATTGGAGGGGCCCTTGTGGGCTCTCTTGACAGGAGACAGTCAAGCCCTGGATGGGAGAAGACCCCCCTCTATGTAGTGTGGTGAGGCATGTACCCCCACTTGAGTCAGGAACAGCTGCAGGGGTGACACTGTGACAAGCACATGCGGCCCCAAGGCTCCCTTGTCCTTCCTGCAGTTCATACATCCACATTCACAGTGACAGAACTGAGGTTCAGAGAGGAAAACAACTTGTGCCAGGCTGCACAGAAGTGGGACCAGGGACAGCCCCAAGCCCAGCTCATACTAACAGTGTGGGCAGCTCACTCTCAAAGCCCTGGGAGCTCTCGATGAGCCTGGCTTTCCCAGCTTGGGGGCTCCTGCTTCCCTGCTTAAGGAGGAAGAACCATCTTTCCAGCAGTGACGCTACCTCGCTCGGCACTCTATAACACTAGCAGGCCTCCTCAGCACAGGTCCCAGCTGACCAGGGGACCCACAGGGCCTTTCAGAGCTCCCCAGGCCTCCGGAAGACAGCAGCAGTGGGGCGCAGGCCTGGCCCAGGTGGCCCATGGCAGACCCAGCTGTATGATGCCCTTGTGAACAAGAGGTGGCATGGAGTCCAGGGTAGATTGCTCTTGGCTGGAGCCCCCAGGGACTGTGGCGAGCAAGAGGGGTGTCTCAGCCAGTGGTGGCTCCAGCCTGCTGAGCACCCAGGCCCTGGTGGAGCCAGGAGCAAGGCCCTGCCGGCTCCTGCGGTCTCTGGGGGAGGGCCTGTGGGACGAGGCAGGAGGGAGTCCAGCCACAGCTCCAGACGCAGATGGTCCTGTTCTCCTTGCCGCCTGCCTCTTCCCCAGGAAAACAAACCCGCTCAGGGCCACCAGAGCCTTTTATCTCCTGTCTGTGTCACATCCCCTGCGCCTGAAGCCACTGCACTATGGGCTGCTCTGCAGGGGTCTGGCTGGGGTGGCCTTGGCATTTTCTGACCTTGGGCAGCTCTCCCGGGAGGAGCTCCTGAGGAATGGACACAGCCTCTTCCCACCCCTGGACTGTCCCTTGCCATCACGGGTCACAGCCACAGTGCCAGGGCTCGCAGTCTCCCGACGAACCAGGAAGACTGGGCCTGGGGCTGGAGAAATAGGACCAGTGAGAAGGTGAGACCCCAGCAGGCGGCCTGCCCTGGGTGGTCCCAGCCACCCTGGGCCCTGTGGGAGCAGCCTTGCAGGAGAAAGGGCCCCAGGAGGAGGTCAGGGGCTGGATGCCCACCACCAATCTGGGTCGCCCATTGGTGCCCAAGGCTGGCTGGGGGAAGACTCTGAGGGCAGCACATTCTGCTCCCAGGGCTTCAGAGGAAGGAGGCAGCAGCAAAGCACAGGTTCTGGGACCCTGGGTGGGCTCCCCAGCTGCCCTCCCTGCCCCTTCTCCAAGGAGACCAAGGCTGGAAGGGGCAGCAAGAGGTCCCCAGAGCACAACTTCAGGGAGGTGAGGGCTTGCAAGGGTGCCACCAACTCCTCTGCCAGGCCAGAGTGTTCCTCCTCAGCACCCCAAAGCAGGCAGACAGGCATCCCCATGGCCCTGCACCCCACCGCCAGGGGCTGGACGGGAGGAGCAGAGGAGGACGAGGCCGAGAGGCAAGGAAAAGCTGGCTCCTCAGCCCAAGACAAGGCGCCCGAGGGTAACCACCGCAGCCGCGCCGGTCACAGGCAGCCCTGCCCGGCGCAGGCCGGTCGCTGGACCCCTGCAGGGGTGGCCCGCGGGCCTGCCAGCCCCCCAGCTTCCCGCCCCTAGCGGGCGGCGCGGCCGTGGCCGGTGGGCGCCCCCTCCCCTCCCCTCCCCAGCGCGCGGGCGGCGGTGACATCACAGCTCGCGGCGGGAGGGGCGGCGGCGCCCCGCGCACATCACTTCCTCGGCGCCTCCCGCGGGCGCGGACGCGGACCGGCGGCCTCCCGCTCCCGACCATGGCGGCCCCCGCCCCGCCCGCGGCCGACGAGCTCCCGGGCCCGGCCGCCCGGCGCCTCTACTCCAGGTGGGACGCGGGCCGGGGCGGGGGCGGCGCGGGTGGCGGGCGGGAGGCGGCCGCGGGAACAAAGGCGCGGCGGCGCGCGACGTGGCCGGGGACGCGCCTCCTCCGCCGCGCGGGCTGCGGTGGGCGCCGCGGCGGCCCTCTGCCTGCAGCCCCCTCCCATTGCCCGGCGACCGCGGGACGGGCGCCTCCACCGCTCTGCCAGCAGCTGCATGTCCAGCACGGCCGGGGGCCACTGCCCGCAGCTCCTCTCCAGGCTGGCGCTGCCACACACACACCCACACCCGGCGCAGGGGGTGGCATGGCCAGAGACCCGCTGTCATGGATGGGGCCCTGTCCCCCCTGGTCACCCCCCCAGTCCCAGGCCAGCAGGACCAGGGGCTGGAGCCAGCCAGCCAGGTGGGTGTGTGCCTGTCTAAAAGGCACCTGCCTCCTGGCGGATTCACATGTGATCCAGCCGCCTGGGCACAGTGCCTATGCCCACCGGGGATGACAGGGTGGCCCTTCCCCTGCCCATGTGCCTGCCTGGAGACTCCTGGCCTGTCAAGGGTGTTCCTCAAAGTGGTACACTGGGCCTGGCTGCGGGCACATGGTCCCCCAAGTGGGCAGGGTGCTGCCAGTTCATTCAGCCTCAGGCTGGGCTGGGTGGGCCTGAGTGCTGGGCAAGGGCTGCCCAGAGGCATGCCCAGCTCCCTGCAGTGGCCCTGCAGACTGGCCCCTGACTGAGGGATGGCTGTCTTGTTTTCCTCTGACCATCTCTGACACTTAGGAAGCTCCTGCTAGAGGCCTGGCCCAGAGAAGTCTGATACTAGCGAGCCTTTGTTGGGCACTCCAAAGAGGCTTTGGTGGCCAGTGTCCCCTCCCACTCCAGTGCCTGTTCTTCCCTGTGTACTGCTCAGAGACACGGCCCCCCTCACCCCCGGTCTGTCTCCTGGCCCCCATGGGTGGAGGGGCTTGAGGACAGGTTTGCTGGCAGCCAGTGCTGGAGACCTGCCTTCAGACCTTCCCCAGGGCTCCCAGGAGTGGGGGATGTGCAGGGTGGCATCTGCTCTGGGTCCTCTGCCAGCGAGGGGAAGAACTGATAAGGACTGTCTGTGGGCAGGATGGGCCCCATGCAGTTCAGGGCCTTACTCTGGGAGACCCCACATAGCCAAGCATGGGCCTGGGGGGATGGGCAAGTGGCTGGGAAGCCCCACAAGAGGGGGACTTGGGTGTTTCTCTCCTGCCTCCCATCTGGGGCTGGGAAGGAGAGGGGCATCAGGGAACCCACCTTGGGGTGCCCCTGTTAGAGTGCACCCGGGCAGCTGCCACGGGCACCCTTATGGAGCATTCTCTGGTGTGGGGCAGGCCACCCCCACCGCTCACCCCATGCCCTCTCCCCAGGCAGTGTCCCCTACAGGGCCCTAAGGAATGACTGCCCTTGGAATCCCTGTGAGCTGACCTCAGGTCTCTCCTACAGCGAGGTGGCCCTCATGTCCACTTCCTCTCCAGCAGTTCCCCACTCCTCCCAAGCTCCCCAGCCCTCCCTGCCCCCTGCTCTCTCCCCACCCCCTTGGCTGTTAAAGGGGAGTCATTGTAGTTTCTCTCCAGGGGTGGCTGGACAGGAGGCCGGGATTTGGGGCCAGTTGTGAGCAAGCATTGGCCCAGGGTATGGGTAACAGTCCTGGAGGGAGGGGCCTGTAAGGATTCAGGTAGTGGACAGCAGGGCTGAGGGGCCCAGGGCTGCGCATGGTAGGAGCTGGACACTGGATAAGGAGCCAGCCTGGTAGTGGACACCAGAGGACGTCTTAGAGTCTGATGGAGGCTAACAGTTGTGTCAGGAGGCCTGACGGGGCACCATCAGAAATGGTGGCTGGCAAGCAGGGTGATGTGCTTCAGGTGGGGCCATGGGCTGATGGCTTCTCCCAGCATGCTGCATTGGGTACTAAGGCCAGGCCAGAGGGCTTGGGCAGGATATGGTCGCCACGTCAGCCAGCTGGCCACAAGGGAGCTGGTCACCACTTCACTAACCAGGTCACCAACAGGCACTGGTGGGATCTTGACAGAGGGTAGCCCACCTCCTGGGTGCTGTGGTGTGGCATTGGTCAGCCTCATTCAGTGGAGAGGTGCTGGGTGGCCATCCTGGTCCTGTTGAAGAGGATCAGGCCAGGGCCATTGTGTAGGGGAGGACAAAGTGGGGCTGGTCCCCAGGCGCTGGGGAGGGTCTTTCTCCTCCTGGGAGGTGGAGAATGTTGCTTATTAATTAAGCAGTGCATCTGCTTCCAGGTGTCAAATCCCAGGTGGGAAGGCTACCTATCTCAGGATAGGGGTGGCCAGTGGGGGGCGCTAAGCCCACAGCCCTGGGGAACCCTCCATCTCTGATTTCTAACCCTGAGAGTGGGATGTCAGGTAGACCTTGGGGCGGACAGACCTTCTGGAGCTCCAGATAGCTTGGCCTCTGTCTGCCCAGGGTGGCTGCAGCCCTCGGGGTCCCCAGTGCACATGGGCCCTGGACAGACTGACAGGCAATATCTCACAGCCTGCAGAGGTGGTGTGGAGGGACAGAGGATCTAGGATCTTCTTCCTGAGTGAGGAAGTTGTCCCTACCAGGCTGGCATGGTCCCCAAGAGGGCAGGAGAGGGCAGCCCACAGGCATGATGGAGGGCCTGGGAGCCCAGGGGGTCTGCGGTTGACGTGAGGGTGCAGAACCTGGGTTCGGCATGTCAACAGGTACTGACCAAGGAGATGATCCTGCCCTGCCTGCCTTAGCCAAGCGTCCTGGGGTAAGGTGGTCAGTGGCTGGAAGAGTAGTGCCCAGGCCCTGGAAACCCTCCCTGCCATCCTGAGGTTCCTGATTCTGCTCAGACCACCAGATCCTCTCAGGGAGCCGAGCCCCCAGGCCCACTGTCCAGCTCCCTCTGACCCCAGCTGTGCCTCCCTCCTTCCCATCCCTGGGTCCATTCTGCTCAACCTCAGGAGACCTCTGACCTCAAACAGCAGTGGGGAGCTTCACGGGTAGTCCTAGGGTCCCAGGTGAGGCAGCACCCAGTGGTGAGCCAGCTGGGAGGCCCTTATGAGGCTTTGGTCTTCCATCAGTGCCCTGCCCTGCGGGGCCCTGGATTCGAGACCTTCTCTGAGCCCCTGTGACCCTCTGTCCAAGCTGGATGCTGGTACCTCCTCTACACTCTGGGGAGTTCCTTTGCCCAGGAAGGGTCACACTGTTGCCTCCTTACAGGGTCAGGGCTGGGGGACTGAGGACAACCAGGATCTTGGGAGGGCTAGGAGAGCCCCCACTGACTTAGGGACAGCCTCCCCATGCCCCAAGTGGCCCTACACCTTGGCTAGACCTAGGGCCCAGAGCTTACCTTAGACAGTTGGGCAAGGCTGAGGACTCTGTGTTCTATGTCAGTTGAGCCTGCAGACTGGGCCAGGCTGGGGTCAGGTGGGAGCAGGCTAGACGCCAGGTCCTGCAGAGAACAGGAAAGGCCAAGTGCTGACCCTGCCCAGCCCTCAGCCGGGCCGTCCTGGCAGCTGGCAGGCATTCCAGGTGGGAGAGCTAGACCATCTGCCAGCCTCTGTACACATCAGATGGGAACAGGTCTGTTCTTGGGGGCTGCAGTGCCCGTCCCCACTCTTGTATCCACCAGCGCTGACCAGCACCCGCTATGTGCAGCCCCAGGCTCCTGGAGGACCCAGGCCCTGGCACAGGGCCAGACCCTAGTCAGTTTGCTGAGAAGCTGGTGCTGACTGGGCAGATGGGCACACTGCACCCGAATGCAGCTGGGTTTGGCCCCTCTACTCCCTCCCAGCCCCAAGAGGTGGAGGAGGATTAGCTCCTACTCCCCGCCCCTCCTGTTTGTGCTCATCCTGCCTCTGAGCTGCCCTTGATCCCTTGATCCACATCAGGACCCAGGGAAAGAGGCCCCAGGGCACCTCTTTGCTCCTCCTGGAGCAGAGGCCGCTGAACCTTTGCCCTGGACCACCCTGGAGGTGTGGGGGAACAGGTCAACCCCAAGTTGGTCCATCCCTGGGGCCCACAGCTGGTGGGAGAGAGGTGCAGGTCCCTGCCATGCCCGCTCCCAGCGTGGAGGGACAGCCTGTGGCCCTGAGTTTGGCCGAGAAAGCAGTGTGCAAGGTGGTGTACGGCACGCCCCACCCCCGTCCCCTGCTGCTGCCCGTGGGCCTGGAGCTGTGGCTGTATGTGCAGAAGATGCGCCACCTTCGGAGGAAGAGGTGCAGGATGGGTGCCCTGCTGGGGCCGGGTGCTGCCTAGAGGGTGGAGCAGAACCGGGTGTCCTGATAGGTGGAGGGCGGGTGCCTCGCCAGGTGACTCCCCACCTTCCTAGCCTGGGTTAGACCCATCCTGGGTCCAGGATGGCCATGCTGGTACTCCCTTTGGCCCTAGCCCTTCCTGAGGCGGAAGCCCGTACTGCACTCTGGGCCTGGAGGACGGTGAGGGGGGGGGCGACTTCCTAGCCAGCAGCAGACCCCCCCAGACCCCAGGTCCCCTCCTCCACAGCACTGAAAGGACAGCAGCCCTGGGCAGGCTTTAATTAAGAGGCTTTAATTAAGAGGACTGTGCGCGGCACTGGCCATAGCCGGGGAGCTATCCTGTGGTAGGTTGCCACGGCAACCATGGGTTACACTGACCAGTGTGGCATCTGGATGGCCTTTTCCAGAGGGCTCGGCAAGGTGACTGCTGAGGATCTGAGCAGGGAGGGAAGGAAACCCTACATGCTGGCGGCCTGAGGGGTCTGGCCTTCTGGTCGAGGCCGTGCCCCTGACCCCTGGTCCTTGAGAGGCCAGGTGGGCTGTGCTGGCCCCTGGGAAGCAGGGAGGTGACAGGAGCAGGAAGCCTGCTGTCCTTGACTGCTGCAGCCAGGAGAGGCAGGCCCCACAGCCCCCCTGACCCCAGGGGGTGGCACCCAGAGTCAGGCTCCGGGCCAGGCACAGTGTAGTTCCTCATGAGCTCTTGGCCAGCTGAATGGTGGCCAAGAGTGCCTGGGCCCAGCAGGCCTGGCTTGGAGCAGGCCAGTGTGGCCCAGCACTAAGCCTGAGCCCATGGGGTGCAGGGTGCTTGGGCCAGCCTCTTGGGGATCCACCCCCATCTGTTCACGTGGTGCCATTACCTTGAGAAAGTTCAAAATGCCCCATTTTCTTGATAACACAGGAATAAAGTGAGTGGGACATTGTGTTGGCATCAAAGGGACATTTGGTTCAGACAAGAAACGCTGCCCGACACACCCCCATCATTCCTGACCAGAGCCACGCTGGCCGGGGCTGGCAGGGCAGCGCCTGGCGTGGAACAGGGCACTTGGTGGTCTGGCAAATCACTCTGCAGGTTTTCCACAAACGGTTCACTTCAAAAAGCAACAGAGAGAAAATAAGGACCACAGCCAGCCTGCCCCAGAGCCAAGCCCCCCTTGTCCAGGTGCCCGGGCTGGGGCTTGTGGCACCTTTCCCCAGTAGCTCCCTCCTCCTCTGCCTCTTGTGCCCCTTGTCCTCCTGCCTAGGCACTGGGGCCACCCTCCTGTCACCCCCGGCCAGTGTCCACTTGTTGTGCCCTCCACCCATGCTAACACCCTTCCAGCCCCGGCAGGGCAGAGGCTTTGGGCCCTCGTGACCAATCGAAGCAGGACAGAAGGGCAGACTGAAGCTCCAGGGCCCCGCAGCAGGGAGGGGCAGATAGTGACCCCAGCCTGTCTTCCTCCCCTGACAACTGTGTCCTGAGACAGCACCCCAGAGGCCTGAGAGCTGTGTGTTCCTCTGTGAGTTTAGGGCTTCTGCCAGCCTCCAGCTGGTTGTGGGCATTCACTAAGGGGACCTGGGCCCTTGGACATGGGCAGGATTCATGGTCGGAAGCTAGGATGGTTTGGAGGGGCCAGGTCCACCCTGGGGCACATCGGCGTCCACTCCCTTCCTCAGCTGTTTCTCAGGCCTGCCCTAGCTGCAGCTGTGGTGCTTCTGGGTGTCTCAGGATGGGTGACCCTCAGCAGAGCTCTCCCCTGGAGGCTGGAGGGCTGGCAGTGACCCGGCATGTGCTCCTACTGGGAAGGTGCATGTCCTGCCCTGTGTGCAGGATGGGGAGGGGCTGGGTCAGATTCTACTCCTGTGGCCTCAGTTTCCCTTGCTGGGCATTGGGGGGTCTCTCACAGGGCCTCTTGGGAACATGGGGCACCTGGCACCCTTAGCTGTGCTGCTGAGACCTGTGGAAGGTGGCAGGTGGGGTCTGCTCCAGCTCCCTGCAGCTCGGCCAAGTCAAACACTGACTACTGAGGCCCCCATGCCTTCCCCAGGTGGTGCTCCCGGCCCTGGTGGCCAAGGGCAGGCAGTGAGGGAAGCTGCACGGGAAGGCAGGTCTGGGACAGTGCTGCTGCCAGGTGTGTGCGAGCACGGGGTGGCCCTGCCACAGCCCGCGGAGGCACGTCTTCCATGGCATGGCCAGGGAGGAGCTTGGGTCCTCAAGGGATGGCTGCGCATGAGACCCCGCCCTCTGCCCAGGATGGAGGCCTCGTGCCTGGAGCTGGCCCTGGAGGGAGAGCGGCTGTGCAAGGCAGGCGACTTCAAGGCGGGCGTGGCCTTCTTCGAGGCCGCTGTGCAGGTGGGCACGGAGGACCTGCAGACGCTGAGCGCCATCTACAGCCAGCTGGGCAACGCCTACTTCTACCTGAAGGAGCACGCCCGGGCGCTGCAGTTCCACAGACACGACCTGCTGCTGGCCCGGTGAGTGCCTGCAGGACACAGGCCCAAGGGGCAGCCGCACCTGCCCTGGGGTGGCAGGAGGGCGGGCACACACTGCCCTATCCTAGGGAGGGCCCTTGACAGGACCCCTGGAAGGGGCTGGGGTCTTACAGTCCCCCCAGGGCCTGTGCTCAAGCTGCGACGTGTGTCAGTGTGTGCGGAGGGTACGACACGTGCTGTGTCCCATTTGTGGCCTGTCCCTGGCACCCACCTTGCCTCGCACCTGGGCAGCTCCTCCTCTACCAGCCCTGCCCACAGGACCCCCAGCGGCCTGGGCACCCACGTCCTGATGTCTAGTGCAGCAGAGGCTCGCTGCAGACATCGTGGCAAGGCCAGTGCCTGTTGCCAGCCCCGCCTGAGGCCTGCAGGGGCCACGGCAGGCCCTGGGCTCCCTGTGGACCATGGCAGCTCTGCAGGCTGCTGGGGGCCAGCAGGTCAGGCAGCACAGGAAGTGACCCTGCCCAGCCTCACCCAGGAGACGCAGGCTCCTGGTCAGCCCTAGGCTGGTGCCCTTGGCCTGGCCTGGCCACCTGCTCAGGCTTCCTGCTGGGCTCAGGGACCTGACCAATCCTCACTCCTTTGCTTTCCAGGACCATTGGTGACCGCATGGGGGAAGCCAAGGCCAGTGGGAACCTGGGCAACACCCTCAAGGTCCTAGGCCGATTCGATGAGGCTGTTGTCTGCTGCCAGCGGCACCTGGACATTGCCCAGGAGCAGGGGGACAAGGTAGATGGTTGGCTTAAGAGCAGGGGACAGAGGAGGGGCTTGGTCCAGGAGCAGGGGATGAGGGAAGGGGTGGCTTCCTTGGCCACCTGCTCCTCCCACCCCTGCCCCCTGGCCTAGGTCCAGACCCAGGCATGGTCAGGCAATGAACCACTCATCCCCACTCAGCTGTCCCCCCGTAAGAGGGAAGGCAGAGACACCCCTAAGGACTTGGGAGAGTCCAGATCCCTCAGAAACAGGGCTGCCCCAGCTCCTGCCGTGAGGCTCGGCCTCCCCAACAGCTGGCCCAGCCTGGGTTCTGCTCTCTGCTCGTCTCCCCAGCGCTGCCTGTGTCCCTGCCACTCCTTGTAGGGCCCCGCCAGTGGGGTGCTCTGAAAGGAGAGGCAGGCATCCTGGATGTCACCCCAGCCTCTGGTGCAGGAGGCTGACCATCCCTGGCCCGTCTCCCCCCACGACTCTACGACAAAAGTGTTTCTGTTCCTCTTGTTCGGATGGGGAAACTGAGGCTAGGGGCAGGGTGGCTGGAGTAGGTGTCCCCTGAGTCCTTGCCTCAAGGCTCCAGAACAGCTGTTGGTGGGCTTGGCACACACTTGGGGTGACATCCCAGCCAGGAACTGCTGGGTGGACAGCGGGGCACTGCCCACTGGGTCGTCCACAGGTCGGGGAGGCGAGAGCACTGTACAACATGGGCAACGTGTACCACGCCAAGGGCAAGCAGCTGTGCTGCAGCGCCGCTCAGGACCCCGGGCACCTGCCTCCGGACGTGCGTGAGACGCTGCGCAGGGCCTCCGCCTTCTACGAGTGAGTGGGGCAGGCAGCGGGCACGTCCAGCTTCCTGCTGCTTCCTGAGCTTTGTGCTGCACACTGGACTGGGCAGCAGCCCCAGGCACAGAACAGCCCACCCAGCTCGCAGCCCTTGGCCTTATCCCACCAGCAGGCCTCCACTTGCACCTGTCAGGGACTGGCGGGACTGACCCAGCCCCCAGCCCTGGAGCTCGGCCTGCACTAAAGCTCAAGGAGCCCATGGCCCGTGTCCATGGCACACCCCTGAGGGCCACCCAGCACCTTCTCACCTGGGAGGTGGGTGTGGCCATTTCCCTGCAGCTGGGAGGGACAGACTCAGACAGACTCCACTCCTAGGAGGAACCTGTCACTGGTGAAGGAGCTGGGTGACCGGGCGGCCCAGGGCCGGGCTTACGGCAACCTGGGCAACACCCACTACCTGCTGGGGAACTTCACGGAGGCCACAACCTTCCACAAGGAGGTAAGCTGGGCCTGGGGACATGGGGCGAGGCCGCTGCAGCAGCAGAGCCCGGCTCCACTTGGCCCCAGGGGCCCTCCTGGCAGTCTCCAAGCTGGGCAGAGCAGGACGGCAGGGTGCCCACACACCCCGGCACCTGTGCTCCGTCTTGGGGTTCCTGGATGCTCCTCTGGACACACAGACATGGACAGCGACCCTGGGCAGGAGAGGCAACACCTGCCTTACTTCAGATCCCAGGCTGTTCTGCGAGCCTGGGTCTTGTGTCTGTCTCCACAGCGCCTGGCCATCGCGAAGGAGTTTGGGGACAAGGCGGCTGAGAGGAGGGCCTACAGCAACCTAGGCAATGCCCACATCTTCCTGGGACGTTTTGATGTGGCCGCTGAGTACTACAAGTAGGAATCCCCCCAGCCCCAGGGAGAGGGAGGTCCCTGGGAGAACTGGACACCAGCCCAGGAGGTGACTCCAGGTGGGGAGTGAGACCACCCAGCTTCCCCAGGAGCCAGGTGGGGGCTCCAGGAAAGGCAGATAAAGGTCACGGTTTCCCCAGCTTGTGCCAGAGCTCTGGGCCATCACCTCTGCCTCTGGCCTGAGTAGTTGCCACCAGGTAGAGCTGGTTATCAGGACCAGGCCCATAGTCAACCCCAAGTGACATGCTACGGGCCCTGCTTCCTGGAGGCTGACCCCCACCCCACGCAGGAAGACCCTGCAGCTGTCCCGGCAGCTCAGGGACCAGGCGGTGGAGGCGCAGGCATGCTACAGCCTGGGCAACACGTACACGCTGCTGCAGGACTATGAGCGGGCAGCCGAGTACCACCTGAGGCACCTGCTCATCGCCCAGGAGCTGGCTGACAGGTGCGCACAGATGTGGTGGGAGGGGCGGGAGGGCCCTGGTGACAGGTGCGCACAGACGTGGTGGGAGGGGTGGGAGAGCGGGAGGGCGGTGGTGAGGAGAGATGGCTCAGCCTGAGCCCCTGGGGCACCACTGACTGTGGTGTGGCCCCAAGCGGGGCTGCCCCACCTGGGCCTCAGCCACTCCCGCCATGGGCAGTGCCGCCCACAGGGACCCTTGGCACACACTGGTGGGCTTCCCCCATGGCCCGGCCCATTGCCCCCCACAATACCTGTGTGAACACGACACCTGAGATGCAGCCCTGGGCACAGGTCGGGTGGACAGAGGGCTCGGAGGCACAGGGCTGCTGGACTGGCTGCCTTCTAGTGGCCCCAGGCTTTCCTCCAGGGAAACCAATGGAGGACAGCAGTGGCCTGGAACCAGAGGTGGTGCCTATGGGGCAGTGAAGGGCTGCTGGATGCCTCAAGCCCTGCACTCAGCTACCTCCACCTTGTTTTGAAAATGACCCCAGGGTGGAGGGATCCTGGGGGGGGGGGGGAAGGCTCACCTGCCATTATGGGGCAAGCCACTCACAGGAGGCTCCCTGACCCCGCTGGTCCCGCCTGCCTCCTACGCTGAGGGGCCAGAAACGCCCCGAAGGCAGTGCAGGCTCTCGGGCAGGCTGCTTCCCACACTGGGGCCTCTGAGTCCATGCTTTTAAGGGGAAGGGGAACTGGCGCAGTGGGTTGGGGCTTCTCCCTGATGGTGGCTGGATTTGTGGGTCACTGCAGACCAGGATGTGCTGTCCGACTACCCTGTCAGTGCCTCTAGGGACCTTTGGGACATGCCCCATGGGACTGGGGTTCTAGCTGTGGCAGCTGACATGAGGGGGCCCTGACCGTCAGCAGGCTCAGGGGCTTGGGATGGGGGCAGGCCTGGGGAGGGCAGGTGTGGACTCTCTCCCTCCACAGAGTGGGCGAGGGCCGTGCGTGCTGGAGTTTGGGCAACACGTACGTGTCCATGGGGAGCCCTGCACAGGCCCTGACCTTCGCCAAGAAGCACCTGCAGATCTCCCAGGAGGTGAGTGGGCCTGCCCTCCCAGGGCCACTGCTCCTGCGGGCATCCGGGGCCCTCAGGCGTCGCCTGGCCTGCTCTGACTGCAGGGCCAGGCGCACCTCTGCGTGCTGGTGTCCTTCCTGGACTTCCCCTTCTGTCGTTCTAGGTCTGCAGCAGCCTCCTCGGCTACCAGGTCCCTCAGAGGCCTGGTGGCCGCTTGACTGTGTGGCAGGGGGCAGTGAGGGGGCAGGGGACCTGTTTTCCCCCTGTAGTGTCACTGTTCCCCACAGGGGACCCATGACTGGGTCCTTCTGTTGATTTCCCTACCCCAACCTCTGAGGAGACTGGCCAGGGTGGGCCAGGGGGATGCCTGTGCCCACCACTGAGGTGAGGGTGACCACTGGAGGAGCCCAGGGCACCAGGCCAGCCCCCTGGAGGCTTCCTCTGGGCCCCTCAGCTGGACACCTTCCTGGAAGTCGAGTCGCCTCCTCCTTGGAGAGGACGCCCAGGACAGTCCTCCTGTGTCAGGGAGGGATGTCACTAGTGACCCCTCGGCCTCCCTGGCTGAAGATAGGCCAGTGCCTGCCTGACCACCATAGCCCCAAGTGGGAGTCGCTGAGTGGGTGGAGTCTGGGTGCCCAGGTGTACATGGGGAGGGACAGGAGATCCCTGTGAGAGCAGAAATCTGGAGAGCCTCTCTATGGGGCCAGCATGGCCTGCCCGGACATCCCCAGAGCACAGGCAGGGGGCTCCAGAGCCCTCTGAGCTCCACGCAGGAGTCCCCATGCCCCACTCTCTGGCTTGTTTCCGAGCAATGCAGATGCCCAGGAGGGTCCTGTGGAACCTTGTGCAAGGGTCCCTGGGGCTGGCCAAGCTGACCACCCACCAGAGGGTGCCCAAGAAGGAAGCTACCACGTGGCACAAAACCAGGCTGTTTGAGCCTCTGAGCACTTATGGGGTGTGACTAGGGACTGCTGGGGACATCCAAGGACAGACGCCCGACTCCACTCCCAGGGCCACAGTGAGGCCCAGTTCCCTCAGAGACCCAAGGGTCAGGGGTCAGCCTAGGAAGTCAGGGATGGTGTATGGTGGGCTCCTCACTGTCCCCTGCCCAGTCTCACCTGCCCCTGCTTGCTGCAGATCGGGGACCGCAACGGGGAGCTTACAGCCCGCATGAATGTCGCTCAGCTGCAGCTGGCCCTGGGCAGACTGACCAGCCCAGCAGCTGCAGAGAAGCCTGACCTGGCTGGCTATGAGGCACAGGGTGAGTTCCTGGGCTGCGGTCCTGTTCATGAGGGGCTCTCACCTCTGGGCCACAGTGGGGTTGTATCTGTGCAGGGTGTGACAGGGTCACTGGGAGCAAGTCTCCCAGGGAGCACAGGGCCGGCTGCCTGGGGCCAAGCAACGAGGAGGGGGTACCTCCCAGGTCGAGGGGCTGTTAACAGTGGTCATATAAGGAAAGAGCCCCAGAGGCAGGGAGCCCCCATAGTCAGGAGCCCCAGAGTCAAGGAGCCCCAGGAGGCAGGGAACCCCCGGAGATGGAGAGTCTCCAAGAGGCAACTCGGGCTGTTCATCCCGTCCCCAGGGCATGTTGACATCCCCACACCTGCTCTGTCAGTCCTTGTGCTGGATCAGGAGAGAGACTCCTGCCCTGCTCTTGGGAGCTTACAGTGGGTGGCACAAACATCGTGTGCAGAGGGTGAGACTGGGTGTTCCAGGTGCTGGGGTAGGGGCAGGGCAGAGCAGGGATCAGGTGACGTTGAAAGAGGTGGGACAGACATGGGCAGGCAGGAGGCAGGGACAGCACAGGCAGAGCAGTAGTGGACAGCTGGAGGCCTGGGGCAGTAAAGGCCAGCAGTCATCCTGAGCCCCTTCCATCACAATCATGGAGCACATGGGACCAATGGCAGGAAAGACAGGAGAGGGCCACTCACTGCCCCCAGCTCCAGGGCTTCCCCACCCACCTACCCGCCTTCCCAGAGCAGTCCAAGGGGTCAGTGCCCATCATCAGGATGGCCAGGGAGGGCATTCTGGGAAGGGGGTGTCAGGTCACCTGACAAGTAGGCTGGGCTCAAGGGAGCCTGTCTGCGTGGAGTTCCAATCAGGTGAGGCCCAAGCAGGCCAAGGCCACTCTAATGGCTTTATTCACAGACTGCTGGCCATCCTGTGCAGGTCAGCAGTGTGCACTCACAAGGACAGATTGTTCTCTGCAAAGCAAATAGATTCGTACACAGGAGGGAAGGGCTGGTGAGGTGGGTGCTGCCTGGCTCCCTGAGACCACCTGCAGGGGATGGGGAGACTGAGCTGGGGGCCAGCTGCCCCGGCTCACCTGGCCCCGGCTCACCTGGCCCCAGCTCCAGGAATCCCACCTCAGGCCCTGTTTGGCTATGCTTTGAGGGCACCCACCTGCAGCAGCCTCAGGATCCCCAGAGGGGATATGTGCCACCATGTGGCCCCTGGTGCCTGTGGCTGAGATTTTCTGAGGGTGGGTAGCTCTGCCGAGAGAGTTTCTGTCAGAGTCCCCACCTCGTGTCCCCTGGCCAGAGCGACTGCCCTCCAGGAGCCCCCCGCAGCAGGTCGGGGCAGGGTTGGCAGCTTCTGGGAAGGTGCCCACAGGCTGCCAGCTCCATGTCCTCCTGCAGCTTTCCTCTGAGCCAAGGAATGGGGGCGTGTCATGGGTGAATGCCCCAGCACAAGGAGGCGTCTGTCCTCCACACTGGCTCCTCTGCTCTGCTGTGTGCTGGACCTTCCCAGCCTGGGGGCCCCCAGAAGCCTCCTTCTGCCAGGCTGCCAGTGGCCAGGCTGCAGTGGAGCTGGGGACATCCATGCCGGGATCACGGTGGGAATGAGGTCTGTGCTCCAGAGTGGCTGCCCTAGGCCTGGGTCCGTCCGGCCCCAGCATGCAGCTGTTGAAGGCAGGCCTGTACCCTGAGGGTCGGGGTGGCCCCGAGGGAGCCCCCCACACAGGTGAGCTTGGCCGTGGGGGCGTTGGAGGCCACACTGGTCTGGACCCTGTGCTGGGGTGGAGGGAGGGGTTGAAAGGCTTTTGCGAGGCTGACATGGTTCATTTACTTCATTCATCTGGACTTAGTGCTGGGGGTGGGCTGGCCCTGGCTTCCAGAAACTGTCCAGTGGGGCTGGGGCTGGGCAGGTGCATATCCAGAGACAGTCAGTGTGGTTTGGAACACGGGGGGCCAGAAGGGCACCTGGGAGACAAACCCAGTAGGGTGGAGGAGGGCCTCCTGGGGAGAGAGGGTGAGGGGAATTCACAGGGGAGGAAGGAGGCGGGAGGGGCCGCAGGGAGCCAGCACAGGGAGTGGGCCGGGCCCTGCAGTGCCTGGGTGTGGATGGGCGTAGCTCACCCTGTGGGGGGGTGGGCGTGGGCTTGTGCTGGGCAGGAGGTCGCCTCCCTGTGGTAGGTGGGCTGGGCAGCTAGTGGAGAGCAGGCATCCAGGACCCAGTGGGTTTTCTGGCTTGATACAAACGGGGGCTTCTGTGCAGCTGGAGAAAAAAACTTGCTGTCCTTGAGTCTGCGTGCAGTTCTGCTCCTCCCTACACGCAGCTGCCCCTGCCCAGCATCTCTGGGGGACACCTTGTGAGCCAACAGCCATAGACCACTTCTGTGGCCAGAGGGCAAGGTGGTAGCCCAACAAGGCCCGGGTCTGTCTCCAGACCTTCATGGAAAAGGCACTAGAGGGGCAAGCTGGGTGCAGTAGCAGGCAGGGGACAGACACAGGTCCCAGCGGGCTGAGAAGGGGTCAGATTCTGGCTGATAAGAGGAAATACTGGGATTTGGACCATCCGAGTTGCCGTCAGCAGGCAGGGTAGGCTGCTGGGGTGGGAGGTGCCCAGGGACAGCCCTTGGACATAGCTGCTCTGCACAGAAATGATGATGACAGTGTGCAGGTCAGACTCTGGCAGGGGAGGGGCAGGAAGTTGCACACGCAGCAGGGGGTGTCAGGGCCTGAGGCCCCTGGTCAGGCAGCTCAGCCAAAGGCATGCAGCTGTTGGAGGTGGCTGGATTCAGGACCTCTCAGAATCCAGACAGAGGGTCCATTCAGCTGGGCCCAGAGGGCCTCCCGCCCACGCGGCCTGCTGTAAGAGACCCACCAGGCACCTCCACCTCTGCTAGCCAGAGCCTGCCCAGACCACTCCTGGTAGAGGGCCAGGTGGCCCAGAGCAGCTGCAGGGTCCTGCAGACAAGGTGGGGAAACCGCATCTTGTTCCCGAGCTCCAGGGAGCATCAGAGAGAGGTGGAGCCAGGTTGTCACTGGGTGTGGTAAGGGGCCTCCCAACTCTCTAAGGACTCCTGGGCCCTCCCATGGCATGCCTGCCCCCCAGCTCCACGTGGCTTTGGACTGTCTCCATTTCTGTCTCAGACCAGCCTTCCTCATCTGGGGGTGGGTGGGCACCAACAGCTCTTCAGGCAGCAGGAACCCTGACCCCGCCCCTTCCTGTCCCCTCAGCAGAACTGCCACATTCTTCCAGTGCCTCAGTGTCCAGGGTGAGAGAAGCCAGCAGCCAGGCTGTTTCCAGGGGCAGAGGAAGGACCCTGGCCACCACTGCCAAGGGCTAGGGCAGGAGCCCTGCTCTAGGGCCCTGGTGTTGGGGGTAGGGGGCACATCCTGCTGTCCACTGGATGTGCCCACAGGCCCTGGCTGCGTTGCTCTCTGGCTCAGGGGTGGCCCTGGATGCCCAGGGCCATGTTGGCATATTCAGGGGCTGGCTTCTGGCCTCCTGGCCAGATCCCTCAATAGGCTCCTGCAAGACAGTGCCCTCTGGATCAGTGTCTGCCCGGGGAGGGGTTTCCTCAGAGCCTGGGGGTGCTCAGGTGCCTCCCCTGCCTCTCCTCCTCCACCTGCTGCAGATGCTCTGGGCCACTGGCTCATAGGACAACTGGACATTTGCTGTGGAGGGACCAGCTTGGGTCCCCAAAGTCCTTGGCTCCCTCTGCTTGTCCTCTCCACCCTGACCATTTTTAGGAACCCACCATCAGACAGTGCCATGGACAGGCTTGGGGGTGCTGGTAGCTGGTACACTGGGCCACTAGGGTAACATCTGCTGCCCACCAGCATCCTCCTGGGCACATCTGCAGCCTCTGGACGTTCACACTCTGCGAGTCCTCGGCATTGCCCCTTTCTGAGTGGAGGCAGATCCCTCCCCAGTTAGGGGCAGAGGCATGGACTCTGCAGGGTGGCAGCCAACAGCCCACACGACACCCCTGCTCTCCTCTGCAGGGGCGTCTGGGGACTGGAGAGACCTAGGTACGCTGTGCAGCATGATGGCCTGTTGCCTCACCCTTTGATGATGTCTGGCCCAGGTCCATGATTAAGCCTTGGGGGAGATGTTGGCGGGTGGCCTAGCTGTGCTGGAGAGGCTGGGATGGGTAGCTGTGCTCCAGCCCTGTCCCCCAGGCCCAGGTGCTCCTGGGCACCATGTGACTGCCATGAGCTGGCGCACCTTCCTACTGTCCACTGGATGTGCCCACAGGCCCTGGCTGTTTTGCTCTCTGGCTCAGTGGTGGCCTGGACAGGAGGGTGTCTGGCCATCCAGCTCCCACCCTTGCCTGCTGCAGACATCCACAGGCTGCTTTATGGGGTGAGCCCCATGTGGGCAGTGCCAGGATGGCTCTGAGTGTCCACTGATGCCAGCAGCACCTCCACCCATCCACAGGTCCTACCTCGCGAGCCCTGGCCATGGGCGCACGCCACCATGAGATGAGCTGTGTCTAGCATGTGTCCGCGGGTGCGGGGTGCTTGGGTCCCAGGAGGACTGGGGTGAAGGGTCTGGTGAGGGTCTGCCAGGCCAGGAGAGAAGGCCCACCCATTCCTGGCAGGGCAGTGTCCTTGGAGAGGTGCAAGGGCATGTGGGGGTGGACAGAGGCTGAGGTGCCCACATTACCAGGTTCTTCCTCTCTTGTCCCCAGCCTTTCCATGGCTGGCTGCACCCCCCCATCTCACATGCCACCTCCTCAGAGGGTCCAGTGCCAACCCTTGGTCCCTGCCAGCCCAGCCCCACTGGTCCTCCCTGCAAGGCTCACCTGGCTTGGCCTGGGGGCTCTCTGCACTCCAACTTCATGCTGTGCTGTCGCCTTTCTTCTGGTCAACCTTCCCTGCATGGACGGGCCTCCAGGCTAGCTCTCCCTGGCTGGCTCTGTCCTGCAGGTGTTCAGTGAGTAGCCGCCCAAGGCCAGACTCACTTTTGTCCCTGTGCTGGGACAGGGCCGTAACTGGATCCAGGACTGAACTGCACCCAGGACTGAACTGCACCTTGCCCCCACTCAGGGACATGTTTGAGACAGAGGCCTGGGGGCAGTCTAGCTGCAGGCCAGCCCAGGGCCCCTTGGCAGGATGGTGACCACAGAGTCTGCAGCTGGGCAGTCTTGGGATATGTAGCTGCTCTTGGGAGGACATGGGTTCCTATGGCTCATCTTCTTGCCCTGCCCGCCAGCAGCTGCCAAGTACCCAGGTTCAGAGTCATTCCTCCAGGGGCCAAGGAACCTAGGGAAAGGCCCTGCATGGGACTGACTTGGGGCTCATCTGATGCCTTGGTCACCCCAGCCCTGGCTTGGGTTGTCCACAGTAAACTCGAACGAACCCAGAAGCGCCACCTGCCCCCAGGCCAGAGTGTGAGGGGGCTTCAGAGGAAGCCGCTGAATGGAGCCTGTGGGCTTCATTGATGGTGGAAGGGCATTCCGGGCGGTGGGCAGAGGGCCTCGTCCAGATCCTTGGGGAAAGTCTGGGGAGCACCAATGCCAGCCCACCCTGAGCCCGGGCAGGCCCAGACCCCCGGCGCCCCCACCTGGCTGGAGTGTGTCAGTGTGCCCATGAGGGGACTGTGTGGTTGGAAAGCAGGGTGCCGTGCTACCCAATCCTCAGTCCCCAAGGGCGCTGGCCTGGGCCATTTGGCTTCGTGAGCTGAACAGGCACCACTGTCTTCCAGGGGCCAGGCCCAAGAGGACCCAGAGGTTGAGTGCAGAGACCTGGGACCTGCTGAGACTCCCCCTGGAACGGGTGAGCCAGGCTTGGTGGGGGTTGGGGGGCCTGGGGATGGACATCAGCAGAGGTACGGCCAGTGTGTGGGCAGCAGGTTAATGAGCCTGGGGAGCCGTGTTTGTCAAGCTGCCACCACCAGGCTCAGCCCAGCCACTGGGAGATAAATGTGCCCCCACAGTCTGAGGCCTTCACTAGCCCATCTGCCACCGGCCCCCGGAGGCCCTGCTCCTCCCTCTTGCCTGCTGTGGGCCTAGGGGCAGGCCTGGTCCTTCCAAGTGCCCCCACCAAGCCTCTGGATCCCAGTCCTGGTGAGCCCCTGGACTCTTCTGTCCCTGCCCACTCAGACTCTGTCCAAGGTGAAAAGCTGGCAGGGTTCACTGAACCCCAGACACAACCTGGGGTCCCAGGTGTGGGTGCCTTGAGGCTCTTGCAGGGCCTCAACCCCTTTGAGCCTCCTGTTTCTCTAGTGTAACGTGGTTCGCTTGTGGATGGCCCTTGGGGCCTGGCATGGGGTCAGGACACAGGGACGCCATGGCCACTGTCATTGGCTAGTGGGAAGGCTGACATTTATGAGTCTCCCTGCCCCACCCAGGCCCTGCCAGCTTCCTCCTCCTTCAGGATACCTGGTGCCTACTGCGTGCACCCAGGAAGTGGGGTCTACTGCACCCTCCTGGCATTCCCTGCAGGGTCCCGAGGTGGTGGACATTGGCCCAGAATGGCCCCACCCATACCTGGCCTGCCTCCCCTCCCCAGGAGCAGAATGGAGACACCCACCATGCAGGGGACTGGCGGGGGCCAGGCAGGGACTCACTCCCTCTCCCCATGAGGAGCAGGAAGTACCAGGAAGGGCCAGACACTGCTGAGAGGAGGCCCCGGGGAGGCAGCCACTCCCCACTGGACAGTGCGGACGTCCGAGTGCAGGTACCTCACACGGTAGGTGCCCCACAGACCAGGAGGCACAGCCAGCCTGGTCACGCTGGGAAGACAGGTCCTGGTGGGCATCCTGGCCCTCCTCCTGGCTCCATGCCACCCCTGCAACCCTAGGGGTGCTCAGGGGAGGGCAGTATCTAGCATCACGCCTGGCCTCAGGGCATCCAGTCCAGGGGTGCTCTGGCTGCCCCTCTCCCATGAGTCACACGAGCATGTTCCCCCCAGAAGGAGGGCACAGTGGGAAGCTGGCATCTACCCAGGGTTCCTCCTGGTCAGGGTCCAGGAGACCCCACTCCACCCTGCACTGGCCCCAGTCAGCTCTTGTTGCAACTTATAGAGGGAGGGCTGGGTGGGCTGATGGCCAGGCGTGTGGATGGGCAGTGGGGTCAGAGAGGCGGTCAGGCAGGTGTAGGCTGGAGGCCTAGCCTCCTGCTGCCTGTAGTTCCCCTGTCCCCAGGGCTTGGCAGGCCTCTCCAGGCAGGAGGGCACTGATGGGGGCCGAGGTGGAGTCCGGTCAGAGGCCAGCCTGGAGCCCCTCCCGGGACATCTGCATCAAACCAGCTAGAAAATAGTCTAAAAATAGCCCTTCCCCAGCCTGATCAGCACCCTTCTGGCCTGCCGAGGGCGCGAGGGTGCTGGGTGTCCTCAGTGCCTCGCGGCTGGAGACTGCCAGGGCCCCCACTTCCTTCAGGTGCCGAGAGCCACTACTCCATCCGGGCTCCGCCTCTGTCATGGGGAGACTGTGTAGGGACACTGGGGACCTGGAGGCACCTCCTGTGCCTAGAGTAAGGCCACAGCAAATGCAGCTGAGGCCGGCTGGGGCTGCCCACAGGAGCCAGGGCCACGGCCACCAGGGCGCCAGCCCAGCTGGGGTGGAAGCCAGGCCACACTGCCAGGCTGAGGGCTGCCTGGGGACCTGCTGAAGGAAGAGGTGGCCCAGCTTTGGAAGGAAGCCCAGGGGCCTTGGTATCGGGTGGGAAAAGGGCTTTCAAATAAACTGTCCACCCCCACAGCCCTCTAGCATGACCGCCCACAGGAGCCAGGGAGCGCTCTGCTGAGCTCAGGGAATCCACCTCAGTGTTTACGGAGCAGAGCGTGGTGTGTGTGTGTGTGTGTGTGTGTGTCGTGCACGCTGTGCGAGCGAGTGAGCTCGGGAGGGCGGGCTCTGGGAGGCTGAGCCTCACCCTAGTCCTATTTAAGTACCGGGTGAGCCCCCGGGTCCCGGCAGCAGTGAGGCGACACTTGGTGCTTCGGGCGGGAGGTGCTGCACATGCAGGCACCCCACACAGCTCCTGGCTGCTGCTGCCGGCGGCACCTGTGATCAGCGTGAGTGTGGGGTCCCTGGTGTCCCTGCAGCAGCAGAGGCAGGGGAGCACAGGGGCCTCTGTTAGCCGGGAGTGGGCGGACCTGACCAGGTCTGACTCTTCCACTAAAGCAGCGGGATGCAGGGAGGAATGCAGAACCTCACGTGGGAAGGGCTGGGGGGCAAGGAGAGGTGGGGGGCAGGGAGAGGTGGGGGGGCAGGAGAGGCTGGGACCTGGGGGTGGGCTCCCACGTTCCTGAGTATGTCCTGCTGGGACTCTCGTGTGGGCCTCTCATGCTCCTGAGGCGTGAGGGGCCTTGTCCCTCCAGAGCCCTGCAGCAGGCGTGGAGCCCAGGCTGTGCTTCTGGGTCAGGAGCCCACCTCCTGGGGAGGCACCTGTGTAGCACCCCCGACGCCCAGCGGTCAGGCAGGCTCTGGTCCACACCACCTCCATCTGCCTGGGCTGGCAGGCTCCTTGAGCCCCAGGCATGCCTGCGGTCTGCCACCTAAGCTCCTGCATACCCACTCTCCCTTCCCTCCTGGCTCGGCAGGGGAGGGGCTCAGGCCTAAGGGAGGACAAAGCCCAGGGCCGGGCAAGAGGTCGGGTGAAGGGGTGGGGGTCAACCTGAGGCCCGGAGACAGGTGGGGCTCTCCTTCATGCTAGTAGGACTGCCCCCTTCCCATGGCTCCCTCAGCAAGGTCCCCTCTGCCTTTGGAGTCCTGACCCCAGTCCTGAGACAGGGCCGTCCACAGGGCTGCTGTATCCAATTCCAGCTCTGCTCTTGCTACGGGGAGCCTTGGACATGTCATACAGCCCCTCTGTGCCTCAGCCTCCTGCCTCGAGGCTGCTCTGGCTGTGTCTGGCACTCAGCAGCCCACATCTTGGCAGACCTGGGTCCTCCTGTTCAGGCTCCTACAGCCCAAGAAGATCCCCTGAGGCTGGTGGGCCGGGCCGCAGGTGTAGGAGCTCCCACTGGCCCTCCCTACCACAGGTGGCAGGCCCTGGGACCTCCCCACCCTCTGTGGCACCCAGGGCCCAGGACAGGCCCCATCAACCATCATTGCCAGGTTGCCACTGGAAGTATGTGTCTAGTGGCCATGTCAACTCCCTGCCTGTCATGGCCAGGTCACACATCTGTCCATTCATCCAGCAGACACTGGAGAGTGCTATGCTGGGGGCCAGACACAGGTGGAGCGTGGGTGGGGCGTGGGGAGGCCTTCAGGAGGTGGGAGCTGTGAACTGGGTTAGATGGGAGCATCCCAGCCCAAGGCTGGCAGGGCACGGGCAGGGGCAGGACGTGTGGGGCAGATGACGGGGGCCTGGCCTGGGGTGGCCGCCACAGGAGGAGAGAAGTGGGGTGGCAGGCAGGGCAGGCTGGCCGGGCTGCCCTGACCCCGCGCCCCTCCAGAGCATCCCACGGGCCTCGTCGTCGGAAGAGGAGTGCTTCTTTGACCTGCTGAGCAAGTTCCAGAGCAGCCGCATGGAGGACCAGCGCTGTCCCCTGGAGGAGGGCCAGGCGGGGGCCGCAGAGGCCACGGCTGCCCCCACCCTGGAGGAGAGGGTTGGTGAGTGTAGGTGCCTGGGCCTCCATCCTTCCTACATGCGGGTGTTCCCTAAGCCACGCACCTGCTGCCAGGCCAGCCAGGGTCTCCAGCCAGACCCAGTCCTGACCAGAAAGTGCCCAAGTGCTTTGCCCCAAAGGGTGGGACAGGCCAGCTGCAAAATGCCCTTTAGTTACAGAGCGCTCCCCCCGCCCCCCGCACTTGCCCCCAGAGCTGCATCCTAGGAAGCGTGTAATTACCCCACCCTTCTGGAGCGCGCCATGTCAGGGTGCAGCAGCAGCCTCGCAGTGCGCGGGAGGCCAGGCTTTCTCCTGTCACCTCCTAGAAGGCCCTGGAGGCGGGTGCAGCTGCAGCAGGGTGAGCCAGCAGAAGCCCTGGGCCCTGTCCCCAGGGCAGGCACTGGAGGCCGGCTGGGCTCAGAGGTCCGAGCCCCCTGCTAGCCCCAGCCCCAGTGTCAGGCCTGGCCCTGCAGTGGGCCCCAGCCTCAGCACCGGGCCCTGCTGCCACCCCCCACCCAGGCCTTACCCTCTGCCCCTTGCAGCCCAGCCCTCGATGACAGCCTCCCCCCAAACGGAGGAGTTCTTCGACCTCATCGCCAGCTCTCAGAGTCGCCGGCTGGACGATCAGCGGGCCAGTGTGGGCAGCCTGCCTGGGCTGCGCATAACCCACAACAACGTGGGGCACCTCCGTGGCGACGGAGACCCCCAGGAGCCGGGAGACGAGTTCTTCAACATGCTCATCAAGTACCAGGTGGGCCACAGCCCAGAGCCGGGTCAGGGCTTCTGCACCTAGGGGCCTGCAGTGGGCTGGCCCCTGTCTCAAGCCCTGAGGGGTCCCTCCAGGGGAGGGAGCCACAGGCTGGTGAGCAGGCTGTGTCGCCAGTGCCACTGGGTGCCCAGAGTGCTCTGCCCTGGACCCCACCTTCTTGGGAGCCTCCACATGCAGGGGGATGACAGTCACTGGGAAGAGCAGCCTGGGACACCCTCAGGCTCAGGCTGGGACAGGGCACTGCCAGGCGCCTCAGGATGTGGCCTCAGGGCTTCCCTCAGCTCCACCTCTGGGTGGAGGAAATGAAGGGCCCCCCCTGCAGCTGCTGGCCAGCTGTGGGATGCAAGCAGGGATGGGCTAGACAGGACCACACAGTGGACATCAAGGTCAGTGCCGAGTCCCGGGATGGGCCAGGTGGGCCGCCTCACCAGCACGGAGATGGCAGGACACGGCTGTGAGCGGGAGGCTCACCCGTGTGTCTACCTGCCCTTCGGCTGGGCCTGGCACAGTGATTGGGGTTTTGGGGTCTCCAGGTCAGAAAGACTCTGGAAAATGGCCAGGGGTGGGGCAACAGATGTGCCGCCCCCGCACCTGGCCGGCAGGTTTCCAGATCTGATGTCCATTCCCACAGAGGGGACACCACCATGGCGGTGGGCCAGGAGCCGCCTCCAAGCCAGCCCCTCCTCGGAAGCCCAGAGCCCCCTACCCTCTCGCATGCATGCTCCGCCGGCTCCCGTCCCTTCTTCTCCAGACCCTGCAGAGAAGCTCAGATGCCCCTCCAGCCGACCATTCTCCATGCCAGGGCGGGTGGGGCCCACGGGGCCAGTCACCCACCCCCAGGGGGATCCTGAAGGAGCGCCATGCTGCAGGCCCTGGAACCCCACCCCAGAGGCCCGCTGGGGTCAGTCCAGGGCTAACCCAGGTTCCAGGGCAGTGCTGAGGGATGCCACACCATGGTCAGTCCCTGGGGGTCAGGAAGTCTTGGGTGCAGGCCTTGGGGCCACCTAGCAGCTATCTCCTGGGCCTGGTCACTCCAAGCCCCAAGTATTGTTCAGCCTGCTTTGCTGGGCAGGCCAGCCCCAGGCTCGGGGCACACAGCCCCAGGAGACTCGTCCACATCAGGGATCCCAGCACAACCCCAGAGCCAGGCAAGCCCTCAGCTAATTTCCCAGGTGGACATGGAGGCCTGAGATGGCCTCTGAGCCAGTGCCTACTGCCTCTGACTTTGGCAAGTCTGCCGACCTCGGGGTGTTGGGACAGGCCCCCCTCCCAGGGCCTGGGGAGGGCAAGACCACCAACCTGCATGTGTGTCTGTCCAGTCCTCCAGGATCGATGACCAGCGCTGCCCGCCACCTGATGTGCTGCCCCGAGGTCCCACCATGCCAGACGAGGACTTCTTCAGCCTCATCCAGAGGGTCCAGGCCAAGCGGATGGACGAACAGCGCGTGGACCTCGCTGGGAGCCCAGAGCAGGAGCCCAGTGGGCCACCTGAGTCCCGGCAGCAGTGCCAACCTGGGGCCAGCTAAGGCTGCCTGCCACAGCCAGACCTGCGGGCACCTGCTCCTGCACGCTGGGAGCTCACGACTGTCCACAACGGCCATGGCCCCCAAGATGCTGGATCCTCCCAAAGCCATGGCTGAGCCCCAGCTCTGAGCCCCCAGCCCTTTCCACTGAGCTGACATGGGCACACGCCCACGGCACACCCCTCCCCAGGGCAGCAGGCGCAGACCAGAGGTGCCATGTGGGTGGGGCATGCCTCTGTCCACGGTCCTTGGCTTCCTGCAGGTCTGGCTCTGCCTCTGCCCGGGCTGGGCCTTCAGCATGTCGCCCCCAGACCTGGTGCTTCTTGACCCTCCCCTCCAGGGCACTGTCCAGCCCTGCCAAATGTGAAGTTGGCCATCTCCCAAGCCCCCAGAGGGGTCTTCTCTGGGGGCTGTCAGGACACAGGCATGTTCTGTCCCCCAGCTGGTCCTGGGGTAGCCATGCAGGGGACAACACTCCCCAGGGCAGGACCCCTTTCCTGGGGCCTGTCTCCCCTTATAACCTTGTGGTTGGCAGTCACAGAGAGCCCAGTCCAGGGCCACCCACAGTCCCTGGCCCTGGCAGGCGGCCCTGAGCCCACAGGGATCCAAGGGCTCAGCCTTGGCTCCACAGCAGAGGGAAGGGTGGGCAGGAACACCCATTCCCAAACCCCAAGCCTTAGAGCCCCGGGCCAGCAACACAGACGGGGCCTGGGCCTAGGATGGCACCAAGCTCAGTGGGCGACGGCACCCTCACCTCGCCATCTGGGGGTGATGACGCAGCCCCTTCCCGGGGCGAAAAGCCCCCCACACATTGGAGTTGGCTCACAGGGCACCAACCCCCAACCCCCAGAGCAGGGCAGGCGCTGATGGAACCCCTGCTGGACAGGCCTCGGCCGCCACCTGTGGGCAGCCCTTCTGAACCAGTCCGGGGGCTGCCTGTGACCTTCACAGACACCAGGGAAGGCAGCAGTCCTCCCAGATGCCTCCCCAAGCCTGGGGAGGGCCTGTGCCCACCCATGTCACAGCCTGGGCACTAGGCAGGGGACCAGCTGGAGGGCTGACCCTGGGCTCCGCGGGGGACCACTCTGAGGCGGGCCTCTGGGGATGAGCCCTCATACTTGAATGTACGTGCGTATTTATTGCTCACACTTCTGCTGTGTTGTCAGCGGGTCCTTTCCAGCCCGAGAGGTACGTCCCCCCCCCAGCCCCCCATCCACCCTTGAGAAATAAAGTGTGCCAGGCAAGTGCCGTCTCTGTCAGAAGCAGCGGTGGGCCTTCCTGGGGCTGGGCCCACTGGACATGTGCAGAGCACCCACCACCACCCAGCCCCTGCCCCGAACACCCATAGGCATCTGGGGCCGGTCCCTGCTGCCACTGACGATGGAAGGCTGGGCTCAGGTTAAGCAGTCCCCCTGCACTGTGTCCATGTCCCCGGGCAGGGCCCCCAGGGTGCTTCCCAGGGTGGGCAAGCTGGGAGCTCAGCCAGGCACCTCGGGGGTGGCCCTTGAGAGCAGCCCTCCCCCCTGGGCAGCCCCTGTGGCTGCCATGCAGACTCCTCCCCAACCACAGGATCCCAGTCAGGCAGGTCCGACTCCCCGAGAGCACCTGCAGCATGCTGGGTGTGCGGGCCGTGGGCACCCCACAGGGCCCCGTCCAGGGCTGGCAGCAGGGGCGGCAGCTGGGCACAGGCATCCACAGCGGTGCTCACGTCCCACCAGGAAGCTCCTGTGGGTCCTAAAGACCTGGCACAGTCTCTCAAAGCCCTCAGCACCACAGGCCCAGGCCAGGCCATCTCGAGCCCGCATCGGGTCCCCACCCAGGAGACGAGCCAGTCAGACAGCTCAGGCTCCCCTGCTGTCTAGGGGAGGTGGGCAGGGGCTGGCAGAGAAAATCGGCCCTCTAAATGGGACGGGAAGTGACCAGAGGGGGTGGCCACTCCCAGTGCCCACTGTGCTGCCAGGACCAGCCTGGACTATGGGACTTCTTTCCCCCACACACCCGCCTGGACCACAGAAGGCCTGACATCCCGAGGGCTGGGAGGGGCGGACTGGCCATGGTTCCCCCAGGCTAGCAGGGAAGAGCTGGCCCGGAGGTTTGGAGGCAGGATCTGGCGGGGTGCAGTCTCAGTAAGCAGGGGGTCACCACTGTTCCTCCCGAGGGAGAAAAGGAGAAAAGGCGAGGTGGCCACAGCAGGGAGAGGCGCCCGTGGGGCACGGGGATGCTGTGATGAGAGGCAGCTCACTAAGGGTGCGGTGGCCCCACTGGGCCTGTCATCTCTCAGAGGCCCACAGTCCTGGGTGGCTCGCTGGGCTTGCGAAGGCCAAGACCTGAAAAAATAACTGTGATTGCAGTGTGGCCGGGCACTTCCCTGACCGCAGGACCCAGCTGGCCTGGCGCTTGTGTGTCCTCCAGAGGAGGCTCTGCGGCTGTCTTGAGTCCCCAGCCACTTCCCAACAGGCTCCATTTTTTGCTCATGTGTAGAGGCTGACAGCAGGAGGTTGCCATAGAAAGGATGCGGTCGGTCATGCCACGCCACGCCACGTGGGAAGCACTGGTCGGTCAAGGCAGAGTGGTACGGGCAGGGCCTCTGATGTGTTTCCGTGGGGAGGAGGGACGAGGGGTAACCAGCTTAGGCTTGGCTTGCTTGGAGAATTCTGGCGGGCTCTGGGCACACAGGTTGCCCAGTTGGCCGATACCTGGCCCAGGGTGACGAGGGTCCAGCACGATGGCCCAGGTGCAAGCCCGTCAAGGAGGATGGGGAGTGGGCTCTGCACAGACCACTCAGCACATGGGAAGCAGGGTTCACAGCCTTTGCTGTCCAGTGGGGGTGGGCCCTCCAGGGACAGTGAGGCCCAGAGGCCAAAGCATCAGCACAGAAAAGGCACAGTGAATACACAAGTGCATGCTACGGGCCTCGGTTTCCCGCAGGAGCAGGTTTTCTAGATCCAGCTCTACAGCTGTGTGTGGCCAGCACTGGAGCCTTCCCAAACACTGGTCTGCATCTCCGGGGGCGGCTTCCCGCACTTCAAGGCCTCCGGGAAGCCCCCTCTGGTCCCTACAACCTCAGTGCCCTCCACAGAAGGGCAGGCTGGGGTGGGGCTGGCTCAGCCTTGAGGGCGATGACAGGTTCCACAAATGGCCCAGGAGGCTCTGGTGGGCCTAATAGCAGGTTGTCTGCCAGGAGAAGGATGGGGGTAATCGAGCCAGGGCACACGAAGCAGATGCACCCAGCCTCCCACGGGTGAGGCGTGAGCTTCTAATCACCAGCTCAGGTTCCCACACAGCGTGTCCCCGAGGAGCTGGGCTCAGCCCTCTGCACCCACCAGGTCCCCAGCCTCTGCTTGCCAGACGAGGCTGGTGATTGATAGTGGAGGTCACGCAGCCAGAATGTTTCTCCAAGACTGCTCTTGCGTCTGCTCGCTTCCCAAACAGGAACATCCTGAGCAGTCAAACAAAGCCGAGACAAGCCACACGTGTGCAGGAAGGGCACGGGGCTCCTGCTGTCCCCCACGTGTCTGAGACCCCAACCTGCCAGGCGGTATGGCAAGGCCGGGTAGCCCCTAGAGGACCCTCCGCCTGGCTTGCACTCCGTTCCAAGCTCCCAGCCCAGCGCCCATCCTGGCTACAGCCACCATGAGCAGCCTGGTTTGCTACGGCCAAGGCTCAGGACTGAGGTCAGCCCTGGCTCATGGAGGGGAGCCACCAGCGTTGTCCCAGGGGACAGCAAGTGACAGGATGCTCAGACGGGCAGGGCCACGTGTGCTCTGACTTTATGTCCAGTCCCTGCCCACCTGAACGTGGCCCTGTGGTGGGCTAGTACAGGTAACTCCTCTGCAGGATGGATGGTGGTGAGCCTGGGGTCCTCCAGCACCGGGGGCTCATGGGAGTAATTCTGACTCCAATAAAAGAAAGACAAGAGAGCTACAGGCAACGTCTGTTTACTGACAGGGGACAGGCCAGTCCGGGAGGTCTGGGCTGAAGGAAGTATCTTCCTGGAGGGCAGAAGTCCCATGTGAGTCAGCTCTGCTCCGTCTTGCCTGGGTGGGCGGGATCCTCGCCTTCACCCTCTTCTGGGGCAGCAGGGGGGTTGGGGGTCCCTGCAGCCTCCAAAATCAGTTCCAGGGCACCCTGGCCAGCCACTCTGCGCACCTTCTCCCCTCTGGATGCCAGGATCTCTTCAATATTCCTATGAGGCAGGAGTGGGGGATGTCACTCCTGTACCTGGCTCCCTGCAGGGCACACCCTGGCCAGCTCGATCCAGGCGTGGTGCCCAGCACGCAGCAGCATCCGGGCCATAGAGGCACCTCACACATTTTCACGACCCACGGCTGCCAGCAAGTGCCACCTCAGGAGCCAAGGGACCACCTCATCTCTCGGAGAGACCAGTCCCCAGCAGTCCTGCCCATGCCCCTTCTCTACTTGGTGATGTCTTATGGGAGGACAGCCCAGTGCCTGGTGTGCTGACCTTGCAGGGTCACTCTGTGGAAGTCACCACAGGTCTTCCAGACTCTGCTGTCAACGACCCTCCCTCATGTGAGAATACAGAGCTCAGAAGTCAGAATGCACAGCCTTCGGCTCCCCAGACAGGGGTGCCAGCCTGGCCTCTGAGCAGGACCCTCAGGCCAGGGCCAGTCCACACCGCCTGACACACATCTCCCAGCTGCTGCAGACCAGGCGCACAAATTGGCAGAGGACAAGAAAGTTCCACACCAGAAAGTGGCAAGGCCATCAAAGAGGACGGAGGTTGGTCAGTGAGGCGGAGCCCCAGGCGCCACCCAGGTGGCCTGACTGGCAGCTGCTGTATTTGGGGTAGCACAGTGATGGCAAAGGCTATCCATGGTCCACCTGAAGTTCAGATTTACCTGCACCTCTGCACAGACAAGGAAACTGGGCTGCTGAGGGGATCTAGAAACCACCAGGCAGGGGCTCCCCAGGGAGGCCAGGTGGCCAGGTGTGTGCTGCTGGGAGGGCTCCTCACCCAGGCCCCAGGCTCAGGCCACCAGTGTCCCCCTTCTCCCCGCGCCCCCCCCCCCAGTCCAGGTGTCCTCACCTCTTCCCATCCAAGTCAGAAAACCAGCCCAGGTTGTCTGCGATGATGTGGTGGCTCTGGCAGCCAGGGCAGGTCACAATGACCACGCCCTGGTGATAGGCCAGCTTCGAGATGCACTTAGAGGACCTTGTTCCACAGACCTGGCTGGAGCAGGGCAGCATCAGGCCAGCATCAGGCCAGCAACTAGACTCCCGGGGAAGGCCCCGCCCCTCAGGAGTGCTCCGCCCCCCGGAAAGGCCCCGCCCCTCGAGAAGGCTCCGCCCCCTGGAAGGCCCCGCCCCTAGCAGCCTCTCCTCTTGGCGCCCTCTAGCGGCAAGGGCGGTCCGTCTTCCCCGCCTGTGTGCTCACTTTGCAGGTGTAGACCAGCTGGTAATGCGCCGTTTCCACTCGTCCCAGCACCGCCGCGGGCCCCGACCCGGAACTCGAGAACCGCCAACCCGAGGGCCAGGCCCGCCGCTTTCCTGCGGCCTCCGGGCGGGTCCTGCAGCCCCACAGGCACCTCAGGACAGGTCCCCGGGGTCTCTCTCTCAGCAGCATCGGCATACAGCCCATCACCGTCCGCAACATTCTGCCCCACCGCCCTCGCCGCTCTTTCCAACCCCGCCCCGCGCCGCTGAGGCCGCTTCCGCCATGTTGGAAGTGGGCACCGGGGCGGACGTGGCCCTCCTTAGCTTCCGCCCCCGGCCCGGCGGGCCGCGCGCTGCTGCCCCCTGGTGCCGCCCTGCGCGCGCTGCGTCCGCTCACCGCCCTGCCGGCGCGGGCTCTAATGGCGCGAGTCTGCACGCTCCCGGGTTATTTTTATTGACTGCACTTTCCGGTATTTCCACAAGCAAGGGTAGTGTACAGTAACAATAGGAGGCGCATTTAAAAATTAGGTGCGCGGGCAGCCTCACGGAGGGGAGTCCAGCTCATTTGCTGTGGCCAGGTCAGCCACGGCGTGGAGTCCGCTGCAGGTGCGGGGAGTGCGTGCCGCCCCACGACGGTCCCGGCGCACTAGGAGCCCTCGGTGTCGGTGTTGTCGCTGCCGGTGGTGTTCCCGCGGTCCCCCTCGCCCTGCCGCCAGCCGTTCTGCATCTTCCTGAGCGCCCGCTTCCTGAGGGACGCCGCAGGTGAGGCAGGTGCGGCTGGTGGGCCGCGCCCGCGCCAGACCGCCCCGCCCGTCCGCCCGCCCGCCCACCTGCGGTAGTTCTCGAAGCTCTCCTTGAGGCGCCGCCGCTCCTTCTCCGGGGGCTCGCCGCTGCTCGCGCCAGCGTCCTGCGGAAGGGCACGGTCGCAGCTGGATGGCCGTGTCCTTCCCGCGCCCTCCTGCCCCGGACTGCACGCTGAAGAAGGCTGGAGCCAAGCTGGCCATCGGGGCTGCCCCCGAGGTGCCCGGGCATAGGGCTGCCTTCTGATGACAGGGCAGCGCGGGCTCCTGCAGCCAGGCCGACTGGGCGCTCAGGCTCCCGCCTGGGCTCTTGCTAGTACACAACCCAGATGGCCGTTTGGCTGAGGGACTCCTGTGCCATGGACAAGGAGGCTGAGTTCCCGCTGGGTAGACCAGAAATGGGGTGTCCTTCTATGGCTACCCCACCCTCCCAAACCCCCATTCTTGGAGCTGTGTCCAAGAAGGTAGGGGCTCCACTTCATGTTCCAGACACTCCACCCCAAAACCCACAGCAGAGACCTTGGATCACCCCCAGCTGCCCTAGTGGAGACACCACCTTCCTGGAGATTAGTCACTGAAGCCCATCGAGGGCTGCAGGAACCTGGGGGTCTTACATGGGGGTTTAGTGAAAGCCACACCTTCTGCGGGGCTGTGAAGGGCTGCTCTTGGCTCTCCCCCTCAGCGAGGCCTCCTGGAAAGGACAGCTTGCCTGTGGGTCCTGCCCACCTGGGGGGCCACGCCCAGCATGGCTGCCCCTCCCCCTCCCGGCTGCCCAGTGCAAGATCTCCTGGGTTCTCACATGGCCAGTTAGTCTCTCCATTGCCAGGCAAGGAAACAGGCCCAGACCCCTAGCCTGGCCTCCCCTCACTCCCAGGAGAAGCCTTCTGAGGCAGGCAGAAGCTGCTGGTCCTAGAGAGTCCCACAACTCCTTCCATCAACCGTCCATTCCTCCTGAGCTGGCTGCCCCCAAAGACCAACGACAAACAGACAAACAAGGACCCCAAGGTTCCAGGACACTTTTCCCAGGTGGCCCCAAGCCCCGTCAGGCTGTGCTGTGTTCCCAGTTGCTGGGTAGCATTTTCAGGCATGGTGACTCTCAGGAGTGGGCAGGGGCAACCTCAAGAGGAGGGCCCAGGGCCTCCAGAGGTGTGGCTGGGATACTGCAGCAGTTGGAAGCAGAACATTCCAGGCTGCTGGACCCCTCTGACTCTCCCAGGATCTAGGCAGACCAAAGTTCAGGCCCTTAGGGCAGAAGTACTGGTGGTCAGCAGGGCTGGGGTGCCAGGCTGTGTCCTGCCTGCCTGGCCGCCCCTCCTGAGCTGCTCTTAGCTGACACTCCCCCTCAGCTCAACCTCCACGCTGCCTGGCTCCTGCCACAGCCCCCTGGGAGCTGGCTACTCCTGAGTCTGCCACCCCTGAACACGTGGGGCTCTGTAGCCTCAAGTTCACGTCTCTGGGTTGTGGCAGATGGCCGCCCCCACTTCTCCATCTGCTGCCACTTCTTCCCCTTTTGCCTCTGCGTGGAGGCTGGGCTCAGGCACCCCTGAGGAAGTATTTCTGACTTCCCACGCAACCTCCCCGGGGCACCCCACCACCCTCCCCGCCTCCCACCGACCCCCATCATCAGAGCAGACTCCTCCCCAGCTCCTACCCACATCCAGGCCACTCCCAGAGGCACCCAGCTGTTCCCATCCACCCCCAGTCTGTTTCTAGGGCTAAGAGCCCCATTTAAAAATGAGCCCAGGAGGAAATCTGCCTGGCCCACTGGAAGCCTCTTCAGCCCCCTCGGTGCCCCTCACCCCCTGCCCCGCATGCAGCCCCATTCCTCTATCCCTGGCCTTCTGAGCCTGGACACTGGCTTACTGTGTCTCCCACTGCAACAGGAAGCTTTGTGAGGAGAGGGTGGGGGAGCCCTGTTTTACTCTGCATTCCCTGGGCCTGCCCAGGGTGGAGGCTCCACACCCACTGCCCCAGGGGGACCTGTCCTCACTGGACCAAGGACCCTGCCAGCTGGGCCCCAGGTTTGAGTCAGATTCTCTGCTCTCTAGGCATCCTTGACCTGATAACACCCCCAAGCCTCAGTTTTCCCGTCTGCTGAGTAGAACATGAAGACTGAAGAGACAGGGCACTAGTTACAGGCCAGGGCTCAGGGGGACCAGAAGGCCAAGCCCCGTGCTTCTGGGCCAGAGGAGTATGGTGCATGGTGTACCCGCTCACCTCTGTCCGAGAGCTGGGCATCCTCCTCCACATCCAGGGGCAGTGAGAGCTTCCAAAGACAGACAGGTCACTGTTAGTCCTCCCTTCCAGCCACCACTCCCCACCAGGACTGGACCCCACCTGCACCCCAGCCAGGCATGGTGCCTGTCTCCCCTCTGTACAGCTCCTCGGGGGCTTGGGCTGCGTGAGGAGGGGCTGGGAAATGGAGCTCTTGCACCAGCAGCCCTGCCCTGGCCTCACTGTACCCTCCAGCAAATGGGCCTCTCCCCCTGCCTGGCCCAGAGCTGGGCAGCGGAGGCTCAGTTCAGCGGGACCCTGGGAGCATAAATGTGGCTGTGGGTGGGTGGAAGCTGGGAGTCTCACAGAGGCCAGCCGGGCACCATCCTGGGGTCACGCTCACCTCCTGGGAGTTCCTGGGGGAGCTGTCCTCCAGATCAGAGCTCTGTGGTCAAAGAAGAGGGGTTGGTTAGAGCAGCGTGGGGTGGGTGGGGTATGGCGAGGGTCCCAGTCCAGCCCCCATCCTCCAGGAGCCCCCATACATGCCTCAGCTCTGGCTCTCCCCTCGCTAGGCTCTGCCTAGAATGTCCCTCCTCCTCACCACCCCACCCTGCTGGCTCCACTTGGTCACAGCCAGTGTCCAGCAGTCCCACGTCCTGCTTAGGCCTGGGCTGTGTTAGCAGCCCTTACTGCACCACAAGGAAGGTCTGGGGTTGTCCTGGCCGCACGCCTGGGTCCCACTCCCTCACTGCACTGACTGGCCCAGGCAGGACCACAGGGCTGAGCTGGCAGGCCACCCTGTCCTGCAGCCCACCAGGGTGAGTGTGTCCAGCTGCTGCTGCTTGAGCCTGCCCTCCGCGGCCAGCAGCCGGCTCTCGCACTGGAACAGCTGCAGCTGCAGCTCATCCGCCTTCTCACTCAGCTCCCGGACCCGCTTGCGCAGTTCATCCTTCTCCTGGAGGCTCCGGGCACACTGCGTGTGCAGTTCCTCCCGGGAGGCCATGGCCTGCAGGAGGCACAGGCCACCTTCAGCCCAGGGCTTCTCTTTGCTTCTCTCCTTACAGCATGACTCCCAGCTTCTAAAGCAAGTTCCCAGCAGGACTTCTAGCACCTCTCGGAGTCAGTGGAGCTGCGTGGGACCAGCCAGCGCAGGCCTCTCCTTTCCCTTGGACACAGATGGCATTTGGGGATTGTAAAGTAATGAAGGCACATGATGGAAAGTGGACAAGCGTGAAGAAGATAAAACTCGCCGGGCACAGTGGCCATGCCTGTGATCCCAGCAACTCAGGGGGCTGAGGTAGGAGGACCACAAGTTTGAGGTCAACCTCAACAATTTAGTGAGACTCTATCTCAAAAACAAACAACAACAACAACAACAAAAACCCACATCGGACTGGGGATGTAGCTAATGATAAAGAACCCCAGGTTCAATCTCCAGTATTGTGGGAGGAAAAAGGTTAGAAATGTCCATATTCTCAACCCTCAGGGCAGTCCTTGTGGCCCCATGTCAACTCTTGACTCCCTCAATTCCCAGAGGATACCCAGCACATCTTTGTTCCCTATCCATGTTCTTGTGATTGGTAAGGACTGGATGCAGTTGGTAATCCAGAGCATGACCACCAGTGGCTACATAAGATTCTTAAAAATGAATGTCGTGCTCTTCTATTTTTCTTATTTTGGGTACTGTGGATTGAACCTGGAAGTGCTATACACTGAGTCACATCCCAGCAATTTTTATTTTATTTTATTTATTTTGAGTCAGGGTCTCGCTAAAGCCTCAGACTTACGATCCTCCTGCCTCAGCCTCCAGAGTCACTGGGATTACAGGTGTGGCCACTGTGCCCAGCTTCTGTCATGCTCCTTTATGCCTGTGTCCTACCCGGGGTCCCTGAGGTGTGAGACCAATGTGCTAGCAGAGGAGGGCACACTACAGTGGGGCAGAACTCTGACCCCAACTGCAGCCAGCAGTCTAGGAGACCATCAGTAGCCCACAGGCCAGTGGGCCCCACCCTGGCCAGGACTTGACTGGTAAATGGCTGCTTCCCTACCTCTTGTCCCTGCTTCTGACTCTGGACCTCTTGGAGACAGCCAAACATGGCCTTGCCAAGCCCACCAGTGCCTGGCACTGGACCAGCTCCTGGGCAGCAGCCCCGGGGTGCAGCCAGTCCCCTCCCTCCCACCAGAGGCTTTCCAGCCCCTCAGCCTGAGAATCTGCCTGGGAGTCTGTGCCCAAGGCAGGGATGGTGGCTGACCCCCTGCTGGACAGGCAGAGTCGCTATTTTCCTGGGGTCCTTGTATCTCCACAGGTGACTCCCAGCAGTCTGGGTTCAGGACTCCTGATACATGTCATGAGTCACCCTCCAGCACTGGCAGGAGCACCAGCTGTCAACTGGAAACAGCCTCCAGGAAGCTGCTTGGGAGACAGGGTGCAGATGCAGCCCTGTGGTGGGATGCTCCGCCAGGTCCACAAGAGTTCCCCAGACAGGCACCCACAGTTCTTTTAAGTTAAAGAAAGCTACTTGCAGCTGAGCACTGTGGGGCACACCTGTAATCCAGCTACTCAGGAAGCTGAGGCAGGAGGACCACTAGTTTGAAGCCAACCCGGGCAACTTAATGAAACCCTGTCTCAAAAAGAAAAAGAAAGAAAGAAAAGAAAAAAAAAGGACTGAGGGTGCAAGCCAGTGTAGCGCACCCCTGGGTTCAATCCCCAGCACCACAAAAAATAAAATTAAAAACAGCTGCTTGCAAAATAGGACTGATGGAAAGCCCTCTTTTGTACAAGATATATAAAAGAAAACTAACGCACAGCACTGAGAGGAGCGTGGAAGGAGGAGGCCCAGGGTGACCACAGCTCTTCCTGAGCGGGATGGGCCGGGTGGGAAGCTGGCCATGGACTCCATGTTGCAGGGGCCATGAGCTTGGGGACCAGCTCCCTCCCTGCATCCTTACCTCCGCACGAGGCAGGAGGCACTCACCTGGTCCCGCTCGATGGCCACCTCCTCCATCTGCTGCAGGACAGCCTCGATGCGGTCCTTGTACATTTTGGAGTCCTTGCGCAGAGCCAGGCACTGCAGCTCGAACATCTCCCTCTCCTCCATGCACTGCAGGAGGGGCTGTTCAGCCGACCAGCCCTGGGCCACCTGGCCTCAGGGATGGCACTTGAGGGTACATTTGGTCAGGCCAGCTGGGGCCAGGAGGAGGCCCCAGGGGCCACAGACCACAGTGGGCCAGACCCAGCAGAGACCCTGGCCATGGCCACCATTCTGCCACAGGCACTGTGAGCCCTGAGGATGGCCCCCACCCTCCCAGGCAAATGCAGGCAAAGAGCCCGCACCAAAGGGCTGTACCCCCAGAAGTGGTGCAGCAGAGAATTTAAATGAGATCCAGCACCCTGCCTTCCAGATGCCCAGTGGGCACTGGCTTAACACCCCAGGCCTGGTGCCTGCCACCAACCCTCCTACCCGGTTGCGGAGGGCCTCGCCCTGGCGGAGGTCCTTGCGCAGGGAGAATATGGTGTTGGCCTGCTCCTGGTGGTCCCGCAGTGCCTGGCGCCAGTCCTCCTCCAGCACCTGGATGTAGGGGCTGTTCCTGTCCAGCTTCCCCTCCTGAAGACGGCCAAGGGCAACTATGACCGGGAGGCCCAGGCTGCCTGGCTGCCAGTGCCTGTGTTGCCCCTAGCCATGAGCCGCCCGCGGAAGCCTGGTGTGGAAGCCTGGCGCAGCCCCACCTGCACGGAGGCCTCCAGCTCCTGCACACGGGCCTGCAGCAGGGCCTTCTCCTGCTGCAGCTCCCACAGCAGCTCCTGGCTGGGCCGCTGCTCCATGGCGTGCCTGAGCTTCAGCGTGTGCTTGCGCTCCACCTTGCAGTCGTCCTCCGCCTTCATGAGGCTGTGCCTGAGTCGGTCCACCTGCAGGGGCGTGGGGGTCCAGTCAGCCAGGCTCCAGGCAGGGCAGCAGGGCGCGCCCGCCCGGGGAGTGGGACCCGCTCACCTCCAGCTGCAGGTCGCGGCTCCGCATGAGTGCTGTGCCCTTCTCCTCGCTGAGGCGCGCCAGGCGAAGGGCCAGGTCGTAGTTCTCCTCCTTGCAGCGCTTAAGCTCGCGGCCGCCAGCCTCGCACTGCTCCTTGAGCCGCTGCACCCGCTCCTGGTGTGTGCGCAGTAGGCTGTCCTTCACCCGCAGCTCCTTGATGAAGTCGTCCTTGGAGCTCAGCAGCGCAGTCAAGTCCTGCACCTTCTTCTGTAGTTTCATGACCTCCGTCATCAGCAGCTGTGTCAGGCCAGACTCCCCAGATGCGTCTGGGGGCCAGGCAGCGTCAGACGGAGCCATGCCCCTGCATCTGCCCAACCTCAATGACCCTAGGTGCTTGAGGACCAGCAGCTGGAGTCAGCAGGCCAGTTCTGCCTGGTCTCTGTTCCGCTTGGGGGACATGAACAGGACACTTCATCCTCTCCCAGGCCACTCCAGGCCAGGGCTCAGGGCAGCCCTTCTTTCTCTCTTTGTATAATAGATCTTCCCCGCTCCCACCCCTGGGTTCTGGGGTGCTCTACACTGAGCTACATCCCCAGCCCTTTTTATTTTTATTTGGAGATAGGGCCACTAAGTTCTGAGGCTGGCCTGGAATTTGGGACCCTCCTGCCTCAGCCTCCAGAGTAGCTGGGGTTACAGGTGTGGCCACTGCACATGCTAAAAAGGATCTTAATGAGATGCAGCAAACCAGTGGGCTACCTGCAGGACAGCATCCCGCTGCCCCTGCTGGGAATCACAGGACTCTGTGGGGACAAAGGCTTTAGAGAGGTGGAACCCACAGCGAGTGGGTATTCTGAGGCCGGGAGAGGTTCCTACCCCCAGAAGCTCCCCCTCTGGAGGCCAGGGGTACCCCAGCAATGCAGGTGCCCAGACCCTGAGTGGGGTGGGGGGGTGGGGGCGGGATCTTCATGCTGGCCCATTTCCAGGTTCTTTCTCCCCCATTTTATGAACTATAGACCTACCAGAAGGACCTGCGAGGGGGAGACCCCGTGCCTGGACCCCACCCCCAAGGTCACCCCATCCTGACCCTCACCGATGATCATGGAGAAGACACGAGCTGGTTCCTTGCCGGTGACTTTCCTATATAGCTGTGGGTAGTAAAGCTCCAGGCTCTCGAGGAAGGCCACGTAGCCCTTGTGACCTGTCCTCTGCAGGATGTCCAGGAGCACGCCTGCAGGCCAGAGAGGCAGGGCTGGGGATTGGGGCATTGGGGGCGGGGGGGGCAGGGCCAGGGCTGGGGAGGAGGCTCCCAAGGTGCAGGTGGGGTACATTCTGGGCACAAGGTACCCCAAGCTGTGTGTGCCCCTGCCCGCCCCACCCGGCTTTGGCCAGGCCTGGCCTGCCCAACACAGAGGTCAGGCTAATGATCTGATGGAGGTGCCCTGCAGGTGGCCTACGATGGGGACAAAGTGCTGCCCGCCCACCCCAGGCCTCCCAGGGCCTCAGTGGTGTGTGAGCTCCCTGCCACTCCAATCATAGCTTCCAGCAACATGGGAGGGGACCTCCACTCCGTCCTCAGGATGGAGGCTGGGGCTCACAGTCCACCTGGGTGGGCCAGGGCCAGGGAGGCACAAAGCAGCCACCTGGGGCCTGGATCCTTGGGGCAGCAGGCGGGGGCAACACTGACCCACTTTCCGCTTGCGGATGACAAGGTTGGGGTCACTGAGCACCTGCTCCTCGTCATCAGGGTTCAGAACCTTGCACTGGCGCAGGTAGGGCGTGATGCGGGCAGGGTCGATGACAGAGATGAGCTTGACCCGGAAGCCCTCCAGGGCATTCCAGCACTCGTCCTCATTCTCATAGTCCGACATGGCCTCCGCAGGCTGGTGGCTGGAGCTGGCGAGAGCAGCCGAGGTAAATGCCCACCTGCTGTGCCCCTGGCCTGGAGCCTAGCCCCAGGGTCAGCCCACCCCAAGTGTACAGGTGTCCTGCCAGGGCTTTGGGCAGGGCCACCAGGGAGCCCCACCCAGGGGCATCTGAGGGGTTTACCCTCACATTCCTGGCTGCATGACCATTTCCCCAGGGACAGCAGAGGCCTTGGGACAGCTCCTTGTCAGGCTACCGAGCTGCCTCCTCCTTTGAGCTCCGGCCCTGCCCCTCTGCCCAGCTTGCTTTCTTCCTGAATCACCTGGGTAAATATGAGAGGAACAGCTGGGGTCTAAGAGAAGAACATTCCCCTGCACCATGACATTCCAAAGTGGTGGGAGGAGGTTTGTCCCACGGGGCCACCCTGCATGGCACTGTGAGTCCTGGCCGTCCAGCATCCGGGCTGGGCGAGGGGCAGGTTGGCTGGTGGCCCTCCCACCTTTGCCTTGGGAGGGAGCCAGGCTGTGGAGGACTTCCTCATCCCCCAAGGCCCCTGCCCCCCAGTCCTTCCGCTGGCCATGGGCTGGTGATGCAACAGCTCCATGGCAGCTCCCCGTGTCACGGAGCTGTTTAGGGAGGGCGGTGGAGGGCTGCTCACGGGGGCATTTGCCATTACCCTAGACCCGGGCATGCTGCTAGGGGCTGGCAGGGTTGCCTGTTGCCCAGGGAAGCTGCTGCCGCACCCTCTCATGGTTCTCAGGTCCTGGGCACTGGTGACCCCTGCACTCTCTGGCCCAGAGAGGGCCTGGCTCCTGCCAGGCTGGGGACACTCAGGCCAGCTGTAGACAAGGGGTCTTCCCATGAGGGCCCACCCTTTGATATCTTCTTTCACCAGTGCACAGCTCAAGTGACTGGCTTCAGGACTGGGCCAAGGTGGCAGCAGCCGAGCAGCTCTACCTCCCTGAGACAGGGATGGGGCCCTGACCGGCCAGAGGAGCTGGCTGGGCCACTGGCCCTTGAGACAGGCATGCTCTTCTGAATAACTCCTCAGCTTCCTGCTGCACCGATTCCCTGCCCAGGCTGGTGGCCCAGGGGACAGTCCTGGGAACACTGGGCTTTTACTGCCTGTCTTTCTGGCCCGAATCCACATGGCCCACACCAACTCCCACCACTGACTCCTCTGAGCGAACAGGTCTCTGCAGAGTGGCCGTGCAGGGCCCGGGAATCGCTGAGGCCGCATGGCTGGCCTGTGGGAGCACAGCACTGCTCTAGGCATGTGCTTCAGGGTCCCCAGCAAGACTATGGTCTCCCAGCCACCTTCCCCCATGCCAATCTCCTGAAGGGCTCCAGGCCAGCCTACCTGCAGGAGCCACCTGCCAGCTGCGTGCTGTCCTGGCCGTGGGAACACCAGGATCTGGGGCTGCCAGGGTCTCTGGGAGATGCTGTCGGCAGCTTGGTGCTGGAGGGAGCGAGGGTGGAGCTCAGAGGGAGGCTCTGACTTCCTGCTGTGTTCTGGTTAACACCACTAAGGCAGGCCTGTCCTCCCGCAGGGGGACAGTCCCTGGTGGCCTGCTTCTGGTTTGACAGCCAGGGCGGCCCCAGGGGAGGGAAGTGGAAGTCCTCTGGGGAACAGAGGAGCCTGCCTGCCCAGGGACAGGGTCCCAGATCTTAGGGCACCTGAAAACGTGGAAAGAAGGGCAAAGGCCCTCCTGGGCTAGAGGAGGCCAACCCACCATGGCACCCCGGAGGGCACATGGTCTCAGGGCTGGGTGACCTACCAGAGGTCAGGAGTAATAGCGTGTTTGCGGCACACTGCTGCCAGCCCACTGTCCAGCTAGACATTTAAGCCCTCCACAGGGGGTGAGGCACCCTGATGTCCTCCCTGTCCTTGCCACTGGGAACCCCCATGCCAGTCTCCCTTTCTACCAGGATGCATGGGGGGTACTCCCAGAAGCTGATGGCAGGCAAAGCTCGGCCAAAGCCAATGGGTGACAGGCAACAGAGTCCTCTCTGGCCCACATCTAGGGTGGTCCTTGGAGCCTGGTCCCTGAGGGGTGTGGAGAGCCCCAGGCCCCACTTCAGCAGGAGGAGCTGATTGGACGGAGCCACACCTGGCCTGCCCGGTCAGGCTGAGGCAACAGCTACCAAGAAGGGGTGAGTGGAAAGGGTGGGAAGCTCCCCTGACCACTCCCTGCATGGCCTCTGACCCTGCGAGACCAGCTCTCCTGCTGGATTCCACGGAGGGCCAGCAGCCCTGCCCATGTGTGGAGGAGCAGGCAGTTAGGGATGTTCCAGCTCCAGGCCCTGGCAGCACCTCCTCGTCGACTGCAGAGGTGACCCAGGCTGTGCTGTCACAGCAGGGAAGTGGCAGGGGCTCCCCTGCCTAGAGCATCCCATTTGTTCATGAGGGACAAAGGTGTCTTTTCTGGGGTTTTGTCTTTGCAGTGCTGGGGATGGAAGCCAGACCTGCACATACTGAGTAAGTGCTCCATCACTCAGCTACTCCCCTAGCCCCAGGTGTGTATTCTGAAGAATAAAGACATTGCTGGACACAGTGGACATGCCTGTGATCCCAGGGACTTAGGAGGCTGAGGCAGGAGGATTCCAAGTTAGAGGCTAGCTTGGGCAACTTTTAAGACCCTGACTCAAAATAAAATAAAAAAGGTTAGGGCAGCTGTACCACTGAACTGTAGCTAGGTTTGATCTCCAGGACCACAAATATACTTTAAAGTCATGTTCTCAGACTTATCAGAATTAGGCTAGGAGTTAGCAACAGAAAGATATCTGGAAAATTCCCAAGTATTTGGAAATAAATTTTAAGAAAACTCTACAACCCGCAGATTAGAGGAATCAACGAGGAAAACTAGATACTGGTGGCGGTGTACACTTGCAGCAGCAGAGCCTAATAGCCGAAGGGCGGGTCCAGTGCCTGTGATGGTCCCCAAACGATCAGGACCTGGACAGGCACCCCTCCTTTTACTTCTCTGAGCTGGAAATCTCCAGTGAGAAAATGAAGTAAGTGATGAGAACCAAGCCACAGGAGGGTCCCAGGCCTGGGCGAGTGGGAAGCCACATGAGAAGACAGGACTGGGAAAGCAAAGGGGCAGGCACATGGCTGGGCTCTGGCCCGGAGCCAGGAAATGCCCACGGGAAAGGAACCACCAGAGGGAGGGAGCCGCTGCTGTGACTGTGGGCAGGCAGGTGGCCACTGGTCCTGGGGACGCTGCCTGGGGCCAGTGTGGCCAGAGCCACAGCCTGTTTCCACAAAACAGACAGGAGCTACTTCTCTAACCTCTCCAGAGCTCAGGGTCCATGAGCCCAAGGCCCAGCAAAGGAGGCTGAGCCAGCTGGTGTCCCATGCATCCCCAGAGCTGACGGGTGGTACAATTCTGGTGGTGGCAGTCTGGGTCTACCACCCGGTACCCTAAGACAACAAAATCACAAAAGCTTGTCTTGCTTTTTAATTGAAAAATCGAACATTTACTTTATTCCTTCAAACACTGAGCTTTGTACTTAGAGACCAGCCAAGCCTGGGACAACCAACGTGGCCACTCTGCTGGGTTTCTTCCTGCCTACTACAGGCAGCAGCTCTCCAGACCCTGGCTATTTTCTCCTGTACAGTGGACGATGGGCTCTTGGGGTAGGCGCGGGCTCTATGTCCTTGTTCTGAAACACAGGAGCACACTGATGGTGGGGGGCACTCGACTCCAGGAGGGCCCAGTACATGCAGCCAGACCCCAGACAGTACGGCCAGCGACACTGTGCCACATGGGGAAAGGCACTGGAACCCAGGGTCGGATGCACAGAAGACCAGCTGGAACACCAGGACACTGCCACCCTCCGCCACATCATCCTGCCACTCCTGCCAGCTCCAGGACCTGTCCTGTGGTCAAAGCAACTGCTCTTGCCTCTGGGTGGGCTGACCTGACTCCCTCTTCTCAACCCAAACACACCAGGGCCTATAAGGCACTTGCTGTCCAGGACAAGGGCCAGAGCAAAAGCAAAGTGCTCTTATGGGCTCAAGGCCATGGGTAGACCATAACTACACAGGTAGCGTGTGGTAGGTGACATAATCAGTGACACCAGGATGGATGGAGTGGAGACTCAGCAAGGGGAGGGAGGAGCTTTGTAATCCTATGGGCAGAGGGGACAGCTGTGCAGAGGCCTTGAGGCACACAGGGTGGGTAGGTGGGAGGATAGAGAGCCTGTGTGACTTGGCCCTGTTCCTACCAGGCCCATACACACAAACAGCCTGTGGACCCTCACACCCGGCTTCAGCTTTGGTGCTCCCCAACAGAGGAGGCACCCGGCTCTCCTGGTTGCAGAGCCTGGGACTCACCTGCTGCTCACAGCAGGGGCTTCTGCTTCCGGGCATGCCGGCCATGCCTGGTCCTGAGCACATCAAGGTCATCAAAGGTATCCAAGTGGGAGGGAACAGCACCCTCGCTAGAAACCAGAGCTCCCTGAAATAAGAGCCCAGGCAAGGACAAATAAGAGTGACCCCCACCACAATGGGCAGTGGATGGGGGCACGGAGAAGGGCCTTGAGGGGAAAGCACTAGCCAGTCTTGACCCAGACAGAACAGGCCAGTTTCCTGGATCTGTCCTCACTCAGGACAGGGCACATTGTGAACTGAGCCAGGGAGGGGCTGCAGCAGGCCTTCCTGGAGCCCACAGGGGGCTTTCTCCCTCACAAAGGCATCGCCAACCCACTTTAAGGAAACCCTTCGTGGCCAGCCTTCTGCTCTGAGGCAAGGGCCAGCAGGGACAGTGCTGAGGAACAGGGCTTGGCCCCCCTGGGAAGGGAGCGACCACCTCAGGGGGAAGGGGAAGGCTGCACCTGGAAATCCTGGGGAGGGCATCACTGGAGGCTGCTGCCCACAGGTACCCCTGCAAGGCTGAAGCCCACCCTGGTCAGGCACAAAGGTCTGACACCTGGCAACAGGGGCAGGGGTTTTGGTGTCTGTGGCTCCCTAGGGGCAGCCAGGAGGCCACAACAATGTCCCCAACATTTTGTTTCAAGGTTCTGGTGGGACAAGAAAGAAAAGTATTGCTAACACAGATGAGAAAACGTCCTAAACAGAAGCCCTGGGTCAGGTGTGTGCCTGTGGTGGGCAGAGCTCAGAGCTGGCCAGCTCAGCTACCACGAGCTCTTCCTAACACCCACCCAGCACTTGGGGTGGGGGGGACCCTGAGTGGCAGGGCTGAGTTTCTGCAGCGTGGGCCAGCTTTTTCCTCCTGCGGGACATGCAGCCAGTGTCCCTGTGCCACTTCATCAGCCCCAACTTGCCACGCCAGGCAGGAAGGACGTGTAGGCAGGAAAGTGCAGCTGAGCCTGGCACCCTTACCTGGATGGGGACCGTGGTTGCTGGCCTTGCCTGTGTTCTACTGGATGCACAGCCTAACCAGCTGTCCCTGTTTTCAAGGTCCAGCTCACTCAGGAGGTCCTCATCCTCACTCTCAGAGCTGGCTCTTGTGGCCACTGACAGGGTGGTACGGATGCCATGCGGGGCCAGGGTGGCCAGGAGAGCAGGCACTGTGAAGGCTGCCAGGAACCGTGCCTTCAGCAAAAGGTAGGCTGGGTTGTCCTGCAGCTGCCTCCGCACCAGCTCCAACGAGGTCTGCAGCGCCCCAGCTGCCCCACTGGCCACTAGGGAGGAGGCCTTGTGCTCCAAGGCCTTCTTGTGGAGCAGGAGGTTGGACAGTGCTCGTAAACTGGACAGGGTGGGGGGATGGTAGGGTAGCCTGTTCCCCAGTGGGGGCACATGAACCCCTTGCTGTCCCTTTAGCCACTGCCATGTGGCTGCCTCACTCTCCAGGGAGAGCAGGCTCAGATCCAAGGCACCCTTCTCGGACCCAGACAATTGTGGCTTCTCTAGACCCAGAGGCCCCCCAGGCTCCAGTGTCCCTCTTGAGCCATTTGTGGGACCAGTGCCAACAGAAGCAGAGAGCTGGCTGGGCCGGGGGGGCTCTGCTTCAGGGCAGTTGGTCTGGGAAGACGTCCTTGGCACTGCAGCCTCCTTGACCACCTGGGCCTCTCCAAGAGCGCCAGGAACATTACCACCGACTTCTAGAGGACTCTGGGATAGGGAGCAAGTTGGGGGAGCTGAGGTGTCAGTCCTGGAAGAGGGGGCTGGCTCTGTGTCCACACTGGCCTGGGGCTGTGAGGGGCAAGCAGGAGCTTCACAGCAGGGTGGTGGGAGCTTCACAGGTAGCCCTGTGGGACCAGGGAGGCCCACCACTGCTGGTACTGGCATAGGGAGCAGCCCCTGGGCTGTGAGCACCCAGGTGACAGGCAAGGGGATGCTGGCTGCCAGGGGGGTCCCACTTCTGTGTGTGCCCAGAGCAGGAGTCAGGTTGAGGGGCTGCATGGGCAGTTGAGTGGGGCTGGGGGCTGCAGGGAAAAAGGGCAGAACCTCAGGTAGGCCCTGCTTCCGGGATGTGGTAGGGGCCTGAGACTGTCCCAGAATGCTCAGAGGGCAGCCCACGGGGACTTGGCCAGGGCTTGGGGCGGGACTGAGAGGCAAGGCTTGTAGGGTGGGGAGTCCCTCGTCCTTGTCTGAAACCCCAGTCTCCTGCCAACAGCCAGACGGGCATGCACTGGCTGCCATGGGGGCCCTAGGCCCAAAGCAGTCTGTACTGGAGACAGGACCTGTGGCTGGGGAACCCTGAGGCTGAGGGGCTGGCAGCACAGGGGGCCCAAGGGTCACAGGGGAGACCAGCAGCTGGGGAGGAAGAGTTGGGCCCTGGGTGGCCCTCCTGGCACGAGCCTCACGGAGCCGCTTCTCCCGAAGCAGCTCTGATACAGTCTTAGGCTTGGGTCGGGGACCGCGTGGGGCCGCCACAGGTACTTGGGGTGAGGTGGAGTTGGCCTGGCAGGACTCCTGTCCTGTGCTCCCTCTGTGGCTGGCACTCTTTGTAGCATTCCGGGTTGGCACATTTGGGAAGGGGCATCCTGTAGAGGGACAGACATCCACAGCTGATGGGGACCCCAGGCTCTGGACCTAGGGACATCAAGAGGCCCCTGCAGGGGGCAGCTTTTTCACAGAAGGGATGGGAGTCATCACAGAAGGGATGGGAGTCAGGTTCTAGACCAAGGGCTCCAGCTGCTTACCGCCAGATCTTTCACCTCATAGACCCTCAAACTCCAATGCTCTGACCACAGTACAGGTAGCCCAGCCTGCTTAATAATGAATGGCCCGAGACTAGCCTAAACCGTAAGAATCTTCCAGACCAGGGCTATTTGGCCCCACTGTTCCCCCTCCTGTGACAAAGCACTGTCCCCTCAAGGTCCTAGGACAGGTCCAGAACCAGGTTCTGTTGGCATGGGTGACTGGTGACTGCCATTAGGAACAGCCTTTGCTAGAGGCAACCTCTGGCCTCCTGATTCTATGCCTGGGCTGCCTCAGGGCAGGCAGGCAAGAACTCCAGCAGCCCTGGGCTTGCCCAGCCAGCTCTTGGCCCCGGGGTGGGATTCAACAGACACCCACCAACAGGGCCACAGGCTGTGCTGCTTGGAGCTGTGGCACCAGTGTGGCAGATGCTGCCTTTCCCACCAAGACAGAGAGAAGTGTGGAGGTGGTACCTGGGGTGCTCTGGGCACAGGAGGGAGCCTGAAAAGGAAAGAGACAGTCAGCCTGCAGGATGTCCTCGCTGGGCTCAGATCACCTCTCCCCACCCAGACCGACCTTTGATACTTTCTAGAGCCTCAGCCCAGCTCTGAACAGAGCTCAGGGGCCATGACAGTGGCTGAAAGCCTGATGCTGGGGCTCCAGGAGCAGGCAGCCCTGCCAGAGCTCATCTGGTGGTTGCCGCAGCGTGGGGTGTGTGGCCTGTGCAGACCATGAAGCCGTATTTGATGCGCAGACTAGTGATACTATTTTGTGGTTCCCAGCCTCCCCAGGAGACAGCTCCAGGGCCAGGTCTCCTGCTAAGCCTGAGTGTTTAGTTTCTGAAGTATGAGGTGCCTGCAGCTCCCAACCTCTGCCTGGGACAGGTGGTGTCCTGGGAGAGGCACAAGGTCCACAACCTGGCACGCCTCGGTGTCATCCCGCTTGCACCTGCCTGGGACTCGCCAAGAAGCCTGTCAGGGCTCAGACCCTCACTGTGGGCATGCACAGGTCTCCCTCCCTGGAGGAGCACGGCAGGGAAGGCTGCTCTGGGAGGTGGGCCCCACTCCTCCAAGGGAACTGGACCCTGAGGCTGCTACCTGCAGAAGATGTGGTGGTAGGCCCTGGGTGCCAGACTGGAGTGATGTGGGTGGCTGGGTCTTCCTCTCACGAACAACATCCAGGCAGCCAGCAGTGTCGATCTGCAACAGCTGAGGGACACTGGGGTAAGGGCACGTCCCCTCCCCAGCCCCATAGGGTCCAAGTGCCTAAGTTATTTGTAGGAGGGGCGCGGCCCCGACTGTAGTCCCCACGAGGCTGCCCTCAGGATCAGATTCACAGCCCAAGGTTTGGCTGGAGCCAGCTGGAGGCCACCAGAGCTTCGGGTGCCCTCAGATTGGACTTAGGTTCTCGGGCTGCCCCAGTCCAAGGCTGCCTTCCCTTCCTTCTGGTTAGCCTTTGAGTGTGCACCAGGCCTCCTCCCTCTTGCTCATCCTCCACTTAGACCTGGGGTTCTGGTGCCTATCCCCATTTTACACAAGGGGTTAAATGGAATGACCAGCTGCCCCTTCCATATTTATCTGGTGAAAGCTGTAGACCCCAGAGGACTGTTTCCAAGGACTGGAACTTTAGATAACCCAGACTTCAAGAAGTAAACCCCTGGCAAACTTCAAGTCTCCACCAAAAGAAGAAAGCCAACAGCCTCCTGCTCAGGTGGCTCACCTGAATCAGCAGCGTGAACACTGGGGTGCTGGCCAGCCGGGCGGGCTCTAACTGCATTCTGATGGTGTTAGCTGAGGGCACACAAGGGAAACAGCTCCAGCTACCAAGGTCGCCTTTGGGAGTCCGAGATCTCTCAAGGTGGTAGAGGCAGGGGCAAGGAGAAGCCAGAACCCTGTCCCACACAAGCACCAAGGGACAGAAGCCCTCCCACTACCCAAAGAACCCCACACAGCTGTCCCTTCACATAGCAGGAAGACCAGCAAGGGCAGAAGGAAGGCTGGCCCTGTTTCCTCAAACCTGTGGGGACAGTTGCCTCTGCCCCTCCCAGCAGCCTGACCCCAGGGATGGCCCATTTCTCAGACTCCTGATAGACCACCAGGCACCCTGTCTCCACCCTCAGCCCCCACAGGAGGCTCCCAGTACATGGGTAGTACCTCTAGTGTGCACAGCTGCAGGCCTGGGGGGGACCTGTGTGCAGGGCAGGGCGATATCACCCACCCATGGTGTCACAGCCAACAGAAGTCTACGCTCGAGGAGCCTCCGGTGCAGATTATGTCTCCGGTGCTGCTGTCCATTCTGGAAGGTTCCATGACTCAGCTGCCATAGGTAAGGCCCAGCCATGCCGTCACCAGGGCCAGGCCCTGGGGGTGAGTCAGGTGGGGACGGCTGCCTCAGCCTCTCCTTCTGCAGGAAGAAGGCACCTGGGCCCCTGGCCAAAAGGGCCACAGTATCCCCAACTCCCTCAATGTATGGTCACAGACAAGAAAGAGACCACTCATACCAGGATGTAAGTGCTTTGGGCCCTCACCAGTGTGCGGTTCTGGACGGCCATACTGGTCCTCAGCACCTTCTGTACTGTCATCAGGGGTACTTTCAGCAGATGCTGTCCACCCTGACCAGGAGAGGAGGCTGGATGTGGGGGCCTGAAGCCTGTGCTGCTATGGACTTCCCTGGGCCAGAGCCTAGCCTGCAGGCCATGGGCGCCACTCCACGCTGGGAAGGTCTGCACAGGACACGTGCAGCCCTCAGCCAGGCCTGGCTCCCAGGAGAGAGGCTGCCAGAAACGGCCCTCGAGGTGAGGGTGTTGCTGTGGGCTGTGCTCCACCCGGGGGCAGCTGGGGCACCACTGCTCTGCACCCAGTGCCCCAACTCTTTTAAAACAGAGGGCGACAAGTCCATGTACGTGACTAGCTGGGCTAGCCTGCACAGATGTCACACAGATGGGGGAAAATGGCTCCTCCCTGTCCCCTAACTTGGATGTAAAGTTTCACAAATGCCTCCCAGTCCAAGTGCCCACTCAGCCATGGCCCTGAAGCAGGTCTCCCCTGGGCTTCTGAAGCAGAGCTGGGAACACTGGAGGCTGCTATTCTCTACAAAGGCTGCTGCACATGGGCAATTCTAACATCAGCCCAAAAAAGAACTTTCTAATGCACAATGAAGGAACATGGCTGGTGGCTAGGCCACAGACCAGGCTGCCACAGTGTCACTGAACACCAGCCTCAGTGGCCACCAAGAGTACAGGGTACCCACTTCTCCCCTTGCATACATCCAGGGATGCACCTAGGGGCCTGGAACCCACCTCAGAGGCTGGCTCCTCCAGGCTTGCTGGGTGAGGGTCTGCCAAGTGTGGGTCTTGGACACCTCTCGGGACGGGGCTGTGGATCCTGGTAGGGGCCTCTCTCTGGTTCAATTCCTGAGGAGCCAAGGCTGTGCTGGAAGCTTCCCTACTGCAACCTTGGGTAGCATCAAACTCCTTAGAAGGGCCAGTGAAGGCAGCAGGGTGTCCTGAGCAGCCCCCAGCCCCTCCCCTCTGCAGCTGGCTGGTGTTCTGCCTGGCAGGGACCCACAGGTCCATGTCTGGCACTGTGTACTTTGGGGACAGTGGCCCTCTGAGGCCCTTTTGGGGTTCCTCTAGCTCTGTCTCTGGGTCCTCGCTGCTGCTGCTGCTACTGCTGCTGCTGCTGCCGCCACCTCCAGTGCTACAGCTGCTGCTGCTATCGGAGCTCCAGCGGACTCTGCGACAGGGCCGCCGTCGCCTCCTCCGGAGACTCTTCTTCTTCTAAGTGGAGGAAAGGGTCACTTGGAGGCCTCTGCTGCCCAGGTTTGAAGGACAGGCCTTCAAACAGGAACACCTCAAGGGGTAGAAAGCAGCTGCTGACCAGGCTGGTCTCCCTCTGCCCCTGGCCTGAAGACAACCCAATGCCAGGGCCCAAAACCAAAGGCCCCTCCCCTCCCTTCCCCCAGGTATTCCAGGTGATGGGGCCTTCTGTCTGACTTTCAGGAAAGCTCCCCAAACAAACAGGTGTCTTACCCCAGCCATGACCTTCCACTTGCTTAGACACTGGGAGCCTGAGCGATGGGGTAGTTCAGAAGCTATTTTCGCCCAGTGACCTACAAAAGCAAAACCACATGGAAACAGCTTCATCCTGATTCTCTCCAAGGACACACTCATCAGCTTGGAAAGAGGGCTTGCTGCCTGCAGGAGCTGAGCCTGGGCTCCTGGGGAAGGGCTTCCTGCACAGCTTCCTAGGCTTGGCAAGGAGCAGACGTCACTTATGTTGGTGCACCTGCAGTTTGGCAGCACCCGAGTCTTGGGGTGATCAGGGAAGTACTGGCAAACATGCAACCAAGAAGGAAAAGTCACCCACAATTCTAAACGTGGGTCTCCCACAATCTGTTATAATCAGGCTCCATGCACACTGGACATTCCAGGGATTTATGCCCCCTTCCAGGTAGTACTGGGTGGGAGGGAAACCAGGAGCCGCTTTTATTGGGCAGTGTGACAACAGGTGACAAGAGTCTTTGTGTTTGGATATCCTTAAGCCTAGCAATTCCTTAACTAGGATAACTCTGAGGAGATATTACAAATGTGAAGATTTAGCTAAAAATCACAAAAGAAGTAGTAAGAATTTAAATATCTGTCAGGAGAAGGCTGATTAAATAAGGTATGTTCTGCACTCCAGGGAAATACAATGTAGCCACTGAAGGCAGGAGAGTGGTCAGTGCAATTGCCACAGTGAGCTAAGCAGTAGGTCACAAGACCAGGCAAGGGCTGAGTAGCAGCTGCACAGGGCAAGTGGTGGTGGGCACACGGCAACAGCAGTGCCTCGGGTCTAGGGTGGCTGCCTTATTCTACTTCTAGATTTCCTGTAGTGAATACGCAGTAACTCATAAAAGGGAGCCAGAATGTGGCTCTGTGGCTAAGGGCTTGCCTAGCAGGCATGAGGGGTTTCCATCCCCAGCACCAAAACCAACACAACAAAACCCCCCAAATTTGTAATGGGAGAGACCACCACCATTGTCAAAACAGTAAGAAATGAGGCCAGAGAGCTAATCTCAGGCAGCAGTGAACCATAGGCCTGTAGGATCTGCAAGCCTTCACCATGAGCTCCAGGCTGGCAGGATCTAGAGGAGCGAACACTTCCACAACTCACCAACACCGTATTTTTCTATTAATTCGATTAACTGCTCCTCTTCTTTTGCATTCCATCGCCCCTTTTTCAAACTAAAATGTAATCTTCTGAGATATCTGAAAGGGACATGGAAATAAAGGGACAATTTAGATGCCAAGATACTTTCCACAGCTGTCCAGCTTCTGTAACAATTTCTCAGACATAACACCAAAAGCACAAGAAAAATATAAACAAATTTATCAAAATTTAATAATTTTCTACTTCAAAGAAAGCAGAAAGATAAGCCACAGATTGGGAGATTATCTGCAAATCACGTATCTGATAAGGGGCTTCTATCTGGATTACGTGAAGAACTCATATTATAAGTCAATAACACAAAGACAAGTAATTTTAAAGATGGGCAAAAGATTTCAACAAATATAAGTGCATATATACATGTGTATATCTGGCCCAGAGACATCATGCAAAGATGTCTCACAGAACTAGCCATAGGAAAATGCAAACCCAAGCCAGCGAGGCAGTACTTCACACCCCTTAGGATGGCTACCATCAGAGAAACAAGAGCTGGTGTGGATGTGGAATACTAGACCCCAGGCTGCGCTGGGAACACATTTTTAAAAATAGTATGGCAGTTCCTCAAAAGGCTGAACACAGTTACTACTTGATCCTGCAATTCCACCCTTAGGATATGGCCAAAAGAAATTGACATTTGTGGGGGCTGGGTTTGAAGCTCACTGGTGGAGAGCTCGCCTAACACATGTGAGGCACTGGGTTTAATCCTCAGGACCACATAAAAATAAATAAATAAAATAAAGGTATTATGTCCATCTACAACAAAATGTTTTAAAAAATTGGACATTTTTGGATAAAGTGGATATTTTATGAGGATATGTACACATAAATATATGCAGCTGGGGATGCAGCTCAGAAGTGCTTGCCTAGCATGCGTGAAACCCTGGATTCCATCCCCTGTACTGCCCCCCAATATGCCAAATAAACCAAACCAAACAAACAAACAAACACTCTACACCAATGTTCTGAGTGTTTCCAAGGTTCACATGTGCATCAGAATTTACAGAAATGCAGTACATAGCTGAATTTCCTTCCATTTAAGGCTAAGTAGTCTTCCACTGCATGCATATGGCACATTTTGTTTTATCCACTTTGGGAACAATGTTTCTTCAAATACAGCTGTCAAAGTATATGAATTCCTGCTTCCAATTGTTTCGGGTTTTGTATCTATTGATTAGTTTGGGTATGTTATGGTTTGGATGTGAGGTGTTCCCCAAAAGCTTATGTGTGAGACAATGCAAGGTTTAAAAGGGTTTAGAAGGAAATGATTCGGTTATGAGTCTTAACCCAATCACTGAATCAATCCCTGTTGGGATTAACTGAGTGGGGGCTGGAGGTGGATAGGTGGGGCTGCGGGAGGTGGGTCCCTGGGAGCGTGGCCTTTGGGGTGGGTATCTATTTTGTATCTGGTGAGTGGAGTTTCTGCTGTCTGGTCATCACATGAGCCACCTTCCTCCACTGTACTCTTCTGTCACAATGTTCTGCCTTACCTAGAGCCCTGAGGAATGGAGCAAGCTTTCTACGGACAGAGACCTCTGAAACTGTGAGCCCCCAAATAAACTTGTTTTCCCCTAGAATTGTTCTGATTGGGTTTTTTAGTCACTACAGCAAAAAAGCTGACTGAACAGGGTAGAACCCTGCTCACCATGGAGAAGCTGCCGGGTTTTACACCACCCCAAGTCCCCACCAGACCCAAGGGCTCCAACTCTTCTACATCTTCACCAGTACTTTTTTTTTTTTTTTCCCCTTTTCTTCTTAGCAGTACTGAGGATTGAACTCATGGGTGCTCTATCACTGAACTAATCCTCAGCCCTTTTTAAATTTTTTATTTTGAGACACGGTAGTTGCTAAGTTGCTGAGGCTTGCCTTAACTCACCGTCCTCCTACCTCAGTCTCCCTACTAGCTAGGATTACAGGTTGAATGTCACCACACCCACCTTTCTTTTAAAAAAAATAAAAAATAACGTTCACCCTACTGGGTGTGAAGTGGTATCTCATTATGGTGCTGACTGCTTTGGTAATGAATAGTGATGATGGCTTCTTTTCATGTGTTTATTGGCCACCTTTGTGCATTCTTTGGAGCTGTGCCTGTTTCCTGACCCAGGCTCAGTGTTGTCACTGAGGTTGCTGGAGTGATGAGACTGTCAAAAGTCCTGTGGTGGTGCCACATAGCTCAATGAGTACAATAAAGACTGCTAGCCTCCACACTTCAGAAGAGTGAGTTGTGAGGTTCGGGAACTGCATCTCAATGAGCTACTAAACAGATGAGGGAAGAAGGGAGCAGGCTGCAGTAGCTGCCTGGAGCCTCGCCCACCTGCTTTCTGGGGCAGGAGATCTACCAACCAGGAGCTGCCAAGTGAAGCCAGCATCGTACTCCTGGTTGACTAGTAGTACAAATGTCTTCTAAGTCTGGGTTGTAAAAAAATATTTTATCCATGCCAGGGCACACCTATAATCCCAGTGACTCAGGCAGTGGAGGCAGGAGAATTGCAAATTTGAGACCTGCCTCAGCAATTTAGTGAGACCCTGTCTCAAAATAAAAAACAAAAAGGGCTGAGGGTGTTGCTCAGTGAGAGAGCCCCAGCACACACACACACAAAAAAGCAAAGCTTATTCTGGTATGCAGAGATTCTTAGGCCACACCCTCCTCATTGACAGCATAGCATTCCTGGGTCAGCCATCTGGCCTGCCCTGTAGCCTAAGGAGAGTGACCCAAACAAGCCCTTCCTCACCTGGGTGCTATGCAACTCACCGATCTCTGCACTGGGCATCGCTCCTACCTGGCACCTCTTCCCGGATTTTAAACCAATCCTGCTCCCCATATTTGGCAACAGCTTGAAGCAATTTCTATAGGAAGGGAAAGGCAGACAAATGATACCTTCTGGTTACAGCTGTAACCTGACTATCCAGAGCCTGTCAGGCTCAGATGCGAATGCCAAGCATAGCGGCCACTCAGGAGAGCCAGGGGAACTCCGCTGAAGACAACTTTCCTCAGGCTCACAAACTTACAGCATCTTCCTCTGGGGCCCAGAACCCCTTTTTCAGGCTGGGATCCAAGCTCTTGGTCCACCGATAAATCAGCTGCATGGAGTCTCTGCCCTCCATGTAGTAGACAACTATGGATAGAGGGTTTGTGGGGCTGAGAGGCCTGGCATCCAAATGGGCACACAGAAGTCACTCTGACCCTTAAGGTTCCTGTTGTGCAGTACTTGGGGCGACCAGCCATTGTTTTCCCTCCAAACTCTCACAAGCACAGAGGTGAACTGCCCCAGCAAGTCCCTTTCCTGCCTACGTGGGGCCTCAGACTATTAGGGCATATGGCGCACTCACTTCTGCGATAGGGAATGTGGCTCCCAACACGCATCTCCTGCACCAGCTGGGTGAGCATGCGGTCCTCCTCCTCTGTCCACTCCTTGCGCTTCAGGGCTTTGTTGTGCTCCTGGAATTTCTGCAGGCACTGGAAGGCGCTGCGGCTGGTCTTCCCAAAGCCAAACAAAGCACAGAGGTGTTACTGGGCTTTGCCCTGCACATGAAAGGATGTCCAGAGTGCCATGGGGCACGTGCTTCTGTGAACCAGCATTCTCCTCTTCTAGCTCCTACAGGTAGCTCCTAGGTAGCGACACCAGACCCGCTACCCAGGACCAGGAAAACATCAGCCTCCTGGAAGAGGGCTCCACCATTTATACTGAGTCAATGGCTACTTCAAACAATACCTAAACCACCCTGTCAACTCCCACACTTGATGGAAGGGAGCACCCAGCTTGGAAGGAGTAGAGCTACCCTGTGCCTCACAGATCTATAAGCCTGTTGCTGGTACCCGCTAGCTCTTGATTTCCAAGATGGGCACTGCTGGGATGGTGCTTGGTGTGGCATCCACAGCTCCAGACACCAAGAGGGAGAATCCGGCAAACAAAACCTTAGCTACACAACTGATGCTTATCTCCTGGTGGGAAACTGGCCTTCTATGGACAGGTTCCCATAACATGAACCCTCTTCTTCAAAGCAAGCTCTTGAGCAGAGGACTCCTGGGGCTGGATGGCAGTGCTTAGCCCTGAGGTCTGCTTCCGAGCTTTCCTCTCAAACACTTCTGAGGCTGCTGTGAGGCGTGAGCCCAGAGGTGCCCTCGCTGCAGTGCTGGCATGCCTCTGTGCTGGGTTGCTGCACAGCCAACCTCTTGATGTGGGCCTTGCTAATACTGTCCTCCCAAACCTGGTCTGCTGTGTGCATGGGTACACACTGACCAAGGCAAGACTGTGCCCTTTCTTCAGCTGTCTGAAAGTAAGACACTCAGTCCCAAACTTGCCTGACTGGCCCTCAGAGTGGAAAATGCGTTTTTTTTTGGTTGTTGTTGTTTTGTTTTGTGGGAGGAGTACTGGGGATCAAACTCAGAGGTGCTCTACAAATGAGCTACATCTCAGCACCCCCCCCCACACACACACACACCACTCTGCTTCTTTAAATTGAGACAGGGTCTCACTAAGGTGCTGAGGCTGGCCTTGAAATTGTGATCCTCCTGCTCAGCCTCCTGAGTCACTGGGATTATAGGCATGAGCCATTGTGCCCAATTCAAGAAATGTTTTTAATTTTTAAACATTTTGGGCAGGCACAGTGGTGCACACCTATAAATCCTGGCTACTCAGGAGGCTGAGGAAGGAAGACTGCAGGTGGACAGCAGGGCTGGGGTATGGCTCACTTTCTCTCTCACACAAACACACAGGTTTTGGCAAGTCTAGCTATTTGTGACAGCCATGTGCTCTGCCATAAGAAGGGATCACTAGAGCTGGGGCTCAGCAGCAGAGCACCTGCTGCACACATGTGAGGCACTGGTTCCATCCTCAGCACCACATAAAAACAAACAAAGAAACAAATGAAATGAAATTGTGTTCATCTACAACTAAAAATATTTTTTAAAAAAGTGATAACTTTTAAAAATAAGATTTTTCAGAGCACATTACTGGATCATAAACAAAAAACATAACCGGAACAACAAGCACAGCGAGGACTTCAGAGACCTATTTAAAAATGAAAAACCAAAGTCTAGAAAAACCTGGGTTCCAAGAAACAACAAGAACTGAAACTAAAGATTCTCTAGAAATCCACAAAAAGGACATTCTGCACCAGGCTGCTCTCAGAACTGTGGCCTTTCTTCAGCTGTCTACCTCACCTGGGAGAGCAGAAAAACAGTCTAAGAACTCAAAAGAAACTAGAAAATACCAACAAAATAAGCTTCACAGAAGGCTGACGGAGGAGAAAGCCTGGAGCACAGCTGCTCACTGCGGCAGAGATTGCAGTCAGGGCCTGCAGCAGGATCCGAGCACTGAGGCCCTTGGAGGCCAATCGGGCCGTGGTGTGGGAATGAATTCATGTCTTGCTCCTTACCCCCAGCTCCTCTGCAACTAAGTGCCACTCCAGGTGGCCATGCGTAGCTGCGATGGCCCTCAGCTGCTCCACCTCCTCGACACTCCACTCCTGCTTGTTGATGCTTGGATGCTCAGAGCTCTGCCAAAACTTTCGGATCTCCTCTGCACTGCGGCCTCCTTCAAACTGTGCCAACAAGAAAGAGTCTATTGGGGTTACCAACTCCAAGCACACTCAGACACAGCACTGGACTGAGCTGTTACTCTGCCTGTCAGCCACTCCTGTGGGCAGAAATAAGTGGAATCTATCCAGCTCACAAGGCCTTGCCCAGCGAAAAAGCAGAGACAGGTTCACATGCAAAGCTGGGAACCTTAGAAACTTCCACTTCAGAAGAGCTGCCTCACACCAGTGGCAAGGGGCCTACGAAGCTGCTTGCTCCTCTCAACTGCTAGATGTGCCTTTGACTTGAGGGGATAAGAGGCCAGGGAAAGTGTGGCCTGCCTACCTAAATGTGACCCACATCCAGCTGCCAGAGTCCAACTCACATGGATATTGGAAATCTTCTCCCAATCGTGGTTGTCCAGCCTGTTCCCCAGCAAGGCCTCCTCTGGAAGCTGGCTGAAGGAGGGACAGGGTGTTAGGTTCATACCTGGCCTGCTGGTTCTCCCCGGAGCCCTGGAAGGCCCTGGCTCACTTGATGTCCTGGATCTCCTTCTCTGCCTCCCTAACCTGCTTCTCCAGGGCCTGCTGCTCTGACTCACTGGAGACCCGGCTCTGCTTCTGGCGCAAGTACTCGAGCCTGAAAGGCAAAATGGAAGCAGGCTGTGGATGGTGCCATGCTCCTGGGGGCCAGGGACTGGCTCTCGGAGTGCCCTTTCTCCTGCCTCAGCTTTGCACCCCCTCTGGGGTGTGCCTACAGTCAGAACAGTATCGTCCAGGGCAAGAGCTGCCATGTGTTTGTGGAAACAGGTGGTAGCTACCTGCTGCCAGTGCCTCAGAGCCTGGACGACCATGCAAACCTGGGTGCACAAGATGCAGACAGCTGCAGACATCCTGATTCAGGCCAGGAAGGGAAGAACTGGCTATCTCACAGCCTCAAGAAGGACTTGATGTGTGTTGCTGCCACAAACCCTCACCATATACAATCCATGAGGGGGCTGGTGAACACTCGGAAACCCCTGGTCTGGCCCAGGGCTCCTGGTGCCAAATGCCATCTGCTCCATCAAAAAGACACCATCCTCCCTCCTCCATGCAATAGGTGTACACAGGCACTGGGAACCTGGGGCTAAGGGACCGTCAGTCCAGATCAGATCCTGTGATTCCTCCTCTGGCACTGCCTGAGGATCTGCTGGTGCCCCAGCTCTGGCAGGAACTTGTACCTCCAACCTAATTATCAAAGCAGCAGCACCCTTTGAGCATGCACAGCCAGGTGGCACTTTGTGATACCCTGTGGCCATGTGACACTCCCACCAGCAGACCTAGAGAGCAGGCTTCATGCATGAGGGAAACAGAGGCCCAGAGAAGAAACTGCCTGAGCCAGCAATGTCTGTGGCTACCTCCTCCAGAGGAGGGTAAAGCTCAAGCACCAGCATCTCTCTGGGGATGGTAGGGCTGTAGCAGAGTGAGGAAACATGCATGCTGGACCTTGCCGAGCCCATATGGCTACCCAGGTTTCCCACTGCAAGAAAAGCTGTGCTGACCTATGCCTTTCCCACTTACTTCAGTAACTTGGGCTGAAGCAGGCGCTGTAGGCGGTCACTCACCACTGACTTTCGGAGCAAAGCTTTCTCCCAGTGCTTCCCTGCAGAGGAGCAACACCATAGCAGTCTCCACACTCCCCAGGACCCAATGCAACCCTGGGCATCACTACGGGTCCCACCTCCAGAGGAGGAAGCTGTGCTGAGGTTCTGTGGATGCCAGTTAGGCAGTGAGATGCAACCCAGATGCCGGCCCCTCTTGTCTAGCAAAGGACCTCACCTGAGCCCTACCCCAAGTTCACAGCAGGGTCTGACAGGGCTGACCATTCCCAGCCAGGGCAGGATTAGTGGGGTTTGGGGTGGTCCCCATCTGCCCCTGTGACAGGTTTTTTTTGAAAAGAACCCACCCAGCAAGAGAAAGGCAAGAGGTCAAGTGGCCAGTCCCAGTGATCAAAGCCTGAGGGAGCACATAAGACCACATGACAAATAGGCCTAGGAGAGGCAGGGCCATGGGAAAGGCCTCCTGGGTCCCCACACTCAGAGGACTGGCTGGGCTGGGCTCTTACACTTGGTCACCAGGAGCTCCTCGAAAGCCTTGATTCCCTGAGCAGCCTTCTCTCGTGTCTCTTCATTGGCAGGAGGCCCCTGTCAGAGCGCATGGTGTCACCATGTGGCAGACCAGGCTGCATTCACCTGCAGGGTCTAGCACGCACCTCCAGGGCCCAGGCTGGGACTCAAGCCATTTCCTCCCAGCCTGCTCATGTGCCTGCTCACATGTAGACCAGACACTAGACCTCTGCAGCCAGAGCCAACAGCTGGGTATGAGCCAACTGGCACAGCGGGGGACTCAGTGACTCCATGAGGGCTGACAAGGAGCCCAGGCCTGCTAAGAGCAACACTGGGACCTCCACATGGAAGACTTCCTAATTGCCATGGTGCCACCTCAGGGAAATAGGCCCCTGATGGTTTGCCTACTCAAGAAGGAGACCTTGACTTTCATAAGATAAAGCAAAGTTTTGAGGAAGTTGGATCACGTCATCCTGAAGGGCCAAAGGGAACTTAAGACCACTCACAGCAGACTGTGGAGATGAGAGCCCCTCCCCATAGGGTGCTGAGCCCTGCCAACAAGAAGCAGGGCCTCACTCACTCACCACTCCAGTGACCCTGTCTTTGAAGTACGGTTTCATGAAGTGACCGATGTACATGTTTGGGGGTAGACTCTTGCCATCCTTCACCCTGGGGCCTCTGGACCCAGCCAGATCCCATAGGATCTCCTCCTGGGACATAAACAAGGCCAACTGCAGGCCATTTGGGGACAAACAGGGGAGGTGGCTGGGGAGCAGACCAACCAAAACCCTGTCCTAGGAGCATCGTTGTGCAGACTCTCAGGATCAGGGGGGTCAGCATGCATGGGTAACCCTACCTGTTGCTCCCTGTTCTGGGCCAAAAGCAAGCTGACCTCTGCCAGCTTCTCTTGGATGACCTCCTGATAGACCATGTTCAGCTGTAAACAAGTTTCAGGGTCTTCAGGGAGGGTTTTATCCTTGGGGTCTTCCTCATCATTGCTGGCCTCACCCCACCTTTCTTCTTCCTAGTTAGGAGCCAGAAACAGGAAATGAAGAAATAGGATATAGGGGTATTTCCCCTCCCCACAGCCCTGGACACAAACCCACATTCCAGCTACTGGACACCTGGGACATGGAGACAACTCCAGTGCAACAGCACCAAATGTGGACCCAAGAGGTGACTCAGGTGAGTGGCAGGGCATGTCTGTGGGAGTCCCCAACCACTATTCCTGATCCACAACAAAGGGAGATCCAATTGTTTGAAGTAGGGCCAGTGTGAGAAAATAAGTAGCTTCCAATTACTAAAAGAAAGGTTCCTGTGAACACTGAACTTCACGCTAGCTCATGTTGCTTCTCTCTCTGTACCACCTACTACAGGTTATGAGGAAGAAATTGTCTGCAGAGCATCACAGCCCAGAGCTGGAGACACCAATGCACCCACCAGAGGGCGACGGTCCAAAGCCCTCAGGACTGTGTCCTCTGCCTGAGGAGGGCCAATACAGCCCTCAAACATACAAGAGGACTTTACCTATGAACCTGAGAAAATAAGCAAATTGCAATAATTTCCTAAAGTAAAACTCAAAATAAACACAAAATGATTAATAACAACTGACAAACCTAGGTGTTTACTAGGCGCTGTTCTAGATGCTCATCTTTGCTCAAGCAACCCCATTATTCAGATTGGTAAACTAAGACAAAGCAGACAAACTGAGGAGGCAGTCAGGTGCATGATGTGGAGAAACAAAGTTAGCATTTTATCTCCTTTGTTATTTTCTCCCTTTCAGCGTCTATATCTATGACTTCTGCCTGCTGCACAATACATTATGAGGTATTAAAAACCAACAACGCTTGTAATCCCAGCAGCTCAGGAAAAAGGCTGAAGGCACAGCCACTAAGCTTTTAACAGTGGCTGTTTCTGGGGACAATTTTTAATTTTAACAACAAATACTCTCTGATGTTTTGTTTTCATAACATGTACTAATTTTACAATGCAAAAAAAAAAAAAAGGGCAAGTAGCAATTACCAGGATTGGGGGCTCAACAGCTTCCAAGTCTTCACTGGGCAATGAATCTGTTGGAAACAAATACACTGTACTGGAGGGTGATGATGGAAATGATGGGAACGGAAAGTGGTCCCTCTAGAGGACTGTGGGAGAGCCCACAGAAGAGATCCTGGATGTCTGTGCAACAGTCAGCTCTGGGCCCACCCTCTCTTCCCAGGACAGCATGCTTACCCAGAGGGCCCTAGAGCCCAAGGCCAGAGGGCAGCAAAGATGGGGTACCAGCAGGCCCATGGGCTAGTTAGCAACAAAGGACTGGGATTAACTCTCTGGCTGGGGAAAAGGCAGAGGCTATTTTGGGCAGGAAATAGGACCTGGTTATGCAGCATGAGGCTGAAAAGAACCCGGAGGGTGCACACGCTTTCAGCCACACTCTAGGATGGCTAGGCTTACCTGCATCGGAATCCGAATCAAGACTTGATTCTGAAACCTCCACATGGATGTTGGAGGAGCTGGGATCCAAAATCCTTTCCAGCTCCTTTATCTCCTTTGTTATTTTCTCCCTTTCAGCATCTACATCCATGACTTCTGCCTGCTCCACAATACATTATGAGGTGTTAAAAACCAACAACACTTGTAATCTCAGCGGCTCAGGAAGCTGAATCAGGAAGATCACAAGTTCAAAGCCAGCCTCAGCAACTTAGTGAGGCACTAAGCAACTCAATGAGACCCTGTATCTAAGTAAAATACACACACACAAAGGTGTGTGGGGGGGGGCAGGGGCTAGAGATATGTCTCAGTGGTTAAGTGCCCCTGAGTTAAATCCATGGTACCAAAAAAAAAACAACAACAACAACAAAAAAACACCAAACCCCCAAACAACCATCAAAGTGCCAGGACCCATCCTTCTTCAGACACATACTTACTGGGGATGGCAGAATCCTGCCCTGGATTTCCCAGAGGGAAGGCCCAGCCTAGGGAACCCCAGAGCTGCAACCTTCTGCATCCCCAAGAACTCCTGCTCTTTGCTCTATCAGGGGCCAACATCCTATCAATGTCCCCCTGCCAGCTAAGGCTAGAAGCAGTACCAGCAGTGGATGGACAGACTACCTGCATGGTTTCTGCTCCTAGGTCCAACCATAAGGAAAATGGTCACCTAGTATAGAAAGTGCAGGGCCATGTCACCAGCAGCCTAAAACCAGATGCTCAGCTCCCGTGAAATATGAACCTATGACCAGAGCTGCAGGGCTGGGCACATAAGGCACTAAACAAACGGTCACTGAAACAAGGTGAACTAGGCTACTGCCATTAACAGGCCCGGAAAGCAGGCTCCCAGAGGCAAGGCTTTGCCCATTTCCTGCCCTATCTCCAGCCTTGGAATAGCAGGTGATAGTGTTGACACTGAACCAGTTATCTGCTGAAGCACAGGGAACTTTTTCTGTGCAGGGAACACTGGTGAGTAAAGTCTGGAGGGAGAAGGAAGCTGGGAAGAGAGAAGGGTGGGAGAATAAAACATTGGCAGAGAATATTCTAGAAAACATAAGCACACACCCAGAATCAAAAACAAAGAGAAAAACCTTCCCAGCCCTTGGCATGGCTTCTCCCTGATGAGAACTGACGGGGTCCTGCCCTGCAGTAAAAGAGAGTATGTGCCAGTGGGGGCCCTTTGGCTGAATCGCTCCTGCTGAGGCACCTCGTTTAAACCTGGAATTCAACTCAGCGAGAAGCCAACCAGATCTGCAGCACACACTGGCCAGGCAGTGTTCTTCTGGAAGCCCGGCCCTAGAGGGAAAGGCAACTTGTGCTGCACAGAGAGCGCCACTTCTCATCCCGCTCGCTCCCACGCTGCTCAGGCCGAGCAGAAAGGAGGTCGAGGCCACAAGTTCCTGCGTCAGGAGCCACCGGCCTTCCCTGCTGTCTGGTCCTCTCTCCCTTCAAAGCGCAGAACCTCACAGACTCCCCAGAAGACGGCGGGCACTGGACAGCCCACTCAGCCCCAGCTGCTCCCCGGGGCCACGAGTCCCCTTGGGGCGGGACTGATAAACCCCAGGAAGCCGCAGAAGCACGGGCTCGGAGACACTTCGGCCCTGCGCCGGGGAGAGGGGCCGGGGAGGCCAGCCGTCCCGGGCCGACGCGCGCTCGGCGCCCACGCGGCCTCGCCGGGCCGCCCCGCCCCCTCCTGGACTCGGCCGTCCTCTCCTGAAGACAGCGAGACTTCCGCGGGGCGGCCCCGACCCCGCCGCCCGCCCTCCCCTTGCTTGCGCCTCACCTGCCTTCACAGTCGCACGGTCTCCCAAGCGACCGAAGACACCGAGCTTCCTGCGGTCGCGGAAGTGGAGCGCCGCGCACCGGAAGTCCCGCCCCGGCGGCGCGGAGCACCACGGGAAGGCCGCGGCCGATTGGCGGAAGTGTGGGGTGCGCAGTACCCCGCTGAGCTCGCTCCTGGTAGCCCGTGGGGTTTGCGTGACGGCCGGAGGGAGGGCTTCCCGCCGGCCCGAGTCCCTCTTTACGTGTGCACACCTTCGTGCTTCCGGACGTCCAGCCTGCAGAGCCGCCGGGCCGGCGGTTCGTGCCTTTGAGCTTGCCAGCGTGGACTGAGGACACCCCAGCGCTGCCAGAGCGGGGTCGGGCCTCTTTTCAGGACCTGACGCATGGAAGATGAGCCGGCTGGAGAACTGTACCGGGTCGGGGGCGGGAGCCTGTCGGGTGAAATGAGGTAGGCTTTTGGTGTCAAAGAGCTAGAGCCACCAAAAGGTGAGGCCTGGTGAGGGCCCCCCAGGAGCCTGGGACTGGCGGGAGAGTGAATGTCGGAAGCAGGAAGCTGTTGGTTCTTTGGGTAAGAGCTATTTTATCGCCTGCACTGTACCAGGTCTTGCTTGTGTAGGGCTCAAAACCCAGAGGCACAGATTAAACAGCACCATAGATTGTGCTTCAGAGATTTTGCCTTGGAACACTTTAAACATACCTAGGGAAAAATATGCAAACTTCTGTGTATCCACCCCCATCTCACCCGCTGACATTGCAGCAAGTGTTAGGTGCATTAACTGAGGGCTGCCACCCTGCTTTGGGTCCAGTGGGTGAAGGGGACATCAGCCTGTCCCTCCACCCCCCATAAAATACTGTCATGCAGGGCCTCAAGGTGGATCTGTGACTCAGGCTTCCCCCCGGGAGCCCCAGCCCTTCAGAGGCTTCCCAGAGCTACTGTGCACCTAGGAGAACCTTCTAGCATTGTCCTGCTACACTGCCCTGTCTGGTCCCTCTGACCCCTGTACACCAATGGCAGCAGCAATGAGGGGTGGAAGAGCAGGCTGTTGGACACTCCACAGTGACTAGCACTTTCAATGCCTTGTCTGAAAATCCAGCCACATGAGCTCTTAAGAATGACTCAGTGCTAGAATCTTATCTGTCCAACCTCAAAATGTACAGCTATGTGGCTCACATACCATGCCTACAATGTGCTAGGGGAGGGGTGGAGAGCTGCCAGCTTATTAAGTCATAAGCAATGACCAGAACATGCAAAACATGCTGTAGCATCAGAGGACAGCCAGCGTGGTTTTTGTGCATGAAGAATTGGTCAAGGGCTGGGGTTGTGGCTCAGTGGTAAGGCACTTGCCTCGCATGTGTGAGGCACTGGGTTCGTTCCCCAGCACCACACAAAAAAACTAAACAAACAAAATGAAGGTATTAAAAAAAAAAAAAAAAGAATTGGTCAAGTCAGAATGAAAACACAGTGTATGTGAACTTCAGAATTTATTTAAACAGGAAACCTGTAGGTTTGAACAAGAGGGGAAAAGGAAGGTAAAAAATAGCATCTCCAGGAAAACAGCCCAAAAGGCACAGGGTGCCTGTTGTGCCCTCCCAAACAGTAAAGCAGGTATGAGGAGCCCAAAGACCTCATGCCTACCCAATGAGGCTCTGCACACGCTTTAGACTACCGAACTTTAAGCTTCACTGTAAAAACACACTTGAAATGTGTATCAGAATCACCAGCCAAAATAGCTTTTCAAAGCTGAAGGCTCAAAGCCCAAGTTTAGACACCTTCACAGTGTGGAATGTCTGCAACCTTGTGTCCCTGTAGGAGGAATAGCAGCGTCCACCAAGTGGTGTCTCTGTACTTGGGCCACTGACCACAGAAACCACCCCAGGAAGGCTGATAGGCGCTGAGTGACAGCAAAAAGGCACATGTCCCTGTTCAAGCTGCTCATTCCTGGGTGGTTCTTAGTGTTCTACTTACGTAATCAAGATAATCAACTGAACTTATCAATGTTCTGGGATGAAAATGGAAGAGCACTTATTACAGAACTTTTGTTTTCATATTTAGTAATTTAAAAACTCACTGGATTTTATAAAAATTTCTTCCAACAGGTTACTGAATCTACAAAACAGAATTTCACCAAGAAGGACTGCACATAAACCACAAAAGCAACTCATGGACAAGAGCTGCTCTTATTGCAGGTGGCCAATAACACTGTTTTAGGTCATGAAATTAGTATCTCATGATAAACATTCTGAGTGAAGACTGCATAGTTTGGGGCACAATTGCACATTCAGATGAAGCACTGCTGATCAGGGCACACGGAGCTGGGAGCTGGAAGCATCCAGAGGTCCTTAAGACTTCTCCTCCTCATCTTTAATTTCGGAAATTCTGTCTATAGATTTAAGGATTTCAGCCACAAAATTCAATGTTTCAGCTCCAGAAACCAGCTGCCTGAAATGGAAATATATTGGGGACTGTTAACTACAACTGATCAATAGCAATGAATTAGCCACACATATAGTACATATCTATAATCCCAGCAACTCAGGAGGGTGAGGCAGGATTACAAATTCAAGGTTAACCTGGGCAATTTAGCAAGACTCAAAAAAGGGCTAGGGATGTGGCTCAGTAGTTAGGCACCTCTGGGTTCAATTCCTGGTACCAAAAAAAAGGGCTTGGGGTATAGCTGTAGTAGAGTGCTCCTGGGTTAACCCCCCAGAACTGAACACATGCAAAAAAGCAATAGTGGAACTAAAGCAAAGAGGTTCCAGAGTAAAACCCCCTCAGATCCACTGAGGAGATGCTTTGCTCAAAAGGAGAATGGACTTCATTGCCTGTAAGCACTTCTAGTGCGGTGCCACAACTATCTTGCAGAGATCAGCCCAGTGAGAAACAAGTTCAGCTGGTTCCCAACTTATAATAGTTTGACTTTATGAAGGTGTGGAAGCTATGTGTATTTCACAGGCACTGAACTTGGGAGTTTGATCTTTTCCCAGATCAGCCACATGTGGCACGTTACCCTTGGGATGCTGGATAGCAACAGCAGGCATCAGGCACACACAATCCTAGGAGTTACCCAGGACTTCACACTGCTATGCTGCTAAGCTCTGGTGTATGGTAGATTAAGGGTATTAAATGCATTTTCAATGTACAATACTGTCAATGTACAAAATGGTGGGATTACGGAGATGTGGTTCCGTAGTAAGCCAAGGAGCATCTGTGATCATTATTAGTAATGACAGCAACTGACATTGCCCAGCAGGGTTGCTGCACCAAGAACAATTTAGTGCCTCTGCAAATCCTGCAAATGCATTTTTTTTCCTCTCTTTTTGGTACCAGGGATTGAACTTGGGGGGCACTTGACCACTGTGCCACATCTCACCCCTATTTTGTATTTTAGAGATAGGGTCTTACTGAGTTGCTTAGCACCCGGCTTCTGCTGAGGCTGGCTTTGAACTCACGATCCTCCTGCCTCCGCCTCCCAAGCTGCTGGGATTACAGGTGTACACCACTGCGCCTGGCTATATTCAGTTTTTATAATAAGAGGAAATCTATTATATCCTTTATCCATAACCTCAGTATTAAGGAGCTGGACTTGGGTCTGCATGACAATGTTTGTGCCTTCCAAGTGGAGACTGCTTCTCCAAAGCAGGTTAAAAAGACTGCTCAGCCACCCATATGATGACCTGGAGATTTAATGGGTCCCCCTAACACACCTCCCTCCCTGGAGTAACTTGGTCCAGCCCCAGACCAAGAGCCTGGGCCATTACCCAAACAGGTAGTGACCATTCTAGTCTCACCCCTTACTGGTTTCAGGGCCTCCAGCCCACAGCACTTACTTTATGGAGGCATGTGCACTGTTCATGACAACACGGAGATTCTGTAAGGCCACGTCAGTATTTTGCTTTACCACCGTCAGGCTGGCACCCTGGCCTGACCTCAGGGCTTCATTCTCGCGCTTGAAGTTGGAGACCTGTGCCTGGGAAAAAAGGGTGGAAGTCTGCTAAGGACTTTCATGGCTGAGTGGAGACTACTTAAAGGCAGCCCAACAGAAAACACACGTCACCCTTGGTGGAGAGGTGTGGACTTATCCGTGGGCCCTGGCCCACTCATTCCAACAGGTGCTTTGCCTTGCTGAGGGTATTTCCTAAGGGAGACAAACCCCAACATTTCTCCCTTAACTACAGGATATACTCAGTATCTAGCCCTAAGAAATGGGGACTTCTTACAGGTACACGCCCCACCCTAGATGCCAAATTATTAAAAACATGAAAAATGGGACCAGGAGGAGCATGCCCTCCATTTATTTGAGGCCCTAGTGGAAAGCCTGTGCCACCCGATTTTGAGATTGCCTGCTGGGGGGAATAGGGTGAACCCAGAAAAGGGTCTCCCATACTTTTTTCAGTACCAGGGATAGAATTAGGGACCTTGCACGTGTTAGGCAAATGCTCCACCACTGGGTCACCTGCCCAGCCCTTAAAAAAAATTTTTTTTTTAAACTTTGTTTTATTTATTTATCTTTTATGTGGTGCAAAGGATCGAACCCAGTGCCTCACATGTGCTAGGCAAGCGCTCTACCACCCCAGCCTCTTTTAAAAAATTTTAAACTTTAAACTTGCCAAGTTGATGAGGCTGGACTTGAACTTGTGATCCTCCTGCCTCAGGGTCCAAAGTAGCTGGGACTACAGGCATTTGCCACCATGCCCTGCAATATCTTTCTCACACTCACATGTGACTCCATGAATGAAAGGGGAAAACACTTAAGATCTTTTCCTTAATTACCTGGAGCAAGTTTATTTCCTGTTTCAGCTTTATGACGTGATTTTCTGCCTTTACAGCCCGTTTCTGTTGCCCAAAAAATAAACACAAAAAGCATCACTGATAACATAGTCAGCCCAAGAAACTTGTCTGACAAAGGGAGGAGGGAGCTGCTGTCACCCTTCCTGGCCCTTCTGCCTCCAGTGACAGTGGAGGCCGGCCCCATAAAACCTGTGCTCTGCTTCTGCTCCCCAGTAGAGCATGGCACAATGCCAAGGGACACTGGTCCACCTGAGTGAGAGATGCACACTCAATACTGTGAGGGCATCTGCCTGACCTCAGGTCCAGCTGGGCCTTCTCTGGAGCTTCCTCCCATCCCACAGGCAGAAGCCTTCCGCACCGTCATCAGCTCCAGGTTCTGCTCCACCTGCTGGACCACTGACTCCAGGTCATGGTAGTCACTCTCCTCCTTGATCATCTTTGCTTCTAGCTTCCGCTCAAGCGTCCTTACCCTTGTCAGAGGAAAAAACCGAGCTGTTAAGTTCATGTGGTCACTTTTGAGAACACTTTGAAAAGCACTTTAATGTGATTAGCTGGATAAAAGCCACTTGGAGCTTGTGTTTAGAACATGTCCTCAGACAGAGGTGAGGCAGCAGTGACCTAGTGCATCTGCACAGGTTTGGGGAGCTGCTCCAAGCTCTGCCCATCCAGCGAGAAGCTGGGCTGGTTTGGGTCTCACCCTGACAAAGCTTTCACAGAGTACAAGAAATGTGCTTGATGTTAAAGTTTTACAATAAAACCCAGACACAGTTCAACTCTGGGCATTTCATTATCACTTAGAAATGGTGATTTTCCTTCGTGGTAGATGTTTAAGTTGACTCCTAACTAAAAGCTTACATACATTTCTGTTTGAGTTTCAGAGAAGCTCTGAACCTCATTCAGCTTTCTTCTTAGCTTAGAATTTTCATCTTTCAGCTGTAGAAAAAGAAAATCCTTATTAGAAACTTAAGTGTGTCTCACTCAAAAGGGGCATGTGCTTCTGCAATGGGCTCTGGAAGAATTTTTTTTTTTTTTTAAATAATACTGGGATCAAATCGAGGGCCCTGCCCATACCAGATGCTGAGCCACACCCTCAGCCCTGGAATTTCTTGATAAATAGAACCGCCCCAGGGAACTGGAATCATTCTGCAGCAGGCTCACATAGATGACCTATTGTCACAGACTCCAGTTCTACCCCAGCTTTTAATGTCTTTAGGTGATCATGATTTTTAAAAATCCCTTCACTAAGAGCACTCAGCAAGATGTCCCTGAGCTAAGGATTCCAGCTGCCCTTCATTCCAGTCTGTTCCTAGATGGGCCACACCACTTAAGTCATCACAACACCTCTTAGTAACCAGCAGCACATTTGAGGAGGGCTCTCATCAGGGGAGTTCTATAGCAGGCTGTCACACGACCAACTGTCTTGTCCCTGAAGGCAGAGCCAGGCCACCCAGAAGCAGAAGGGCCCCAGTCCTCCTCCAGGAGAACACTGCTCAGACCCTTACACTGTGCTTGTGTGCCAGCCCCTCACTTACTGCTTCATAACTTATCTGCAGTGTCCGCAGGTGTCTGTCTCCCAGAGACTCCCCGTGAATTGTAAACTCTGCACTAGGACTCCCTGCTGGAGATGCCAGAGAGATGCATGAATCTGTGTCACTCAGTGTCCAGTGGGGCAGAGACTCGGGCCCCGCCAGCTCCGATGGGGTGGAAAAAAAGGAAAGGTATGTGCCACAGGGTGATGTGCTGGCCGTGGCCCTGGAGGAGTGAGTCTTTTCCACAGCAGATGGTAAATAGGTCCCATTCCACCCACTGTCTTCATCTTCCTCCTCCTCATCCACGATGTCGCCAGCCCCTGTGGGGTCTTCAAAAAATGGCTGCTGATATTCCAGGCCATACCCCACAGTCTGGGGGGTGGGAGAGCTGTGGTCCAGTCCCAAGGAGTGCCTTGAGGCTTCCTAAAAACAGTGGAGGCAAACACTGAGACCTGGAAGCCACTGCTCACCTTTCTTTCTCTATGCTCAGCCTGGAACATGACAAGAAAGGCCCATCTGTTGCCAAAGGGGCCAAACAGCTGATGAAACCCACGATGCCCCCTCCTCAGCAGCAGCAGCAGCAGCAGCTTTACTTTGCCCCACATACTCACATGTCTCGTCCAAAGCACCACAACATAGAGAGACGTCCTCTGAAGTGATCAGGGCAACTCCCCAGACTTACCTTTGGATAAATTCTGCTATTGGTCGTGTCATCTTTCGTCAGACCAAGGTTCTTGGTTTTCAGAAACTCTTTAAAGGAGAATGGATTTGCCTCTTCAAGATCTTCCAGTTTGTCATCTGAAAGAATGGACATCAGGGAGACTGTTACAGGGGAACCCTCCAAGTCCTCTCTTCCAAGCATGACCACATCATCTCAAGAATGCCATCCTCTGTACCCTGTGACTCAGATGATACCAGTAAACAAGAACTGCCAGAAAAGGGATCAATAAACAGATCTCAATTCTTTCCATTTCTCATTCCTGGAGTCCCACAGGAACCCCTTGGGAATCTCTTTTTTTTTTCTTTTTTTCCGGTGGTACTGGGGATTGAACCCAGAGTTTCACACATGCTAGGCAAGTGCTGTCAATGAGCTACACCCAGGGCATCTTTATGATGGGCCAGGCTGCCTCTACTCCACAACCAGACACTGGTGTGGGGCTTCAAAGCTCATATGCTACAAGACTTGGTAACTGCTCTGCCTCAATCCTTCCTCCAACCTCTGTACCCACTGTCCCCCACTATCCCACACCTAACCCACTGTTAACTGAACCTCTTCCAGGTGCCAATCTCATATATAGGGTTCCTATAATCCCTGCCCTGCTGCCTCTTCGTGCTTCTTGGGTGGGACTGCCCCATCTTCCTGACATCCTGTCTTAGGTTTCCCTGCCCTCACACCCTCTCTCTTTCTCTAGGGTCAAGATGGCATCCTACCCCCACCTGCTCTTTTGGGCTCCAGGTACACCCCTTATATCCTGTCATATTGACCACGCGTGGCCAGAAATGTGCCTAGCACTATGTGGTGGACGGAAAGAAAAAGAAAGGATCACTGAGCTACTCTACCTCCAAAATGGGTCTCGTGAGCTCCTGCTGGGCCTTGCTTAGTACATTTCCCTTTTCCATAGCCAAAATCTGCAAAAAGACATTGTCACTCTACCATGATTATAGGAAGCTTTATGTGCTTGGGGAGGGAAGGGCCTGGAGTCTATCAACAGTGGTTCTCACTAACAAATGAACTCAGGGGACAAGGCGCCAGGGCTCTGGCCCAGGCAGGTGACTTGGCTCCCATACAGTCTGGCAGCCTGGGACTGTGAAGGCACTCCCTATGAATTCCGGTGCCCATCTGGGTTGGGTGCAGCTCCTGTCTTGTGATGCCCCTAAAGTACTGGGACCCTGACATAACCATCTGCACCACAACTGTCTGGATGGAATGAAGATGAACTAGATCTAGCCACCACAAGGAGAAAGTGCTCCAGCTCGCTTCCAACTCCCCAACTGAAGGAAGAGCCCCAGTCCTCGCCCCCACCGGGAAAGTCGGGTGATCTCCCTGCTCCACTGCACACTGACCTTCCTGCACTGGGGCTGTCAGGCTGGGGGCGGGTGCTCCCCGAAACCAGACTGTAAGCTCGGCGGGCGCACTCCCCGGCGGCACTCAGTGCGCGCTCTGGGCTCCCTGCTGGCGCCCCGACTCTCACCTGTGTCTCCCACGGAAGCCAGCACCGGGCTGGGGACATAGCACATAAATGTCGGCCGAATGCCGAAGAAGTGCGGGTGCAGGTCCCCGCCATGGGGGCGCTCACAGTCTAGCTGGGGGAGACAAGACCGGCGCTCATAGAACGCAGCAGCTGAAAGCGACAAGGAGAGCGGCTTCACCGCGGGCCGGCCCGGCCCCCGCCCCGTCCCCCCGCGGCCGCGGCGGCCCCTCACCGTCGGGAACGACGAGACTCCGGGCCCGGGACAGCGGGGGCACACCCGGGCGGCGCGCGTAGCCCGACATCGCCGCGGCGGCCTAGCCGGGCCGCGACCCCACGGCCCGCCACCGCGTCGCTGCCGCCGCTCTCATTCTCTGGCCGCCGCTTCCGCTTCACGCGCCGGAAGCGCGCAGAAGCCGTGGCCCGTGTGGGCGGGGCGCGTGCCGGAAGCGGAAGTGACGGCAGAAGCGCGGGGGCGCGATGGCGGCGACGGTGCTGGTGGCTGCGCGGCTGCTGCGCGGCGTCGGGGCCGGAGGCCCGCGGCCCAGGTGAGCCGCGCGGTCGTCCGGGGCGGCCGGGCCTGGCTCCCCCGCGGTTCATGCCGGGGCGGCAGGCGGGGGCGGTCGCTGAGCCCAGAAGCGTCGGCGGTCGGGAGGGAGCGCTCGGTGACCGTTGAGCTGCAAGACGAAGAGGGGAGTCGTCATGCCGCGGGGCAGGCTTGGGGACAGAGAACTGGGGCTTGGGGGGTGGTGAGCAGGCGCCAAGACCGGAGGGGCTTGGCGAGCCGGAACTAGCCCAAGGGGGAACCCGTGTAGGTGCTACCAGGGCCTTCGGGGCCAGGTAGGGGCCGCGGCTTCCGTTAGACTTAGAGGAGGCTGTTCCGGTTAGCTGCAGCTCAAGGGACTTCCTGTTGGAAGCCTGTTTCCCGGTGGTAGTCGTGAAGACCCGAAAAGCGCAGCCTCCCGGCCTCCGGCCCTGTGACTGAGCCAGGGTCTCGATCACTCTTTTGTGCACTGAATTTGGAATTTTTGAGACTGCTGAGGAAGGGGTATTTCAGTTTTTCTTTTTTTTAGGAAAGTTATTTTAGTAAATGACTTAGTGAATTAATGCTAACGAAAGATTTAAAAGATAATTTGATGAATCTTCAGAAACGGAGATAATTTGATGAATCTTCAGAAACGGAGATGTTGACTTTTAATGTGGACAGAACATGACTGCACAGAAGCAGTCTTCACAAGTGCACCGCCTTGAGTTTGTTGTAACTGGGCTTTTCCTCTAGGTTTGGACCCTCTGCACACAGACAGTTTAGTAGCGGAGGCGCCTATCCCAACATCCCTCTGTCTTCTCCCTTACCTGGAGTACCCAAGCCTGTATTTGCTACAGTCGATGGACAGGAAAAATTTGAAACCAAAGTTACCAGGCTGGATAATGGGCTTCAAGTGGCATCTCAAAATAAGTTTGGACAGTTTTGTACAGTAGGAAGTAAGTACTATGGTGTGCTGCAAGTGTTCCCTGGTATTTTAATGTGGCATACTTTTGTTGATTGTTGGTTGTAATTAGCATGTCATGTTTAGAGTGGAAGCATGTTACAAACCTGAAAACTTCACCAAAATATGACTGCCAAGTGTCCATTTTGGGTGGTAACATTTAGGGTATAGTCCTCCCCCCAACTTTGACCTTTCTGTGATTTGTAAGTTTTCATCTCAGTGTAGGATTTCACAGTGTGACTGTGTCTATCTGTAAGGATGGTGAGCATGTTTATTACCTTCACGAAGTTTTGACTTAAATCATAGTCTCAACTTTGAACGGTTTGTCTTGCTTAGATTTCCTATTTTGAGTATCTGATTTAACCTGTCCATTTACTTTTTGTTACCAGTTCTTATTAATTCAGGATCAAGATATGAAGCGAAGTATTTTAGCGGAATTGCTCACTTTTTGGAAAAATTGGCATTTTCGGTCAGTGTTCAATTTGTTTGGTGTTTCATGTGTGGGTGCAGGTGTGTACTGAGGATCAAACCCAGGGTATTATGCATGCTGGGCAGGTGCTCTACCACTGAGTTATGCCCTCAAGCACTCAATTTGGAATTTTTGAGACTGCTGAGGAAGGGGTATTTCAGTTTTTCTTTTTTTAGGAAAGTTATTTTAATAAATGACTTAGTGAATTAATGCTAACAAAAAGATTTAAAAGATAATTTGTATGTTTTGGAAATGAAATTACTTTTTTTTCTGAAAATTTTGTTTTTGGGATTTGGATTCTTTAAGTTTTCTTATTTACTTTTACTAGTCTACTGCTCGATTTGACAACAAAGATGAAATTCTGCTTACTTTGGAAAAGCACGGGGGTATCTGTGACTGCCAGACCTCAAGGTACTGTCTTTTATGTGGAGACTTACTCTGTGACTATGTGGAACTGCGCTTCTCATCCTTGGTCAGAGGCTCACTGAGCCCCTCCCATCAGAGAGGCTAAGGAGATTAGTGGTGAGAAAGGAGCCCTGGCCAGGACACAGAGTTGGGTGAAGAAAGGGGGCAGAACACAGGTGACATGTCTTACATGGAGAAGCAGTACCTAGAAGAACACTTGCCCATCACTTCAGTGAGGGTATTGGCTATTGTCAGAGCAGCCCTGTGCCCGGGATGCTTACAAATAAAGCAGAGGGCCACATACAGCGCATGGGCACAAGAGCTGAGGGTGGTGGGTGTCCCAGAGTGATAGACACAGTCTGGAATGGGGAAAAGAATCATGGGAAAGGAGGCGTTGGGATTGTTTTTGAAGGGGTCTTTTAGACGGATGAGGTAGGGCCATGCCACAGCTCAGCATAGCCGAGGCACCAGCTGTGTTCGTTGTATAGCCGGAAAATAGGTGTGGAGACATGAGGATTGGGCTTTGCCTGCCAGCTGTGGAGCATGCTCAGACAGTTCTGGGCCATATGAGGTGATGCAGACAGATCATGGATTATTAAAAATGGTTGATTATTTAAACTTGAATGTGAAAAAAATTACATAAAAGACAAACACTAAGAATTCAGTTAGTAAGGAAGAAGCCTAGTGTTCAGGTCCTCCATGTCTTTGCCTCAAGCTTCCTACTCTTCCTGTGTAAATCCTCTCTTGGTCAGGCAGGCCCCTTTCCTGACTCAGATGCAGCCCACTCTCCAGCTTAGGCAGTGGAGCTGCAGACCGCCCACTTCTCAGTGTGGGGCCTTGTTCTGAGTAACAGTCCAGCTGGACAACAGGCTCAGTCCCCAAGCTGTTGAGGCTGAAGCATGTTCGCATGTTGACCAGTGGATTGCTCAGTAAGGCTTAGAAAGCATAGGATAAAGCGCTTCTCCTTTCAAGACAATGTGGCTTGTAAAAACCTTGGTAGGATTGGCTCCATCTGATTCAACAGTGTCCTTTACTGAAGAGCTTCCCTTGCCTGCCGCTGTGGCTCTTCTTGCTTGGACTCCATGCCCTAGGGAGAGGGAAGAGAAAAGGCTGGGTGTAGCTTGGGAGCAAGTGCTTGCCTCGCTTGCTCGAAGCCCCAGGTTCAGTCCCCTGTACCATATAAAAAGAAGAAAAGGAAGTTTCTGTTGGTTTTTAACCAAATGATGGAAAGTCCCTGCTGATGAGGAAAGCTTGAGAGCCTGACCCCAGAACCTGACATTGCTGTCTTCCCAGAGATACTACCATGTATGCTGTGTCTGCTGACAGTAAAGGCCTGGACACTGTGGTTGGCTTGCTGGCTGAGGTGACTCTGCACCCCCGCCTGACAGGTATGGATCTAGTAAGCATGTGGTCAGGGTGGTGGGGAGCCAGAGGGACTGTTAAAGGGCCACACCTGGGAGGAACAGCCCCACATTGTTGGTACAGTTTCACTGGGGATGATGCTGGTGAGGCTGGGGTTGTAGCTCTGGCAGAGTGTGTGCTTTGCATGCACAAGGCCCTGGATTCAATTCCCAGCACCAAAATGAAGAGGAAAAAAATCCTTGGCACTGGGTACCATGGCACACACCTGTAATCCCAGCAGCTCAGGAGGCTGAGAAAGGATTGCAAGTTCAAAGCCAACCTCAGCAATGGCGAGGCACTAAGAAATTCAATGAGACCCTGTCTCTACATAAAATACGAAATAAGGCTGGGGTTGAGGCTCAGTGATTCAGTGCCCTTGAGTTCAATCCCTGGTACCAAAAAAAGAAAGAAAGAAAAATCTTTGGCATCTTAGGGCTTAGTGCTTTGACTCATCTCTCTAGGCCCTTTGAGATTTTTAGTGAAATTTCAGAAATGTTCAAGTCATGTGCAGTGACTTGGGAGGCTGAGGCAGAAGGATTGCAAGTTTAGGTTAGCCTGGGCAACTTAACAAGACCCTTAGCAACTTAGTGAGACCCTGTCTCTAAAAAGGGCTGGGGATGTGACTCAGTGGCAAAGTAACCATGGGTTTAATCCTCAGCACCAAAAGAGAAAAGAAATGCTCTTCAAACTTACCCTTAAACACCTTGACTGGCACACTATCAGAATTTTTCATGGTGGCCACCATTGTCCTTGGCCTTGCAGATGGACTTGCAGGACCTGAAGTTCCAGCAGGGAGGGATGCAGGTTGTCCTAGGGATCTGGCAGGTGCTGTGTCAGCAGCGGGACTCAGTGCCCTGAGGCCAGGGTCCTGCCCTAAGATCCTCTTGACCGTGGCAGCTGATGGAATGGCACCCTGACCTGGGTCTGTGTCTGTTTCCTAAGTGCCTTTGTGCTGGGCCTGGTGTCCTTACAGCTGTGCCTTGACACTCAGGTCAGGTGTCTTCAGGGCCTTTTACAGGTGAGGCAGCAGAGGTGTGGATCATATTCAAGTGATTGCTTCATGGCAGAGGGGACAAGAGGTCCTGGTTTCTGCTTTCTGTTTGCCTGGCCTTCCCTTCACTCACTTGGGTACCCTCGGGCTGCCCCTTGATGGAGGCAGAGGCACCACTGTGCCACCAACACAGAACCTCTGCTCCACTCTGCTGTCTGGGGCACGTGCCGCCGAGCAGACTGAACTTTGTCTTTGGGTTCCCTTGCAGATGAAGAAATAGAGATGACACGGATGGCTGTCCAGTTTGAGCTGGAGGACCTGAACATGCGACCTGACCCTGAACCACTTCTCACTGAGATGATTCATGAAGTAAAACATGAACCCACACGTGCCCGTATTCTCATGGGGGCTTCTCACACGTGGGTGGGTGGGAGGTCCCTGCTGTTGTCCTCACAGGTTATGGAACAGTTGAGACATGGTCTTTAATTGTTTTGTGGTGCTGGGGATTGGACTCAGGGCTTGTGCTAGGCAAGCACTCTACTGTGGAGCTTCAGACCCAACCTTCTACAGGACAGTCCTGATGTCTGAACCTGCAGTGTGATGTTTGCATCTTCCACTTCCAACAGTTACAAAACCTTTACTATTTTTGTCTGTAGAATGACCCTCCTATTTTGCTCTTTTTGTGAGCTGCTGCTGCCAGACTGCAGCTGAACTGCCCAGCCTGCATTGGGTTTTCCAGAGGTTGAGCAGGAACTGCCTACATTCTCTGTGTGTCTGTTTCCCTTCGTCCCCCTCTCAGGCTGCATACAGGGGGAACACTGTGGGCCTCCACCGTTTCTGCCCTTCAGAAAACATAGCCAAGATTGACCGGGAAGTGCTCCATTCTTACCTGAGGAACTACTACACCCCTGACCGCATGGTTCTGGCTGGAGTGGGCGTCGAGCATGAGCATTTGGTGGAATGTGCTGAAAAGTACCTGCTTAGAGCCCAGCCAGCCTGGGGGAGTGCTGGGGCTGTGGAGGTGGACAGATCTGTAGCGCAGTACACCGGGGGGATTGTCAAGGTAGTGAGGGGAGCTCTGGGGATCTTGCACTTTGCATTTCTCTGGCATGTGCTTCTGGTGTATTGTGGGTTTGTTTTTTTTTTTTTTACAGGGGATTAAACCCAGGGGTGCTCTTCCACTGACCTCCATCCCCAGCCCTTTTTTGGGGGGAAGGGTACCAGGGTTTGAACTGAGGGCCACTCGGCCACTGGACCACATCCACATCCCTATTTTGTGTTTTATTTAGAGACAGGGTTTCATAGAGTTCCTTAGCACCTTGCTTTTGCTGAGGTTGGCTTTGACCTTGCCATCCTCCTGCCACAGCTTCCTGAGCTGCTGGGATTATAGGCCTGTGCCACTGCATCTGGCTTTCCCTAGTCCTTTTTGATATAGGGTCTTAACTAAATTGCTGAGGCTGGGATCACAGGTATGCATCCTGCCCCATGGTGTTTGTATTTACACTCTTACTTTAGTGTACGTGTAGTCCCACGACAGAACAAACACATCCTATTTTTGAAGGAGTTCATCAGGTCTCAGTTGAGCCTCAGGACATTTGAGCACAGCGTGTACTCACTGCCATGTCTTCACTGGATTTCTGCATAACACTCGTTTGCTCTTGATTACAGCTGGAGAGAGACATGTCCAACGTCAGCCTTGGCCCAACCCCTATCCCAGAGCTCACACACATCATGGTGGGGCTTGAGAGCTGCTCCTTCCTGGTGAGTCCAGGCCTGGGTCAGGCAGCATAACCGAGGAGGCAACTCTGCCCTGGCCTAAACACTGTCCCCGTCCTTGTAGGAGGAAGATTTTATCCCTTTCGCTGTGCTGAACATGATGATGGGAGGAGGGGGCTCCTTCTCAGCTGGTGGGCCAGGCAAGGGCATGTTCTCCAGGCTCTACCTCAACGTGCTCAACAGGTTGGTGGCCTTCAGTGGACAGGGCTATTCTCAGGCTGCCATGTGTCTGGACCAGTTCCCCGTGGCCTGGCACTGGCCATACACCTTTGCCCAGCCACCCCATGTTCCCTCAGGCACCACTGGATGTACAATGCGACCTCCTACCATCATAGCTACGAAGACACTGGCCTCTTGTGCATTCATGCTAGCGCCGACCCAAGACAGGTGAGGCATAGCCAGCAGCCCGCAGACCAGGGTCTTGTGGGGTCAGCAGGCTGATGTGCACCCTCATCTCCTTCTCTTTGTAGGTTCGGGAAATGGTAGAAATTATCACAAAGGAATTTATTTTGATGGGCGGAGCTGTGGATGCAGTGAGTAAGCCTGGAGCCATTTCCAATCTTTACCTGCCATCAGATGGGGAGAGAGGCACGTGGAGGAGCAGCCAGCAGTGGGGCTTGTGCTGGCTGGCTCCACTCCGGGGCCTCCTGGCCGGTCCTGAGGGGAGTCTGCATACTCCTCAGCTGTCCCAGGGAATGGTGGTGAATTCAAGCAGTGCCATATCAGATGGGTGCCCCTTTTTCCAGCTATTTATGCCTGAACATAAGTTTCTGTTGCCTTCTGCGGGGATATTGGAGATTGAATTCAGGGGTGCTCTTTCACCGAGCTGCACCCCTAGCCCTTTCTTATTTTGAAATAGGGTCTCACTCAGTTGCCCAGGCTGGCCTTGAGCTTGTAATCCTCCTGCTTCAGCTGCTTGAGTTGCTGGGAGGTCAGGTGTTGCAGTGCCTAGCTTATCCACTGATTTTGTTTAGTTTAATTTTTGATATCTCACCTTGATGTTTGGAAGCCTAGTTGCTTTTTGGACCAAATAAGCCAATTTGTGCCCAGGTGGGGAAGCCTGCCATGTCACCAGTCCATACCCGCATAGCACTGGACGTTGTGCCTGCCTCTGAGCGTCCTGCAGCACAGCCTGGCCTTCAGGCTTTCTCTCTTACTGTGCCCACACATGCATTTTTAAGTCAGAAAATAAGCATTATTTCAGACATAATATGCTTGCAGGTCAGCACTCTTCATTTTCATTTGTATCTCAAAAAATACTTTTCCACCTAGGTGAAGTCAATTTGACATAAATTTATGGTGTTATTTGCTTGAAGTTGTGAAAACTGAAAATACCTGTGTTAATGAGGAATTATTTTAGTTAAGACGGCTTATAGCAGCCCTCTGTGTTACTGTGTTTCTTGGAGCATGGTGGCTCCCAGGCCCATTCGCACATCAACTTCTTGCCACTCTGACCTGTTCCTCCATGGAACTGATCCTCTAGAGCCACAATTTAAGTTCACGTCTAATCAGGGCTTCTTGGACCCCATGCGGGAGAGTGCGCCCAGGACGTATTTTGCGTTTTCTCATTTTCCTCCTACTCTTGTTGTATGCCAGCTTTGGGGCCCTAATTGGGTATTTTGTGTTCCCCACATGCTGCGATTTGGGCAAGAGATGAAGGAGAATCAAGGGCACACTTCTCTCCATCATGAGCATGGCAGAGGCTTTCTCAGGTGCAGCTCCTGCCCAGAGAACTTGGTGGCTGAGCCTGGCTGAGTGTGCTGGTGACTCAGGCCCAGACATCCCTCTGTCTCTTGTATTCATTACTGCATACAGGGAAGACCTTTGTGCTGGGACACATTCTCACCAGTTCCTCTTCCAGTTTGTGGCGACTACTGGTGATCAGGTGGGTAACTAGTAATAGCATATGACCCTCAGGTGGAGCTGGAGCGGGCCAAGACACAGCTGATGTCGATGCTCATGATGAACCTGGAGTCCAGGCCTGTCATCTTTGAGGACGTGGGGAGGCAGGTACTGGCCACTCGCTCCAGAAAGCTGCCCCATGAGCTGTGCACGCTCATCTGTGAGTACACGCTCTCAGCCAGTAGCTTCCACAGCCTAGGCTGAACTCAGATGAGGCTATGCCCCACTATAGAGGGATAGTTGGGTGCCCCTTGTGGACATGGCTGCCCTGCCCACGGGCCTGGTCCTTGCCAGGTGACTTTGGCAGGGAGTCAAAGGGCTGGGGTGCATATTTGCTTCTAGTATCACCCTGTGTCAGCTGGCACTTCAGCACCTGACCTAGCCTGAAAGGGGTGGTTGTCAACGTGAGTTTTCAAGGAGGACCAGTGGCTGAAAAGTGCCAGGGGAGCAGTACATTGTGTAGCAGCAGTGCCTTGGGTCAGCGCCTGCCCTTGAGGGTCTGGCAGATGCCTCAGCACACATTTTATTTGCGGGGGCTTTTCTGGGGTCAGCTAAAGCCTGGCACAGAGTGCTTGTTAGGTGGGAGGTGTCTTGCTGCAGGGACATGTCTCCATGTGAGTTGCCTTGGGTGTGAACTCAGTGGAGATGTGTGTGGTTCGTGAGCAGTGTGAACACCAGGACTTTGAAACCCGAGGGAGCAGCAGTCACAACACCCTTGAGGTTGGAACTTGCCAGCTGGGAATGAACATGACCTTTGTCCCCCATGCTGGAAGGCAGGCAGGCAGGCAGTGAAGGGCACGCTGACTGAGCATTACCTGCTGGCATCACCTGTCCCAAGGGGACTGCCATCTTGTCCTCCTGGGGTTGGCCTCCTGCTGGGGAGAGGCACCTGCCCTGCCTTTCTTTAGGACCATCCTCGAGTGTGCTGATGTGGTCTCGGGTCTTGTCTTCTGTAGACAGTCAGGCTGCCTGCTTGGTGTGCTCCTGGGCAGTGGTGTTCTTCACATGGGTCTTGGTGGCTTCTGGCCCCTCTTCGAGGGTGGCTCCTGCAGAGGTGCAGCCCCGAGGAGTGCAACCTCCTCCTTGGACCCCTTGCAGATGTGCCCACTAGATAGGCAGTCCTTATTCTGGGAACAGCAACCTCTGTTGAAGTAGGCATGCCATCGCGACATTTCCCATTTGCTAAGAAAAGCTTGCACTGTCATTTTGACCTTCTTGCCCTTGTCTACCCTGCTGCTGTTGGACCCTCTGGAGCCCTCAGCAGCCCCCCCCCCCCCCAAGGTGCTGGGAGCAGAGAGCCCCTCAGCCATATGGTGGTGGTGGCTTTGTGGGGAGCTGCTTGTGCTTGCCTGACATCCTCGCTCACTCTACACCAGGCAATGTGAAGCCAGAAGATGTCAGGAGGGTTGCGTCTAAGATGCTGCGTGGGAAGCCTGCTGTGGCCGCCCTGGGGGATGTGACCAACCTGCCCACTTACGAGCACATCCAGGCAGCGTTGGCCAGCAGAGATGGGCGACTGCCGCGAACTTACCGGCTCTTTCGGTAGAGACCCTCCAGGATCTTCAGGGACCCCAGCTGCAGGGAGGTGTCTCCATGTGAGTTGCCTTGGGTGTGAACTCAGTGGAGATGTGTGTGGTTCGTGAACAGTGTGAACACCAGGACTTTGAAACCCGAGGGAGCAGTAGTCACAACACCCTTGAGGTTGGAACTTGCCAGCTGGGAATGAACATGACCTTTGTCCCCCAAGCTGGAGGGCAGGCATTGAAGGGCACACTGACTGAACAGAGCAGAAGCAGTTGAGCCCGTTCCTGCTAATAAGATGGTGACTGTCTCTTATCCTTCTGCTCTCCCTCACCCTCTAGCACAAGGGTGCTGGGAAAGGCCCTTGGTAACCTGCTCTAGGAGGAATCACCCAGTCCAACCCAGTGTCTCAAAGCCTCTTGCCCCAGGGTATCAGTGAGTGCAGGGCTGGGGCTGCTTGTACTTGAGGGCCGGTGGTAACTGATGGTGGCAGCAGAGGGGAGGGGGATGGCATTGCAGTGTGCTGCTGCACGGATGGGAGCAGTCCCCAGGTCTGCAGAGCCAGGAAGCGTGGCCCTTTCTTAGTGCAGATAGAGGGACTGCACGTCTCAAGGGAGTTGGGCTTCTGGGCATGCTTGTGAATTGGCTTCTGAGTGTGCTTGTTTTTGAATTCTTTTCCTGTAGTCACTGCACTCTGGACACCTGGAACCTTCGCCCTGGGCGTCCAGTGGAAGGGTCTGCTTGGTGCCTGCTGGTGGGAACGCAGTCTGCTGGGACTGGAGCCTGGGGATGTCCCAGTGTGCCTCAGGTGACTGTTCTCGCTGGAAGGATGCTACTGCAGGTGCCCTGAGCACCTGGGGCAGAGCAGGGGTGCTGGCCTAGGTCCTCAACAACTGCTGAGCAATCCCCGAACCCTGGGAGCCTAACCACATACCCACTAGGCTGCTCTTCTCAGGGTCTGTGCCCCACATCACGGTCCTTCCCATTCCCTCCTCCCAGCCTCCCTGGCCATACCCCTTTTCTGTTCATCTTCCCTTTGCCACTAACTTGCACCTCAAAGTCACCTTCATGGGCACTTCATGAGGTAGGTTGTGTAGTTGGTCCTGAACTCTTGAGAACTCTGGTAGCCAGACAGGGGCTGGCTACACCTGGACTCTTGCTGAAGGACAGTGTGTATTTGAGAGAACAAGAGCCATTTTAAAAACCACCATCATGCCTAGTCCTTACTTGGTTCTTTATGAAGCCTATTTTCCGTAATTCACCAACTTCATTTATATTAATTTGATTTTTTTATTAGACTAATTTGCCATGTGAAATGTTCATCTAAATATATCAAGTCCATCAGTATGCTCTTGACCTCTGACCTTGTTAGGCTCAGCACTCTCCAACTCAGGCCAGACTAAGACAGAGGCACCAGTGGCAGAAATGGCCTGAGAAAGAACCTATAAAACCTTCCTCCTTCCAAGGCTGGCTCCACAGGAATCTTACTAACAGAAATTTCAGTTCATTGATTTGGAACTTGAGATTCATTTGAGCAAAATACACATGCAGACCATTGAGTTTTTATTGAAGTGGAATGGTGGGCGCTTTCCCGCTTTATCAGAAACATTGGTGAGTTGCTTTAAAGTTTATATTCCATATTTTGGAAGCTGATATTAATAGAAGTCTTAGTGTTCGCTGGGATTGCTCGTGGCTTCAGCTCAGTCCACCCGAGTCTTCCCCTTGCGTTGCCTCTGGCCTGCAGGAGGAATGCTCAGCAGGGACTGGGACAAGACTGTCAGCAGTTGCGAGCCGAGTCAATTTCCTGCCTTTGTGTTCCATGGCCTTTTAAAACAAGAACACTGTAAGAATAGGGTGTGCACACAGACTTTCTTTCCAACATTCAGTTTTGGGCCAAAGAGTTTTTAAGATTTTATATATGCATTTATTTAAAAATATAAATATGGAAAAATAAATAATTTAAAGACTAGAGTGGATGTCCCTAGATCTCTGTACATTCAAGGCTATATCTTGTCAAGAATATAAGACTTAAAGAGCAATGATGTGGTCAAAGCCCTCTTTAAGGAACGGAGTCCCCAGCTAGGCTTCCCTGCCCAACCTAAGTGTCCAGGGCAGGAAGTGCCACCTCTGTCAACACCACCCTGTGGCTGATGTCACAAAAGCAGATGGTCTGCTGATCACTAAAACGGAGGCAGCACATAGCTGGGCTTGGCCTCTGGAGGGAGGGGAGGTGGCCCTCACTCATCTGGGGGTGGGGGAGATAGGATCAGCACATGGGCCTCAGCCCAAGGAAGAGAGGGCTCAAGGCCTGGGAGAGGGCAACTGTCATGACCCCAACATGGCCTCAGCATGTTGTAGGGCAGACCCAGGGCCTGACCCCCATACACCTGTGTGGAGAGGAAGGGCCCAGCTTGTGTGGGACATAGAAACTGGCTCTTGGTGTGGAGCCGCAAATGAAGGAATGGAGGGAGAGGCTGTGGCACTAGGCAGGTCCTCTGCCACACTCCAGAGCATGGGAGTTTCAATACCCTGAGAAGCCCCCCAGGTGCCTGTGGGGACAAGTCTTAAGTACAGGCTCGCCCAGGTACAAGAAGGCAGCTTTCTTCCCGGGATGCACAGTCTGGCCTGGGGGTTTCTTGGTGAGAAAGTAGGGCAGCCCTAGTAGCAGTGCGTCAAGACCCCAGAATGAATGACAGGTGTCAGGAGCACACACTGCAGTCTTCTCCAGCTGCTCTAGGTCAAAGGTCCTCCTCTAACAACTTCAGGAAATGGTGCAGATGGCACTGGAGTTCTGATTCTTTATTGCTTGCTGCTTCTGAATTTCTTTTGAAATCCGTCTTTTAATTCCTATCAAGTACAGTTCTCGGTCAAACTTGCCAGCAGCTAGTGGAATGCTGTGAGGGAGAAGCAGTGTTAGGAATGCCTCAGCTCCCTGGACCAGGGTGCCCCCTGGATGGAGCCCCAGGGCTACCTGAGGGTTACGGCCTCCAAGCACCAGGCCGCCAGCCACACTGCCCTTCAGGGCTGGCTCTGCTTCTCCCTGGGGCCCACTGGGAGAGACACCAGCCAATCTGGAAGACTTGACTCCTAAAGCCTCCTCCTCCTCCCTTTCCTTGGTCCTGAGGTCACAGGACAAGCCTCCTTGAGTAACCCTGAGGATACTGGGAGCAGCTCCCTAGACAGCAACTTCACATTGGACCCCAGGGGCTGCCAGCACCCCACCCACCTTGCCTGTTGCAACGCACCTTACTGCACCTGCCCAGCCCAAGCCACAGCCAGAGCCTGGGAGGGAGCCGGGCACAGGGGACACTCACTTGTCTCGGCCAGGCCTCACTTTCACCCGGAAAAGGCCATAGACAGGGCGGTGGTCAGATGTCTTAATCCCAGGGCAGGAAGAGTACTTCACAGGACAGATGTCGCCCTTATGGCGGCTTCTGTACAAGACCCGGTCCTTCAGAAGAGACGGCAGAAGCAGGAGCACGGATGAGGTGCCATTCTGCTGCAGACCTGGCCTGCCTGCCTCTGCCCAGCTGTGTCCCATAGCAACCCTCCAGCCATGACCGTCAAGCACTTTACTGCTGGGGTTCTAGAGACCTATGGGGTGGTGCCTGCTTCCTCCTGGCCCTCTAGGAGCCGTCGGGCGCTGCCTTGCCCCCACAGCTGCCCCAGTACTGGATCTCAGGTCTGGCAGGGAGCCAAGTTGTACAGGAGTCTCTCCTCCTTCCCTCCAGATCCCTGGCTGCAGAACAAGCTGTGGCCTGGGAGAGTATGGGGCATAGGCTGTCCTGGCACTCGGAGCGTGTCTGAGGGCCAGCTTGCCTGTGCTTTGCAGCACCTTTGGAGGAGGGCACCATCAGTCAAAACAGACTCTGAGGTTGGGTCACTGGCCTGGCAGGCTGTGGTGTGCATGAGAGGGCTCCTGAGTGCCAGCCTGAGCAAGGCAGAGGTCATTCTCCTGAGGACATCCTGTGGAGGTAGAGGCTGGCCTGGGTGCCTACCGTGTATGAGGGGGTCCTCTGTTTGGAGGTGCTGTCATAGGTGTCCTTCCCAATGTCAAACTTGTATGATGGGAGGAAGTGGATGTCCGGCTCCTGAAAGCCCTTGAAGATGGACCCTGCAACACAGGCTAGCTCAGATCAGCACAAGCCCACACATGCTGGCCAGCCCCAGGCTGCTCACCTTTCTTCATCTCCTGGATGAGCTGGTCATGCTGCAGCAGTGCTGGCACATCCACATCCAGGCCCTGCTTCAGGATGGCCTCCACAGCCGTGCGTCCACCACTCAGGCGGAAGTTAAAGTCTCCAAACCAGAACACCTCATCGAACCGGGTGGTGACATCCGCTGGGTACAGGGAAAAGTGCATCCATGCTGGTCTCCCCTTCTGTGGCCACAGCGACAGATGCACAAACCCCGGGCCGAGCAATGGAGCTTCTCCACCTGGGTGCCCTCCCCCAAGAATTACAGGACAGCTGGTGGGAGTGGGGGAGGCAGGCAGTAAGGTCTTCTGGCTTGTCCAGATTTGGACAGCTGTAGACAAGCCAGAAGCCACCTAAGCAGTGACCCTCATAGCGGACTGGCCACTGTCTCAGACCCTCACTGCCCTGGAGGGTAGGTGGCAACGATGCAGACCCCGGCTAGCAGGTGAGCAAGAGTGGCCCAGCTGGACTTGGGGGTCTCACAGGTCCACGCACCATCTGTGCAGCAGCACCAAGTGACTTCCTGCGATTTCCTGACCTTGACTCTCAAACCCCTAAACAGTTCCTGCTAAACCATGCAGAGAACAAGCGAGGAGATGCCCGAGGCACCTGCCAAGCACAGCTCACCTGCACTGGAACGGTAGGGGTTGGTGTCTGGTACGTTCCTAGGCAGAGCCAGGGCTTGGATGGTTCTGGTGTAGTCCAGCAGGCGCTCCGCCACCTTCCCATCACCAGCTGTGAGGACGGAAATGGGTGGGGACATGGGTTTCTAGACACACGTCCAAGGGACTTGCCTGGCCACCCCACCCTGTCATCTGCTGTGAGGCTCTGGACAGCTCTGCCTCAGTGGCTGTCCTGAGCAGCAGGTCCTATCAAGGCAGAGTGACTCTGGGAACCAGGGCCTTGGCTGACAGCGACTCACAGGTGAAGTGGGATGTGATGAAGAGGAAGGAGGTGCCAAAGAAGGTGAAGCTGACGCCCAGGGCCCCCTTGGTCTTGATCTGGGACACGATGCGCGTCGTCACCGTGGAGCACTCCACCTCTGTGAGGGGTGGGGTGAACAGCCTCAGTGAACCTGCGCAAAGGCCCCACGCCACCTGTGCCTGTGTGCATTCCCGTGCCTGCGTGTCCCGCAGCAGTCTCCAGGGCCGAGTCCCAGAGGACCAGTACATCTGCCTGAGAACGGGCCCTGTGTGGAACCACCATCCTCTGAGTGCACCTGGGGCTGTGAGACATGGTGCCTACCTGAGCAGAACCAGATGAGGTCCCTGCGGATGAACAAGGACACGTACAGAACCCCGTGGGCTGCCGAGGACAGCAGCACGTAGCGGGGGCCCAGTGTCTCCTGAAGGCGTGTCTCCCACTCCCGCCTGTGGGGAAGAAGTAGGTGGCTGGGGTGGGGGGAGCACAGCTGGAAAGCCCCCAAAAGGACTCCTGGGGATTCCCCAGGACTGAGCTCCATCTTCTTGCACTGAGAATGGTGGACGGGCAAAAGGAAGGCCACCTCCTGGGGCTGAGGCCAAGTCCCATTCGAACAGCCTGCCTCTGTTCTAGATCCCTGTGGGACCCTCACGAGCACCTCTGTCCCACCCTCTGCTTGGCTGGGCTCGCAGGGCAGGGGTCTCCCTTAAAGTGCGTGGTGCCCACTCCCCACGGTACCTGCCAAACAGGTCCCAGGAACTCACTGGGATGCCCACAGGCTACATCCTGTGTCAGGACGGCCAGTGATGCCCTTTGGGTCAACAAAGAGCCTGCGGAGGGCCAAAGTGGCCTAAAAAAAAATCCAGCACTGTTCCTTGCTACCTTTACAGCCTTGTAAATCAACTATTGGTTTACAAAAAAATGAAAACTGCCTATCTCAAATTATCTGCATCAGTATCTGTAAAGAAACCGACTTGCATGTCCAGCCTGGCATGGAGATTAGCACATGGGGCCTCTGGCCCACAGCTTCAGACTCAGGCCTGTCTTAGCACTGCTGTCCACAGAAGATACTGCTGGGCCCGAGGGGCTTGGAGGGGACCCAAGCCGGTGCCTACCTGTCAGAGCAGCCCTCCTGCACCCCAATGACATACAAGTCCTGGGTGTAGTCGGCCTCGGTGGGCAGCAGGAACTCATCCAGGCTTGGCGGGAGCTCCTATGGAGAGGAGCACAAGACAGTATTACATCAAGGCCACTGGCTCCTCTGGCCTGGGCAGAAGCCATGGAGCACCTGTGCCACTACCCAGTGGTGGCTGCAGGGCACCCCTTCTGAACGAGGGAACTGAGGCTACTGCAGCTGATACCGAGGTGTGGTTTCCACGTCCCATGGAGCCTTGACACCCTAGAGGCCTCATGTCTAGGCAGGCTGCTCTGCCTCAGTCTCCCTCCCTGAGCACGAGCACAAGCTTGTCCATCACCATCTCCCCACTGACCAAGGCTGTGTCTGTGACCCCCTGTGTGCTTGACGGGCATCTGGCATCTAGTCTGTGTTGCTTGCCACTAGGCCTCCCTACCCCTCAGGTATAGTCAACCTTGGCCAGGTCGGTTGTCTGGCCCCTCATGGAGCTGGTGGCCAGGGAGATGGAGGTAGGCACTGGGGGCCCTCTCAAGGGAACAGTGCTTTCCCTGCATCTACCTGCACACCTCTGCTGGGGCTGGCGATGGGGCATCGGGCCTCAGCTCCCAAGAGCAGAGCCAAGCAGGAAGCAGTTCTGTCTGCTCAGGCGCCACCCTGCACTCTTCTTACCTTCTGGCCCTGCATGTTCCAGGTGGCCACAAAGAGGGCCATGTTCCGGTCTGGGAAGTACTGGGCCAGCTCATCTGCCCCTAGCAGGGCCCCACTGGCCAGCAGACTCCCCTCCAGGTAGCTCCTGCAGAGAAGAGGCAGAATGCTTCAGTGCCCAGCCAGGAGGAGTGGCCGTAGGGACATGCTCTCTGGGCTCCCAGTCCCCGAGACTTGAGGCCAGCAGCAGGGCTGCCTGGGCCCAGAGGGGCAACACCGAGCCCCACAGAATGTCGGCACCATCTCCCCTTGAGTTGGGGTTCCCTGAGCCAGAGCACGCATGAGAACCTGCCTATTCCAAGAGAGTGAGCTGTGCCTGCTGCTAGCCACACAGCTCCCTCCTTGAGGATGGGGACATCACTTTGGGCTGTTTTGGTAGGTAAGGTTCTGGGAAGTCACAGAAGCAAAGCCAAACTCTGTGCTGAGAATAGGGTTGGGTGAACATAATGTATTTCAGGGAGGGGCCTGGCTCTCCACTCCTCCTCAGGTCAACACAGTGGGACGGGTTAGGACAGGAAGGCAGAGGAGCCCATCTCGACCACCCAACTGCAACGGGATGGACGTCATAGCACACCACAATGCTGCGGGGCCGCAGGAAATAGCGGCAAGCCGCTGACCCTACTGCGGGTGCCCCTTGCCTCTCCTGCCACAGGGTCTGCAACACTGCCAGTAAAGACACCAGGCGTGTGCAGCTCTGTGGACCACCCGTCGGTCACAGCTGCTGGCTCTGCCACATGGTGCAAAAGTCTCCAGGGCCACACGTGCCTTGAAAACCATCACACAGACATGGAACCTGGACTTCAGGGGATGGGCATCACTGTGAAGTATTGCAAGTTCTGATTTTCTTCTAGCCATTTAGATATGTAATCTGGTCTCTGCCTGCTACTGGTAGGACAGGCAGTGGCTAGACACACATGTGTCCCTCCACAAAGTGTCTGGACATGTCTTTCACAATGGGAGGCGAGAATCCAGTTCCTCTCTACCTGGTCCCTGCTACTGTCCCCTTAGTCACAGGCCATTCTTCTCCACAATCTGGAGGGCCCATCTCCATGGACAGGGAGGCTGTGCCTGCTCTACCATTTCTGCCGAGGCCTGACCTGCTCAACCATCTGGCACGGCCAGCCATGCTGTTTCCAATCAGTTTTCAGGCTGCATCCACACTGCATCTGACTGCTCTGTCTCTCAAATCCCTGTAATCCCATGACTTAACTTCCTTCCCACCTTGGGGGCGCCCAGCAGGCTCCAAGTCTGCCATGCCAGCCCCAGAGACACCAGGACACAAAAGCTGGTTCAGCTCTTGGGGCCTTGGCACCCCTGGTGCCTGTGGAGCTTCAGCACTAGCAAAGGTGGACTCTTCAGAGCCCTTGTTCATGGACACTGCAGGCTTCTCACGCTCTTCAAGGGCATGGCCTGCCTCTTCTGAGGCCACTTTCCCTTCATCTTAGTCCTCTCTGATCCTGCTACAGAGACAAGCCCCAGGCGAGCAGTGGGCCTGAGATGGGGGAGGGTGGGGTTGGAGTGTGCTTCTTCCTGGGGCTGGGCTAGCCATGCCACTAGCCGCTCCCTCACACCCCAGGTCCCAGTCCACCACTGTGCCCTAGCTGCACTTCACCCTTGCCCCCTCTCATACTGTATTTAGGGTGGGCCCTGGACTTGATGTCCTTGAGTGGCCACCTGAAGACACAGGTAGATTGGAGGGAGGCAGCCATCAGCCAGCTGCCCCTGAGGCCCTGGGAGCCCTGGGAGGAAGGGGTCCCTTCAAAGGGACCTTGTTCTGGACTTCTGCTCCAGAACCGGGAACCCTGCAGGAAGCACTTCCTGCTCTGCCTGCTCACAGTCGCTCCACCCCAGTGCTCCAGCAGCATGGCACCGGAATACCGAGGGCAGGCAGCCCTCAGGACCAGAGACCCAGGTCCTAGGACAAGACCAGGCTCAGGAGAGGAGGCCATGGGTTTTGACAGGCTGAGCCCAAGTCGTCTGTGGGCCCTTGGTTAGGGTTACGATAGGAGTCAGGCAGACAGGAGGACATTGGGGTGGCACAAGCCTCTTTTCAAGCTACGAAACTCTATGTAACATCACAGAGAGCCACACACAGGAACCAAGGGCCTATGCCTCCTCCAGGGTGTGACATCTCCACTCAGCTGTGGGGACAGAGCAGGGCTGGAGCACAAGCGCTGAGCAGGTCTTGAAGCAGAGCACAGGAGTCCCTGTGGTTCCAGGCATCACCAGGCTGCTGCTCCCCTGGGAGGCAGAGCCTCTCCTTGCCTACAGCCTGTGGGTTCTGCTAACTGTCCTGCTGAAATGCCAGCCTGTGCCCAGAGCCCCCCAGGGCAGGGGACTGCAGGCAGCCTATGGCTGCCCAATGTCCCTCACACACAGTGGTTAAACAGAAAAACACTCAAGGCAGAACAGAAGGAGGCCACCTTCCACGTGGAGGACCACCAGCACAAAATGCAAGCCAGCCAGCATAGGCATGGAGCATGGGGGCGCCATCTTTTACAAGAGCACCCTGCCTCGGTGCAGTGATCAGGCAGGAAAGTCCTGGAGGAGAGGCCCAGAGGCAGAGAGGCAGCGTGTCTAGGACGCACACCTGGCATCACATGGGAGATGGCTGCTGAAGGGAGATCTGCCCTCTTCTCTGCCTGCACGTGAGGTATTCCTTAAGAGAATGCTTGCACAGCCTGCTCACCAGCACCAAAACAGGCCATGGCGAGACTGCCCTCCCAGCAGCCTTACCTGCTCCGGACGTCCTTGGTGCGGATGGGCGCCAGGAGGCTGAAGGAAGACTTGGCCGAATGAAGGGAGTGGGTGTCACAGGCCAGGGGGCTCCGTGGCCGGCTGGGGCCCAGGCTGCTGTGGGCCCGTACCAGCCTGGGCTGTGCGTGGTGCTTGTGGTCGGCATGCTCGGAGTCAACCTTGTTTGCCATCCTTGGGGAGTTGGAGGCCACGTTCAGATCCGGGGTGGGTGGCGGGCGAGGGGGACACAGGATGGCTAGCCTCGGGGAGTTCCCAGCTGGGGCAGCCTCCCTGTGCAGCAACTCCAGGGAGGTGCTGATCATTCCAGAGAGACAGTTACCCCATGAAGAGGGGCTCCCACCCTCGCTGCCCACAGCCCTGTGGGGCTTGGGGATCTCCTGCAAAGATGTGCTCAGGCAGGGTGGGGGGCAACTGTGGGCCGGGGCCTGGGGGGCCATGTCCTGCTCAGAGCCCTTGTAGGGGCTGGCCCCACCCTGGGTGGCCAGGTCCTCCTGGCTCCGTGGAAAACGCCTCCTTCTCCAGCCCTTATCATCTAGGGACAGGGTCCGCTCTAGCCTGGGCCTCGTGGGGGGCTGAGGGGTGGTGGGTTTTGCCCGGGCTTGGGGGTTCTCACTGCCGATTTTTGCCGGATCACTGAAAGAAGGCATGGGGTTCTTCTCAGGGTCCTGGCAGTGGGGAGTGGGCAGGGTCCCAGGGATTGGGAGGAGGTCTTTGTTTGCTCCAGGAAGCCGACCCTTGAGCATTCTGGCTTCCAGCTGCCCAGGAGCCTCTGTGTGACGCAGGCACGTCGCCTTGGTCGGCATGGTGCGGCAGCCCTCACCCAAGCATCCTGGCCCTCTGAGAGAGCTCCTCCCTAAGTTGCCACCAACTCAGGTGTCAGGGACACAGTCGGAGGTCACGGGGAGCAGAGGAGAGAAGCTGGGAGGCCCCCCTTTGGCCTGGGGTGGTCCTTCTGGGGAGGGCAGTCCTGCATGGTTGGAGTCACCAAGGCCTGGAGGAAATCCCAGAAACCTTGCTGTTAGGGGTCCCAGGGTCTCCCCAGGGAGGCGGGCCTGCTGTCCTGCAGGATGTCCGTGGTGCTGCTGGTGACAGCCAGGGACACATCCAGGAGGGGCTGGTCCGCGCTTCCTCCCGGGGCTGGGGAAGCCTGTCCCCGCCCCTGGGCCCACCTCCGGGTGCCGCGGCGACACCAGCCCTCCCGCCCCACCCGGGCCAAGTGGGGCCGACGGGCCGGGTCGCCCGGGCTCACCTGCGCCCGCCGCTCCCCGCAGGCCCTGCCGGCGCCCGAGGGCCCACCCACCGCGCCGGGCGCGGGCCGGGCTGGCCCCGGCCGCCCACAGCAACGACCGCGCCCGCGCGGGGCTGAGCCCGGCCTGGAACGTGGCCCAGGGGTCAGCGCACGCGGCCCGCTCAGTGGTCACCCCGGCCCCGCCCCGAGCGCTGCCGCCCCGCAGCCCGAGCGCCGCTGCCCCGCAGCCCGAGCGCCGCCGCAGCGGCCCCTGGTGGCCGGAGGACCACGCCCGCCGGAGGGAGGGTGCCGCGGGCAGACCGATAGGCAGCCACGACGGAGCACCATAGCAGCAACCATGGGATGCCCCAGGCCCGGTGTCTCCACACTACTCTCCCCGCAAACACAGGAAACCACAAAAGGTACTTGAGAGCCCAAAATAGTTTATTTAACAATTTGCATTTAGGAAAAATAGCAGCTCCCACCTCGGAGGGAGCTTCCTGGATCAAGTGGCAGGCAGTCACATCCTGAGCAGGGATGCTCTGGAGGGAGAGGGTCCCAGCAGGCACACCTCTCAGTGGTGGGAACTGGTGGGTCCAGGCACACTGGCCTGGGAAGCAGTCTGGAAACTTTCTGGGGGTCTTTCCTAGATGATGAAGTAAACCAGAAAACTGGGAAGGGCTGTGCTAATTCCACATTCTACAATCTCTACACTTAAAACTCAAAAATGCCAAACCGTTTATGTTCCCCCAGCAGAACCTACCCAAATTATTACCTACTGATTTTTATAAATATTTAAATCTCCCCTTTCCTTCAGTCTCTAGATCAACAAGAATAAGGAGTTTTAAGAACAGTCGGTGAAGCCTTAAAGCTGTCTGGGAAGAGTGGGAGGCCTGGTGGGCCTGAAGCTGCTGAAGGTCTCCACTTGGGGCAGAGACCAAGGCTCCAGAGGTCTGTCGGGAAAATTCCAAGCCCCTCCCTTCAAGATGTACCAACTTGGTTGGTGCACACCAACCAAGGGGCACGGCACATGGGTGCAGCCTGCACAGCTCCTTGGCCAGGTGTCCGTGCAAGCTAACACTCAGGAAGGGAGACCCACACTGGCTGGTTACATCAGCTCTCTGGGGCTCCTCCTAGTGACCAGGTCAGGCATCCCAATTAGGCTGGAAATATCTTCTATTACCAGAGAGAAATGCACTCTGCGGTCAGGACCTGTCTCCCCAGCTGTGAGCACCTGCAAGGTGTGGGGCCGAGGCTCCTCTTAGGTCTTTTTTCTCAACATCCTCAAGAAATTGTAGGTTCATTTGCAATAATTGTCAGGTGGTTGGAGCAAGGCCCTGGCTTCCCAGGAGCATCGATGGCCTCAGTGGCAACCCCCATCCAGCCTTGCTTCATGGGATGTGCTCAGAGCGTCACATTCTCAGATCACCCTAAGTGACTAGGAAAGGAACACCGTGCTTTGCGTGTAAAAATGAATCAGATTCACTCTATCCAGCATCTGAAAGGAACCATGGAATTAATTTTGCAATAATTCATAGAGATGGACGGTAAGGAGGAGATGCACAGTATGACCGGCTCTGAGGTACTGCCATGTCCGGGGGCAGGAGACCCTAGGCAGTCCGTCCAGTTCTTGGTGGAGAACAGTCATCTCAGGGTTCCAAGTGCAAGTCCAAAAGGGGATGACTCTAGTTCAGTGCCGGGTATTTCCTCTGGCCAATCCTCCCTGGCCTTGAGCTCCCTGAGCTGGTGGAGGCCTGGAACAGAACAAACAGCACTGACCTGCATGCCCACCTCCAGGACGAGCAGCACCAGGGGCCACGCAGCAGGAGGCCAGTTAGTGGGACGAACCACAGGGACTGCTGACTCAGATCAAATGGACACTAACTGGGGAACTGTGCGTCCACCCACCACCCTGAAGGCCTTGGTGGCTGCACTTGGTCATTCCTGGTACATGGGAATATACAGAGGGTTTTTTCCACAGTGGTTCATTCTGTCAGGGCCATGAGACCTGAGGCCAGTTCTGCAGAGCTGGCGCAGCTGAGTGTGCGGTGAGTCAAGTGGTGGCCAGTGGCTAGTGGCTTCCCTACTGCACATGGAGCAGGCCACCAGGCACCAATGGCAGAGCAGACGTTCTCCCCCTCTTTGACACCTGCTGGACCAAAGGCAAGGGACGGGGCAAAGCTACGAGGCAAGTACAAGATGAAGTGAAAAGAAGAGAAGGAAGTGACATCATCTGAAGCTGAAAGCAGCTAGATGCAAATGTAACTGGGGACGCAGCAGTGTTGGGGGGTCACAGCCTCATCTGGACAGGGCCATCAAGGGAGCACTAGCACCCAGCAGGACAAATGTGATCAAGAGCCCGTGGGCCAGGTGGCCAGTTGACAACAAAGCCAGGTGAGCTTCGCATTTGGAATCCCAAGATCCCTCACACCTGACCAGCAAGAAGCACCTCTTCCCCTATCGCACTCCCCTTGAAATGGCAGCCAGACCACACTCCAAGGCAAGAGACTGGAGAGAGGAGAGAAGACAGAGGCAAAGAAATCAGAGAGTACTTCTGAACATTTCCCTGGAGAGGCACACAAAGACCAGCACACCGGGGGGTCCAGCCCACAGCATAGGCTCCCTCAGCACAGAGCTAGAGGCCCTGGAGGGCAGACACTTCCCTTCAAGCTTCAGAAAGGATGAAGACCCTGGAATCCCAACAGTGGGCACCAGAAAATGGCAAAAACACCTTGGATTCTAAAGAGAACTGTCAGGAATTCCAACAGTCCAACCACCAGGGCAAAGGCATGTTCAAGCTGCTGGGCCTTGCCAATCGGCCACGCACCCGGGTTGCAAAGTGCCCCGACAGCACCCCCAGACAAAGGGGTGGGGCAGAGGGCAACGGTGAAAGACGCCAAACCAGGGGCTCCAGCTCCAGGGTCTGCATCCCAGGATGAGGCAGGAAAGGGCCCAGGTGGGAGCCTGCTGCCCAGAGGCCAGACTCAGCCCAGGACAGCAGTGCCATAGACACACAGCACTGAACTTGGGGAAGCCATATACCACAGGCCAGCACCCAGGGAAGGAACACAGTGCTTCCTGTGGTCCACCCAGTGCAGGGCAAGAGTTCCAGGTGGGCTGGGGGTGAGACAAACCCTAAACTCCAGAGCAGCAGGCCGAAAGAAAGCACTGAGCCTGAAGAGCCCAGCAGCAATGACACAGGACAGCTCAGGAGAAAAGGGGCCAGACGCCAGTCCTGAGAGAACCAAGGAAGAGAGGGACAACAGGATGGGGAGCAGCTGCCTCCTCACACCTGTGCTGTGCAACTCTGAGAGTCTTGGAAGAAGAGAGGCCTCCACTATGCAGCCAGGGTCACAAGCCAACAGGCCAGTTGGGGCTGTCTCCAGGAAAGGCAAAGGTCACTCACCTGTGCCAACTGGGAAGGGCTATAGAAGGGCACAGTTCCGCTGGGAGGATTCCCTGCAGGGCAGTGGTCACCGGGAGCCTGCAAAGCACAGAGAAGTCACCTCAGAAAGGCAGGACTGCACAGAAGTTGCTGTCCAGCTGCAGACACGGGCCACTCTTCCGGAAGGACTGCCAATGTTCTCAAACAGGCCACAGGAGCAGAACAGGGACAGTACTGGCAACACTGGGTGTCATTACTGGATGGCTCACAGGACTATCGCAAAAACAAAAGCAACATGCACAGTGCAATGCTTTGAACTTTAGAAGACACACAGAGCGCAGCCCCGAGAGGCTGCTGGTGGTGGCCCGTCAGCTGGCAGAGGTGGAGTATGAGCAGAATCCAGGGTCTCATGTGCAGCCAAAATGTCCCTTGAGCCTCTGTGACAAGAGTGAGCCTGGCCCTCAACATACACTGAAGGTGGAGCATTCCTCCACCTCCCCAGACCAGCCGCACATTGGCCAGGAGGGCTACACTCCCACGGACGGCAGGAGACTTCCTCACACCTGACCAGCAAGAAGCCATCTTTCTTCCGAGGGCAGGCATCCTGGTCAGTGCAGCCAGGACCGAGGCCCACTCACTGGAAAGCCAGTGCAGAAGAAGAAGAACACAAAGTGTGTTCAAGCTTCCCCACACCGTGGGGTGGGTCTTGTCGTGGGGGTATCTGGACAGCTAACCAGGAGGGCCGGGCAGCCAAAGGAACACTCATCCCTGGTCAGTAGTGCCTGAGCAGGACCAGGTGTGTCAGTCACAGGTGCACAGAACAGCCCAGCACGGGCAGGCCAAAGGCAAGGCCACGAGAGCGAGATCTGGAGAAAGAGGACTGCCAGCCACAGAACCTGGTCCGCAAGCTGGCTCACTCCATGCGACGGTAAGTCCCTGAGCTGCAGCGCAAGCGCTGCCAACAGCAAGAACATGCCAGAGGCAGTCATGCTCCAAGCTACAGCTCAGTTGCACAAAGCTTTGAGGCCACCAGAAACAATGTGCTTCAGAAAGGGAAGGTGCCTGCTAGCTTAAAATCCCTCTTTCAATCTAAAGTGTTTGTTAAGAAACAAGCTTTGGGTCTGGGGCTCAGCGTTTGAGTGCTTGCCTAGCATGTGTGAGCTGCTACTTTGGTACTACCGTCACTTTCACATCACAGAGGGGCAACTAAGGCTCTAGGGAGGTGAAGCAGGTTCAATCCTTTGCACCACATAAAAATAATAAACAAAATAAAGATATTATGCTTAACTATAACTAAAAAATATTTTTAAAGAAAGAAAGAAAGACCATTGGCTTGGCGTGGCACTGGGGATCGTCCAGCCCTCAGCCTACAGCTCCATGCCACTCCAAGGAGGCCTTGGTGGAGGAAGGCCCTCCTTGGGAGCTCCCACAACATGGTGACCACACAAGTGCCCCTCCAGGAACATGCTTTCTACACTTCAGACCCTAAGCTGCCTTTCCCTGTGCACGTGTGCATTTTCAAAGGAAAGGGCCACTGGTTAATGCACACGAGCTGGCCAAGCCTAGGCCCCAGAAGGAATTTTGTGCCAGGTGCTCCCTTCCTCTCCTCCCTGGGTGCATCCAGTCTGTAGCAGGGAGTCAGGACCCAGGGAGTGACCCCTGCAGGGCTTTTAACATCTGCCCAGGAAATAGGAAATGGGGCAATTACCCACTCCAAGAATTGAGGTCTTTCTGAGCACACACAGTGCATCAACACGTCCACAGCCACTTCACCCTCCCCAAGGGAAGCTGTTGCCTGCTGCTCCCAGCTCCTGGCTGCCACCCTGCACTTCCTGTGGATCTCACCTAAGTCGAAACATACTCGTGTGTGTGCTCTAGACTCTGACTCATAGAGGGGGCATTGTGTGGCAGGATGGGGCCATCATCCTGCAAGTCCCTTCCCACCTTCCCATGGCACTCTGCCTACCTTGGGTTCTGTGGTGGGCTCTAAATTGGCCTGAGCCCCAGCTGGCCCTGGTCCTACCCTGCCAGCTCCTTCTGCAAGAAGTGGTTCCTCGGCATCTGTGAATGAGAGGGGGCATGAGGCCATCACCCCATCCCGATCTGAGGCATCTTTTATAACCCAAGGGCATGAGCTCCAGTCCATGTGGGGCCCCCATTGAAGGGAGGCCGGAGCATGGAGAATATGACCTTGAGTGGGTCCTGCTTCTAGAGGGTGGTGTCGGAGGTCAGGGACCAGAGGGCTGATGTGGACCCGTTCACACTCTTGCTGCCTACCTGGGCTTGGTGTAAACAGGTTAGAAGGAATCGGCAGGGGAGCAAGCGGAGCAAAGAAATCTGCAGGAGCAGGAGCTGGCTCACCCCGCGAGGCCCCACTCGGGTTCAACACATCCACATAGCGAGCTCTGGATCCGCCTGCCAAGGGGTGGGAAAAGCAGATTTAGGCAGGCAGCCCAGGTAGTCTCCAGCATCTAATCTATTGCCTTCCAAGTATACCAGAGTGAGCATGGACACTCTGAGGAGGGCATCCCCAAGAGCAGATTGGGCTGGCTCCTGCCCAGCAGCAAGTGCCTGCTCCACTCGCAACATCACATAGGTTACGTTTCTGTTTTTCTTTTTTGGTGCTAGGGAGTGAACCCAGGAGAGCTCTACCCGAGCTGCACCCCCACCTTTAATTTTAAGACAGTGTCTCAATAAGTCACGCAGACTGGCCTTAAAGTAGCTGGGATTAGAGGCAGTTGCCACCGCACACAGCTCTAGATTGTGTTTCTGACTCATGGGACACCTCTGCCCATAGGTTATCAATGCTGATGCTTTGCACTGGAGAACTAGACTCTTCCCCTCAAAGATTCCTCTCCATAAAACTCATCTTCTCTAAAGCACTGGGACAGACACCCCGCTGGTGCACACTGCAACAGCTCAGCTCTGCAGGACAGTGCACCACACAGACTCCTTGACTTCAGCTGTGGTCATTACCTGCTTTTCTAGAAAACATGTTCACGGAGGCTGTGGGAGGGCCTGTAAGCCCAGGGGGAGCCACATGTGAAGCCCTGGGCAGCGATGTTGGAGGTGGGGGTGGAGCCTTCTTCTGCAGAGGGAGAAAATAGCTCAGAAATCCACTCAGGACTCTTCAAAAAGAGGACCCACATGCCAGAGTATCAAGGAGCAAACAAGCACCCACCCCTCATAGCAAATACTCAAAAATCACAGCCTACCTCCTCCTCTGGCTCATTCAAATTCACCCACTGGTTCTTCTTTTCATCCCAAACAATCTACCAGGATTTAGAAAGTAAAGACAAAAGACAAACAGCAGAGTGAAAAGTCAAGCCATCAGCGTCTCATCACTGAGGATGCTTCTCTCAAGCCTGCTCTGAATCTGAAAAGTACTGTGTAGCCCGCAACAGGCACAACTCCACCATGCTGTCTCTGCAAGACTCACCGACTTGTTCTTGTCATCTGGCAAGTAAGCTTCTGTCCTTTTTCTCACAGGAAGCCAACGAGAGAACCAGGACTCACTCTGAAGATAAAGCCACCAGAACAGCCGTGAGCACACCATATTTGGTGAAACAAGCCCAGCCCCAAAAGACAGACACCATGCCATCCACTTATGTGAGGTCACCAGGAGTAGGGCCCAGAGAGAAGACAGAAGGTTGGGGTTGGGATAGAGGCTGAGGGCCGTGAGGACTCTTGTTCAGTCTGGGAAGATGAAGGACACAGCGTGTGCTATAGTGTGCACGTACTTTTAGTGCATGGAACTGTGCACAAAGAGGCTGGGTGCTGTGTTCACGCATGCACGCGTACATTTTTTACAATGCTGGGGATGGAACCCAGGGCTTTGCACATGCTAGGCAAGTGCTCACCTTTGAGCCATGCCCCAATCCCCATGTGTATCTTAAACAAAATCCAAAACAATATCCCTTTGGGAAGGTTAAGCATCTGAACCCTGATGAACAAAGTCCTGGACATTCTCTACCTGAGGAGTGAACAGCAGACAAGAGGGCCTCGAAACAAAGGCCCTTTGGTTTCCCAGGTAGAGGGAATTTGGGTGAGAGGCAATGTAATTAATGTGTAACGTGCTAGAGTTTGTCTCTATTAAAAAGGACAGAGTAGGAGTGGTGGAACACATGTTATCCCAGCAGCTCAGGAGGCTAAGGCAGGAGGATCACAAGTTCAGCAACTTAGCAAGGCCCTAAGAACTCAGTGAGACCCTGCTTCAAAATAAAAACAAAAAGGGCTGGGGATGTGGCTCAGTGGTTAAGTGTCTCTGTGATCAGTCCCTGGTGTGTGCGTGCGTGCGCGCAGACACACACACACAGCTGTGGCATGGCTAGTGGTAGAGCTCACCTAGCATGTGTAGGGCCCTGGGTTCCATCTCTAGCACCCCAAAAGAAACCCAAATGCAAAGCAGAGAACAGCAGTGCAGCCAGAGACACTTCCGTCTTGCTTTTCCAGCAGTCCCAGAGACAACCTGTCCTGGGCACTGTCACTGCCTGCTCACTGAGGAACTGTGCAAAGCACTGCGCTTTGTCTTTCCATTCATCTTTTGATCACTCGTGTTCATGTTCAGAACACCTGCCATTCAAGTTAAGTCCTGCCAAGCGGAACCCTCTGAACATAATGCCACCCTGCTCTTGGGAGGACACCATCAGGAGCACAGAAGCTCTCTACCCCCTGGAGGGGACATTCACACACATGTACCTAATACGGGACTTGCACCATGGTGCAGGCAGGACTCCCACAAGTCACTAAGATGCCCCACTAGAAATGGAGAAAGATTGGAATGAGCACCATAAAAAGGGCAGGGTGAAAAAGGAGAGGGTAAAACACATGCAAGGTGCTCCTCAGAGAGGCCAGCGGACCACAGCGAAGCTCCCGCAACCCAGCAGGATGCCAGAGCCAAAGGCCTGGAGGGCCACAGCACTGCTGGAACACTTCTCCGCCACCATGAGCAGAGGACTTGGCACCACCCTTTGGGAAGCCGTTCAGCAGCATCCCTGAAGCCTAAACTCTCCTCTCAAGGGGAGACACCAGGAGAAGCAAGCACAGTGACATCAAGGGACAGACAAGAGCACTCATGTGGCTCTATTTACAATGACCCCAAAACAAACACCATCCAAACATCCATTACTGAGAAGAAGGGTGACAGGATGCAGCACATATGACAGGAGCTATCACACAACACCCAGAAGGTGGAGACTGTTGCCCCACTCCTACCAGTCATGCTCTGGGGCTGCTCTGACAGGTGACAACCACAAGGGCACTCTGGGGACCTCAGCCACCCTCACTGACCATGTGGTGCGTACCTCACACGCACAACAAGACCCTCACTCAGCTGCTGTGTGCCTTACACTCAATGGCATGCATGCTGCATCTCAAGAGCAGAACTTCAGGTGTTACTTTAATAAAAACACAAGCAAACACCTTTTCCTTGCTCCAACATCTGAAGAAAGCTGCCTCCGAGAGGCCAGGCTCCCTGCCCAGCAGGACAGTGCGGTGGGTGGCTCTGCACTATACCTTCTTGGGTTCCTTGGTCTCCTTTCTGGCCACATGTGCAGGCCTCTTTGTTTCAGAAGCAGGTGACAGAGAAGAAGCAGACTGTGCTGACCCTGAGCTGGTGGGATCCCAGGCTGGAGGAATCTCTGCATCCTGTGCTGTCCTAGAGGAGCCCTGTTCAAAGGAGAAAGGGAAGCTAGCTCTCCTCAGGCTCCTCGGGGGAACCAAGTGAGGCAGGCCACCAAATGGACCAGGCAGGGGAAAGGGTGAAAGCAGCCCAGTTCTGTGTGCTCTGAAGTGGCAGCTACACTGAGGAAGCCACTCCAGCACTCCACATGAGCTGGAAGGAGCAGTGGCTGCACTGAGGACAGGCCCAGGCAGAGCCAGGCAGTGTGTGTGTTAAGACAAGACCTTTAAAAGTCACTCCTGATGCTGGGAATGGTTACACATTCCTGTAATCCCAGCAGCTCAGAGGCTAAAGCAGGAGGATCACGAGTTCAAAGCCATCTTCAGCACAAGCAAGGCACTAAGCAACTCAGTGAGATCCTGTCTCTAAATAAAATACAAAATAGGGCTGTGGGGGTTGGGGTTGTGGCTCAGCAGTAGAGTACTCGCCTAGCACATGAGGCCCTGGGTTCTATTCTTAGCACCACATAAAAACAAATAAATAAAATAAAGGTACTATTTACAACTACAAAAAATAATTATTTTTAAAAAAAATAGGGCTGGGATCTGGCTTAGTGGGTGGTCGAGTATCCAGGAGTTCAATCCCTGGTACCAAAAAAAAAAAGAGTCACTCCTGGGTTAAGACTCTGCTTTCCAAACTGCTGGACCCTTGCTTTACTGTTCCAAGGACAGGATATATTTCAAGTCAAGAACTTATAACAAAAGGGGCTGGGGATATAATTCATATAATTCAGTTGGTAGAGTGCTTGCCTAGCATGCACAGGGCCTCAAGTATAAGCTCCATCACTTCCAAAAAAAAAATATAGAACTTAGAACAAAAGCTCATGGCGTCTATAAAGAATCTTCTAGAATGTTGGACCAACACTGTACAAAACCAATGTCTCCATCTCTCTTCACACTTTAAGGGTTAAAGTGATTTGGGAGCCCTTGTCTTTAATAAAAATTTAACAAGTAATTCCAAAAATCTTCAGGATCTTCCTACTTGCTACTGAAGAGTGTGGACTCTAGGTGCCTACTCAGTGAGCTTTATGGAGAACAAGTGGTCATGAAAAGATGGGGACAGTACCAGGTCAGCAAACTTTCCACCGAAGTCCTCACTTGGCTTGGGAAGTACATTCCCGACAGGAACATCCTGTGGCACCATTCCTGCCAAGGCAGAGAGAGAACTGGGTGGGCTCTAGGCTTGGACAAGGGCAGCAGGGCCGGCCCAGCACACACACCAGCTGAGACTCGTGGCTCCACTCTGCTGGGAAAACCAAGACTGAAGGCTTTTCCAATGCGGGGAAATTACTTTGTTCTTTAAAGCCAGGCTCAAGTTTTCCTTTGTTCAAATAGGCAAAACGAGTTGGCACAGAGCAGGGATGAGCTCCACCAATCCAACTTCCACACCAAAGTCTGCCACGTTCACCTGTGCATCCCACAGGAACACAGAAGGACAGCCTGGGGGCAGACCCTGAGAAGCTGCCAAGGCCATTTCTTCGTACCCTGAGTGGCCATTTATGCTTCATGTCATGACACAGCCAAGTCATGACAGAAGCCAGCAGCAGCACTCCTGCTGCAGAGACCTTTAACCCATTTGGCCTGTAACTTCTAGAGCTCTGGTCCAGTCTCCTCTACCAACCACCCCTGAATACCAAGGCCACCTTGGTGCTGCTCTCAGGACAGCAGCACCTCAGCAGACAAACCTGGGTCCAGGCTCCTGGTCTCCTGGAGCAGGGAGCCACTTTCCTGGAGAGATGGTACACCAGGTGGCAACCCCAGCCCCGTGTACAAAGCTGCAGGATCAGGTCTGGAGGGCTCTGGGAAGCCAACTGCAGACACTGGGGGTCCACAGTCAGGACCTGACTCCAGGGCTCCTGTGGGTGGTGACACTGGGAACATCGGCACCCTGGCAGAGTGGGCCAGCTGGCCATCAGGGAGCATCTGTGGAGCTGCAGGGGACAATGGAGAAGAGGAGGTCTGGTCACATGGGGGAGCTGAATGCATGTCACTCATAGTTGTTACAGGTTCTTTTGCATAGCCTCACTCCTTTTATCAAGGGGTGTCAGTGTTTAGACAAAAAGCAGAGCATTCACTTTCTGGGAGACCAAGGGCAGAACAGATGCCTGCACCCGTCCCTGGCTGTGATGTGGGGAACAGGCTCCAACCTACAGCATACCCTGAAGACAGGCTGGTGAGGGGCTGCCTGCCACAGGCCCAGAGTCCTCCCTCCTGTGCCACGAGTCAAGCAGGCTACTCACCCTTACACCTCCCCCAACTCTGCACATGGGTAGGGCCCGGGCCTGTCAGCACCAAGCTGGGCCCTGGATACAACAAACAAAGCAGAGTTCTGATGGAGGGACCCAGTCAGATAACAAAGCAAGCATCAAGGAGTTGGCAGGGTGGGTTGGGAGCCTGCAGATGGAGTAGGCTGGCTATTTGGCAGAGGGCAGGTGGCAGAATGGCAGGGCCAGCAGCAGCCCAAGACAGAAGTACAACTGGAAGACAGGGTTGGGGGGCAGCATGTGAGATCAGCAGGGCTACAGGCTGAGCCCGCAGGACTGTGGGCTGCCCTGAGGACCTGTCTTTTCTCAGGTGAGGTGGGATCAGGCAAGAAGATCATCTAGGTCATCTAGGTCAGAGGTATGGGGCACGAGGGAAAGGTATGGACCCTAACTCCTGGAAGAATGCTGCCTTTTCCTCAGGCTGCTGGTGGGGCACAATAGGGCCCTGTCTGAGCTGGCATTTGTGAGCCTTTCAGAGAAGCACATGGGTGAGGCAGCTGGAGTTCAGGGGACAGGCCTGGCCAGGCAGGAGGTTGCTTTCGGCAGACAAGTAAGGAAAGCTCAGCAACTCAAGGGCTTGCCAAGGGAAGGAGCATAAAGAGAAACCAGGGGGTAACCAAGGGGCCCCAAAGCCCTCCTGGAAATGTACAACATCTCAATTCCTGACAGCATAGTGAGACGTCTCAACTCCTGCTAGCATAGTGAGATGTTCCCTGTTCAGAAGCAGACCCCAGAGAGCAGGCACACGGGCTGCTGCATGTCCCACCTGAGGCCAGCAGATGCACGCCCTGGCTGGAGGGCTCGGTGCTCGGCATCAGCAGGGGCTGGTCAGCACCCAACCCCGATGGCTGACCCTGCACTGGGGCATCCAACTGATCCACCTCAGAGCCTGGAGTGCTGGGGCACTCCTGGGGGTCGGCCCCATCCTGATTCCATGGCACAGCACCCTCCTGAAGAGAACAGAGTCAGGTATATGGATGATGTCTCAGCAGCCCAGGACTGCCCACTGCCCTTCCTGAGCAATGAGGAGATTCTAACAACATACATGCTGCTTCACCTACACTGTTGAGATCAAATACTTTCTAGGTAACAACCACAGGGGCACAGACCCTCTTGTCCAGTCTCTGTGCCAAGTCCTGGACGAAGCTGTGCTGCTGTAAAAGCCAGCACTGTACCTGGATCTGCCTCTCCACACGCTGCAGCTGCACCAGCCAGGCAGGCTCAATAAAGGACTCCTCCTCCGGTTTCTCCCTCAGCTGAGGATCAAAGAGGCGCAACTGGGAAGACATCTAGAACCAAAGCCAAGGCACCTGTCACTGTCAGGGGATCTGAGCAAAACCGTTTTTGGGTCTTTTTGTTTGTTTGTTTTTGCATGGTGCTGGGGCTTTGCACATGCTAGGCAAGCACTCTACCATTGAGCCACATTCCCAGCTCTCACAATTGTTTTCAAATGAACAGTGCTCTGGAATCATGTTGATGGGCACTTTTTAACAGTGTGCCTGTGACACCCCAAACCAACCATATTGGTGATCAGATAGAGCCTACAAAAAAGGGTGAGGTCTGAAGACCTATGAACTCACAAGCATGTGGACCAGCAAGGCCTGTGCCACACCTGGGGCAGGTGCGTCAGTACTCTGCCTGATCCTGCACATGACGCCCCCATCCAAGTGCTTAGTGGACCTAGGAACCTGTGTGAGCCTTGGCTGAGTGTACAGGCCATAGCAGGGCATAGATGCAACAAGCCTGCTGAAGCTGGGGTGAGGATATGGGATTCACTCGTTATTCTTGGTACTTTGGTATAGGTCTAAAAACTACCAGAATAACAAATTTCTTAAATATTACATTCCCTAGCACAGAGATGGAGCTGTGAAGGAGAAGAAGCATCCTGAAGTGCTAGCACTGGGGGCCACCACAAGGTAGGAGAGGCTGAGGGCTTCTGTTCCTGCCCTTGGCCACCAGCCATGCACCTCGCCACAGGACAGTACAGAAGCTAGGGTTTGCCAAGTAACAGACAGATGCTGACTGAGACCCGAAGCTCATTGTCTCAACCACCATACCAAACTCCCTCAAAATGCAAATTACCGAAGGTGGGGATCATCTTATTTTGAAGCTTACCACTGAGTTTCTGTACTGGCAACAAGGCACCCGAAGAACTCCTATGCTAAGATTGCAGAACACATAACACCTTCCAAGAAAGCTTAAGTCTCTAATGCAGGTTCAGACATCTGCCACAAACCCACCCTTCCCGATACCGTTCCCCGTTCCCATGTCTGGGTGCCCACAGGTCTCCTACAGGCAGCACAGCACCAGTAGGAAGCACAGGAGACCCACCTGGACCAGCTGGCTGATGAGCACTGCAGAGTATGCGGCGGGCTGCGTCAGGATGCTCTTGGCGATCACCTCACAGTAATGGAAGGCCTGTGTAGCGAGCCCCATCTCAGCCAGGCGGCAGGAGTAGATAAACTTAAACACCTGGAACACAAGAAAGGCTGCGACCTGGGGGCTTCCCACCCCTTCCCACGCCACTCCGCCAGTTGTGGACTGCTCTGCACATCTTGTTTATCACTGAAAGAGCACCCACAAGGCCATCAACCACAGTGCCCGTCCCCGACCTCTGAGGTATTTTAAGGTCCACACATACCCCATGCTAAAAACAGATAACATACGTATAACTACAAAGCTCTGATTTAACAAAAAAAAAAATGTAGAATTTCAAGTATGAAATCAAGGATTCTAGTTTTTTAATATTTTAAATATTAAGAACTCCAGCCACTTGGGAGGTTGAAGCAGAAGGATTGCCAGCCTGGGCAATTTAGTCTAATGCCATCTCAAAAAAATGACTAAAAAGGACTGGGGATATAGCTTAGTCATAAAACACTCCTGGATTCAATCCCCAGTACAAACAGGTAAATGAATAAATAAATAAGTAGACACATAAACAGATAATAGATACATAAAATCTTAAGAACCAAAATGTAAATTAAAAAGCCCTCAACGCCATTTGGTTTAGTTTTTGAGGAAAACACAAATCATCTTGTCTCTCCAAGAGGATATCCAAAACCCATCATCATTATTTGCTTAAGAATTCAAAAACCTCAACCACCACAAGCTTTTAGGGACCAGGCACCCATCCCACTTACCTGGAAATGAGGTAAGGCGCTGGTCTGGGCCCCAAGCGACTGGGCATATTCGTAGGCTTCTGTCCTCTGGATAGCCTCGTTTGTGGCAAACTTTAAAAACGGCAAACTGTTGAGGAAGGAAATTGTTACTCTGCCACATACAACCACCCCTGAGGCAAGTCACCCAGAAGTGGCCCACCCTGGGACAAAGATACAAGGCTGCCGTTTCCAGACTAAAGGAGAGGGACATTTTCCTTGTGAAGGAAAGCATACCGCTACATCTATTTGATTCCTTACCTGTGATTTGATCCAATCAAGACAAGTTTTGTAGTTTTCTTTGTATAAACCCCAAATCCAATCTGGGCCATAAGGTAGCAGAAGTGTGCAGCATCTAAGAGGCCTTTGGAGGCTGATGAGAGACAGAGCAGCTTTCCTCAGTCCCTGGGAATGCTCCCAATAGGCATCACACAGATATACCCACCCAAGGGAATGCCTGTGGCTCCTGGGACGCCAGGTCTCTGGTGTCCCTAGCACCACGGCCCACGGCCTACCTCACACCTGACCCACCTAGGGTATCGCCCATCGTAGCCATGGTCCTGGACTCGACATCCATGTTGTTGTTCAAGTTGGACAAAACCATAGCAAGATGTGGCCTCCAATCTCCCCACTTCTCGTCCCCGCAACACTACAATTAGAAGAAACCAAACAAACCCTCATCCTCAGAAGAGCAGCACTTCCATCTCCTAACAATTGAGCCCAGGGAGAAGGCAAGAGCAAGAGGTGGATGCAGCGAGAGCACACCCGCAAGAAGGTGCTCACCGTGGATGCAGCAGGCATCCGCCCAGACATGAGCTGATAGACCGTCTGCAGAGGGTCATTGATCGGAAGGCTGTTGGCAAACCTAAACAAGACACAGAAGAGAAAGACTTGACTCTGGCTCTGTTGAAAATACCAAAGCCCAATCTTAGCCCTTTTACTGAACGATCAGACTGAGGTCTCACTTTGGGAAAACACACATATCTCCAGTATAAAAAGTACAAAAGGTGAAGATGGAAAATATTAAAAAACACCAGTTAGCAAAAAATTTTACATCTCTCAGCAGTATGACTCAAGGAAGAGGGCCAGGTAAGCCTCCGAACCCATGCTGAACAGTCTCATGGCACAGATGGAACATGATGATGAGCCCCTACCTGGTCATGACGCGGGCGTGTGTCCGGCTGTCCATCTTACTTGCAAGTAGCAGAGCGTGACCCCATAAGCCATTTTTCATTGCAGACTCTAAAGCATCCTGTAACACATGTCAGGGTTCATGACAGCCATCAGAGTAACTCAGCACTGCAACAAACAGGTGACGGCCATGTGTTATTACACCCTGACAGAAGATTGGAGACTGTGTTCTCGGTTTAGAGGACAGAGAAACCAACATTCCGTTTCCCTAGTTTCACAGTCCTGCAGCAGACAGTCTTGGTAAGTACATACTGCCTTCTCTACTGCAGCATGAAGACAGGCCTACTGGTCACACCAGTCAGGGCCCAAGGCAGCATCACCCCAGACCAGCCTGTGCACTGTGAGGAAGGCCACATCAGCACCCACTCCTCAATCCATATGACACACAAGTCTCCAAGGACACCCTCACAACACCGTGCCTTCATGAATGCACTTTCGTTGCACCCAAAGCAACCAGCAGTATAATTTTGCACTTACAGCTAGGACGCAAAAATGTCACCACAAAGGTAAGTATAATAAAATGCTAATAGGTTACACAATTTCATTCAATTGTGAAGTTAAAATCCTGTTGATCAAATAAATACGAGCTTTCACCATGAGTGATGGCGTGTGTCTGTAGTCCCAGATACTTGGGAGGCTGAGGAGGGAGGATCACTTGAGCCCAGGAGTTTGAACAGCATGGGCAACACTGTAAAACCCTATCTCAAAAAAAAAAAAGAGCTTAGGAGGCTGGGAGCACAGCCATTGGAAGAGTATGTGCTTAGCATGCACAGGGCTCTGGGTTTGGTCCCCAGCACCAAAACAAAAATATGAAGTTTCTGAGTGGTGCAGGGCCCCATGGGCTAGTTCAAAGTGATTCTCACCCTTAGCACCTCCAGTACAGGACATTTTCTGCTCTAGGCCCAGCCCTCCTGGGCGGCCAAACTGTCTCCACTGCCATCACCCTGGCCCCTCCTTCCATTCATGCAACCAGAGCCCACAGCCAGGGTGCCAATGTGCCTCCATGGCTCTAGAACCCAATCCTGTCCTCCATGCACTCGGCACCTCCTCCTAACACCCAGTACTGCCCACTGCAGGAGCTAGGGACAGAGGCCTCACTTGGAGAGAGCAGGGTCATCTGCGACACCCTGCCATCCCTGAGACACGGCAGAGCAGCACGCAGAACTCACGCCCATCCATCAAGCTCTCACCATGGCACTGTGTGGAAGGAGACACCACCAATGTCCTGACAGAGGACCTGCTACCGTGCCCTCGCAGAGCTGCTGATGCTCCTGGGAGAATGGCTGGTCTCTCCTTAGTGCCCAGCACCCAAGCCAACAGGTGGATGCGAGAAGCCCCATGGTCCTAAGCACGGCCATGGCTCACCTTCTTGCGGCCATAGAGCAGCAGCTCTCGGAACCGCTCTGTCTCCTTCTCCAGCGTGCTGGTGCTGGCAGTCTGACTGTCCGTGAGAAACGAGAGCTGGGCCTCACCAGACTCCTCCTCCTGTACCTGCTCCACGGCCTCGTTAGTGAAGTCTATCAGGTTAGCCTCGTTGGGTGACTTCCCTGGGAGCCACACCGTCCTGTGGTCACGCAACAGAAGCTCTGCGATGTCTGTTCCCACCACGGTCTACGGGGTGCACAGAGATGGCAGAGAGCCAACTAAAGGCTTTCATATCAACAGAATTGCCAGCAGGATGACAAGACAATCCCCATACAGTCAGGAGAGGGTCCTCACCAGGTTTCTGCATACCCAATTTTCCAGCTAGGACATAGCCAGAGACACAGTGGGCCCACAGTCCCCTAGGACTGAGCCCTCAGATGATGCCCCCAACTCCTCCTTCCCCAGGTCACGGCTAAGAGGACCCTCCTGAGGGAGCCATGTCACAGCAGGCCTACAACCCAAGCTTGGGATGCAAACAGGGGAACAGATCCTAAGACCAAAGACCAACAAGGACAGGCATGGAAGACTTAAGAAGTAACACACCCCATTCTGTCTGCACAGTAGAATGATGAGATTCCAAAGGAGACTTGCAGACTCTTTGTCCATTAAATTTTCATTCTGCAAACATTTTGTAGCCTTGTTCTGGGCAAAATTAATAACATCCACTTTATGGGTGTCGTCTCTGGAAAAGAGCAAGTGCCAGGTTAAGTGCCAGCAAGGTCAGTGACCTGGGGGCAAGCTTTGCAGCTGTATCATGCAGAACCTGAGTGATGCTTGACAAGGTACATACTTGCCAAGCGGCCCTGGGAATGAGCGCAGCTCCTCCTGCTCAGGCGTGTGCTGCAGCAAGGTCTGTAATGAGAGGGACATGGGGAGCAGCTTGCATAGGCAGCCCCACCCAGCATGGCACCACACTAGCCCCCACATAGAAAGCGGGTGCTCTCATGGCTGTGACGGGAGTCTGCAAACTTCCTCCTACAGTGAGAACTGATGCAGGTTCCCAACATGTGACAGGAGAGCCTTCAGGGCTGTAGAGCTGGTTGGTGGCCTTCCCCACCATAGCTTCCCTTACAGTAGCCCCCCACCACCATTTGGTCCGTGAAGCACCACATCCATTACAGATAATCAATGATAAAATGAGCATCCCCAAAGTCAAAAGGTGTGATTAAGGACAAAAACTGCACACACAATAAAACCAAGTCCAACCCCCAAACAGCTGCCTAACACTGCCTTCCAGGAGGAAGAAGCTGCAAACAGAACAGACCCCGAGGACACACATTCCACAGCCACGCTCGTGGAGACATGAGCGGCAATTGATGTCAGACCAGAGGCACACAGAGCTGGCTGAGTCCCTGGTATTACCTCCATGCTGTGGATCTCCACCAGAGCAGGCTGTCCTTCCGAAGGCAGATTGGGGATCACTTTAATGAGCTGACCACCAGGACCAAACCTGGCACAGATGTGAGGCACTGAAAACTTTTCAGGAGAAGTTGGTCTTGATGGAACTACATGTAAATAAATCAGAAAAGAAACAATCAGCTCATCACTTCTTAGAGTTTTTGCTCCCAAGTCCCCTGACCAGCTCCTTCTCCATCTGTGATGGCCACAGAGCAACCAACGGAAATGGCAGTCAAGCACCTCAAGCAGGAAATGAGGCTTTTAACTCAAGTGAGGCTTTACCCTAGAAAGAGAGGCACTGTTACACCTGACAACTTTACACATATTTCTGTGTGTTTTCAAGACATGGCTTTTAATTGAGGACTCTGGAGAGAAGGTTAGAGTGTGACTCATGGCACAAGTCTGGGAACAGTTCCCTGAGCCTGCACCCCCACAGGGCCAGTGCGGGGGTATGGAGAGCTGCCACCCAAGCTTGGCTAGTGGCTGTTACACTTTAACAACGCACACGTAGATGGGCTGGCAGCTCTCAGAGCCAGAGCCACACTGCAATCCAGGGGCCAGGACTGGTCTGTTGCAACAAGCTCTGCCACTCAGGATAGGAGGGGACAGAGGCGTCCTCAGGCTGCAGAGAGCTGAGTGAGCAAGTGCTCATGGATCTCCATCACATTCAGAACTGAGTCCCTCATTCTGGTTCAGAGCTGGCCATCACCCTCTGAACTGCTGAGACAAACCTTGATCCACAGCAGGCCAGCCAGTGTCCGCAGGGTAGCTATACTCTGGAAAGCCATGGGCACTGCCGAAATTGCTGCTGTAGGTGCCATAGGCATAATCGCCGTGAAAGGAGCCTGGGGGAGGCGGGACCTCGAAGGAACCAGTAGTCGCATTATGGCTTCTGAAAACCTGACTCTGGGAAAAGAAAGCAACAGGGATAGTGAGTTCCATCGAGGCCAGCAAGGTTGTGGGCACACCATCCAACTACACCAGGGAACTGGGTCCGCAGAACTGCCCACACGCACCTGGTGGGAATGGGAGCTGAGACTGCTGCGGCGGCTGGGCAGACTGTGTGTGCTGCGCAGGCTCTGGGCTGAGTGCTCACTGTGGACGCTGCGCCTATCCACCTCCTCCCCATAAGGGTCTCTGGGGGGCTCAGTGTCATCGTCAAAGCTACCTGTGAAACGAGGGTCGTACCTCCAGTGGTCATCGTATTTCTCAGGCCTAAAGGAAACGGGTTAAGGCAGAGAATGGGAGTGAGAAGGGAAACTGGGACACCATGTAATTGCTGGCTCTCACTGCTCCCTGCCCTCCCCTCAATACCAAGGCACACTTCTCATCCTAAAGAATGTTAGTTATAGCAGACCAGGCACAAGAAGCCAGGCCCAAGGTCACACTCAGACCCTGACTACAAGTGTACCTCAAGTGTGGCCCTTTTCTGGGTTGTTGGTCAGACAGACAAGAAAGGACACAAAAAAGAGAGAGCCAGCCCCCTAGTACTCAAGCCACTGGCCAGGCACTACTGCAGGTTGGCTCTCCTTTCATAGCCCAGAGCTGGAAGCACCAGAGTGGTGTGGCCCAGCCTCCCTCTTTGAGACCAAGACTGAAACAGTAGGCAGTGCTCCCCAAAGGCCGGGAACTACAGCTCTCTGGCCAGCTCTGAGGATTGGGGGTGGGTGGGTAAGCATACACCCCAGCATACTATACTGCCAGCCTTCCTGACTCAAGTGCACTTTACCCACCTGTCGCCATAAGCATAGCTTTCCTTCCTGTGTGGGTCATACTCAGCATCATACCAGTACCTTCGGTCCCAAGTGCGGGGATCCCTGAATCTAGGACGGTAGTAGCGATCCCAGCGACCTGGATCTGTAAGTGAGGAATGCAGGGGTCAAAAGAAAGCAAGAGTTCATGGAAGAACTGCACTGTCAAAGGCTGGGGAAGTGCCAGGGCTCTCAAGGAACCACAGCCTCCTTCTGGGATGGGAAGACCCCTCAGTGGCAGCCCTGATTCTGGAGGAGAAGGCTGTGTCCTGCCTGTCTCCATGACACCTCTTGGCAGTCAGCTGGCTGTTCTCTCAATACGAGTGTTTTGCTTTAAAAGAAAATAGTGCTAAAAGACATCTTTATTAATGATTTTGTCATCATTACTACCTTTTTTTTTTTTTTAATATGGGAATGGGGTCCATGCCTCATGCCATGAGAGCATTCTACCATTGCTCTATCCCCAGAACCAACTGCCACTGTTTAATAGTTAATCCCTGAGTCTAGATTTTACTAGTACTTCTTCCTAACATGACCCAGAAGATTTTAAGAAATAATCTCAATAATAAAAGGTAATTTCAGGCCTATAATCCCAGCTACTCACAAAGTTGAGGCAGGAGGATACAAGTTCAAAGCTAGCCTGGGCAATTTAGCAAAACTGGTCTCAAAGTAAAAAATAAAAAGAGTTGGGGATGTGGCTCAGGGATACAGCACCCATGAGTTGATTTCTCAGTAACCCCCCCAAAATAAAACAACTTCAAAAAGGAACACTATGAACAAACTGGATATGGATGTACCATTTTTGCCAAGTGTGTACAAAATGTCTATTTAAAGCAGGAACACACATTCAAGGAGCTAAACAACCCTTTTGGAAGCAGGAAGGGTGGGTCACGTGGGCACTATCTAGAGGCTGCAGGGCCCTAAAAACACAGGAGTACGTGGCTAGGGCAGACGTAACCAGCAGGGCTACTAATGGTGGCCACGTGCCACCCAGGCTGCCTGAGGGGTGGCAAAGCATCTCCAACTGCCATGATAGCACCATCTATGTTCATCACTGCCAAGTGGTAGGCCTTGGGTGGTCTCTGAGCACACAGACATGACTGGTGGGAATGGAGAGCGAGTTTTTATTTAATTTCATTTCATCAGCTCACAGAGTAGTCACAAATGGACAAGACAGCCCAGAATTGCTGATACTGCACTCTTCTAAAACATCAGGGACCACTACCAATACTACAGAGCCCCCTCGGCTGCAGTGAAGACACATGTGCCTTCAGGTGCACAGAACTTTCAATGACCTTGGCTCATGGATGAAAACACAAAGAAGTTACTGAAAAGGAAGTCAGCTCCTTTAATCCAGGAAAGCACAGTGCAGACACAGCTGCCCACTAAGGAGCAGCCTTCTGACAACACGGCAGCTAGTGGCTGCAATTCCTCCACATACCTCCGTAATCATACTGGCCCGAGTAGTAATTTGCATAGTAATCACTCTGACTGCTCCATCCACTCTTGGAATTATAGTACCCTTCAGGATATGCTTGCCTGAAAAACACAGAGCTGTTAAAACCACATTACCTAAGACAGTAGTCAATGCAAAGTACATAAGATGACATTCATCAAAGTGCTTTGGTTGCCAGATACAGGGGCATGCCTGTAATCCCAGCAACTAGGAAGGCTGAGGCAGGAGGATTTCAAGTTTGAGGCCAGCCTCAGCAACTTAGTGAGATCCTGTCTCAAAATAAAAGCAAATAGCCCCAGGGTTCAATCTCCAGTACCAAAAGAAAGAAAAAAGGATGTTCTGATTAGAAGATCCAAAACAGAGAATGAGATTATGGATTCCCACCATGTGGCTAACTGAAACAGCTCAGCAAATTCACTAACAGGGCTCAGCAAAAGAAAAACAACTCTTTGTGTTCTCAGGGCTTCATCCTATATAAGAGTTCTTGATGTACTAAGGAAAAGGAAAAAGTGCTGGGCCTAAGATCAACCTAAAATGCCAATTTCACTAGCCTTTACAGCAGATCACTAGCCACATGTACTCTCCCTGGCCTGGGGAGCACCGGCTGTGAAGAGCCTGGCATGCATTCCTTTGGATAAACCAAGCCACAACCCTGACTCTATCAGAAAGGTGGGGTTCAGCAAATGATCAAGTATAATAGGTTCTGATACTTTTAGGACTCTTAAAAGGACTTAATAGTGTATTTGACTATTCTAATAGCCATTTTTTTTTTAATGTGGCTTTTCTCATACTCCTTCAGGAGTGTCACTGAGCCACGTCTGACTGCTTGGCTGGCACAGCACCAGTAGCAAGGTCCAGCCATCCATCCCCTTCTGCTTGCTCGGCTGCTCAGTCTAGTTGGCCACATGAGATCACATTCGTCTGCAGAGCAGTGGTTCTAGAAAAGTGGCCTGACATAGAGCCAAACCAACAGCATGCCACCTCCTCAGCTGACCTCACCACCTGCCCATCCTTCAGGAAGGACACTGCCACAGAAGACTGTTCTGACCATGCACAGATCCTGCAGCTACCAGCCAACAGGCTGAGGGAATGGCTAACACTGAAGGTAGTTGGCTAACACTCAAGGTAAGCATAACACTATACATGAATGCATGTGCATACACCCTAGCAAGGCTGAGAAGAGGAAATTACCCTCTAGGCTGTGACACAGGGATGAAACCACCCTGTGGATGCCTGGCCTTGCCTGTTCCAGATGTCTGCCAGGGCACAGAGCCCCCTCCTCCCACTTGAAGTTACTTTACAAGTGGTCCTACAGGTGGGCAAGTGGAAGGAACACTGGGAGGTGAGAAGCTCACCCGGCTCTGCTCTCCTCTGTGTGCTCCCTCTGGGCTCCAGGAACCACTGTCTCCCCTCACAGGCTCTGAATCAACTCTCTACCACCATGCCCAGCTTCCCAGGTGGCATGGCCTACACAGCAGTGAAAAATCCCTGGAGTTTTCTCACAACCAAGTCTCTATTTTGCAGTGCTAAGGATGGAACCCAGGGGCCTGTGTAGGCTATGCAGTTGCTCCACCACTGAGCTGCACCCCTTGTCCACAATGTCTTGGGAGACAGAAAGCCAATGTCAGTGTCCTCATGCTTTATACAGCACCAGGAATGGCCAGCGACTCATGCCTACACACTGGTGTGTGCCTTTACAACCAGGGGCCCAGGGGCCAGCTAAATGGGCAAAGGTTCACAGGCACAGCATTCTGTTTTCCAAGAAATCACCAGAAAGCCACAAAGGATCAGTATTCAGACACTTCTGAAAGAAAGCACATGTAAAGTGTTGGAGCTTTTGTGCTTTTGGACCACGTTCCTGTACATTGCTAAGTCTACAGCAACACGCCCTGTGACAAAGCCTACTCCTGTGAGGCAAAACTCCTTCACTCTGCCTGACAAGGAACAATGACTGAGCTGAGACGGCACAGTCAGCAGTGACCAGGATCCACTCCCCACTACTTCACTATCTCCGCCAACAACCCTGAGGCACAGAGATCAGAAGCAGTCTCTTGGCTTGAGGACTTTGACCTGCACTTGAGACTTTGACCTGCAGGAAGTTTACTCAGGGAAGGCATGATGCCATGGCTCTTTCTAGATATCTCCTCTGCAACTGCAAAACAGGTAGGGACCACCAGTGTAGGAGACATGCAGGCCAGAGACACTTACAGGCCTTCTGGCAGAGAAGGCCATCAGGCACAGGGCATAGGCTTTCAGGTCCTGCATTTTGGAGCTGCCGAATAGATCCCAGGATTATTCTGTCTCTGTGGCCAGTTCTTCCAGGTGTCTGAAACTCTGGAGAAGTCTGCGCCAATTAAAAATGGCCATAGTTGGGCTGGGGATGTGGCTCAAGCGGTAGCACGCTCGCCTGGCATGCGTGCGGCACGGGTTCGATCCTCAGCACCACATACAAATAAAGATGTTGTGTCCGCCGAAAAACTAAAAAATAAATAATATTCTCTCTCTCTCTCTTTAAAAAAAAAAAAAATGGCCATAGTCTAAGAACCCTAATCACCTATCAGCAAACTGCTTGAGCAAGGACCACTTGACAGGAAGAAATCACCAGTCCAGAGGCAGGGAGTGCGTGAGTACAGAGGTGGCCAAATACCAGCTGACCAGCTCCACTAGCACTGCATGTGGCAGTGTGTTTAATTTAACTAAAACACACATCTGGCCATCTGGCCATGCTGATGAACATGAATGAACATGTGTTAAAAGAGGTTTGCACAATTCTTTACAGATACAGAACTTGGCAATCACTAAATTACCATTACAGCCAGAGACACAAAACACATGACTGGGTGCAAGAGTTTAGTGCTGTGAGGGATGCAGCTCCTACCTGGGAGTGGGCCGGTCGGAGCAGTGACTTGCTCGGGAGCTGGGTCGCTCAGGCTCCGAGTAGCGGTAATTCTCGGTGTAAGCGGGTGCTGAGCTGTCATAGGGCCTGTATCGAGGTTCATACAGGCCGTACATATCCTGTGGGAAGAAGTTTTGGGGACCGTCAGGATTCCAATCAAGAGCAGCCAGTTCCAGCTCTACGCACTCTATAGACAACCACCCTCCAAAAGCAGGGCCGAAGGCAGACTTCCTCATCAAATGAAACCACAAGGCGAAGTTCATATCCCCAGGCAGGCTGCAAGGCCTTCCCCAAACTGACAGCCCAGGCCCCGTTCAGGAGATAGCACACAGGGGCCTGAAGGCTAGTGTGTCAGCAGGCAGCCTGGAAGGGCTGTGCAGACTGCTTGAGGGACTGTGTCTGACCAAGTGTGTGGCCTGCCTCGGCCACCATTCAGTGAGCAACAGAGCCAGGGGTCCTACAACCAAGGGCAGCCTCAAAAAGAGTCTTACAACTTCCTCTAAGAAACTGCCAGCCCTATCACAAAATAATCCAGGCCTCAACCCAGTCACGAAGGAGGGCAGATGCATGAGGAGGGCTTAAAGAGGGTCTGAAGAGAGGCATGTGTAGGTGCCAGCAAATACATCCTCCTGTGTCTGAATATCCCACCTTTGCTGTCACCTGGCAGGTAACATGGAATCGGGGGAAACAGATTCATTCTGACCACCTAGTAGAGATGCGGCAACAAAAGGAAAAAATGGTTTTGGGCCAATGTGCAAATGCCCACACGTACACCACTGGTGATGCTCTAGCCCTGGGAGAGAGAGCAAGCCACAGCCACAGGCAGCCCAACGCTGCTCCCCAGGCCCCTCCCTATCAAGGCCCTCCTGCACAACCGGGGGCCAAGAATTCAGGCAGCACAAGAGTTCAATATTGCCGGGCTCCATATACAGCAGACTGATTTTCAAACTCTCCATAACACAATGCTACCCTTCTGGACAGAGGTGAGGAAAAGTAGATAATAACCACTTGGACTATACTTTTTCAAGCTATCACAGAATTAAACGCAACCTAAAATAAACAACAGTCAGCAGCTAGCAGCACTGCAAAGACAGGAAAGAACAAGTCAGGACCTTCCCCCTCCGCTGTGGAATCACCGCACATTTGAAAGGAGTTATGGAATCCCACCTCTCCCCACTACTCCACACGTGGGTTTTCCTTAATATTTTCATTTGAGGATAACAACTCTCTGGTTATTCCTGTCACTTGTTATATTGGTGTTTTTGTTTAAAACCATGCAAAGCTCCAGAGGCTAGGCTGGCTTCTCAAGTGTGCATCGCAGAGCTCTGACTCTGCAGTAAGCTGACAGGTTCCAGGAAACAAAGGCTCTTTATATCATGTAACCTGGGGACACTGGGTTACACAAAAATACCATAATGCTGGTATTAAACATAATCCAATATTCTAACATTCAACAGGAACCTCTAAGACAGGGCCTGTGCTCATGGCCCAGGAGGACTTTTCTCAGAGGCACTGATTGGGTCTAAATTAGACAGAGGAGTCACCACTGAGGAGGGTTCTACAAGAGGAAGAAACCTGACAGGCCAAAGCGAGGGCAGATAGATGGTTAAACAACTCTACCTGGTAATAGAGGGAGGCCGTCCCAGCCTCTGGAGGGTAGGGCGGCGGGTACTGAGGCGGGCAAGCATCGTACAGTGGCCTGTAGTAGTAGTAGGATGCCAGGTCCTGAGGTGGTGGGCCAAACGCACTTGCAGGTGGGTGCAGCCATGGCTGCTCTGAACGGACGGCTGCCTGACTTGAGCTGGTGGACACGGCTGACGCACTGGAGGACTGAGGTGGCCGAGGAGGCACCTTCTGACCTGTTTCAGCTGGGGCTGGGCTTGTTGGTGGCTGGGTTGAGTTTTTGGACTGTCCTTGTATGGAGGGGCTTTCTGGATTTGAAGGTTCTGGAAATGCCGCCTGGGGCACATTCTGGAGAGAAGCCTGGGGCTGGGGAGGTGCCAGCTCTGGCTGGGCTCTTTCTATGCCAGCCTGGTCCTGTGCATCTTTCATCACCTGCTGATAGAAACGATCTGGGTTAGGAGCCCCAGGCCCAGGCTGTCTGGGATGACTGGCAATGGCTTGTTGGGAAGCTGGGCCATCAGGATGGGATGGGCTGTACACTCTCACAGGATTTCCCGAAGCTCCACTTAAAGTAAAGTCTAGAGTACCGACAGTTTCTTCCCGATTACTGGAGGAATTTGCCTCATCACTACCAAATACCGAAGTACCATGAGTGGGTGGAACTGACAGCACAATTGTGCTTCCCGTAGGTCTGCTGACAAACTCAGGAAGGACCTTTGCTGAACTGTGAGCATTCTGACTTTCTGGACGCATACTCTTTGGAACTGGATGGGGTGGTGTTTGAACCAGCAAACTGGCAGGCTGATTAGCAACCATTTCAGAAGACCCAGAACTATGTGGGACATTACTCGGGGTAAGACTGTTTGGCAGAGATAAGCCAGTGACAGCACTTGTTGGAACCCTGGACAAAGCAGCATGTTCTCCAGAACCACCACTGAGAGCCTGGTTGCTTCCTGCAGATTTATCTGCCACCAAAGCATCTCCCCAGGACTGATTCTTCTCATTAGGATTCAGTGAGGACACAGAAAAATTAATAGGCTGAGCCAAATTATAGCTTTGATCAGGCTGGGCGATCAAGACGGGCTGATTCTGCAGAGACTCAGTGGGTGGTGAGGACAGTAAACTCACATAACCAGAACCTGCCTGGGACTGCAGGGTTTCCTCATCCCCCACCTTTGGAGGGTTCTCAAGGTTCTCAGAGGCACCAAGGCCAACTCGACTCTGCAAAACACGGGAAGAAGCTGGCTTCCGCAACTGCTGCATAGATACCCCCTCTTCTGGAGGCTGCACAACTGCCGACAGCTGAGGTTTTGCAGGAACATAAAGTGCAGGAGCAGCAGGGGCTAGAAGGACATTGCCACCAAAATCTGGCAGCTCATCTTGTGCCCACAAAGTCGTTGCTGGGCTCTCACACTTTGTGGCCCCCTGGGCCCTGGCTGAGGGCCTCTTCTCAGGTGTTGGGCGCCCAGCATCCAAAGGTGGCCCCACTGTGTGCGGAAGCAAATACCCAGTTTCTGTGGTGGTGGTATGAGGCAGAGAGCAGGCCTGGGGTGCAAACAGTGTCTCCATGTTATCTGGTGGCTGCTCCAGGTTACCTGGGGAGGCATCAGGTGGAGCAGCAGCTGATCTGTGCTGCTTCTGGCAATCTCGGCTCCCCCTCACTTCACCTACCACGTTGGCACGATCTGCCTCAACCGGTTTTACCCCAACTAAGTGGGATTTTACTGGTTCAAAAGAACTATTTACACTTGTCTGAAATATCCCTGTAGGTTTCGGGGGACTTGGGGTAGAGGGCTGGGACAGGCTGCTCCGGTAATTCTGGTTTCCAGTGGTCTCATCTGTCTCACCTCCTATAGGAGAAGAACCGATTTGCTTAAAAAAGCCTCCTGCAGTTTCATGCTCAGGTTTTCCTACTTCTTGCTGAATGAACGTGCCCACTGGCTCTTGCGATCTGGCTGACCCTGGAAGACTCCTATGGCTTTGGCTGCCATAGCTGGATGACACACTGTCAGATCGTGTGGGATGCAGTGGTGCCTCAGGAGCCTCGAGATTCAGCCCCCCACCTCTGGTGAGGCCCACAGCACTCTGCCTCACAGCTGGTCCGGGAAGGGACCCATGTCGGAACTGGTCACTGGGAGAGGAAGAGTCCAAACTTGCAGGCTCACTTGGCAGAACTTCTTGATTCTGAATGAATTCTAAGTTCTCAACATTTTCACATCGCGAGCTACTGGCATCATGAGCCCCAGCACTGTCTGCATCACCCCAGGCAACAGAAGCAACACTTTTACTGGTCTGCTTATCATGCTGGATTCCCGCAGAGTGAGAAAAATATGACTGTGTGTCTCCTTCCTGCTGTGTGGCCTCAGTGCTGGGGCCTTTGGGAAAGGCCTGGTAGGTGCCACCAGCTACGTGTGCAGGGGGCAGTGGCTGGCCCAATGCAGGACTGGAGGAGAAATCATCGAAGCCCAACCTCCCAGAGGAGCAGGCTTTTTCAGATGAGAGATTCTCTTCATTTTCTGTCTCTTCTCCTTGGAAAAACATTGAGAGCGCTCCTGAGCCTGTTTCTGGAGGGGACCGACTACTCCTAGCCTCTGAGGGATAGTGCACGTGGTTTTCGGGGCTATTTCCCTGAGTGAGAGGATTGACAATGGCAGGGTCTGGCAAATGCTCTTTATTCGCTGCTGGATTCTGTCTGAATTCCTGGCTTGCCCATGTACTCCTGCTTCTGGAATTCTGCCCCAGCGCATGTTCAGGATGCAAGTTACTTGCTGAGTGGTATCCACTAGGCAGGCGGACTGCTTCATTCCCTCCACCAGCAGCCAAAGGTTCTGGAGGAGACACGAGTGGGCTATGGGACTCCTGGCCAAGACCATGGTGCAGGTTGGAAGGAGCAGGAAAATGGGGAGCACTGGGAGCCTGGGGTCCTATGCTCTGAACAAGTCCTGCTGGGCAGGGGCAGTGGTGCTGATGGGAGGGCTGTGGGCTTCCCCACACCGGTGCCCCCTGACCTGGCATCTGTTGAGGAGGCTGGGAGAATAAAGGGGATGCTGCTGGGGCCACCGCACCATCTTGTGGGGTATACTTATTTAAGGGTTGATCAGGTCCAGACCCACTCCCATGCAGATGGCTCCCGTGAGACTGGTCAGGACCCACTCCTGGAATGTAATGAGGTGGATGTGGCAGAGTCTGAACTTCAGGCCCTGAGGTGGAGCCAACCTCCGAATTCCTGTTCATCTCAGGCCCAGGCAGCAGAGAAGAGATGGATGTAGTAGGAAGTAGACTGGCATCCTGCCCAGGCTGTGACAGAGGTCCTGGCAGAGGCTCGTAGGGTCCTTGGGAGCTATCCCCGGCATTTGTGTGAGGCAGAGGCAAACCAGGCCATTGAGAAAATGCTGGGAGGGTTGAGCTATGCAAAACAGGTAGGTCACTTTTAGAGGAACCACCCAATGGTGTATTTTGGAGCGTCTGTCTACTAAAAGCAAACGGATCTGTTACTGGCTGCAATGGGAAACTTATTGGAGTCACTGGTATGTTATTACTGGCTGGTCTCCTGTGAGGGCTGTTAGCCCAGAACATGCTCCGAGGATTCCCAGCCGGAGGAGGTCCAGCCATGCCAGATGGGACTGCCTGGGGTGGTGGCTGCATAATGGACCTCTTGCACAAGGAGATGCTGCTTACAGAGAAGGCAGGGTAGAGTTTCTTCTTAATCTGAGCTGAAAAAGAAAAAAAAGAAAAATAAACATAAAACCCATATGTTCAAAGTCCTGATATCAATCAGAAAAAGTATTTAAAAGAAAAGAATTAAGCATGACTTCAAGTTATTTAAATCCTAAGGATTGTATCTCTCCCATGTACCCACCCCAGCAGAGAAAGTTTGCCCTCGGGAACTGCCCTGGAGAATTCTGGGAGTAGATAAAACAAGGACGTTGACAGCCTGGACACCAGCTAGCTGAGAGTTCAGACAGCCCCTGCCCCTCTGCATTCCCTACCTGGCCTGCCCAAGGACTCTCTGGACCCTCACATGCGCTAGACAAGGTGAGCCTGACCTCCAGTCTGACACATAGCCAGAAAAAGCCCATTGGTCTTCAACACTCCCCTGTGTACCTCACCAGATGCAGGAAAAGCCAACCCTACTAGTAAGAAAGACAGATTAGGGCTGGGGTTGTAGCTCAGAGGTAGAGAGGTATCCTAGTATGTGTGAGGCATTGGGTTCGATCCTCAGCACCACATATAAATAAAATAAAGATATTGTGTCCACCTGTAACTAAAAAATAAATATTTTTTAAAAAAGAAAGAAAAACTACACATTATACTTTTCATGCATGTTAACTTTAAATCTAGAAAACAGAGTTTAAAATTTGCTCTTCAGCTTCCTTTAATGAAAAAGCATTATAAAATACAGTTACAAAAGCTACTAAATGCCTTTTTTCTCACCCTATACAGGTCTTGTTTTTTTGTATAATGCCTGGTTTTTCCTTTGGTAACAGTGAAATGACATTGCCTCTAATCACTGAAGTTATAACCAGGCTGATAAATTTACTACAGCTTTCTAACTTTCCAAATGACTAGATCACAAAATTTCCAATAGGAAAAAATGCTAGCACAGCAGAAACTCTTCTAGAAAACAAAAGGGTAAAATCCTCACCATACTGTTTTCCGTTATTTGTTTTAGAACCGAATTCAGCAGGTGCAATCTTGAATAGCTAACATGTCCTCTTGAAGCAAAGATTCAAATTTGGCACCTTGAAAGTTCTTTCCGGTGTCAGTCTTTCTCCCCAGCACAACCCTCCTGAACATATTTGTTTCACTAATCCAAAAGAAAATTAAACTGGAAGTAGAAATCTTGGGAGGCCTCCAGAGTTCAATTCATATGTCTTTGCAGATGTACATTGTTTTTGTCCTTGGAAATCTTTCTGATACTCAGAAAAAAAAACAAAAAACTGATGTATGCATTTTAAGCAAAGTCATTTACAAATGAAAATCCCACTTGAAAACCAGTGGCATAATTGATTAACTATTATAACTGCCCACTGCTTCTGCTTCCTATATCAATAGGGACCCTTTCCAACTGACAAGCACTTTGAAATACACTCAACTCCAGTAGACTCAATAAGAAATAATACCAGAGAGTTCACTTGGTTCTAAACTGTAATTAAAAAAAAAAAAAAAAAAAAAAATTTTTAGTTGTAGATGGACACAATACCTTTATTTATTTATTTTTAAAATACTTTTTTAGTTGTTGATAGGCCTTTATTTCATTTATTTACTTATATGTGGTGCTGAGAATCGAACCCAGTGCCTCACATGTGCTAGGCAAGCGCTCTACCACTGAGCCACAACCCCAGCCCTAAACTGTCATTTTAAACAAAGAAGACTTGGGCACCTTGGCACACACCTGTAATCCCAGCAACTTGAGGGCTGAGGCAGGAGGATCCCAAGTTTGAGGTCAGCCTCAGCAACTTAGCAAGAGCCTGTCTCAAAATAAAAAAGAAAAAGGGATGGGGATATAGCTCAGTGGTTAAGCGCCCCTGGATTCAATACCCAATTTCCCCCCTCCCCAATTTTTATTTAAAAAGATAATAAAACAAAGAACATTTACAGCATCATTTAGATGTACCCAAAGTAGAGACAAAGTCTCCCTTCCCCCTCTTTCTCCCTATGAACTGCATCCGCCTACATCTGTCCAACTAGCTACAGAGCCACCATGTATACAGCAATTCCTGTACCCACAGGCAGGACAAAGAGACTTCCAAGCCCCTCCTAAAATGGCTGCAAGAATAAACAGGTATTCTAGGAGTTCCTGCAGGACAAGAACCACCCTTGCACAATTAAAAACAAAAACATAAATACATAAAATAAAATACAGCAGAGGCCTAGAGGATTCATTCATTAGGTATTACTGTGACAAGACTGGGTGTCCCCATAGCACAAAAGTTAATAACTAGAATCAACAAATGGGACTTACTCAAACTAAAAAGTTTTTTCTCAGCAAAAGAAACAATAAGAGAGGTAAATAGGGAGCCTACATCCTGGGAACAAATCTTTACTCCTCACACTTCAGATAGAGCCCTAATATCCAGAGTATACAAAGAACTCAAAAAATTAGACAATAAGAGAACAAACAACCCAATCAACAAATGGGCCAAGGACCTGAACAGACACTTCTCAGAGGAGGACATACAGTCAATCAACAAGTACATGAAAAAATGCTCAACATCTCTAGCTGTCAGAGAAATGCAAATCAAAACCACCCTAAGATACCATCTCACTCCAGTAAGATTGGCAGCCATTAGGAAGTCAAACAACAACAAGTGCTGGCGAGGATGTGGGGAAAAGGGTACACTTGTACATTGCTGGTGGGACTGCAGATTGGTGCAGCCAATTTGGAAAGCAGTATGGAGATTTCTTGGAAAGCTGGGAATGGAGCCACCATTTGACCCAGCTATTCCCCTTCTCGGTCTATTCCCTAAAGACCTAAAAAGAGCATGCTACAGGGACACTGCTACATCGATGTTCATAGCAGCACAGTTCACAATAGCAAGACTGTGGAACCAACCTAGATGCCCTTCAATAGACGAATGGATAAAAAAAATGTGGCATTTATACACAATGGAGTATTACTCTGCATTAAAAAATGACAAAATCATAGAATTTACAGGGAAATGGATGGCATTAGAGCAGATTATGCTAAGTGAAGCTAGCCAATCCCTAAAAAACAAATGCCAAATGTCTTCTTTGATATAAGGAAAGTAACTAAGAACAGAGTAGGGACGAAGAACAGGAGAAGATTAACATTTAACAGGGATGAGAGGTGGGAGGGAAAGGGAGAGAGAAGGGAAATTGCATGGTAATGGAAGGAGACCCTCAGGGTTATACAGTGGAGGGGGTAGAGAGAGAGGAGGGGAGGGGAGGGGAGAGGTGGGGAGGGGGGAGGGTGGATGATGGGAAAGGCAGCGGAGCACAACAGACACTAGTATGGCAATTTGTAAATCAATGGATGTGTAACTGAGGTGAATCTGCAATCTGTGTATGGGGTGAAGGTGGGAGTTCATAACCCACTTGAATCAAAGTGTGGAATATGATATGTCAAGAAATTTGTAATGTTTTGAACAACCCACAATAAAAAATTAAAAAAAAAAAAAAAGAAAAAAAAAAAAGACTGGGTGTCCAGTGGAGTGGCACTTCTCTTTCTGCAACAAACTAGTTTCTCTCATTTATAAAATAAGAGAATATGGTTTTTTTTCTGATAGGATTCTACTCACAGTGGATTCCGGCCCAATCTCTACTACTGTTTAATATGGAAATTTTACCAGAATCTAAATTGTACAGGTTGCACCTGTACGATTTATAGAAACTTACAATTATTTTCTCAATTCTGCTCAATGTGCAACTGTTTTATAAGCAAACAGTCACCTAAAAAGAGCAGCTGCTAGCATCCTAACTGGGATTTTTTTTTTTCTTTTCTTTTTTTTTTTTTTAGCAATATGGCAATTCCATTGGGAGCAATCTTATGACTTGAACATTATTCTTTTAATCATCTTCTCTACTCATTGACAGTAAAACAATGAATGGCCTATCATCTATCTCAGGATCATGGAAATTTTTATTCTGTTCAGCAAGTCTTTAACTTTCAAAAAGACACCTGTTTCAGACAGAATGGCTGATCTTCTCAAAGATGCATTATTCATAAACCCTGCTCTTTAGCTCAACTGCCTCCTAGCTACCGGGATATTTACGCAAGACTATTTGCAGTATAAGTCTCTGGCTGTGGGACTGGAGTACTTAGCACAGAAACCCACTTTCCTCTCACTGCCTCCAGCCAAAAGGAACACCAATGAAAAGTAATGAACTATCCTCTGCCTACAATCTCCCTCACCGTGCCTTCTACTGCACTCTTATCAGACTAGGGATACTTGACACACACACACAATAAATTCCTTCTCTTCTAAGTTAGAAGTGGTACCAAACACATTCAGGTGTTGAAGAAGGCAATGTCAGAGGGAGCTGAGGAGTCTAAATGCTGCTAAAAGTGATAAAAATCCACAGGGGCACTGACACTCATGAAGATGTTTATAGAAACATAAGGGATCACATTAAGATGTACACAATATCTCCTAGAAAACTTTTTTCCAGGACGACCTGGAAATTCACTGAGGTAACTGCTATGAGGGGTTACCAAGTCACAAGAACAAGAATGAATCACCATTTTGCCTCTTGTCTTTTCAAGATACCAGCACAGAAACCCTAGGGGGGATGAGGAAAAAACCGCAGGGAGGCTGCACTGTGCTAAACTTGAGAAAGTACCACTAAGGAACAACCATCTGTGACTCTTGCATCCCACTACTGTCTATCTTGCTAACATAACGCACCATACATATTTGAACCGAAATAGTAAAAGCAGTCCATGCCCAATCTATAAGCCACTTAAAAACGTTTTTAAGTGAAGCAGCAAAAACTGATTCTAAGTGGCTTTGATACATCTGGACAAGCCACTGTAATATACACATTCCTCTAACCCCTAATAAAAAGCACAGTCCTCGATTTCCCTTGCGACATCCTGATGACCCTGCCAGGAAATCACAAATCAACAAGGCTGCCCTTGGATCACAGGAGCATCGCAGAGGAAAAGCATTCGGGCCGACCAGGACCAAACAGGTTCAGAGCCCTCAACGCCAGGGTCACGCCAAGCCGCCACAGAAATCCCCTAGACGCGCTCTCCTGAAAACTTGCGGGTTTCTTTCGCGGCGTTCCTGTCTGGCCCTGTCAACACGCCCTCCCCGGCAGCCGCCACCACCAGGTCCACGCGGGCCGGCTCCGGCTCCTCAGGCCCACGTCGGCCGGCGGGATGGCCACAAGCCCCAGAGGCGCGCCCGGGACGCGCCCCAGCCGCCGGCGGCCCGGCACTCGGCGGCCCGGGTTTGAGCCTTCCCTGGCCCCGGCGCAGTCCCGGGAGACGCGCCGCCCGTTCGGGGCTCGCTCGCCGCCCGCTGCGGTCTCGCTGTCGGTCGGCTTCAGACCCCTCGCCCGCTCGGCCCTCACCCGCGAGGCCGCGGCTGGCCCCTCAGGCGCTGGGGGCCAGAGCCCACCCAGCGGCGGTGACGAGCGCAGGTACACAAGCCGCAGCAGCCATCTTGGCACATCCGGCTCCGGCCGACGTGTCCGGCGCCGACGTCAGTGCGCGCCCCGCCCAGGCCCCGCCCCTCGGCTCGCCCAGTCTCTCACCGCCTCATCCTCTAGGCATGCCCCCGTAGCCCCGCCCCTAGCGCGTCGCTCCTTCACTACCCATCCTTCGTTACGCCCCCAGCCCCGCCCCACACCAGGGTCCAGTCTTTCATCACTTCGTCCCGCTCCCTGGCCCCGCCCCTTGCCAGCATCCGTCTTTCTCTGCCTCTCCCTTTTGTCACGCCCCTTTGGCCCCGCCCCTCATCGTCGTCCAATCTTTCACCGCCTCGCTCTTTCATCCCGCTCTTGGCCACACCCTTTACCCCGCCCCCGTGGCGCCAGGACTTCCCGCCCCATTCCCTTCGCCACACCCCCTTACCACGCCCCTCCCGCTACCGCCCCACCCCTTCGTCACGCCCGTGGCCCCGCCTCTCGCCCACCTATCCAGGCCTTACCCGCTGGGGTGGCCCCGGGACGTCTCCCTGGTTACGCCGGCTCTGTCATCCACTTTTTTCTCGATTTCTCTGAGAAAAGAGCATTTTTCAATCAAAACCCCAAGAGAGAATCAGTCAGAAGGAACGAAGCCAGCAGCTCCACCCACCGAGGACGGCTGCGCCGCGGATCCGGGAGCTCCAGAGTGGGCCCCGACGCTGGTGCATCCCTCCCCTTCTTCCGTTAGACTCGGCTGGAAGCCGGTGGGACGATTGCGCGTGCGCCACACCGCCTGCTCGGGTGGCCAGGCAGGCGCGGAAGCCTGACTGCGCACGCGCGCGCGCCGGCCGCGGCTGGTTGCCTGGTGACGCGGGAGCTTCGGCTCGGGTTCTGCGCTCCAGGCTGCTTAGGGCTAACCCGGCTCGTGAAGGTGGGCCTCCTTAGCGCTCTTGGCGGTGCTGTAGGACGCCCGCCGGCCCTCGGCCAGCAGCCCCCCGGGGGGCCCCGGAGCCTTGTGGCGCCCGGCCCGGCTGCAGCGTCCTCCCATGCCGCCCCGACCTGACTCCTCCCGGGCGAGGCGCGGTCCTCTCTGCGCCCTGAGTCGCAGTCCCCCAGACGGAGCGCGGAACCCGGCCGCCTAGCAGGGGGGCTCGTAGAACGCGAGATAGCCGGTGGCACGGTGAAGTCCCTGAGCGGGCCGCCCCCCGGCGGCTCCTCCCATCGCCTGCCGGGTGCCCAGCTCCAGCCCTCGGTGAGGATTTCGGGGAAGAGGCGGGGGCTCTGGTCTGTACCTTCATTTTCCCTATGGGCTTGACAGGGGGACAAGTACCACCCAGGCCTGGCCCGCTCACCTGCACTCCTGCCCTGGAGGACAGGACCCAGGATTCCCCCAGCTCCTTTTAGAGAACACCAGGATGGCACGTCCGCCCGCCCGCCCAGCTGTCCTCGGTGGGTGCAGTAGCCAGCGGCTAAAGCCCCTGGGTGAGAGGCCTCCTGGAAGAAGGAGGGAGTGTGATTCTGCTGCTTGTTTGCAGTGACGCTGGCAGAGGAGCAGCCAAGCAGGCAGAGCCTCCGGTGGTGCGGGGCGATTTTCAGCCCGGCTGACGTGGCACCCTGAGCCACTGGGCAAAGCTAACATTTGCCTTTCAGAGGCCAGGTTTCTAGCCTGTTTCAACAATGTGGGGACACGTGGTAGACAGCCCTGGGCCCCTAGCAGAGACATCGAGGACCAGACCCCCCTTTGTGACCCACTTCTTCCCAGTGGGCAAGGCACTTTGTGGCTATTTTGTCCCAATAGACCCCTGGACAGAGAGGTGTCACTCTGACAGGAGGGACAAGGCCAACAATCCCAGGCTTAAGTTGCATTTAAAGAGCCCTAGAGCCTGTGTCTTGAGAAGGCTTGTGCCCTACCCTGGTGACTCTAACCTAGAAAGGAGATGAACTGCAGAATTCAGCTCTGCCCAGACCCCAGGGCAAAGACTAGTAAGAGAGACAGTTGTATTGATTCTTACCTAGTAGCTTACAGGGGCTTTGGGGCTGTTCTCTCTCCCTCCTCCTTCCAAAGTGGGCTCTCTGTACCCTGGTGTCTACACTAGCCCATCAGGCCTCTGGGCTATGAACTAGGGCCTGAGGTCACAACCCAGACTGCACCTAGATGCTCTATGCCTTTGTCAGTTTCCTTATTCTCTCTGAGCACTGGAATTTTCTATAAGGGGAAGCAGTGAGCACCTGGCAGTTTGGGGACTGAAATGGGATACCAGGACAACAGGCTCGAGCAGGGACTGTCTGGGGCCAATGGGGCATAGAGTGTCAGGCTGCCAACAAATGGGGCCCTTGCCAAGGAGCTGCTTGCCCAGGGTAGCCATCCCTACTCCTGGTTAGGCCTCCTTCTGCTTGTCTGCAGTGTCCCCTGGTCCCCTTTCCCAACACTCCTCCATGCTTGGAGGTTGGACACACATCTCTATCTTCCTGTAGTCTCCCATGTGGGCTGGATGGCAGCTGGCAGAAGGCTCCTGACTGCAGAGCACACAGCACAGGGCTGTGTCAAGGTCATCACAGAATCCTGACCTGGGCAGCCTCTTCCTCCAGCTGTGCTGCTCAGCATGGTGGCCGCTGGATACTTAACATGTGGCTGATCCACACCAAGCTAGGCTGAATGTGAGGTGCACATGTGAGATAACATGTGGCTGATCCACACCAAGCTGGGCTGAGCGTGAGATTGTAAAGAATACAAAGTATTTTATTGGCTTAAGTTGCATTTAAAGAGCCCTGGAGCCTGTGTCTTGAGACTTTGGTTGCTTTCTATTGCCAGTTGAATGATATATGGACATATTGGATTAATATATGAAAATTTATTTTACCTGTTTCTTTTGTTATTGTTCTTTCTTTCTTTTTAAATATAACTACTAAGAAGTGTGAAATTCTGTGTGTGGCTAGCATTATGTTTCTACTGAACAGTGCTGGTCTGGACTGCAGGTGTTAGGTGGGGTGAGGGCCCCTACTCAGCATCTCCAGCCTGAGCTTGTAGCCTCCTAGAAATGAGCTGCCATATGGAACTGGCAGGCAGGGGCAGTCCTCCAGGGGATGCTGGAAGGAGAGGCAGCAGTCCCATGAAGGTGGGTGGTCCCTGGCCATGAGCCCCTGCTCTTTAGTTCTTCTAGGTGTAGAGTCAGCCTCAAGTGTGAGTGGGGATTTCATAGTAGGCCTGCTTTGCAGCTGGCACTGCACTTAGCCCCTGGTGCAGATCCCGTCCTGGACATGAAAGCTGGAGGAGAGAGGAAGGGGATAGGGCTGACTGAGTGGTCCAGGTCCAAAGCATATTAGGACCTCATGGTGGGTCTGGCTGGCAGGGAGGGCTTTCTGGAGGAGGAGGAGGCAGGAAGTGGAGTTGGTCATACCTTTGTTGTGTTGTGTGGCTTCTATTTATGGGCCTTGCAGTGTGTAGGCTCTGGGTGGCCATTATGTGACCAGATCAGGTGTGAGGAGAGGGTGGCCACAGGTCCATGAGGGTGAGGCAAAGTCCTGGGGACCATGGTGGGCAGCATGGAAGGACCCTCAGGCCTACTGCCCTTTTCCACACATTCACAGCCATGAGGACATCAGAGCGTGGCTCAGTCTCCCTGGACAGATGCCACCATGTCAGCATTCCTCTCACAGTGTCAGTAGCATCTGAGCCCTGTGTGTCATTGTTGGGGGCATGGAGCAAGATCACATGACTATCTGCTCTTGCAGGTTTTTCTAGAGCTGACCTGTGGCCAAAGGGTACCCATAGAGGCCTGGCCAATGCTGGGAATCAGGCCCCACAGCCCCTCCTCCCAGCAGAGGTGGGCCCTTCACTGTGGGGCGTCCCCTGGCTGGCAGAGCACAGGTAAAACGGCTTGAGCAATGGCTGGCTGCTGTGTCCAGTGGCACTGTGAGCTTTCAGAAGCCAGAGGCCCTTGGCCATCTCCCAGATGTACAGTCTTGGGCTCCCTGGCCTCCCAAGTCTCTGTTTCCTCACCTGTAAACAGGTGGGGATCATGCCCTGTCCTAGGCTGCCTCCAAGGGCTTCTGGAACTCTCCTCACACGGTGGCAAAGGAGAAATCACAGCGAAGGTACGGGCAGGCAGAGACCAGGGAGAACTGTCTGGCATCTCTCAGCTGCAGCAGGTCTGGAAAAAGCGGGGAGACTTCCTTCTGGACTGAACCCTTGCTACTTGCCAGGCACTGCTGGGCCTGGGCTTGGCTGGAGAGGTGAGGCATGGACAGCACAGACACTTGGTGGCTGCAGATATGCCAGTGGCATAGGGGGCCTTGTGAAGCACCTGTTGGAGCAGGGGCAGGAGTGACATTCTATGTGGAGCTGTTTCTTCACGCACGGCCAGGAGGTGCGGCCTGGTGGGGTGGGGCTCTGCAGTCTTGTTAAGAGATTTGCATGGGATATTTGGAAACTGGAATCTTCCTGGGGCTTCTGAGTCACACATGATCATTGATTTGCCTTCCAGAAGGCTCTGCAGTGATGTAGGGAGGCCGGAGTCCTGGAGGCAGCCTTGGGTGCCTGAGACGAGCAGAAGAGTTGCATGGGGCAGACAGGTGGGAAGAGCCGACTCTGGATGAACCCCCTGGACAGGAACCCAGCTTAACTTGCTCAGCATCCACAGCACCCTCAGCCACTGCATCTGTCCAGCAGATAAGCACAACTAACAGCAAGGCCAGAGACTTCTGCAGCCTGGGAGGCAGTGTAAGATGCAGGCCCGGATTGGTGGACCAAGGATCTGAGAAAGGGCCTCAGTGGAGCAGCTACAGGGTTGAAATTCTGCCTTGTACCTAGCTGTAGGCTGGCTCTTGCCCAGTGTCCTGCCAGCCCCTCTCCTGAGAGCAGTTGCCCAGTATACAGCAGCTGGGCTAGGCACCGTGGCTCCTTGAGCCCAAGAGGAGTGACCCCTGCCACAGACCCCAGAGGCTCACAGCCCTCACATGAATGGGTGACCTTGAGCAAGTTACCCACCCCATTGAGCCTCAGCTTCCTTGTCCTTAAAATGGGTGATAGTACTGCTTCAGGGATGGCACATGGAAGGTCCCAGTACCTCCCTCTGCATGCCAAAGGGCACTGACACAAGACTGTCAGCAGGGGGAGGCAGAGAGCCACCTCCAGGAGGCTGGGCTAGGCAGCCCAAAGCCTTTGGGAGCGCTGGGCCCACCCTGCCCCACTGCAGCCAGAAGAAGCCCCTCTCCCTCAAGGGGGTGGGACCCCCGGAAGTGCACAGCAGTCATGAGGGAGGAGGCCCACGGAGGCGGGTGGGCAACTTGGGTTGACGTGTTCAGAGTGCAAGTTGCCAGGCCCCTGTGGTATGGCCTCCCCCAGGAGAGAAGGGGACAGTGCCTGGGGCTGCTTCTTCAAGCAGCTTGTCCCCATGCATCCTCATGTACTCTGGGTTTAGTCCTTGTGATATTTCTGCTAGGAGATGGGCAAGGCCTGATGGCTAGCATGCCCATCCTAATGCCAGAAGCCCCGGCTTAGAGACCTCGTCTCTCTCCTCTCCAGGTCCTCCATTCGCCAGGAGCTCTGATGACTTTGGGAGCAGACAGGTTCTTAAGAGCAGCAGGGCCCCTGAGGCCTGTCCTTGCATCCATGGGACAAACTTCATGGAGCGCATACACTGCTGGAGGCTGCTCTCTTTTGGGAACAATGTATTGTGCCAGGCATGGTGTCCACCCTGTGATCTCAACTGCTCAGGAAGCTGAGGCAGGAGGATCACAGGCTCAAGTCAACAGCTTAGTCAGACTGTCTCAACATAAAAAAGAAAAAGGGCTAGAGTTGTGGCTCAGTGGTAGAGCACCCCTGGATTCACTGCCTTGTGCTACAAAAATGAGTAAAAAAATATTGTTTTGTGGGGAGACCCACAGAACGTAAGGTGAACCGTGCTGCGCAGTCGAGGCGCTGTACCACCCCCTCCACCGCAGCCTCCTGTCACCCCAAAGCCAGACAAGAGCTATCAAGCAGTCCCTCCCGCTCCTCCACCGTGGGAGCTGCCCCCCATCAGGTGGTCTTTGTCACAGCTCCCTTCACTAGCCACAGTGTCTCAGGTTTCATCCATGTTGTAGCAGGTGTCAGAGCTCCGTCCCTTTCTATGGTTAGATGATATTCCACTGTATTTTTATTGGTTTGGTTGTCCAGAGAACAGACCCATGGGATGTACACACAGAGGGAAAGAGATTGCTCATAGGAACTGATGCATGCTGACAAGTCCCAAGAGCTGTCCTCAGCAAGTCAGAGGCCTGGGAAAGGTGCTGCGATGGCTTTCAGTCCAAAGCTGGCAGGAGTCTGGAGTCTGTGGGAAGAAAGCGGTGTGGCTCAGCAGCTGGTGCTGAGCTTCTTACTCTGCCTTTGATCTACTCATGCCTTTAGCTGATTGGATGAAGCCCACCCACATTGGGGAGGGCCCTGTTTTTCCTCCTCTACAAATGTAAACATCAGTCACCCTCAGACATACCTTCAGGGACACACTTGGAATGTATGCCAAATGGCCCAGCCAAATTGACACCTAGGATTTCCCAGCACAGCAAGGACAGACTACATGCTGTTTGCATCCCTTAACTGACACTAGACACCTAGCTGTCTGCGCTGGTGTGGACACAGCTGCAGAGAGCACACGCCAAGAAGTGGAATTTCTGGGTCTGGGTCCTGGGAATTCTTTGGGCAGAGTTCAGGCTGAGTCCTCCCTCTGGAAAATGAGAATCAGACCACTTGCCACAATTCTGAATGTGGCACCCCTTCCAAGAACCTCCCACTCTCACTCTTCTGGTGGGCAGCACAGTGCCCAGAAGGGACAGGGCATCCCAACATGGTGGGGAAACCTTGGGCTCACGCTTGTTCTCTGAGAGCCAGGCCCAGGATGGGCAGCACTTGGCAGTCTAAGAGGGAACGTAGCTTTGGTCTGTGACTCCCTCAAGGTGTGGGCCAGTGCAGTTTAACCTTCCCTTCTCCAGCATTCTTTCTGGAATTTGAAAAGAAATCAATAAATAAGGGCAGAAGGGAGCTTGCACTGTGCTGGGCGCTGCACCCCTGGGTACCTGACATGCTGCCCCTACTGCCCACCAGCACACCCCTTCTGGTCCCACAGGGCTTTCCAGACTCACAGGCCATATCCACACCGCCCACGCAGACATGCTGTGGCTTCCATGGGTCTTCCTTGGGGCTACAGTCCTCACTGGGGCCATAAGACCCCTCCTCACATCCCCCCTACCTGCCGCAGGACTCCCTGGACTGTCCCCAGGATGGACAAGGTGAGGGAAGAGCTGGTGGGGACTCCTGCCCAGGGTGTTCCCTCCAACAGGCTACCTATGCCTTGCTGGCAGCCAGGTCCCCACCTCCACCAGCACCTGGCCTCGGCGGGGGCTGACACCCATGGGGTCTACAGATGGTGTGGTCCCCAGTTCCCCTGTGGGCCATGACTGGACTCTCCTGTCAGAAAGACCCAAAGACTCCTGGCTATCTCCAAACAGGACAGCCCCAAGAAAGCGAGTCAGATGACACCAAGTTTAGCAAAATCTGGATGACCTAATGGTCATCATTTTTATTGCAAATCGGTTAACAAAAGATGAAAAAAAATACATAATTTCCATCATCTACAGTTCTGCATGTAGATAACTTTTTCAAAGTTTCCTTTTTCTGTAAACTACACTCTATTTTATAAAACAGTAAGAATCAACATCTTAGGGCGTGTCTGGTCATGCCCACTACGGATGGTACAACACTGTCCTCCGAAAAGCCAAAGGAGCGCCCTGAGGAGGTAGGCACCTGCCATGGGCAAGCCCCCACACACTCGGGAAATGGGCAGGGGCTGGGGGCGACCCAGGGCCATCCCTGGGTTGTGCTCTTAGGAGCTACGGTTCCGGCAGCTGCAGGTCATGTGGCCTGGGCCACATTCTGACATCCCTCATCATCTGACACAAAACAGACTTGTTCCATTAGATTTTTTAAACAAAATCCATCTTTAAAAACATATTTACAGACATTACTCTGCCACAGGCGTATACTCCATACTGTAAGGATCTGCTGCTCCCCTGGACAACGTCCCCCTGAACCGGGGGAGTGCCCCAGAGCAGGCTCTACCTGGCCCTCCAGACACCCCCAGGGCTGGACACAGATTGCCTACCCCTGGCAGACAGGGATGCTGGAAGAGAACTGGTGGACACCAGCCCTCTGGAAGTCTCCAGACACGGGAGCCTTCAGCAGTGGAGTCTGTCCTCTGCTGAAAGTGGATCATGCTGCTCAAGGTAAGGGACTGGGGCCCTATCAGGATGGCCCATGCAGTGTCCTTCCCCAGAAGAGGGTAGGACCCCTCCACGTGGCCTCCAGTGGGCACCACGCTCCACAGGTGGACGGCTGCTCCATGTGACACCTCAATGTCAGGAAGGGGCTGGTGGGAATGGGAACTTGCAAGACCAGTGACTACTAGGAACACTGACCCTGAACAAAGATTCACGACTGATACCATGGAAGATTCCCGGGACCACAGCTTTCAAAGCGTGTTTAGACCCATCACTAAAAATACCAAGACAGTGGACCACATCATTTACTTAAGTTTCTTGTTTCAGATACAGATTAGCCCACATGCCCAAGGCGCCAAGGTCCTGCCTTAGTTCCCTCTAGACCCAATTTCTCACCAGACACAGGGGACACTGGGAGGGGGAGGGCAGGGCTGGTGGGCCCCTAGGAAAGGCCGGGTACCCTGAGGACTCTGGACAGCGCAGTTCAAACCTCCTTGCTCCAGCATTCTTTTTGGAATTTGAAAAGAAATCAATAAATAAATGGCACTTATAAATCATGAATCTTTGCTTATATTTTATAAACATGTAAGGATCTTTACCCTAAGTAGGAAAATCATGTCTCTAAGAACTAGTTTATTTCCTTGGAACACAAAAGTTTTTACCTGGTGCCATAGAAAACAGTACATATAAATAAAAAGGCAGTGTTTCTGTGTAAAATAAAAGTACATAAATAAATACTAAAAAAAATGAAATTCTTGTTCTTATTTTGTATAAAAACATTTTTTTTTTAAAGGCTCCTTTGGTTGGCCCCAGCATCCTGGAGCACTGGACACACCCGGCAGGGCTTGGGAAAGGAAGCTGGGGTCCCGTGGGCGCGGCTGTTTACTTGAACGCCTCTGGAATGTGGGTGACCTGGGATTGCATGGTGGTGGGCGGGCTGGAGATGCCCTCGGACCAATCAGAGATGTTGGAATGTGGCGACGAGCTGGACCACTGATCGGGGGACTCTGGGGACGGGGTGAGGAAGGGATGCTCGGGCACCTGCAGCTGGTGGCTGGGGGTATTGTCCACAGGCGAGGAGGAGTAGCTGTGCTGGGAGGGTGGGGTCAGGAACTGGGTAGTGGTCATGGGCGGGACCAGTGAGGATGGCAGTGAGGTGGGCAAGGCCTGGCTCTCCTGGGGCAGGATGGTGTGCACCGTCAGGTTGCCGGGGCCCAATGGCTGCACATCCTGGCTCGGCTCCCCTCCCAGGAGGCTCCGACCCAGCTGGCCACTGGCTGCTGTGCCCACACCCAGGTGTGGCTGCGCAGGTGGCTGCAGGCTCTGGGGTTGCTGCATGTCTGGCATCTGCAGGTTCTGTTGCTGCATCTGCAAGTTTTGCTGCGGCACCTGCTGGGGCTGCACCAGGTGAGGCTGGGTGGCATGCCGTGCACTGGGCAGGCCCTGATAGCTCATCATCTGGGACAGTGCGCTGGCAGAGAGACTGCCGGGCAGTGAGCCCATCATGGTGTGCTGGAGAGCGGGGGCCTGTGTGCTCAGCGTGCTGGGTGCCACCGCCCCTCTCAGCGGGTTGTACTGGCTGGGCACCATGCCACTCTGCAGCCGGGAGAGCCACTCACATTGGCCATTCAAGCCTGCAGCCCCGCCCACAGTGAAATTCACAGCCCCTGTGCTGCTGGCACCCAGGATCGTGCCAGTGCTGGAGGCCACAGGCAAGTGGGAGAGCCGTGGGGGGCCAGGCTCAAAGGCCAGCCGGCTGCCCCCACCCAGCGCTGCCATCTCAGGCTTGGCCGCCACATTCAGATGGCTGATGCCCAGGTGGGCATCAGGCATGCCGGGCAGGTGGTTAAGCGGCATGGATGGAGATTGCTGGAAGGGGGAGGGCAGGAGGGGTGGCGAGGCCACGTCCGACAGGTAGCCATGCGGTGACTCGAGGGAGTCCACTGGCGACAGCATGCTGGAGCTGTCCAGCAGGCAGCCCTTGCCGTCCTGGGACTTCTTCCTGCGTGCCTTGAGGTCCCTGGCCTCCTTGCTGCCACAGGCTGGGCCTTTGGTGCTAGGTTTTCGGGCCTTCTTGCCCTGCACACTGGGCTTGAGGTTGCCCAGGTAGCCACTGGGCGAGCAGAGGGTGGGCGACAGGCGGGGTGTGCTGCCCAGGGCGGCCCCGTGTAGCTGGGGGCTGCGCACCAGGTTGTGCTCATCCAGCAGCCGCACGATGTCATGGTGCATGCGCTCCTGTGCGATGTCCCGAGGCAGGCGGTCCATGTGGTCGGTGATGTCCCGGTTAGCAAAGTGGTCCAGCAGCACCTTGGCGGTCTCATAGCTGCCCTCCCGGGCGGCCAGGAACAAAGGCGTCTCTTCCTGGGGACATGCAGAAGGCAGGTGAGGGGCTGGCTGATGTGGATGGCCACCTGCACATCCCAGGGGTTGGGAGCCCATGCAGACCCCACTCCTGCCAGCACCATACCATGACCTGCCCTCATTGCTGACCCTTTTATTGGGGAGAAGCCATTCAAATGAGGCAAGGGGTCAGGTGTCAGGGGGCTTTGTGTCTGCTGTCAGCAGGCTGACTGACATCCAGGGAGGCCCACCCAAAGGCAGAGCAAGAGAAGGGGACACACAAAGGGCATTTCCATGGAACATTCTATCCCAAACAGGACAAAGGGGTAGTATCAGAAAGGAATAGGTGAGCGTAGCTCCTGAAGACACGCCTTCTACTTCCTGGGCTGGGATAACGCCCAAGTCACCACAAAATGTAGTGATCAGCCAGAGCCTCTTGCTTCAGGATGGAAGTCGTGGGTCATTCAGAGTGGCTCCCCACACTGATTCTTTTCTAAAACCTTAGATGACATGTCATCTGGCATCCACCCAGAGAGGGTCTGTGGGGTCCTCTACTCCTAAGTATGTAGGCCTTCATCTGCACAGTGGGGTCACAACCCCACTAAAAATCTAATAAACTGTGGGCCCGGTCTCCCTCCTTTAAATCTGCAGATGTGAAATACTGCAGTGATTGGCTTGGGGTCCCTGAAGTGCATCCGTGGCCTAGGTAAGGAGCTTCCTCTGTCAGCCCTGGCATCTCAGCCCTTTCCTAGCCTACTCTGCCCAGTGGATGAGCCATTTGCCTGAGAGGCTGCTGTGCAGGGAGTGAAAAGGGGCCCAAGGCCTGGTGCCCAGCAGCCAGTCCCTCAGTCTCTGGGGTTCTGTTCCTCCCATGGGACAGACCAGATCATGCTACCAGCCCTGGACTGGGAGCACCTGGGCCTGAAGCATTCCCTGGTGCCTGACGCCTGCTGTGACTCCCTCACCCAAGAGAGGCCCTGGCTTGAGATGTAGCTGGGGTCACCTGGAGTCAGGGCACAGGAGGCAGAGGCTCTGCCCTTTATGCCCAAGGGCCCAGAGGAACCCAAACACAGTCAGCAGACAACTGAGGAGTCCTGGGAGACAGTTGGGCTGCAGCAGAGAGGAAAAGCCAGGCCTGCGCAGCACCGTCTCCCCAGTCTCAGGGCAGTGGGTGGGGTCACCTCTGCACCTAGAAGCCTGGCCAGGCACAGAGCCACCCACCTCAACCCCTCAGCTGCACTGGTGTCACCATGCCTCCATGACAGCAGAGGTGAGGCCCAGGTAGCGCTGACAGAGGCTCATAGCAGCACCTCCCCCATGCAGGGCAGGACCCCCTAGTTTGCTGCAGCTCCACCCCGACTTGGGAGGAAGTCAGGAGAGTAGCCACGTGCTGGCTCCTGCTGGGCGGTTGTGCGCCTGTGCCAGGAGTTCCCACCACAGTCCTGAGACCAGCTCTCGCCTCACCTTGTTGTTCTGCATGTCCTTGTTGGCCCCATTCTTTAGGAGCACAATGGCGGCATCCACGTTGTTCACAGCAGCAGCCCAGTGCAGGGCCGACTTGCCTGGGGGAGCAGACAGAGAGAGTCAGGAGCAGCCTAGGCAGCGGCCCTGCCCTGTCCAGGCAGCTGGGCTACAGCCTGGCCTACCCAGGTCATCCACGGCGTTGACATCCGCGTGAGAGTTGATGAGATCCTCCAGCATGCCCTCCACAGCCAGGCGGGCAGCTAGGATCAAGGGAGTGGTGCCATCATGCATGCGGGCGTCCAGGTCTGTGGCTCGGTTCCGGATCAGGATCTGGACACAAGGGAGGATTCAAGCAGGGGCATCACAAACATGAGCCTGATGTCTCTGGCTAGGGACTGATGCCTAGACCAGGGCCAGCTACCCTCCCAGAGTCAACAAGGCCACCCCTGGACCTGAATGGTCCTAGAACCATGGGACAGTGTGAAGCTGTACTTGAGGTAGACGGAGCCCCTCAGCGACACAGGCGCTCACCACAACCATGTATAGCCTCGTTTAATCCTTCCATGCCCCAAAATAGAGGGGTCCTGGTCTTGCCCAGCCACAGGGGTGCAGAGGTTCATGAACTCTGGCTCACATCCTATACCATATTCAGAACCACTGAGCCAGGCTGTGTTTGTCTAGACCCCCAGTGGTAGGGTGGGCAGCCCTCAAAACACCACCTTGCCCAGACTCACAGGCAGGAAGGGTGGTCCCCATCTACTGGTGAGTGGACAGGGCTAAGCAACCTGCCCCACTGCGTAGGCCCCAGCAGTGCTCCTGAGAGTCCCAGTCTCTGCCTGCAGAGGGGCCACTTGGAGAGGCACACGCTGGGCATGGTCGGGACCTGCCCCTGGGCTTCCTTCCATTTTCCTCTTAAGGCTAATCTCAGTTCCTTATTTTCATTTGAGTTAAGAGATCATCGAGCGGCAAGTTTCATGAAGATGCCTGGCTTATGCCCCATCTGAGTTGCTCCAGGTTCCAACCAGGGGATGGGTAGCAGATGGCAGCCTGCAGGAAGCCTCTGTGGGGGTGTGCTCCCAAAAGACCCTAAACCCACCCTTGCCCCAGGCTCCCTGGCAAGGACAGAGGGTAACTGGGCCAGCATAGCCTCTAAGCTCTCTTCTCACCACCAGGGGCTACGCCTGCGGCCATGGCTGTAAGAGAAGGGCAGGGTGAGGAGGGCAGCAGCACTGGGACTAGGACCTTGAGCCTACCCTGACCCTGAGCCCAGGCTGTCTTGGGTGGGGGTAGGGAGGCCCTTCCACACCTGCAGCCCCCAGGCCTCTAGCTGGGCACCACTGGCAGCTTCCCACAGAGGACAGAGTGGGGTTTGGTGCTCTCCCTGAGCACGCCTCCTGGGGTGCTCACAGCCTGTGGGAGATTCCAGCTGACTGCTTCAGCTACAGCCAGCTCAGGGCTCCCAGGGCCCCCTGGGCCTAGCTGTGGCAGCCCTGAGGCAGCACAGGAACAGCTGCTGCCTACCTGGAAGACGCCCTGTGCATCAGCAGAAACAGCCGCATGCAGTGGGGTGCGCCCCATGTTGTCCTGGATGTTGGCGTCTGCACTGGCCTCCAGCAGGCGCTTGGCAGCATCGGAGCGCGAGTAACGGGCAGCCAGGTGCAGGGCAGTCTCGCCTGTGCGGTCGGTCTGGTTGTGCAGGCTGGCGCCCTGGTAGATGAAGTCGGAGATGACGGCTGGGGCGTCCTCCTCCTCCTCACTGTTGCCTGTCTCCAGGCCGCCTCCACTGCAGGAGGCGATCATGAGCGGGGTGAAGCCATCTGTATTGAGGGCAGAGAGGGCCGGGGTTCAGTCCTGCATGGCCAGCCTCAGCCCCGAGTTCAAGGGGCAGCCTTGTGGACATGCTGACCAGTGCACCATGGCCCTGCACACACAGCCATGCCACGGGGGCAGCCAGGGCACTGCAGAAGCTACCCTGTGCTCCTTAAGGACACAGCGCAAGCCCCACTGCCAACTTGCTGGTAAACAGTGGGGACACGGTGCTGCTCCCTGACCTGTCCAAGACCCCTCACCAAACCCCCCGGAAAAAGACAAGTCTGCAGTTAGAACCTGGACTCTGGATGTCTCACAGGAAGCAATGGTTGGGAGGGCTCAGGGTGGCCGGTTCAAGGAAGGATCCCACCCTCCCATGGCCTCCCAGCGTGTGCGCTGGGAGGGGAGCAGTGGCTGAGGGCGGGCCGGCAGGCTGCGGGGGGCCCTGGTTGGAGCTCCATCTCCCACATCCCACACCTAGCCCCAGGGCCAGGGCTCAGGTGGCCTTACCGGGCCCACGGACATTGACATCCATGCAGTCGGCATCGACCTCTCCCTGGGGTGGTGTGGGTGCCATGGCGGACATGCGTAGGTCTGCAGCATCCAGGTGCTGCTGGGTCCACTGTCGGTGGTCTGTCTGGTCATCCAGGTCAGGAAGAACCACAGGTTCCTCGAACTAAGTTGAGGAGGAGCAGAGAGCCACACCCTCAGGTGGGCCCTAGAGTTAGCCAGCCACCGGGGAGGCCTGGACCCACTGGACTCACCCGGAACTTCTTGGTCTCCAGGCCCTCATCCCCCCACTCGTTCTGGCTCTCGTCCATGAGGGCGCCGTCCGAGGCGTTCTTCAGAGGCCTGGGTGGGGTGGAAGGCGAGACTGAGCGGGCTCCCAGGGAGCCGCCTGCGGCCATGGCTCAAGCAGAGCCCCCAGAGGACGCCTGTCTGCCCACCCCCAGAGGCAGGCTGCCTCCACTCACTTGAGGCCCACGGAGTCCTCGCCAAGGGGCTCCCGCCGCTTCTTCTTGCTGGCCTCGGACACCTTGAAGCCCTCGGGGAACCAGAGCTGGCCATGCTGCCGCCGGCGCTTGCGGGACAGCAGGACCCCGCAGCCCACGAAGAAGAGCAGCACGAAGGCAGCCGCGGCCACATACATGAGGTGCAGCTGAGCAGGCGGCGGCGGCTCCACAGTCTCACCTGCGGGCAGGGGCCGCGGGCAGGCGCCCGGACGTCAGCGTGGCTATGCAGTGGGCCAGTGGCCGGGAGCCTGCTCACCTGCTCTCCACCATCCCGCCCCCCAAAATAAGGTCATTTTCTACGCGATTAATCAGAATTGCAAACTATTGCTAAATTCTCTCCTGCACCAGCCGACTCCGTCTGGAGACGGCTTTCACTTTTTCCCCTTTCAGGGAGAAGGATTAACCAACTTCAAATCGCCGCACTCGCATTGAGCTGTTAAGACAAAGGATTTAGGGGGATTTTCAAGATACAAACTTCAACACTTCACATGACACTGATCAATTCTTCACTCGCTCCCTCTCTCTCTCTTTAAAAAAAAAAAAGCTGTAATGATTTTGAAATAATACCCAACAAAGAAAAAACAGGAGGAGGGGTGGGGAGAGAAAGGCTCCCACTTTCCACTGGGTTGGCTCGTCCCCTGGCAGCTCCTCCAACAGCTGTCGCCAAGGGTAGGGAAGGCGGGCCATCCAGAGAATTCTCTCCTGCACTTCAGATGGCAGGACACGCCCATGGGTGGCATGGGGAGCAGGCCACTAGGGTGGGGGACAGGGGGATGGGCAGCTCTGGCTTCTCCCAGGGGACCCTCCCCAGTAGGCAACCTGTTCCCGTTGGCTTGGGCGGGGGCCGCACTCACTCTGCACCGCATCGATCTTGTAGGGGATATTGAGGCTGCCCAGTGAGGCCAGCGCCCCCAGGAAGGCAGCCACATCGGTGGCACTCTGGAAGCACTGGGAGGAGGACTGCATGCACTGCCGGTTGTCGATCTCCAGGTAGACGATAGACCTGGGACACACCGCCAGGCTGGGACCAGAACCCGCCACCAGCGCCCACCCAGCACACTGCCCAGGGTCAGCCCTGGCCCCTCACTGCCATCCTGACAGAAGGGGCAGTCTGACAGCAGCAACCCGGAAGTGAGCAGCCCGTCCAGTGACCCCATACAGGACACAGGCACACACAGGCACTCATTACGGAGCCCCTCAGTGCACTCTCCCAGCGCCCCCACCGCCCCTGGGGCTCCCTCTGTGCCATGAGCACCCAATTCCCTTATTCAGGAGTCCACGCCCCTCCTAGGAGCTGCGTCCAGGCACTGCAGAGTACAGGGATGCGGAGTGGGGGGCAGGGGGGCGGGTTCAGAACCTGACAAGGGCAGGGCCACGCCCAGCCTGGACACTAGGACCCTAACAGGCCTCTGTGTGATGTGCGTCTGGCCTTCCTGGCTGTCTCCCACCAGCAAAAGGACCATGAAGCTTGGGGTTGGGCACACCAAGGTGCCACCGCCCTGGTCCAGGGTCAAGCAGGAGATGATGGCAGGAGAGTGGGACCCCTAGGCGTAGGACGTGGGTGATGGACTTGCTCAGCTAGTGCTTCTGGAGCCCCAAGGTGGCTGCAGTGTCCACAAGCCTATGCCCTCCCATAGTGCTCAGCTCCTCAGCCTTCAGGGCCCAGTCACAGCACGCCTGCCCAAGCTGCCAGCCCTGACTCTTTTCAGGCTAGAAAAAGGGCCCCAGTGACATCTGGGTCTTGTCCAGCGTAGGTGTGCCAGCCCCCCGGGGAACCCTGGAGCTTCAGTCAGCTCAGTCCCCAATCCTGGTGCACATCTGAACCCCAGGCCCACCATCTGGGCAAAGGCGTGAAGCTGAAGGCACCAGGGAGGGTGGGGGTGCTGGGGGAGATGTGGCCATAGAGGCAAGGGCCTTGTCAGTCACGCCACCTCTGCTCCCTGGCTGCACAGGCCCTAGACACTCAGGCCCGCCCACTTTTATCACCAAGGGGGTGGTACTGCCTGCCCCGGGCAGCTGATGCGAGCAGGTGGAACTGGATGGAGGACAGGGAGGTACTAGGGAACAGACCACGTGGACCAGGGCTCACTCACCCCCGGATGTCCATGGGGTCCAGCTCCCTGCGCTGGCGCCTGCTGCTGCCGGGGAGCAGGGAGGCAGTGGCCTGGCCAAGCAGGGAACCAGGTGCCGCCCAGCCCGCGGCACGCTTGATGGGGTGTTTGCGCAGCTCCTCCTCGTGGCCGTAGTAGGGGAAGATCATCTGGTGGCCCTGCGCATCCCTCTTGAAGACCACGTTGGTGTGCAGCACACGGCTGAGCTCCCGCAGGAAGTGCAGAGAGTGGTTGCGCAGTTGCTGGGGCGGCAGCAGCACCACCAGCACCAGTGTGCCGGCGGCCAGCCGCTCGGGGACGTGCTCCGCGCAGTCCAGCCCATCCCACTCGCACTCGGCGCTGTTGCAGCCCTGGTCGCAGTGCCCGTCGCTGAAGTGGTCCTTGCAGTACTGGTCATACAGGGGGCTGCAGGCACAGGGTGCTCAGGCCACCTCCCCAGTGGGGTCCCCCTGTGTCTCCCAGCCACCCACCACCTCCAGTGCTGGCCTGTGTCCTTCCTCCCGCTGCCCTGCACTGTCCCTGGCCCCGGGGAGGCCCCGTCTTACTTGCACTGGCCTTCTGCGTGCTGGCAGTCGAAGCCGTCGAAGAGGCAGCCGGCCGAGTTGCACTGGCTGTCGCAGCGGCCGTCGCTGAAGTACTTCCAGCACTGCAGGGACTGCGTGCAGTTCTTCCAGGGGTCGTTGAAGTTGAGGGAGCAGTCGCCCCCGTCCCAGCCACAGGCATGGTTGTTACACTGCAGGCTGCAGACCTTGTTGCCCGCATCAGCCTGGCACTCGGGCAGCTCGCAGGCCTCCTCGATCTGCGGCGGGGGGATGTCACGCCCAGCACCACCCCCAAAGCTGTAGTCTAGGATGTGGCACAGGAGCCCGTTGAACTTGGGGGGGCACAGGCAGCGGTAGAAGGGGCTCTCGGATGTGGGCTCACAGCTGCCCTGGTTGTAGCAGGGGTTGCCGCTCAAGCAGGGGCTGCTGGCTGGGAACTGGCACTCGGGGCCCGTGAAGGGCGCCAGGCACAGGCAGGTGGGGCTGCGTGGGCCAGAGATGCATGTGCCCCCATGGAGGCAGCGCAGCGTGCCACAGGTGCGGGCGTCATTCTCGCAGGTGGCGCCCTCGAAGCCCTGAGGAAAGAGGCAATGCAGGGGTCAGGGCCAGCCGCATCCCCTACCTGCAAGCGGGGTCGTGGCCCTGCCCAGCATCAAAGCCCCAAGAGCACACTTCTCAGGGAGAAGGTCAGGGGTCGCTGGTGTGGGAGGGAGAGGGGGTGACAGGGAGGTGGAACCCCAGGAAATGCATGTGACACAGTGCTGGCAGATGTCTGTCATTATACACAGCCTAATACCCAGGGCAACCCTGGAGCTACCTGTAGACCTGAGTCAGTGACCAGCAATAGTGCTGGGCGGCTGTGCAAGGTGCTGAGGGCAGGGAGGGCCAGCTCTGCACTCTGACCTACAACCTGTAAAGCTAAAGCTGCTCCCAAAGTAAAGTTACGAGAATCCGACGAATGAGGGCTGGAGGCTGTGGCCCTGCGGCAGAGCACTGGCCTCGGCCCTGGATTCAGCCCCAGCACTGCCAAACAAAAATGCAACTAGTGAGCTCTGTGGAACCACAATGGGCCCAGCTCCACCCTGAGGCCCTGCTGAGTGAGGGAGGCCTGCCAGAGGCTGCTTCAGGGCTGCCTGGCCGGAGGGCAGGCCGGCCTCCGGTTCACTGTGTGGCTATACCTACCGCTGGGCACTTGCAGATGAACCCGCGGGCAGTGTTGGATGCCACATTGCAAGTGCCCCCATTCTTGCAGGGCTTACCCTTGCATCCATTGATGACAGACTCACAGCGACGCCCTGGGGATGAGAGGAGTATGAGGGTTAGCCCCGCCCCACGCCCCTGGCCCCACCCTCTGGCCCCTGCTGCCCCGCCCCATGCCACACCCGGCCCCCAGACCTACCAGTGTGGCCGGGGCGGCACTCGCAGTGGAAGTCGTTGACACGCTGCACGCAGTTCTGGGTGCCACGTGCATCACAGGGGTTGGACAGGCACTCGTTGACGTCGCCCTCACACCGCTCACCCACAAAGCCGGGTGGACAGGTGCAGCTGTAGCCGCCCACCTGGTCGACGCAGGTGCCATTGTTGAAGCACCTGGGGCTCCGGGAGGCAGGGTCTAGAGGGGGGCTGCAGTCGTCCACATTGATCTCACAGTGCACACCTGTAGGGTGCAGTGATCAGGGCTGGGGCCACAGGGCTGCCCGGCCTGTCTGTCCTCATGCAGCAGGTGGTCAGTACTGGACCACCAGGATGCTCAGGAAAGGCATGATGGGACAGCAGAGGTCGGACCCCACACTTCCTGCTGGGACACCCTTCTGGGTCCCTTCCTGCCAGCTCTGCACCCACCCAGGCCCACAAGGCAGAGTGGAGTCATGTGCTGGTGGCAGGACACACCAGCCCAACTCTCCCCTGGTGAGAACCCTGGCCCCCGCCCTGGGGTGCAGCCTTACCCTGTGTTCCCCGGGGGCAGGAGCACTTGTAGGTGTTAGTGAGGTCGATGCAGGTGCCCCCGTTCTGGCAGGGGTGGGACAGGCACTCGTTGATCTCCTCAGAGCAGTTGGCCCCGTGGTAGCCGGCCATGCACTGCAGGGAGAAGAATAGGGGCGGGGAGGCAGCTCGAGGGGGGGCTCAGCTTGGTGCTCCCCACCCCGCCGTGTAGGCTGACAGCAATCAAGCTGCCCTCCTGACCAGGGAAGCCTCAGGGACCTCAGGACCATGCAGGGATCTCGTAAGCAGGAGGCTTTGCTGAAGGTGGGATGAGGACAGGTCTCATAGGCTAGACAGGAGGGCCTCAGGGAGGTGCTAGCTGAGCCCAGGCACAATGGGGCGGGGGGCAGGGACACCCGACCCACCGCCCAGCACATTCTCCCTCCTCCTCCTCTGCTGAGCCCACATATGGCTCCTGGCCCGACTGTCACCTTGCAGGAGTAACCGCCCAGGTAGTCGGTGCAGGTGGCCCCGTTCTGGCAGGGGCTGGGCGAGCACTCGTCCACCTCGTCCTCACAGTAGCTGCCGGTGTACCCCGCCTGGCAGCGGCAGTGGTGGGTGTTGCCTGCATCCACACACAGTCCTCCGTGCTGGCACAGGTGGGAGACCTTGACCCCTGCAGGGGGTGGTAGGCGGGAGTGAGGTGAGGCAGCTCCTCCCTCAGGACTGCGGGGACCACCCAGGGCCTGCTGGTTACCTCGCTGCTGTGCGGCCACCTCACAGGAGACACTGGGCACGTCACAGTAGAGGCCAGTCCAGCCACTGCGGCACTCACAGCGATACAGGGTATTGGTCTGCCAGCACTTGCCTCCATTCTTGCAGGGAGAGGAATCACACCAGCGCACGAGGTCCTGGGGGCAGGTGGGGTCAGCATGCTCACCACCACCCCCCCCACCCCCCCACCCCCGCCCGCCCACAACACCAGCTCTGATTAGGGCTCTATCCTGCCACTCCCCCATCCCTGCCAGCAATCACTTCAGCCAAAGGACCCCGTGCTGAGGGGAGCTGTGACCCCATTCCACAGGGTGCAGGCAGCCAAGAGGACTGGGACTTTCCCCACCTGCCCTGGGAGCAGCCTGGCACTGGGGCCAGTCTGTCTTGCTCTCAAGGCCCCAGAGCTGCAGGTAATGGGTGGTCCATGAAAATGAGTATTGGACACTCAAGCCTGAGGCCCACAGAGCACAAGGTTGGGCCAGAGAGCACAAGGTTGGCCTCCAGATCATCTCATTCCACCCCGGCTCCAAGGACCCTACGGGATGTGGAAGGGGCCTCCCACTGGCAGTGCCTGGCGTCCCCTCCCCCCCACTCACCTGGCAGTTGAGGCCAGTGTAGCCCTGCGGGCAGGTGCACTTGTAGGTGCCGTAGCTGTCCTGGCAGGTGCCACCGTGCAGGCAGGGCCGTGAATCACACTCGTTAATGTCATGCTGACAGTAGCTGCCCGTGAAGCCGGGAGGGCACAGGCAGGTGAAGGCATTGATGCCGTCCACACAAGTGCCGCCGTTGAAGCAGGAGCTGAGGGAGGTGGGGAGGTAAGCATGCAGCATGTCCGCACCGAGAAGGGGCCACCCACAAGCAGCTCCCTTCCTTCCTGCGCCTTTTCTACGACGCGTGCTGAGACACCTAACAGCGCACCCAGGTATGTGGTGGTTAAAGTAACAGAAATCAGTCTGCATCTAACATGGGAAACTATCATGTCACAGACCCGGGACTGGGCTTCCTGGCAACCAAGGCCAAAGGGAATCGAGATGGTTCTGACATTCTTGTTGGACAGGAGTCAGCCCAGTTCTTCTGGATAAACTATGAGGGTTCCTGACTAAGTCACAGGAGGTCACGATGACCCTCTGAAGAGAACACAGTATCGGAGCTGGGGTCACAGCTCAGTGGTAGTGTTTATGAGCCTGAGTGGGGCCCCGGGTTCAAGTCCCAGCACTACAAAGACTGGACTCGAGTCCATTAGAGCTGAGTGCCCCTCGTCCTGGGCAGACAGCTGCCAGTGTGCTGGGCTACCAGACACTGCGCCTCCACGGCACTTCCCCGGCCCACCCCAGGCCAGGCCCCACGGCAGGGGCTGGAGAGGCCACAGACAGGGCCACCCTGGCGGCAGGCACACACCTCTCTGTGCAGTCGGGCGTGTTGTTCTCACAGTGGATGCCATTGAAGCCCGCGGGGCAGGTGCAGGTGTAGCTGTCCACGCAGTCCGTGCAGTTGGCCCCGTGGTGGCAGGGGTTGCTGGCGCACTCGTTGATGTCCTCCTCACAAAAGGCACCCTGGAAGCCAGGCAGGCAGTCGCAGAAGGCCGTGTTGACGCCGTCTGTGCAGGAGCCACCATTGTGACAAGGGTCTGGGAGGGGACAGGAGGGCCAGCCTGAAGGGTGGGCACCAACCCACGCGCAGGGCAACTAGGCCTGCGGGCAGGCTGGCTGAGGGGGGTGGAGGTGAACTGCTGGGTGCCCCCTGGACTCAGGCTGAATCCAGCCCTTCTGAGGGTACCCTGACCTCAGGCTCCAGGGCAGGGAGGAGGGGTGATCTCCCCTCCATACTCAGCCAATCAAGAGTGGCACCAGGCAGGACCCTGCTTCTCTAAATCCCAGCTTTCTATGAGGCTGGGCTGGGGAGGCCCAGGAGCCTGCACCTTGGGGGCCTGCCGAGGACCAAGTCCGCAGCAGGGAGGGCCTGGTGGGAGAGATGCCTGAGACCATCCCAGAGATGCAGAGCGCCGCCTGGCCACTCACTCGGCCGGCAGTCATCGATGTCACTCTCGCAGTTGCGCCCTGTGTAGCCTGCCTGGCAGAGGCAGCGGTAGCTACCGTTGGTGTTCTGGCAGGACGCGCCATTGCGGCAGGGGCTCTTCACGCACTCATTGACATCAATCTCACAGGTCTGCCCTGCAGGGGGTGGAAGAGGCTGTCAGCCAGCTGAAGCTCCAGCCCAGGCCTTCACCTCAGCTGGTCCCAGCCCCTCAGGACTGTCCTCGGTCCCCTGACTTGGCCAGAGAAGCCTGCAGAAACCCAGGATGGGAAGGGCCCTCCAAGGCCAGTTCTAGAGCCCCCCTGACAAGAGCTCATCTCCTAAGATGGCGCACCTGCTCCTCTTGTCCTCCCCGCCCACCCCCCAGTCTGGACAGCCAGCCTCACCCTGCCAGCCCACTGGGCAGACGCAGAAAAAGCTCTCGTAGTCCTCCGACTCCTTGCACACCCCGCTGTTTCTGCAGGGGCTGGGGGCACACGGGGCCAGCACCCCCTCACATGTGGCTCCTGGGGAGAGACACGGGTGAGACCCAGGAGCCCAGCCCTGCAGCACCTCAGCAAGGGAACCTACGGGTCCCACAGGGAGTGATCACACAGGGAGTGTGTCCCTGCTGAGCCCCGACCCTGAACCTGGGGAAAAGTAGGTGGAATGCAGACCAGATGCCCAGACCAGCCAGGCAGACGCTCACCTGGCGCTCCCCCGCTCAGACCCATGGGCCTAGCCCCACACAGCACCTACCACTAGAGAAGTCTAGGAGAGGTGGCCACAGCCTGGTGGGGACACTGCACCTGCCCCAGCCCCCCTGTCTTCTGGAGACAAGAAGCCCTGGAGCTGCCAAGCTCTGGGTCAAGGAGGGCTGAACAGAGGGGCAGGCTCTGCACCTGTGCTCTGGAAGGGGACAGAGCCCCTGAAATCTCAAGCACACCCTACTTGTCAGGGAGCCTTGGGTGCAGCCAGGGCCTCAGCCTGTGACTCCCGGCTTCCCCAGCAGCCTTCCTGTTTATGGCTCTGGGGCTGGCCTCCCAGGAGCGAGGAAGCGTTATCTTCCTCGTCTCCCACCGTGTCCGGGTGCTGGTGTGACTTTCCAGGCCTCTCTATCGGTTTCCACAGTGACCTGGGCAGGCAGGAACTTAGCCAGAGTTTCCGACAATTGTACAAAGGGAAGCAGGAAGAGGGCAGACCGGAAGCAAGTCAGCCCAGAGGGCTCCTCCCACCAGCCCCAGAGCAGCAGGTCCAGAAGGGACACAGGGTGCACCAGCTGCTCAGAGTTTCCTCACTGACCGACAGGGTGACAAAATCCAGGCCCCTGGCTCTTGTCAAAGAAAACACTCTTCTGGCCGCAGGCCACCGAGTGTCATGGGAACACAGTCATGGACCCCCACCCATCCCAGGCAGGCCCTCCCAAGGCACCTAGGGCCCAACTGTCCCCATGGCAGTGTCCTCTGCCCATCCCCAGGGTAGCCACAGGGCCCTTGCCACTATGGACCTTCCTGTCGAATGTGCTGCACATCACGGCTACAGGGGGCCCATTTCCCATGATGCCCGTGGCCAGGCCTAGGCAGGGGCTAAGACACCCAGGGAAATGTCTCCTGCCTCTGCTCAGCCAGCACAGAGAGCTCCTTGTTCCCTTCACACAAAGAGACCCGCCGTCAAAGGAATCCCTCAGGCCCGGCATGCGGGGGGAGGGCCGCCGGCCCCAGAGGCCCATGCAGACTGAAGGACGAGGCCCTGGTAGCCAAAGGTCCAGGCTGGGCTCCTGGTGCTCGCCTCTGGGGAGGTGAGTCATGTGACACACCTGGGACAGACTTAAACTGGACCTTCAGGCTCTGCATTTGCTCATCTGGCATCTCCATTCCTAGGGCCAGGCCCTCAGCAAGGAGCAGAGTCTTCCGAATGCTGCTGAGGAGTGGACGCCAGCCCAGGAGTGCTGGCACTGAGGCCTGCGCCACCTCACCTGTGTAGGGCAGTAGGCAGTTGCACTTGTACCCAGCGACGTCATCGATGCAGGTGCCCTGGTTCAGGCATGGGTTGGACGCACACTCGTTGATGTTGGTCTGGCAGTTGGGGCCTGCAGAGTGGGCAGCAGTCAGTGTGTCTGTCCTGGCCAGCCCACCCTCACCCCTAGGAGACGGCCAGGTACCCACCACTGAAGCCTTCCCGGCACGTGCACACATAGCCGCTGGTCATGTCTTTGCAGGTGCCGCCATTGACACAGGGGTTGGACTCGCACTCGTTGGTGTTGATATCACAGTTTGTCCCACTCCACCCAGGCTCACAGTCACACTTGTACCTGTAGAGCCACCATGCTGCCGGTCAGGCCTGGCCTGGGCAGCGTCGGCCTGGGCTCTGGTCCTCCTGGCCCTGCCACAGTTGCGAACCAATGGAAGGGGGGTCTGACCAGGTGGACTCTCCTAGTCCTTTAAAATAGGGCTGAGACCACGGCAGGGGTCCCCTCTTGCCAGCGACCAGTGCAGCAGGGTCTCTGCAGTGCAGAATGCACAACTAGAGATGCCCACTACTGTCTGGCTACAAGAGCAGCATGGACACCCCAGGTGTCACTGCAGCTACACACGAGGGTCTTGAGGCCCCTTAGGCCTGTGTTCCAAGCAGACACTATGGCCCTCGGGGACACACAGCCAGGACTACCAGGAAACCAGAGGCTGACCAAGCCCCACATTGGGGCTCTGGGGTCACATCTGCCCTTGAGCCCTGCCCCCCCAGGGCCATCTGCCGCCCTGCCCAGCCAGTGCTCTACACACAGCGTCCAGGGCCATACCCATTGAGGCTGTCCCGGCAGACCCCATGGACGCAGGGGCTGCTGTTACACTCGTTGACCTCGGACAGACAGGTGGGGTCGTGGTAGCCCTCGGGGCAGTGGCAGGTGAAGCCGTTGATGCCGTCCTCACAGGTGCCCCCGTTGTGGCAGGGGTTCGCCGCACACTCGTCGATGTTGACGTTGCACATACTCCCTGTGGGCAGCAGCTGTGAGCTTCCTGCTCCCCAGGGCCAGGGCCTCAGGGGGCAGACCCCCGGGCCTCAGTTACTCCCTCAGCCAAGTGGGGACACTGCCTCCTCTGGCCTCCCAGGTGCAGGAGACAGCTGGACATGACAGCAGCTGCAGGGCCCATGCTCAGGTCCTGCTCCCACCAGCTTCCCCGTGGCCCCTGACACAGACATTGCTGCTGTCCCCTCTGATGAGAACCTGAGGCCAGAGTGGACAAGGTAGCTGCTTGGGGATAGGTGGTACGTGGCAGAGGCCAAACGTGCCCACGCACTGGCCACTCCCTCGCAGCAGGGCCAGCACTGACCAGGGACAGATGTGTGGTCTCTATGGCAGCTGACCTCTGCCATTCTGGCCCTCAGGTCCCAGCTAGCCCCAAAGTCGCCCTGACCTGGACTGTCCATCTGACCTCAGCCTGGTCCACCTCTGCTCTGGACCCCTACCTGTGTAGCCTGGCTCACAAGCACACTCGTAGCCATCGATCTTATCTAAGCAGGTGCCCGAGTCACAGGGGCTGCTGGCACAGTCGTCCAGATTGACCTCACAGTTGGGTCCTGGAGGAGAAGTGGGCATGTGGTCAGCTTGAGACCCCTGCCTTGCCCCCCTCACCTGACCCCAGCCTGGCCAGGCACCTGTGGTCCCCTTAAGGCAGAAGCAGAAGTAGGCATTGTCGCGGTCCTGACAGGTGCCACCATGGCGACAGGGTTGGCTGTGGCACTCGTTAATGTTGGTCTCGCAGTGGTGGCCCGTGTAGCCCGGCTGGCACAAGCAGGTGAAGGTGGCCACACCATCTTTGCAGGAGCCGTAGTGACAGGGGTCAGGGTCACACTCATCTATGTCCACCTCGCAGTGGGTCCCTGTGTAGCCTGTCACAGGAAGGGTGGGCACAAGAGGGCTCAGGCCCAGCCACTCCCTAGATGCACCTTGGGAAGCCGCAGACCAGAGCCAGGGTCACTGCCACTCAGGGAAGGATGCCGGGTCACGTCTTGGGATGTCCTCACAGCCCCATCTGGGTCAGAGCAGCTCTGTGCTCTTGGTCCCTGGACTAGACGGCTCCAGACAGAGCTGTCCCTGATCCCGCCCCATGGTCCCCCCGTCCAGCCCCACCCTTTGCCCGCACCTTCCGTGCACACACAGGTGTAGGTGTTGGGCCCATCCAGGCACCTGGCCCCGTTCCTGCAGGGTGTGCTGGCACACTCGTCCACGTCATACTGGCACAGGTGCCCGCTGAAGCCTGTGGCAGGCAGGGGTGGTGGTCACATGGCAGTGCTGTCTGTGGCCCTGAGGGCACCTCCCTCGGGCTCAGCAGCCAGTGCCCAGCTGGGCAGACCCCAGGCTCCCCACTGCACCTTTCGGAGCCCCTGGCCCTCTGATCCAAGCAAAACCCCGTGAGGGCCCGTGTGTCTGCCTCGGCCTGACAGAGGGGCTTTTTCCCAAACCCACTCTGGTTGCTATGGCAACTTCCTGGGCTGTGAATGAGGGCTCCCCACACTGCAGTGTCTGGGACGACTGATTTGCATTTCAGGAGGCCAGAGGCCCCATGCCCCAGGGCAGACAAGACACCCTGCCAAGCTCCCTCCAGGGTGTCTCCCCTGCTCTGCCTTCCAGCGCTCTGCAGCAAGGGCCAGGGAGGCAGCGGGGGCAGGCCGCTCCCTCCTAGCCCAGGAATGACTGGGGCTCACAGCCCCTTCTCTCCAGGCGGAAGAAACTGCACCCCACCAGCAGAAAGGAGCTCCCCACACCCCGGCACACCCAGCAAGGTAGGGCCGAAACCCACTGCTCCGCCTGGACTTGCCCTCTGGGGCAACCTAAAAACACCCCCTCCCAGCAGCCTGGAGCCCCTACAACTTCAACCCCCGGGACAGCGGGATGGTTCCTGTGGGCCAGCCCTAGGCCTGGGTGCAGGCCACCGGCTGTGGCAAACAGGATGCAGGGCCCTGCGGGACCTTACCTGTGGGGCACTCGCATACGAACTCGTTGATCTTGTCCAGGCAGCGGCCACCATGGAGGCACGGGCTGCTGGCACACTCATCCATGTTGACCTCACAGTACACGCCTTCATAGCCTGGGGGTGGGAGAAACTGCCTCAGCCCCCTGCTCCAGCCCCAGCACCCCACCCCGGCTGTGCTCATACCTGTGCCCCTGCAGGCCCTGCGCTGACCCACCTACTGGGCTTTGTCCCTCTCTGCTGCTCTGTGAGCCTAGCCTCAGTTTCCCCAAATGCCCCCTAGCCAAGAAAGCGGAGGTGTGGCCAGTGTGCCCATAGGCTGCCCCTGAGGCTGTCCAGCCTTGGCTGGGCTCCTGCTCCCTGCGCTCCAGGGCGAGGGTGGCTGGCAGGACGCACCGGGCATACAGATGCACTGGAACTCCCCGATCTGGTCCAGGCAGGTGGCATCGTTCTGACAGGGGTTCGAGACGCACTCGTTGACATCGATCTCGCAGCGGGGGCCCGTGTAGCCCTGCAGACACTGGCACTCGAAGGAGCCCAGCGTGTTGAGGCACTTGCCCGCGTGCTCACAGGGGTTGGCACCTGGTGAGAGGTGGTGGTGAGGGGCCACTGCAGGCCCTGGCCTCCCCCACCACCTGTGTCCTCCAGGGCTGGCCGCTTCGCCCAGCTGCCCGCACCTACCCAGTGCACATTCGTCCACGTCCTGGCTGCAGGCTGGCCCCGTGTATCCCGAGGGACAGGTGCAGATGGCCTTGCCATTGACAGGGTTGGTGTCACAGTTGGAGCCCTCATTGCAAGGGTTGCTGATGCATGCGTCGCTAAGGTGGCAGAGCAGGCCTAGTGGGGCAGCAGTGGTCAGCTGGGCTGGGCTCCTGGCTGGGAACGGAGGCCACCATACCCGGGAAGGGGTCTCCCACAGTGACGCCCTTGATGCCCACACTCAGGTTGCTTGGGAGGGCAAGGCCACAGCACTCACCAGTGCGGCCGTGGGGACACTCGCAGTAGAAGGAGGCCACGCGGTCGTGGCAGGTGGCACCGTGGAAGCAGGCAGCACTGGCACAGTCGTCAATATTCTCGCCACAGTCCTCGCCCGTCCAGCCATTGACGCACACACAGTTGTAGCCGCCGAGGGTGTTGTGGCAGGTGCCACCATTCTGGCAGGCGGTGGGCATGAGCTGGCACTCGTCCACGTCCTCTGTGCAGTACTGGCCTGCAGGGGTGGGCAGGGAACCGTCAACCCTGGACTGCCACACACAGAGCTCCTCATTCCCCAGGTGAAGGGCTACAAAGCCGCCCGTCCAGGGAGCCCTCCTGGCTGATCCCAGCCTTCCCTGTACCCTGCCACCAGAGGGCTGTCGTCCCAATTCCCCACCCTCACCCATCACCCCACCAGACAGGAGCTCTGAGGGCAGAGACTGTGTCTGTCCACCCTGGAACCCTGTGTCCAACTCGGACTTCAACCTGGCTCAACACGGGGACCCAACGCTGGACACAGGCCGCTAAGGGCCCATCAGACCAGCTGATGCTCCTCTGTGCTGAGCCCAGGGTGGGGTTCTCAGGCCCTGGTCCTGGGCACAGTAGCTGTCCCTCACGTGGTCCTTCCAGGACAACCTGGGCCCTCCCTCCACCCCCACACAGCTGAGTGGGCGGGTCCTGCCCGCCCGGGCCACTTTCCCACGTACATACCTGTCCACTCTGGTGGACAGCGGCAGTTGTAGGTGTTCACACCGTCCACGCAGGCACCCCCGTTCTTGCAGCCGTTTCCCGGACAGTCATCCACGTTCTCCTCGCAGTTCTGACCCGTGAAGCCTGTGGTAGAGGGAGGGCAGGATTGAGCCTGCCGGGGGCCAGCTGCTGGGCTCCCTCATGCCTGGCTCCTGGGGTCTGCTGGAGTGTGAGCAGGCCATGCCTGGTGCCCACAGGGAACATGCTTCTCTCAGACAGTCATCACCTGAATGGCCAGCTGAACAGAGGCTCTACCACAAAACTGTCAGTTGCAGGGGCCAACCCTAGGGCCAGGTGTCTCCGACATGAGGACTGAGCGGATGGGACCCAGGTGGGCCTGCTCTGCCAAGACATGGTCCTGCCCCAGGGCACAGAGGCGGCCTCGGCCTCCCAGGAATGGGGACGGGCTGGCCTGCCAGGAGTGGCTCCACAGGGTGAGGGGGGCTCCTCCCGAGGACCAGTTAGCTATTAATCCACTCAACTCGCGCTAGGTCAATGATCAACCCAGAAAGGCGTCTGGCAACAGCCAAACTTGCGCTAGTTACTAATTAACACCTCCTAGGATGCCTTCAAACCCCTCCGGCCCTCAGGCTCCGCCCTCTAGACCCCCATTCAACTAGCCACTGAGCAAAACCTGTAGGCTAAGAAAAGCCGCAAATCTGACGCTGGTTTGGGGAGAGTACACCAAGTCCGAGCAGAGCCTGAGTTCCGGTCCCCCGGGGGTGGCAGGACTCCCTGCACTTGGAGGGCCTGGTCTAAAGTGGGTGGAGGTCCTGGGGGGGGCCTGACCCTGGGCAGTGCTGAAGACTGTTGGGGGAGAAGGGGGCAGGCAGGAGCCCCACCTGGACCCCAACCAGCCCTCTGCCCACACAACATCCTCCCTGTCAGACGGGGCCAGGGAGAGCCCAGAGGGACGGGCAGGTCCAGCTGGGGCAGGTAGGGCCAGTGCACCTCCAAATCCCAGCCAGGCCTTTGCAGGGTTCTGGCTGCTGTCCTGACCACAGCATCCTGTGACTCCTTGGGCTCCTGTGACCTCTCTCTGGGATCCTGGCCATCAGAAGGGAATACAAGCCCCTTGGGGACCCTGGGTGCAGTGCCTGCCTCAAGTCTGAACAGTGAGTCTGGGACAGCAAGGGGCTCAGTTCCTCGGAGGGACCCCGCACCTGTCCCCACACAGCCCAGCTCTACACTATGTAGTGAGTGTCCCCTCATCACAGTGGTAACATGGTCCCAGTGCACTGGCCTCTAAGACCCACCTACTCTGGCCAAACCTCAATAGCCCTTCCCTCCCTCCCACCCACCCCCCAGCACCCAGAGGCTGCCCTGTGTCCAGGTAACTATTGGGCACACCTAGAGGTCCTCATCCCACCCTGCCCAAGAGAGTCTGCTGGTTCCACACAAGTTGTCCTCTGACAAGGCCCCTTACCACCGCCATCCCAGAGAAGGCAACTCCTTGACTCTGTAGCTGATGTGGGGTCCCAGCTGAGGTACGGCCACCAAGGAGGGTCTGAACCCACAGCTCTGGTGCCCACTAGGCACCAGGGCTTTGCCCCTCAACCTAGTGAGAACCGAGCTGGTCGGTGTGCCTTGGTAGGCCGACGGAGGGGGCTGCATGTACCTCTCCAAGCTTGCTCAGGACTTTCAGGAAATGCACAAGCCCAACGTCTGCACGCAGAGGCCTGGGGCTGGCTCTGCAGACTGCGGGCAGCAGCAAGCTTCCCCTTTGCAGGGGGGCGGGGCAGTCCTGGGGTCACCCCCAGGTCAGTAGGGCCCAGGCACTCCTTGCACCCAAATGCCATGACCACTCCCCAAGCACTTTCCCCAACTTGTGCATAACTGCCGTGGAGCAGTCAACTGAGGGGGCGTCAAAGGCTTTTTTCTTTTTTTGGCAGCACGGGAGATGAAACCCAGGGTCTCATGCATGCTAAGGCAAACTCCACCCCTGAGCCACCTCCTCAGCCCGACAGATGAGGTTTTCAAGTCTCTGCGTCACTGTTGTTATTTTTAGAGCTGCAGCAAAACTTACTCAAACGAGAACTGCAGAAGAAATGGGGGGGGGGGCTGTGCTTGCCTGTCCCCCCCAGGAGATAACAGGGCCACCAGGGCCATGGCCCTCTCTGCCCTGCCCTCCAGCCCCCAGCTCCAGAGATTGCACCCCCCAGGGAACCCAAGAAACAAGGGGTAGCCTGTGAGGGCTGCGGAGGCCGACTCACACTCCGTACCCCAGGATGGCTCAGGACAGGGGCAGGTGCCACAGGGAGATCCAGGGTGAGGAACACCTGGAGAAGGTGCTCCTGTCCCAGAGTTTAGATAGCTAAGGAACTTGGGGGCCATGCACCCAGCTGCCCAGCTCACATCAGACCCCATCCCTGGGCAGAAATGGCCTGAGGGATGTCAACGTGGTGGGGGGTTAACTGCTTGGCTTCATATCTGGCCCCCAGCCCCACGCAAATTTCCTCCAAAGGGGCCAATCTGCCCTGCAGCACCGTCAGGGCTCCCTCCATAGACCATGGCCCTCTGCTCTGCCCTCAGTCCAGGGAGCCGGCCAGCCCTGCCCATCCAGCTCTCTGCAGCTGGCCTTCTCTGAACATCCTTCCTAGGCTCCCCCAGGAGCCCTGGCTCCCTCCACACTCCCTCCATTCCTGCACCCTGGGCCCAACAGCAGTAGCACAGGTGGGATCCAGGCAGGGGGCCAGCGAGGCCAGAGGACCTACCTGGAAGGCAGGCACACTCGTAGGTGGTGTCCCCCGTGGGGCGGCAGGTGCCCCCATTCTGGCAGGGTGAGGGGCTGCAGGGCACATAGGGCAGCTCGCAGTGGGGACCAGTGTGGGTGGCGCGGCAGACGCAGCGGTAGGAGCCAACCTCGTTGTGGCAGGTGCCCCCATGGCGGCACAGCCCCGGGCTCTGGCTGCACTCATTGACGTCTTGCCTGCAGGTCGGGCCGTGGAAGCCCGGTGGGCAGCCGCAGATGTACGAGGACTCGAAGGGCAGACACTGGCCGCCATTGGCACAGGGGTTGGAAGCACATGGATCAGCCTGTTGGCATGATTTCCCTGGGGGAGCAAGGCAGGTGGGAGGCTAAGCTGGCCAGCCAGCTCTGCAGCCAGGGCCTCCCTGGGCGCTCATAGGCTCTTCCTGAAGTATTATCACCATAGCCCTCAGGACCTGCTGTAAGACATGGCCACCTCTCTATGGACAAGGGACCAGAGGGCCTAGGAGGCCAAGTGACCACCCAAGAACAGAGTTGCTAAGTGGGGGGGTGACTTCAAGGCCATTTTCTCCCACAGCCTACATACAACTGACTCTGGAAGCTCAGGGCACCAGCAGGAAGAGAGGGCATGGCCAGGGCTGGATGTCAGCACTCCTTTTGCTCCCAGAAGTAGGGACAGGTAGGTGGCCAGGGCCTCAGAATGGAACAGTCCAAACCAGGCAGCTGCAGGGCTGGGAAGGCAGGGTCACTGGGGGATCACAGGCCCGGCTCTCTCAGCCAAGCATCAGCCTGGCTTTCACAGTCACATGGACGGTGGGGCAGGCCAGTGTCTGTCTACTCCTGGACCTGAGGGTCCCTGCTGCAGGGCCTGAGACCTCCCCGTCCTCACCTGACCAGCCTGGGGGGCAGCGGCACTTGTACTCTGTGAGCGTGACCAGGTCGCAGGTGCCCCCGTTCCGGCAGGGGCTGGACAGGCAGGCGTTGTCGAGGGGCGTCAGGCAGAGGGGCCCAGAGAAGCCCAGGGGGCAGATACAGGCATAGTCTGCAGCACCACCGTGGTCCACCACACGGCACGTCCCGGCGTTCTTGCAGGGAGAGCTGAGGCACGGGTTAGGATCCTGGCATCTCTGGCCCACGAAGGCCCCACTGCACCTGTTGGCAGACACCAGGTGGTCAGCTCCCCTGGACTGGCCCACTTGTCACGGCCACAGCAGCCTCTACCCCAGCATGCTCGGGTGGGCAGCCAGGGCTCCAGGACCAAGGTGTGCTCCGTGGCCGCTTGCTGTGCAGGGAGATGTCTTGGTCTACAGTGCTGATCTGGACAACATGGGACACACCGATGCCACCTGGCTGGTCACTTTAAAGCAGTTAGTTCCCCAGGAAGGGAAACTTCAATGAACAGAAGAGCCACTGCCAACAGGGGACCAGCTCCAGTGTCCAGCTTGGATTTCAAACAAGGCTGGCATGTGGGTCTGGGTCTACACCACAGGGAAGGGGCCCTGCAGTCCTGTTCAGGAGGCTTGCCCACTCTCTGTTTTCTGTGATGGTTTGGGTAGCAGAGTTGGTGCAAACATCAGTCGGACGTATGTGGGCACTGCCCACAGGGACAGGATTCCAGTGGCTTTTCCTTCTACGATCAGGCCTTCTGCTCACCCAGACACCGTCCTCAGGAGCAGAGGCCCCATTTACAGCTGGGAAGACCAGGGTGACGTGGGGGCGTCCCTCCTCAGCCCTGTGCCAGCTGGTCCTGGCCTTCGAGGAACCTCCCACCTCCCACAGGCCTGCCCTCCCCCAACACAGGGCCAGAGAGACGTCCTGCTTCCCGGCCTGGTCTCACGGTCTCAGGTTCCTGCAGGGACTGCTCAGCGTCTGCCACACCCTGGCCCCAGGAGCCTGCTCAGCCACCTGCTAGCCTGGCTTCCAGACCAGGCCATAAATTGCTCCCCGTCACCTCCAGGCCTCATGCTCCCAGGAGGGCCCTGGGAGCAGGCAGGCACACCGCTTCCCAGTGGGAAGCCTCTGGGGCAGAACGAGCTGGCCAGCCACAAGGCAGCCCCCATGCCACATGGGAGGTGGCCCCAGGGGAAGGGCAGGGTCTAGCAGAGGCAGTTTGGGGCTGGGGTCGTGTGTCTCTCAACTGAGGGGCTGCTCCCCTGTCCCAGAGGCCCAAAGGCATCTGTGTTCCCTGGTGTCTTTCATCTGTGGCTGTGGCTTGGGTAGGGAAGATGCAAAATGGCCACTGTGGCTGACCATCTGTTGCCAGAAGCCAAAAGTCCCAAACCAACTGGCTTAAAGAAAACAAACCCACCCCCAACCCCGGGAGTTAACTCAGGCCTTTGCTATGGCTCCCGCCCACCATGCAAAGGGGTGGGGGCGGTGGGCACCTGGCTCCCCTGGAGCAAGGGGCAGTCCTGGAGTGCAGCTCCACCCATGTGGCCACTCAGAGCCTCAGTGTCCACACCTGTCTCTCTGGCACCATGGTCTCCTGCAGGGCCACACTCAGGGAATGTGGGGAGCAGGCAGGCCCCTGCTGTGCTCGGATGCAGTCACTGGCTAGCCTGACCGGCCACTGGGAGCCTGGGATCTGGCCGGCTGGGGCTGGACAGGCAAAAGCAGCCCTCCTCTGCATGAAAGCCTCTTTGTCAGGCAAAGTTGGCCTGGGCCCACTAGGAGAAAAGACTTTTTTTCTTTCTAGCCACTGACAAAGTCGGCAGGGGTGGATGAGGACAGAGGGCGCTTAATCATCAAAGCTGGGGCTGGAGCTGCCGTCCACGCCTCCCGGCATGCACCCTAAGCCCCTGGGCCAGGCAGGTGGGGCTGTCCCCCCTCACAGCTCTGGGGGTACTCTACACACTGCCAGGTGCCACTCCTCAAGTGGGTGAGATCTTGTCACTGGACACCCTAGGGGACACCCTGGGACTCCCAGCACCTGGAACAATCCCCTGCTAAACATCTTAAGGTGAGGACACTGGGTGTCACCAAATGGTCTAGGAGGCCGGGACCACACAACCCTTGCCCTCCAGCCACGGGCCGTGTTCCCAGGGACTACCTGTCCCCCTCTGCACCCCAAACAGGGACCCCAACAGAAGGACGTGGGAGAACCTGCCTGGGCTAGGTGCACCTCGCTCCCGAGGCTGCTTTACGCAGGACTAGGGAGGGGAAACACACCCAGCGAATCAGGAGACCGCAGGGACAAAGGGTGGCTGGGGAGCAGGTGCACTTGTGGACGGGACAGCTGCTCCTGCAGGGTGCGGCCAGCAGCCAACCCTGGCAGGCGGGGCAGGAGCCAGGCAGCCAAGGCCTGAGGAGACTCCTACGCGGAGGAACGCGGCAGCTGAGAGAGTCTACTGTCCTCCCCACCGCCACCCGGCACTGGGGCACCAGAGTGAAGGCATGCTGCCCAGCCGGCTGCCACAGGCACGGTCGCCATCCACCACCAGCACCCCACAGCTGGGGAAGGGCAGCGCCACCAGAGGGATCTTCCCTAAGGTCCAGAGCCAGGTGCGGAAAGGTCTGGCCACGGGGGACAGCTTCGGGGCCAGACCCAAAAGTCTCTCTCACTTGAGGGCTGGCACTTGGCAGCAGGTGTGGGTTCCCCAAAGCTGTGGGCTGAGCCTGCTCCTCTTGCCCACCCATGCCTGGTTCCTGCTCCTGCTCTGGGCGCCTCCAGCCCGTGACCACCTGTCTGCACCTCCCCACCACCTGGCCACAGAGCTAGGCTGCCTGGGACAGGCACCTGTTGCCTTCTCTCCATGGCACTCAGATGTCCCTGAGAAGGTGGGAGGGACCCCAGGGGTGCATCATGGCAGAGGCCAAGCCCACCCCATCCCTACACCCATGGCCATTCTGTCCTCAACACCTGTCTGGCAGGCTGGCATGAACCAAGGGCAAGGCCAGGAGTAGTGACGCAAGGACAGCAACCAGAGGAATCAGGAGGGGAGAAGCCCCTCCAGGAGCGAGGGCAGGGGCTCGAGGACCCTTGGCTCTGCCCCAGCTGCTGCCCAGCCTTGAGTGCAGTGGGGAGGCAGGAGCTGCCTCGCCCAGCATGGAGGATTGGAAGGTGCTGGGGCCAGGGCTCCGCTGAGCCACCCACTGAGTCACCCACGACACTTCCTGCGTCTACACATCCAGCAGCCGAAGGCCCTTCTGGGGCTAAAAGGTGGGACTTCCCCCAAGGTAGGAGACAAGAACTGCCCCACCTCCACCAGGCCCTGTGGCTCACGGCCGCCCACAGTGGGAGGCCAGCTGCATCAGGTGTGCCCAAGGGCTCCCTCCCTTGCTCCTCAAGGACACCTGGGCACTTGTTCCTCAGCTCTGCCTTCCCTCCACCAGATCCACTTGGTGGGGTGGCGGGTACAGTGACCTGTCCTGTCCTGGTGCTCAGAGACGAGTGGCGGGTGGGCTGGGGACCCCAGGAAGGGCCCCAGAGGGAGTGGGCTCTGAAGACCAGGCAGAGGGGCACAACTGGTTCCGGAGTCCCCGGCCACTCCCCCTGCTTTGTTCCAGCCCCACGGTTTCCACTGCGCTAGCCCCCGCCTCTGGCAGCGGCCCTCCATAGAAATGTGACTCCCCAAAGCACCCGGAGGCAGATGTTGCTGCGACCTTTCACCCGGGACTAATTCTAAATTGTGCTGTTTTCCTTTCCAAGCTAAGCCGCCATCTGCCACCCCCTGGGGACAGATGACAGCTCCCTCAACCCCAAAATGATGAGGAGGGGCGGAGGACAAGTGGGGGGATTCACCCAGCTCCTGCCCTCAAGGAGTTTACGGTCAAGTAGGGCCGAGGAGGGTGGGGGTCGGCACAGGGGCCCCCGTCAGTTCAGCAGGAGGAGCCAGAGACACAGGGAGGTGCTTCCCAGGCAGCAACCGGAGGAATCGGGAGGGAAGAAGCCCCTCCAGGAGAGAGGGGGCTTGCAGGACCCTTGGCTCTGCCCAGCTGCTGCACAGCCATGAGTGCAGTGGGGAGTCAACATGGTCACCAGCTGGGTAGAGGGGACTCTCACTCCGGCCAAGTCTGGATGTGATTCACAGACAGGCAATCTGCAGGACTGTCCAGTCTGAGGAAACCGTGTAGCCTAAAGGGCCGTGTACACAGCTGCCCCACCCCACTCGATTCTGGGGCCAGGGCCTGTGGTGAGGTGCTGGTGGGGTGCTGGTGGGGCGCTGGTGGGGTGCTGGTAGGGTGCTGGTGGGGCACTGGTGTGCCTGCAGATTTAATCTCCAAAGGGTGGGCAGGGGCTGTGCCTCCCACCACAGAAGGGACAGCCCTGCAGACTGAAGTCCTAAGCACCACCAGGCAGCCATGGTACAGGGAGCCCCTGGTTTTAATTTGCCCCTAACTTGCTTTGCCCACCTCAGCAGAACTGACCCCCACTGGACTCCACCCAGCCCAGCTCCAGGCCCATCTTCCCAGAAGTCCAAATCTTCCCAGGAGCACAGGGTCTCCACCAAGGGACTTCTCCCCATCTGCCCCCACAGTTGCCTGCTCCCAGGAAGCCTGTGCCACATCCTGCCAGGAGCCAGTCCCACCCCTCCACCAGGCTCTTCCTTCCTGGGAGGCCCCGTCCCACAGCATCCCCGTTCCCAGCCGCAGGGTGCTTTCTTTCCAGGAAGGGGAGTCTGGCATCTGAGGCTCCTGCTCTGTAATTTCCCAGGCAAGAGTCATCGGCAAGGGCCAGGACTGTGGCTCAGTGGTAGAGCACTCTTCAAGCATGAGTGAGGCACTGGGTTCAATCAATAAAAATTAAAACAGAATAAAGGTATTGTGTCCATCTACAACCAAAAAAACTATTTAAAAAAGAGTTATTGGCAAGTCAATATCACCAGCGATAGCTCCATGCAGCCCTGGCCAGACCCTGCCCTGCTCAGCCAAGACCATGGAAAGCCAGCTGTCCACTGCCCAAACCACCAACAGCATGCCTAGAACCAGCCAACCCAGCCACATAGACAGCCCAGCTTCCCTGACCACCCCTGCCTGGGCCGCGGGGCCACTTGTGGCCCAGGCAGGGGATGGGAACCCCTTGCTGGAGGGGAGACACAGATGGGCTGTGAGGGATGGTGGTGGGGTCCCCTGCAGGACCTTCACAGGTCAACAAGCTCAGCCCCAGGGACAGGCCGGGCTGTGGCTCCTAGGGGTGAGAGCGGTTCTAGTATTCAACCCCTCCCTTGGGCAGAAGCCATTCCAGGGCCCCCAAATCCCAGCAGGTACCACCACCTTCCAGGAGCAGGTGCTCATGACAGGCTGGGCAGGGGACTCAGTGACCTGCTGGCCCCCATGCCACACCTGAGGTCCTGGATCCTTTTCCTTTTGGGAACAGCAGGTGCAGCTCAGCTCTGGGGACAAAACCCCAGGACATAGGAGGCCTCACTGCTCAGTCCCAACCCCTTGCCTCCCCAAAGCCCCAGCATGAAAAGCTACAGCACACAAGGTCCAGGCTCCTGCTCCAGGGACATATGTCCAAACACTTGTCCAAGAACCAGCCAGTCATGGGGGACACTGGAGGACCAGCCAGACCACAGTGGGGAGGCCTCCAGCATTTCTGCTGTCCCACACTCTGCTTCAGCTTCCTCTGCACACAGACAGCAGGTACCTGTGCAGCAGGGCACCACTCACCCAACTCTCTTGGGCTGGAGGCTGCAGTGAGGGACTGCGGCCTGCAGCCACCACCTGTGGCCCCACCTGCCCAGCAGTGATGACAGACGGGCGCAACTGAGCTGCAGTTGCCCCAGCCTCTGCAGCCATTGGGCTGGGAGGCCTGGAAGGAGGACAGAGCATTCAGGCTGTAGGCAGGGTGGGGCCAGATATGGGCCTGGGCTCAGATGCAGACAATCCCCGGCCCCAAACACGAGCCACTGCTCAGATCAGAAGGTCGGCAAAGGAGGAAAGTGAGTCTGGCAGGTGTGGCATGCCCACGGACAGCCGCAGGGGCCAGCCTGAGCCGAGGCCCAGGCATTCCAGCTCAAAGAGCCGCTCCCAGCAGCTCAGCTCTTTGGTCCGCAGACCCTCCCCGTTGCATCCTCCTAGGGCTTGAAGCCTGCTGGAAGGGAAGTGCAGGAACGGCCCTGCTTCCTTGCCGCTGGGACGCCTCAGTGCAGAGATGGAACCTGCCCTCCCTCCCGGGAAGCCACCTTTCCCACCACAGGGAAAACAATGTCCACAGGGCCCGCTGTCCCGCTGCTGCGCTAGGAACTGGTATACCTCCTGAGCAGACAGAACAGACCCTGAGGGTCAAGCCACTTCCCAGGATGGCCCAGCTGGAGTGGGCAGAGGTGACCCTGGGGCGGGGTGGGGTCAGGGTCCAGCCAGCCCCTCCCAACACTGCTGGAAGCAGGGCCCAGGGAGCCTGGGTCACTAGGAGCTGCTGTCACTGCCAGAGTGAGACACCTGAGGGAGGCCATCGCTCCACTGGGGGTCATGTCCCCCTAGCCCCCCCAGGAGATGGAACCCCACACTGCCAGTGATGCACAAGTGTTCCCCAGGCACTCCTAAGTGCAGCCACCCCGAATGCCTTGAGGGGTTACAGGACGCCCTGTGGGCTGGCACCTGTGGCACCAAGGAGGCAGAAGTGGAAACACCCAGACTGCCAGGGCCTCTGCTCCGTGCACCCCGTGGCCGCTCAGAGCAGTGAGGTGATCGATAGGCCCGTGAGGCCAGTGCCGCCAGGAGGGCTTAATCCAAGCTCGATTAATTAAGCAGCAATCGCAGCCCGAGCTCGATGGCAAAGCCAGAGTCCTCTGACAACCTCCCTCCTCTGCTTCACCAGCAGGCTTGGGAGGGAGGAGCTACGGAGACACTGCTCTGTCCTCCCTGGGGGGCTGCCACCTCTTCCCCACCAGGGCAGGTGCCTCAGTCCAGGTCCGGCCACCCCTGTGGAGGACACTAGGGCCAGGAAGAGGCGGCACCGAGGACCCCTTGACAACTGTCCAGAACAAGCTGCCTCAGGAGGAACCCGCAGCCACACCCCTCCTGGCCCCCAGGCCGTCAAGGAGAGGTTCCTCACCAGGGCCCTGGGTAGACCCACTTCACAGCCAGGCAAGTTGTGTGCACCATGCCACCTGGTTTCACAGGCCCTGGGGACAGTTGGAAGGCAGGACAGCTTCCCTGGAGACAGCTGAGGAGCAGCAGAAGGCCCCCAGGAATGGGGGGAGGGGTGTCCCCAACACCCAAGCCACCCCACACCTTGGCCTGGACTTCCCAATGAGGGCCCAGCAGAAAAACAACGCCCCTGGGGGTGAGGGAGCGCAGTAAGAGGCCGGCGCCCAGGGAGGGCGCCCAGTCTGCTCCTCGCAGCCCCCATCCAACAGCAGGCTCCCCCGGCTCTGCCCTGGTGCACCGCCCTACCCAGCCTCAGCCTGAAAGAGGTGGAGATGAGGCCCAATCCACCCAGCCGAAGGAGTGACCATCCACAGCTGTATCCTCCCACCCACTCCAGGAAGCCTGCCTCGGGACCCTGGCAGGGCCGCTTCTGGGCTGCCTCCTGACTCAGGAAAGCACAGCTGGTGGTTTGGGTGGTGGCCCCAGAGGTCACCTCCATCCCATAACACTCAGCAGAACCCTTCTTTCTGGCCAATGTGCGGAGGGGCCTCCACCAACCCGGAAGCATCTCTGCTGCTGCGCAGACCCCCACGCCCCCAGGCAGCCAGCCAGGCCGGCACACAGGCCCTCTGTGCATCCTGCAGTCCACAGAAGCCTCGCTCTGCTCTGGGCCCAGCACAGCCACGGAGCCGCCTGGGGACACAATCAACTTCAGAAGACAAGAGCCAGCCAACTGTACCCAACCCTGGTGGGGCCTGACGAGGCGGGCTGCTCTGAGTAGTGGCCTGTACTGTCCACCTTGCTAGATGCCCAGGGTGTCCCAGGCCATCTAGGTGTAGTGGGCTCTTCCCTGGGGGACAGTGGGGTGGGGTGGGGGGCTTGTGTTGGTGAGCAGGTCCTGGGCCCTCTGCCCCTGCAGGGCACGAATAATATACAAACCTGCCCAAATCCTGCAGAGGGGCTGGGCTCTGGGGGAGAACTAACTTTCTTTCTTTCTCTCTCTCTCTCTCTTTTTTTTTTCTTTCCCTTTTGCAGTGCTAGGAATGGAACCCAGATAAGAGCTCTATCACCGAGCCACCGGGGAGACCTTTACTCCAGTGTGGGGTGAAAGAAGAGGAACATGCTCCCATGGAGCACAGGGTGGTAGTGGGTCAAGACCCATGGCTTCTGGCAGCCTGTGCCAATCTACAACGATCTCAAAACGCGAGGCCCTGCATAGAAACAAAGCCCGGCAGGCCACAGCCAGGACGGCCAGCACCTCCCCTGTGGCCTCACTGGGGACTCCCACCTCCTGGGGAGGAAGGCCCGTTCAGAGCCAGCAGGCATCTGTAGGGGAGGATGCAGACTCCCCGGCCTAGGCTGCTGACCAGGCACCATCCCGGCCTGACCAGAACAGGCGATAGAATGGGGCATGTCTGGCTTGAAGCCTAAGTCCAGTGGGGCCCCAGCCTGGACTGTAGGCCCTGCGGGCTAGAAGAAATCTGTAGCTGCCCACCTGCCCTGGGGCTGCCACACTCAACTGCCCAGCCCCGGTGGACAGACTACCGACAGCTGCTGCACCAGACCCTAGAGCTGCAGGGGAGGGTGCCACCTGGTCTGGCCCCCGCCACCTCACGGATGCTGGAACGCACAGCCCATGGCCTCTGCCGTCTGGCTCTCCAGTCAGCCAAGTCTGAGGCTACCCCATGAGGCTCCTAGAGGGGGATGTCAGGGAGGGGACCACCAACCTGTGGGGACATCCCAGGAGCTGGACATACCCAGCACTCACTCTGCCTAAGGCCAGGGAGACGGAGGCCCGGGGCAGAAGTATGGCACAGTCCATACGATGCCGGGGCTCAGCCTCCCCCTGGAGGATGAAGACGCTCTCTTCCCCCTGGATGATGATGTAAGCTCCTCTTACAGAGAAGCTTCAGGGAAAAACACATCGAAGCCCTGGCTTCTCCCCCAGCCTCTCACTTCCAGTAACCGTGTTGTTTCCGCTCACCAACAACCGAAACTGAGAGGAAATGGTGGGAGGCAGGTCCCCAGCCCACGGAGCAGTCCCGGTAGTTCAGCCCTGGACAGATCTTTCCAGCCCCGGCCACCCACCTTCCTCCCCAGCCAGGCAGCCTCGGAGAGGACAGGGACAGAGATTCAGCTGCTCCCCATGTCACCTGGCCAGGCCTGGTCTGTGGACAAAAGGTCTAGAGCCAGGATGCTCTAAGCCAGAAGGGAGGAAGCTCCTCCCTTCTCAAAAGTATCTCCAAGTGACCCTGGGGCCACAGGGACACCTGGGCAGGGAATGGGACCATGCTCACGCCTGTGCCCCTGGGCTTGACCAAGTGTGAACGTTTCCCAGGTAGGGCCGGTCTCTTGCTGGGGCAGCTCCCCGGGTAGGTCCTAATGTCTGGGCTGTGACTCACCTAGAACTGTCCCGGGCAAAGAAGCCAGAGGCCAGGAACCAGCCGCCCCCTCAGTTCCAAAGCCTCATTCTAGGGGTTGCAGTCGAGTCTCCCCCACCCTCTGGCCACCTGTCCCCATGCAGCTCCATGCTCTTAAGTGGGGTGTTCACCTCTCAAATCTCAACCCGTCTCCCAGGGTCATCGTGCTCACACCAGGTGGACGGGCCTCGGGCAGGCAGTGTCCCCAGGCTTTGGCACTGCTGTGGGGTGTCTGTTCAGCAGTCAGCAGGGTCCATAGATGATGGGGGCCGCTGACCCCATTCAGAAGGACTCCCCTTCAAGCACTACAGACACACAACTAACACCCAGGCTGGTAACAGGGAGAGCTGGGAAACCTTGTGGTGACTCTCCTGTCCAGCCATGGGGTACAGCCTGGTGGTGACTCTCCTGTCCACCCATGGGGCACAAGGGGGAGCTGCAGGCAGCCCTAACCCTAAAGTGGCCTGCTGCAGCAGTAGAATCTCAATGCCCAGGGTCTGGTCTGCCCTCTCCCTGCTGAAAACAGTGCCCACCTGGCAGATGAGGCCAGGTGAGTGACCGAGGCCAAGGAAGGCTTCTCTGGTCAGTGGCCATCCTATCTTGGTAGAGCCACTTTCAGTGGTGGAAGGTCCAGGCAGCACCCGGCCTGACCTCATCCCGACATGCCCCAAGCTGCGGCGTCGACTTGGTGAATTTGGCACCACAGGTGTGGGTGTGGAGGTCCGGCCTCCCCAGCACAGACCCTGCCTCCCCCACCAAGGCCCACTTGAAACCAGGACCCAGACACTCCTTCCAGGGAATCACAGACCTGACAGAAAGCCACCGAGCACCAGAGACGGAGGCAGAGGGTGATGGTCATCCCAGCTAACCCGCTCCAGGGCAGGAAGGCCCAGTCCCTACACCCCCGAGCACAGGGAAGAAGAGGGGGCATTTGTGGGGAGGGGGGACACCTCTCCAGAGGCTTCCATCCTGGGAGCAGCATCTGTTGGGGGCTACAGTAAACAAGGACTGCTGGGGTAAAACTCGGGCGGCTTCTATTCCCAGAATACCCCAGGCCTCAGAGGCACGAAGAAAGCAAAACGCCAGGTCCCTCTACCCGCCTTGCAACGGCCACTGGGGACCACCAGGACTGTCCTGCTGGGGGAGGGCTGTCCCACAGGGGACATGGTGCTTCCCAGAGCCCCAAGGGCAATTCAGGTCACCGAGTGCAGACAGGGAGGGCCAGGCGCTGGGTGCTGGGGTGTCTGAAGCCCAGCCACACGGGCCAGGCGTCCTCACCATGCGCAGCTGGTGGCTCCAAGCTGTCCCTGAGTGCCAGCCCCACAGCTCCCAGGCCGGGCAGGGGAAGACCCGGGAGCAGGCGACAGGGCAGGCAGGAGCCCAGGTGCCCCTGGACATATCCAAAGCCTACAGCACTGCTGTCCAGCACCCGCTGTCCCTTCTGCCTGGTGCTCCTCGGCTGCTGCCCTGTCCCAGTCTGTCTAGATGCTGCTCCATGGTGGACTCACCCCGAGGCCACAGCAAGGCACTCCCCAGCTGACCTTAGGTGTCCTCCCAGGACCTGACCTGTCCTCCTGAAGCCTGACTCTTAAGACACATGGCTCCTTCCTGCCCATCAGGGCCTGTGAGGGCCTTGGCCATCTGCACCCCAAGGTCAGGCCCATAGTAAGCACTCAGTAAAAACTCTCTTCCTGCTTCATCCTGATTCCCACTGGCTCCTCCTTGGGCTAAGAGAGGTAGAAAGGTTTGGTGACTGGCAGGAGCTGAGGTGGACAGACGTGGGCCATGGTGGGCCCTGAGCAAGGCAGAGGTGTGGCACACCAGGCCACTCTCACTGACTGACCACCCTGATGGCCGCCTGTCTGCAGGTGGCCTCACAGGCCCAGAGACGAGAGCAGTTCTCCCAGGAAGCCATCCTGGACACCAGCCAGCCACACCACCTCCTCCTCTGGACCCTGTCAGCTGACTGCACGAGGACATTCATGCTTGTGCCCGCCTCTGACCAATGCCCCGTGGTCTTGGGCAGTTACCCCAGTCCTGGAGAATGAAACTCTGAGGGCGCCACAGCAAGGTGCTCAGCAAGGAGCCAGACAGTCCAGGAACACGTGGACTCAGGGAAACACCAGGCACGCCCGCCCAGGCCAGGGCGCAGGTGGGCCTGAGGAGTGACCGCCTTTGGATGATAAAAAAGTTCTGGGACTTGCTGGGCACGGTGGTGCACGCCATAATCCCAGCAACTCAGAGGCTGAGGCAGAGGGACGGAGAGTCAGCAACTTTGTGAGACCCTGTCCCAAAATAAAAAAAAATAAAAAGGGCTAGGTATGCAGCTCAGTGGTAGAGCACCCCTGGGTTCAGTTCTCATACCCCCAAAAATAAGTTCTGGCACTAGACAATAGTGATGCTTGTACAAACTTGGGAACATACTAAATGCCACCGAATTCTGCACTTCTGATGGTTAAATGGCAACTTTACAATATGCATGATTCACCTCCCCCAAGCCCCAACCCCCAGATCAGCCCCAGCCCCCATGGGATTTTAAAAGCAGGGCTGGGGGCGGCAAGGCCACCTGAAAGGGGCATCCCACTGCCTTCCACTTGGTCCCGTACACCCAGGCCAGGCATTCCCCAGCTCTGCCCTCCCCAGCAAAGGTGACCCCAGCCTGGAAGCTGGGGGTTGAGCACCAAGCGGGAGCCCAGAGCAGCCCAGCCTGGCACACCCTGCCTTACTGCACGGTCCAGCCTGACTCCTGGCCACTGCCAGTACCCTCACACCCACAGGCTGTCCCAGGACACCAGGACACAGCTCAGGTCAGTGGGGGAAATCAGGGCCCAGAGAGGAGACTCGAGCTGAGGGGCAAAACTGACCAGAGCCAGCCAGGTGGCCGGTGCAGGGCATGCCCACCAGAGGGTCCCACCTGGGAAAGAAGGATGCCCCAGAGCCAGCGGCTTGTTACAGCTGGTGAGGCTTCTTGTTCAGTCTCTGGCACAGGTCCAGGAGGCTCTGGACGTACCTGCACAAGGACCTGGCACAAGCTGACCGTGCCCCGGCCCTGCGTCCAGCCACTTGACCTCAGCCTCAGTTCCCCACCTGTGATGGGGATGAGACAGACCTAGGCCAGCCCCAGGGGGTGACCACGCCACACGTGCCGCAGGTCAGGAGGCTAGATGAAAGCGTGGAGCCTTCACCGAATGTTCTGAGGCCAGCTCAGTCGACCTGCAAAGCCACATCCTCCACTATTTATAGCACAACATGGGACGGGAAAGGTCCCCTCAACACACCAGGGTAGCACAACCCCTCAGCCCATCCTGGAGCTGCCCAGTGGGCCTGGCCATCCACAGGCCCCCCATGGGGACCGAAGCCAGTCCTGGCTCACAGGAGCTTTGTGTGACCTGGCCATGGCACCCTGTAAGACCCTTCCACTGCCACCCCAGCTCTGGGGTCACAGCCCTGGACTCCATGCCCCTAGGCATAGAGGGCTCAGCGCCCTGAGACACTTCCCACCCGCCCCACCCTCTTCCTGCTGAGGTCACAGTTCTCCTGCGCTCTGTTCAATGGAAAAAGTGCTGGCTGCTGCTCCTGGCTGGCCACCCCCAGACCCACCTTCCTCACAAGGCCAGCCCCTGTCCTGGCCAGCCCCTGGTGTCTCCCCACGGTTCCACAGCTGGCCAGTGACACCACGTGAGGTGGCTTCTCTAAACCCTGAAGACCAGGTGGCAGACAGGAGGGCCTTGACTGTCTCTGCTCTTGTCCCTGAGGTAGGACTGGAAGGAACCCGCCTCCCAGAACCGCAGGTGACTCAGTGGAACAACAGCAACCCAGGTGACAGAGACGCCTAGAACAAGGTTCCATTCAGTCCCTCCCTGGCCCCAGTCACTTCCTTTGTGGCCCTGTCCCTCTCTTAAAGGGAAGTCACACCCCCAGCCCTGCTTCCTCCAGAGGAGCAGGCGGCCAGCAGGGCAGGGAAGGCCCCCAGGACCTGCAGGGGCCTGTCACGCGGGCCCAGCATCAGCTTCTTTGGGCCTCATCCTGACTCCCTGGCCTGATGTGGAGGGCATCATGGGGCTGCTGGGGGCACCTCGGGGCACCCCCTACACATCACCTGCACATGCTGGTTGCCTCTCCTGTCCCCAGCTGAAAAGCCAACTCTGCAGGGGCTGGGATGCACCTGCCCTGTCCCTGCCACCCAGGAAGCAGGCAGTCAAAGGCACCTCTGGAAGGAAGCACCGAGGGCTGCCCGCTGGAGCCATCAGGGACCGTAACCCTTAGAATCACCAAGCTCCTCCCCACACGGGGCCCCAGACCACACCCACCACCCAGCACCCTTCAGAACTCTGAAGTAACTCATTAGTCAACCCACGGTCCAGAAGGAGGCCTCGGCACAGCCCGTCAGCTCACACGGAGAGGGCGGGGGAAACAGACTCGCGGGGTGCCTACAGCACCAAGACATCAACTGCGTATCAATCCTGATTTAAAGGTAGGGAAACTGAGGCTCAGGCCACCTGATGACCCAAGGTCATGGAGCAAGTGGGCTGCAGAACTCAAATGCAGGGTGGGTCCAAAGCTAAGGCCCCTACCAGCCACCAGCCACCCTTCCCAGCACTTCTGTGACCACCTGGAAGACATCTCCATAAAATTCTGACTTGGGTACAGGCAAGACAGTATCTTAACCTCCCCTGTGCCTCTGACCCCTGCCCAGGCCAGGCAACACAGTAATCCTTGGCCAATGAATGCATGCTCACCTAAGCAAAAAAGGGTCTCTCCAGCAAGTTCACCCCCCATCACACAAAAGAAGGAAGTGCCCACCCCAGCACCCCTCTCAACAGTCATGCGGCTGGCAAGCAGGCTGGAGGGGCCAAGGGCACAGTGAGCCCTGCACCTGCCCAAAGGGCCACCAATCTCCCCACTGCAGCTACCAGGGATACCACACAGAGCAGGTGCCCAGAGACTGTGCCCCACCCACAGAATGTACAGCCCATGGCCACTGGAAGACCAGGCCTCTGTGACACTAGGACCTTTTGGGAAAGCATCTGGTACCAAGGGAATCCACTTTTCCAGCCCTGAGTCCTGCAACCCCAAGCAGCTATGTCTGAGGAAGGTTCCTCTTCCTGGGTGGAAAAAGATGATTCACCAGGTATTACCACGGCAGCTTCGACTCCTCATTTCCCAGATCCTCCTAAGAGTAGGTGACACCCAAAGCCAAGAATTTCACAAGGGTTGCAACTGGGTGTTACAGAGCCAGGATGCTCCAGAGAGGAAGCCTGTATGCACAGGCCAACAGGACTGTGGGGGCTCTCATGTGTCCAAGCCCAGAGAGGGAGCTGCACCCCTCTGGAGTGGCCCCGATGCCCCCAACTGCAGTGTGAGTCTCAGACCTGCACTTCTCCATGGCCCTGGCCTCCAACTCTGCTACAGAGGCCAGCACTTCCATCCCATCTAATGGGATCTGTGGGGAGTGCACAATGGGACCTCTGTGGGCAGAGCTCGGCCAAGTGCCAGGCCAAACTGAGGCAGGCTTCCTTTTGCCAAGAAGGAAGGACCACTGGGCCCCAGTGGAAGAAGCGAGACCAGGCACCAAACCCTTGCCAATGGCCAGCTTGGGTCATGAGGGGCCTTTCAGACAACTTCCCCAGATTAGGAATGGGAGAGAGCCCACAGCACCATGGCTGAGTTGGCTTGAAGGGTCTTAGCCCACATGCCAGGCAGCAGGGTACTCAGGGGCCATAGCAGTCTGCACTTCAAGGCATAGCCCCTTTGGCCAGGGCAGCATGTGGGGACCCCAGCCTCTGTGCTCTCCGGGCCAGGCCATGCCATCCCTTGGTGGCGCCAAAAAGGGACCACCCCTCCTTCCCCAGCACAGTGGCCCTCGTTCCCTGCACAGGCTGTGAGGCAGGCAGAGGAGGTGGCGGGAAGGGGTTTGTGCGTTCTGGGAAGCCACGCATAATTAATCACACGGCATTAATCCGCCTCCCAACAATAGCCACTGCCCTTCCACTGAATCCCAGCTGTCGCCGCTGAATGGAAGGAAACAAGATTTAGGGCATCAAGCGTCCATGAGGCTTCCACAGGGGGAGAAAGGGGCCCCAAAAAAGCAAAAAAAAAAGTGGTGTGCATTCATTAGCGCCCGACAAAGACACAATCGGCTTTGTCCAATAAACTGCTCACAGACCTGCCTAATTGGCTTCAGTTGGGGAGGCAGGCGCAGGGGTGGGGGCTGCTGCACACAGGCTGGGCGGTGGAGGCAGGGGCTCTGGTGTTGCCAAGGCGATCGGCCTCCAGCAGTTGGAATGAGGGTGCACGGCCGGCTGGAGCCATTTCTCGCCTGCAGCCTCCAGGGGAGGGGAGGCCTCAGCCTGGGTACCTCCTCATTATTCTCGTCAGGGATGCACTCAAGTTGAAGGGCAGCAGCCACAGCAGAGAAACTTCCTGAGGACGGCTGGTGCTCGTAAGCAGCCAGGCAGTCAGCGGGTCCCCACAGGACTTCCCAGGCCACTACAGACGACCCCCTGGCCCTGAGACATGCCCATCTTACAGCTGGGGACTTGGGAAAGGGCCATAATCAGGAAGGTGGAGTTTGCAGGGGCCAGGACAGAAACCAGACCCTGAGACCTCAAACCCAGGCAGATGGCACCCACAGAGGGATTCCAACTTCTCCACCTCACCCCAAGCCCAAAGGCAGGTTTTGCTTTGAAACCGTCAATTTCCTGCAGAGTGGCTCACCTGCCCAGAGAAAGCGTCCCCTGCCCAGCAAAGACGCTACCAGTCGACAGGGTGGTGGGGGCTGGCCCTCTGCAACTGCTCCAGGTTCGCCCCAAGTTTCCGTTTCTTGGGGACTTTTAGAAGAAATGGGGTGCTGGGGATTCCCTACTCGTGCCTCAGCAGCCCAAGGTGGCCCAGGGAGCTCGTCAACTCCGCCAGCCAAAGCAGCTCTATGCGGCATAATTGCTGGTGATTAAGTAATTGCCAGACTTTGTCCAATAAAAGTTGGCACGTGACCGTGCCCAGCCTCTGGGCTGTCTCCAGAAGACAATGGCCCAGTGTTCTGTCCCCAGAAGGCAGGGGCTCTGCTCCTGACAAAAGCAACAGGTCCCGCAGGACGATACTCACACACAGGTCTCCTCGGTGCTGTTGACCACTTGGCACCTGCCGCCGTTCAGGCAGGCTCCCCCTGGCTGGGAGCACCTCAGACCTGGGGGAGAGGCAGGGGAGAGGTCAGTGGGCTTCTGGGGGCAGGCCCACCCCTTTTACCCTGGGAATGGGATCCACCACCAGCCACAGACCCTCAGACACTGCTGTGTCATGGGGTTGCTGGGGCTAGCATCACAGGAAAGCCCCTTGTGAAACCCAGGGGGCTTCAACATTCTGAACAGAGTGTTGTGGTCAAAAATGGGAGTGAGTGTGGGGAGCAGGCTGGCTAGGTAGCAGGTGAACAGGTCACACGGGCAAGGGGGAGAAACGGTCTGATCCACCACCTGGACATCAATGGAAAATACTGAGATGACTGGGGCCATTCTCCCAAACTTTGCAATGCTTCAGGGTGGGAGGTGTGTGTGTGTGTGTGTGTGTGTGTGTGTTCACTGGAGAGCCTGGCAGAGGCTCTCTGGGACCCCAGTCAGCCACCGGGATTGTCGCTGTTCAAACTGCAATCTGCAAGGAGGCCGCCGGAGGGGGGTGGACACACTCAGCTCCCCGCTCGTGGGAAAATGCGACAGCTGCGGAGCTCTCTGCCCCGCCCGCCAACAAAGCGCGGGCCGGGAATCAGAGCGGCGCATTGTCGCGCCAGGGCCGCCTCCTGGGGCACCGGGCTGCACCCGGGGACCTGCCCCGCCTCCCAGGACACCCAATACCTGCTCCTAGGGGCGGCCCCCACACCCACCGAGAGGGATGAAGAGCCCCTATTTGGAAGGAATTCGACCCCTCTTAGGAAGGGATCATTAATCAAGCCCCTCCCTCCCCGGCTTATGGGCTGCAGAAATTAAGGCCCTGTGTTGGGGCAGTAAAGGGGAGTCACGTCGTGGAACCCTACTTTCTGGAAGAGGACACACTATTCCCCCCTCCGACTTCTTGGGAAAGAGTGAAATCAATCACCATTAGCTCCCGGGGACCCCTCCCTGTGAGACTGGCAGAGAAATAACTGCCCCCTTCCCACGTACCACTCTGTCCCCTCAAACTTCCAAACTTCAGCTCAGCAAAGGGAAGGTCCAAGTCAGTCCACCTGACGCGGCCCTTCGCACACGCCCCTCCCTCAAACTGTCTGAGCGGGGCGGGGGACCGCAATCTGGCGGTGGGGAAGACCGGGGACAAGGCCACCAGGAGCTGGGGACACAGCCGTCCGCCGCTCCCCACCCGCCTAGCGCCCCGCGCGGGTCAGAGCGAGCGAGCGCAGAGCCCAGGACCCCACACTGCGCGCCCCGACATCCGCCCCTGGAGCGGGCCGGACGCGGAGAAGAAAGAAAATAAATGGCCCCAAGAAGCAACAGGAAACCAAAACCTACTCGATTCAAATCGAAAAGTAGTAGGCAGCCCGCCCGCCCGCCCCCGCGGCGAGCCCCACGCGAGGCTGCTGGAGGGCTAGCCAGGGTGAGGCCTCCGGAACCCCACGCCGGGCTTCAAAGCCGGCTTTGAGCGCGGCTCCAGGCGCGGACAACGCGAGTCCGCCCGAAAAAGAACCGGGGAGGAGGGTCGGTCCTCCCCCGCAGGACTCCAACTCCCTTGCCTCAGGCCGTCCGCTCCCCACTCCCAGCCACCCGGGGCGCACACGGGACTCTGCCAAAGTTTCCGAAGGGCGCGGGAAGTTGCTGGCTCGCGGGTGGGCGGGTGCCTACCTCTTGCGGCGAGTGCGGGCAGCAGCGCCAAGCAGAGCAGGGGCGCCAGGAGCGGCGGCATGCCTGCCGGCCCGCTGCCCGCTGCCGGGGCAGAGGCCTCCTGAGCTGGGCCGGCGGGGTTCGGATGCACACGCGCGCGCTGGACAGTCCCGCAGGCGGTCTCCCACTACTGCCCTCTTTCTTGGCTGGCGGGCGTGGCTGGGCTCTAGAGGTCTCTCCGGCGGGGCTCCGCACCCCGGCTCGTTCCTTCACTGCGCTCGCGCCCGCGCCCCGCGACGCGCGCCCGGCGCCCCTTTGCTCCCTCCCGCGGCCGAGGCACTAGTGAGGCGCAGAACTGCTGAGCGCTCCGCCCCCGCTGCTCCGACCCCGCCCCGCCCCGCCCCGCCCCCGCGGCCCGCCCCGCCCCCGATCCCTCCGCACCCCAAACCCCCGCGCCGTTGGTGTCCTTCCCAGTGTCCCTGCCGGCCCTTCGGTTTCTCCACTGGGCTTAGTGTCAGGACCCCGGCCCTCAGGGGTTAGGAGCCATGGAGGTGCGGAAGGGGTCAGGAACAGGCGCCTGGGGACTATTTCTTGTTCGAAAGTTTTCAGAAGCCAAAAGTTTGAGCTGAGGCTGCGGAAGGATCCGGCTGAGGTGTCGCCACTCTTGGCGACATTTGGCGACAATTTGCATCTCAATAGAGGATCGGGTAGAGTGAGAAAGACGTAGCTTTACGAACTGTGTCCAGCAGGGTGCTAGGTCCGGGGACATAGGAGGGAGAAGCCGAGATCACGTTTTGGGGAATCCAAGGCTGGGTGTAGAAGTCATCCCCAGAAGAGCCATGAGTGTGTCCCTGGCCCAGGGGCTCCACTCCCGGGAGCCCGGTGGCCGCGGCTTTAAGCTTATGGAGGATCGAGGCCAGTAACCCCTAGCTGTGACTTCCGGAGCACTTGACCCTGAGAGATGGTGGCTGCGCCCGGTCTCCTTAGAGGCAGCTTAGGGCGCCCGAAGTGAATAGCCCACGACCAGTGCCTCGCCAGATTGTACAGCTGCTCCCCCAGCAGGGACCCATGTCTAGATGCACTTTGGTCAATGTCCTACCTACCCTGCCTCCCGGACGCCGCCTACCTAAAATGGCCCGGGAAAGTGCCTGGGTGGGACAAACCCAAACCCTGTGTAAGCAACGACTCAGCCTCTCCCACGTGCTCTTTTCGGATGATTTATTTCTCCACAGAGATGCCAGTCTTGGGCATCCTGTGCCAAACCCAATTAAGCATTGGGCTTTCAAAATGTCTGCCACAGTCCCTGTACAGCCAAAGTTCACTGGAGCTGGGACAGACAGGGCTCCCCATCCCAACACTGGGTGGTGAGTGCAAAGCTGATGACTATCCAGCCCCATGAGCTGGGACCCTTCTGAAGCAAGGCCCATGTCTGAGGGGCACCTTAAAGGCTGACAGAAGTCCAGAATCTGGTGGAGCCTGCCCTTATCCAGGGAGGCACAGAGAGTTAAACAGATTTCACACCAACCCACACCTGCCCTCCTAGCACACCTGTACCAAAGAGTGGTGTGTGCTCTGATTGGCCGATGCAGGGGGCCTGTCCAGGCCTTGGCCAGTTGCTGCTGGAAGCCCCCTCCCCTCTCTTCAAAAGCCACCTCCCTTCTCTGAGCCTGGGTAGCAGCTTGGGGTCAGTACCCCGGAGAGGAGGCGCCTGGAGGCACCAGAGATGTTTATATAACAGACCAAGCCAGCAGCCCAGAGGAGCAGTTTCCATAGAAGGAAGGGCTGGCAGGCTGCACAGTTCACAGGCTCAGAGACTCTGAGCTCTGTCCTCTCCTCTCCTGGGGCAGGAATAGAAGGCCTCAGGCTCCTCGAGATGGCACTGCCTGTGTGTTGCATGGAACCCTGCATGGGGGCCTCAAGCCAAAAATTTTGCTAACCAGCTCTGGCTTGGGGGTCGGTGCTCAGCTTTCTGGAAGGATGGGGGCAGGGAGCCCTGGGCCTGCAGTCCACCACAGGGTGCCTTCAGGACCTCCACTCTCTGGGCCCCATCATCTACTAGCAGGAAGATAGTGGCCCACTCTGATGGTCACCACCTCAGACCCCCAGAGACTGGACACACTAGGACAATTACACATAGGTCACTGCCAGGCAAGAGGGAAGCACAGGTCAGTGCACCAGCCTCCCAGCTCCAGCAGCACCTCATCTGGGCACTCCACGGACAGCTGGGGCTGAGGAGAGGATAAGAACTAGGCAGGGGTGGCCTTCCCTCCCTTTGGCCTGGGAAGAGGATGGGCCCTTGATGAGGGGGTAGCAGCTCTTGCATTCACAAATCAGGCTGGAGAGCTCAGGCCTCGTTGTCCAGGGCCAGGGACTTGGAGGATGGGGAAAGGCAAGGGCTCTGACTAACCAGGGGTGTGTTCTGATGGCCCCAAGGCCCTTCTCTAAGGTTCAAGTGGTAGCTTGGGCCCTGCACCCCAGGGTGATTGAATTGGTCAGTCCTGCTCTCTCCCCTCCAGAGATCTGGGGGCACGGTTGACAGGTGGGGAGGGGGTGGATCTTGCTGGGTACTGCTGTTACTTTCCAGAGCCCATACGTAGCTTCCATGCCAAATGTCAGGTTAGTGCCCAGAAACATTTATGGAGTGCTTGCTGTGTACCCAGCCCCAGGTGCTTATGTGGCAGAAGAACCTGGAGTGTTATTATAACCCCCCACATGACCTCAAAACAATCTATGGCTAGCTCCAGTGTCAGAGGGACTTGATTTCCTGGGGAGGGGAGTCATCATTGGCTTGGTTGGTGGGGAGCTGTCAGCATGTCTAAAGCTCCACAGGAGCTTTTCACGTGTTCTGAGGGCCGGACTGCGGGTCTCTTTAGGGCGGCGGCACGAGAGCAGAGTCCGAGCTGCGGCGGCACGAGTCATGGCTGGACAAGCATTTAGAAAGTTTCTTCCACTTTTTGACCGCGTATTGGTCGAAAGGAGTGCAGCCGAAACTGTAACCAAAGGAGGCATTATGCTTCCAGAAAAATCTCAAGGAAAAGTATTGCAAGCAACAGTAGTAGCTGTGGGATCAGGCTCTAAAGGAAAGGGTGGAGAGATTCAGCCAGTTAGTGTGAAAGTTGGAGATAAAGTTCTTCTCCCAGAGTATGGAGGCACCAAAGTAGTTCTAGATGACAAGGATTATTTCTTATTTAGAGATGGTGACATTCTTGGAAAGTATGTAGACTGAAACAAATCACTGTTGAAATGGCATCCTATGAAGCTGCCCATTCCACTGAAGTTCTGAGATCTTTCATCATGTAAATAATTTCCATGTGTCTTTTATAATAAACTGATGATAATCTAATAACAACAACAACAACAACAACAACAAAATAAAGCTCCACAGGAGTTTTTCAGGGGCAGCAGGGCTGGGCCTCCCAGCCGGGGACTGGGGGTCCTTTTCTCTCCTGCAAGTACTGAACATGGAGCACTAGGGACAGGTAGCCCGATGCTCCCGTGTTTGGGAGGGAAGTTGAGGCTCAGAGATGTCTTGAGGAGACTGGGCCAATTCTGGCCAGGACACAGGGCACGGGGAGCCTCTGCTTGGTGGTGCCTGGTTAGAGAGGCTCAGGAACTGAACCTGGAGGGGAGGGGCAAGAGCTCAGAGGCTGGGCTGAGTCAGGGTGCCAAGGGAGCAGCTGTAAGAACATTCCAGACCACCAAGAAGGGGACCCCCACCTTTTGAAACTGATTTTTAAAATGTCTGAGTTGCTTACTGAACTTGCCCCTAAAAACCCAGAAAACACCCATCCTTGAGGGCACCTGCTGCTCAACCTCCGTGTCCACCATGGACAAGCCTGGGCCCAGACTTGTCCGCCAGCTGATGAGCCCAAGCACTGGACTCCAAGTCTAGGCCACTGACTGACTGGTGCCTGTGAATCCTGCCCTGCCCTGGGCCTCAGTTTTCCCTTCTGTTGAGTGACAGGGGAATTCCTGCCTGCCTCTTCTACTTCAACACCTCTTTGAACGTTTCCCAGAGGTTTGAGCATCTTTCCAGATGTGATAGACCAGCTGTACATTCCCAGCGGCCTGTGCTCGATACTTGGGCTGTGTTAAAGTTACATCTCAGCCTTCCTGTCCTATGGAGGCCATCCTAGAGCGCCTGGGTCTCTTGCTCCCAATCCTGACCACATAGTGACCTGTGTTTTGGGGGCCTCTGGGGCCAGCTTTGTCCCTGCTGGGCCCTGGCACCTGGACACAAATGCTTGGATGGTTTGCTGAACTATGCCAGATGCATGATGAAGGGAGTAGGCTCAGAGCATCAGCAGGCTTGGGCCTCTTGTGTAGTCACAGGGCTTCCCAAGGAGGCCACTGGGGTGTTACCTCCGTCAGCTCTTGGGCTGTGGCCCGGCGCCCTCCCAGGGCCCAGCTACAAGAACAGGTATGGCCAGGACTGTACCCATGGCCTTGTCTACTCAGGGTCCCAGCAGTCACAACTTGGAGTCCCTGCTGCCCAGAAGGGACAGTATCCCAGACACAGCCCTGCTGCTCCCTTCCACATAGAGGCCCAGGAGTGAGCTGCCCGGGCAAGTCCCCAGATAGGCACCCAGATCCAGAACAGGTAAGCTGTTGAGGCCCCAGCTGGTGTGGGCCCTGAGGCTGCAGAACTGGCCATGGGAGGCTGTTGACATTCTAGAGGTGGGCCACCGGCGGGAGTGTAGTGTGGGCTCAGGTGGAGGCCACTGGCCTGTCCGTTCCTGGTGTCTCAGGGCTCAGATCCACCTGCCCTAACTTTGGACACAAGAGATAGCAGGTGGTCCAGAGAAGGAGGCCTCACTGGACTTTCCCAGGCCCCCAGTACCCCTCAGCTGCCTGCAGAGCCTGGGCTGAGCTGGGCCTGGGGTCACTGGCCTATGCCTGCTACTTCTTGGGTCATTGCAAAGTCAGGCAGTGACAGGATGTAGACCCCAGGTGTCCTGCCTACCCAAGGCCTGCCCAAACCAAGGAGCTCCTTGGAAGAGGAATAGGCAGGGTGGGCACTGGGAGGCTAAACTCAGAAGCCTTCAGACGGGAGCTGGGCTCACAGGGAAGCTGTCTCCATGCCTGTCCTGTGCGGGGGGACACAGGCTATGAGCAGGATGCGAAGCCCAGCCAAGCCCAGGTTCTGCCTATACCCCCGTGCAGCAGACCCCCAGGATCCTGAGCAGTTGGGAGCCTAAGGACCCCTGCAGAGCCTGAGGGAAGAGGAGCTTCCACCCTGCCTGGCCCCTTGCCTGTTACAGCTCAGAACTTTCTCCAAAAAGAAAAGGCCCCAGGGGACGAAACTCTGACGCCCCGCCCCTGATCTCCGCACCAACTTGGCCTCCGAGGCTGAGTCACTGGGAGAGACAGATCCTTCCCCCACTTCCTCCTCCCCTCCTCTCTTCCTTCCCTTTTCTTTCTTCCCCCCCTCCTCTCTTTCTCTCTTCCTCCTCCCTTCCTTCCCTGTCTTCCTTTTCAGGGGTAAAAATAGCTGGAGAACTCCCTTTTTAGAAAGTTCATTTTTGTTTTTCTGGGGACAGGGACGAAGGTGGCTCCCGAGACAAGTCCTGGGTCCCAGCAGCCTCCACATGGAGCTCGGGCCTATCAGACCTTTCCATCCCTCCTGCGGGAGCCCCAGTCCTGGACACTGGGTTCTCAGGAGGCCTGGGTTTCCTGGAATTTGCTCCAGACACATTTAGACATGTTTAGAGCTTCCGTCCTCCCCCACACTCCCCCTGGCAGCCCCCTCTTAAAAACAAAATGGGGTTTGGGTTACAGGGAGCTCAGGGACTCATTCTGGAGCAGTAATGCCGAGCACAAACATTAGCAGGTACGGCACATCTGTGAGCTATTTTCGGGTCCCCAGGGGAAGGGAAAACCCCCCAACAACCCTTAAGTAAGACCAGAATTCTTCTATATTTTTTGCCTTGACAGCTAAGGAAAAAAAATTTGCCAAAAACCAGAGGTACTGCTGAGGGTGGGCGTGGGAACGCTGGGTTAGTCAGAGACGCGCTCGGGCCGTTGAAACAGGAACGGCACCTTGGTGGCAAATGCCAGTTGAATGTGCAAGCGCTTGGCACTTCTGGGTCCTGGACCGGCTTCCCATCTGCTCTCCTCTTTCTCTTGGCCCTGGGGGCTCCTTGTCACAATCAACATTTCCCTGGTAAACATTTGATACAATAATTCTCTAAAATCAGAAGGAAAGTCCGAGGCTTTCCTGTGGCTGGGAGGGTGCTTCCCCAGCCAGGAGAGAGGCTGTCTGGGCATCCCCACCCCACCCTGCCATCTCCAAGGGTTGCTGCAGCCACTTAAGACCCTGTGGCACAGCATAAATCAACAGACTGCCCCTGGGGTCGGAGGAAGGTTGGATTCCTTCCGGTGATGGAGAAGCCGGCAGGCCATGATGGATTACAGGGAGCTCAGGGACTCATTTGGAGCAGTAATGCCGAACTCAAGAGGTTCCCAGGGGCTCCCTGTGGCTTGGTGGGGGCCCAGAAGGGACCAGCCCAATCAGGGCACAAGGGAACCCCAGGGCCAGGGTCGCATCTTGCTCAGGATACCAGGCAGACTCACACGTAGGACACAGATTTCTGGCCTGCCCAAGGCAGGCAACCCCATGCTGAGTGCCACCTTGACCAGCTTTCTGTGGATCTTGGTCTGTGGCCGTGAGGAAGGGCAGCGGCCTCATAGAGTTATTAGTTTCCCACTCTTTGATTCCCGCCCATCGAAAGAATGCTGGTTCCTCTGAGGGCAGAGGCCAGAGGGGATGATTGGCCAGGCTCTTTCTATGAGGGATGAGTGTTTGGGGTTCTCCTAGTCCACCACCTAGCTGCTAAGTCCCTCTGGGCCTGGGTGACACTCAGGCATGGGTGGGGGAGGTGGGCCACTGCAATGAGTCTGACCTGAGCCATCTCTAGGGCCCTTATTCATGGTGGGGAAGGTCTGTCCTCCTTTCCCAAAACTGGGGTCCTGAGTGTGGTCATCGGAAAGTCGGCTCCTCAGCACAAGTCAAATGGGCATGGTGACCACACCTGTAATACCAGGCTCAGGAGGCTGAGGCACGAAGATCACAAGTTCAAGGCCAGCCTCAACTACTTAGTGAGACCTTGTTTCAAAGTAAAAAAATAATAAAAATGTCTAGGGATATAGCTCAGTGGTAAAGGCCCCCCGGTTCAATACCCAGCAATTTTTTTTTTTTTTTAAAGAATGAGCCTTGGAGTTCATTCCCAAGAAGAAAGTGAAGCAAAACAGATGCTGTCTGCGTGTGGGTTCAGACCCCTGTGCTCCATCCCCAGAGCCTAGAAGCCTGGGAGGATGGTGGGGGAGACAGGAGAGAGGCCTGTCCCAGGCCCTTTAGTGCCCTGGGGGCTGCTGCAGAGGGTTGGGCCAGGGGACCTGACCAAGTTTGCTGAGCATAGCTTCCCTGGGCAGGCTAGCTCCATCCATCTGTGCATCGGTCTCTGATGGTCAGTGTGCTGGGCCCCTCCCTGGCTGCAGCTGGCAGGTGGCAGGTCTTCTGTGGATCCCACACTTGTCTGTGGAGCTGATTCTGCAGAGCTGGCTCTGGGGGCCAGTGAGCAAGACAAGGCCCTTCCTGGTGGAGTCTGCCTGCACGTGGGGGACCGTGCACAGGTGTCTGGGGCAAAGGGGCTGAGCACCATCCAGTGGGTCAGGCAGACTTCCCTGAGTAGGTGAGGACGGGGGAGAAGGCTCCCCAGACAAGGTCACCAAAAACCTACCTGGGGCATGAACACTGTCCTCTGCTGTCCTCAACTCCCTTCTCTTTACCATGGGGATGGACCATGGAGCCCAAAGAGCTTACACTGTTGAGCGAAGGCCAGAGCACTGGCCGCTGGCCCCAGGCAGCCTTGGAATGCATCATGGAGGTTCTCTCCCTCTTTGCTGTGCTCCTCCTACCAGGAGGGTCTTCCTGGTTTGCCACTTGCCCCTGTTCACAAGATGGTATGGGTTGGACAGGTTCCCCTGGAATCTGTGGGTGTGACCTTATTTGGAAGTAGGGTCTTTCCAGTAATTAAGCAAAAATGAGCGAGGCAACTGACCCAGGGTCTGGTGTCCTCAGGAAAGGGAGATGTGAACCCAGAGGAGAAGACCCTGAGGAGATAGGTGGAGACAGGGCCACATGGACACAAGCCCAGGAACCAGGGACCAGGGGAGTGGTCATCCCCCGTAGCCTTCAAAGGGGCATGGCCTGGCCTTCACTTCGGCCTGGCCTCCCGGCCTAGTCAGCTCACATTTCCATGGTGGGAAGCCATCAGGTTCTCGACAGTTGGTTAGTTAGGAAACTGACATGGGCAACGGGTCCCCTGAGGATGAGGAACCCTCTAAACTGTACGGCTTTGCCCAAGGCTACCAGGGATGGAAGGAAGGCGGGCCTGAAGCCTGCAGGGCAGCTGCCTCAGCACTCCTCGGGCGCCAGGCCCTCAGACCTCTCCTCGGGTGGAAGCAAGCTGACAGCTCACTGTGACTTAAACTATGAGCGCCAGGAGCACCCACAGTAAGCTGGCGACTGCCGGCCCAGGCCCTGGGCTGCTGTGCTCCAGATACAGAGGTCCGACTGAGCCTTGAGCTAGCTCTAACCCCAAGCACAGAGCCCCGGGGGCTGCCCGGGCAGGAGCAGACCAGGGGAGGGGGCATGAGGGCAGGACTGAACCCTGTCCAGATTTCTCTGTCGGAACCCACTGTTCCAACCCTACCTAAAGGGAGAGTAAGAATCCAGACAGGATCAGGTTGGGATACAACACCCCAAGGTGGCTTTGAAAGTGGACAGGAAGTGAGGGCGGGTTCGGGTTCCATGGGTCCCGTGGAGGAGCCGGGATGGTGAGGCTGAGGCCTTGGGAGGCTGAGCTCCTCGGAGGAGCCTAAGGGAGAATGCTGCCCTCCGGAGCCCTCATGGACCAGACTCCTTGGAAGCCTTTGGGGCCAGGCCCACCAGCCCCGAGGGCACTGAGTGCCCAACCTAATGGCACCAGGAGCCTTGCTTTGTTGCCTGCCAGGGCTCTTCTTTATCAGAGGCAAAGTTGGAACCTGGGTCCTCAACTTCTAGATCAGACAGACGCCACAGGAAATCATCACCAACGGGAAGTTAGACCAGAAGGATGAGGGACAAGGTCACCAAAAACCTACCTGGGACCCTGCCAGGATCTGAGCTCCACCCTGGGGGGGTCAGGGCTGCAGCACTTGGCCTGGAATCATGGGATCCCCAGGGGAAGAGCACCGTTTTAGAGAGGGGACAGGCCCGCTCACGGGCAGATAGCAACGAGGAGGAAGCCCAGCAGCCACTGCCAGGACCACGGTCAGATTCACACGGACTCCTCCTGCAACTGTTTCCTGACCCAGCAGGTGGGAGTACCCCGGCACCCCTCTCTGAGAATCAGCTTGTCGTCTGCTACGAGGATGGGCAGCACTGTGGCCCAGTCCAGCTTGAAGGAACTGGAGTGGCTCTGGCTCCTGCTCATGGCTGGGGGCCTCGGACAAGTGGTCACTCCTCTATGAGATCCTCTCCTCCTGTTTAAAGGGACCAGAACAGGGCCAGGAGGGCAGCCCACAGGCACAGGGGTGGCCTGTCTGGGGTGGGTCTTTTCTAAGCCCTTCCTCCCCTAACCCAAGGGCCGATCTGACTCAGACCAGCTTCTCTCTGGAGGGAGTAGAAGAGCTCAGGCATCGGCCCCGGCGGGCGCCTGCACCAGGCACGGTCCCCAGCAGGCCCAGAGACAGGCCCCTGAAAGGAGGCTCCGGGAGTCAGCCTCAGCTGGCTCGGCCCAGGTGGCCTTCCTGCCCTCCTCTCCAAAGGAGAACAGAGCACTTGAGGAACCAGAGCCCAGGAGAGGACTCCCCCCCTGGCCTCCTGAGGGGAGGGACCTGCCCGTCCCCCGTGGGCCCTGCGGCTGGCCGTGGAAGCAGCAGGAAGGCCAGCCATCCAGGGGCTGACGGTGGAGAGCAGCCTAGGGCCACAGCACAGCGGGCAGCTGAGCCTCCCTAGTGGGGACACCGAGGCAGGGAACCCCAGGGCTGGACCACTCGGCCAGCAGAGGGGCCCAGGCCTGTCCTGCCCAGGCTTCATCCTCCATGTCCCCCTGTGGGAGCAACTTGTTTGTGCACTTCAAGGCCAGTTTAGGGGGAAGATGTGTTCGTGTTCACTGGTTAAATTGTTCTTAACAAACGAAAATGGCTCTCCCCGTTATAAAGATCCAAACAAGCCACATAGAAAGGCCGCGGTGCCCACGATCCTGCCACAGAAAGGGCCTTCATTCAAGCCCTGGCCTCGCGGCTCTGGACTCGCTGAGGACAGTGTTGCATGGGTCTCACCTGCTTGGCACAGTATGGGATGGACAGACAGATGCCACACAGGTGGGTGGCCTGAAAAGCTTCCATTTCCATCCTGCACCTGCCAGCGGCCACACCCCTCCAGAAACAGGGGAGCTCACTCCTTGTAGCCCAGGGTTCTTGTCACCTAGAGGAAGAGCCTGTGTTCTGAATGGGCAGGGAGCTCTGGGCACAGGTCAGCCTGATGGAACCAAAGTCAAGATGAGACTCTTGAGTGTCTTGAGACACCCTTTGACCCACTGTGATGGAGGCCACTATGGCCTGGCAGTGGTCATGGTCAGGGTGAATGGGGCACATGAGGACAGCAACCTGTGTCAATAACCCTGGGTAGGACCCCAAGGCCCATGGATCCTGGTCAGTTCCTGGGCCTTGTGTCTGGTCCTCTTTTCCAGCTTTTCCTGCCTCTGGAGCCAGGACTCCCCCACCCCCGGGTGCTCTCGGCTACCCTAGTAAGCGGGCTGTTCTGCGCTGTGCCTCCGGCTCCCAGTGTGTGGGGTGTACCTGCTCTGGCCCGGTGGCAGGGCTATGGCCCCGGCCTGGCTGTGGTCAACACTTGAAGTAGAGAGCTCTGGCTGGGGACCCACTTCTCCCCATATCCTCTGCCCCGTGTTCAGACTCTTTGTGTCCAGGCGTGGCCCAGGCTGAACGCAGCGCCCGTCTTCCAGGGACCTGAGCCATCTTGTACTGTGGGAAGGGCCTTGGCCCAAAGCCTATCACTGCAGACCCTGTGTCCACCCCTTCCTTGCAGGCCACTGAGGCCAGGCCAGGGTTCTATCGCTGCTTGCCTCTGACTTGTAGCCCCCTTCCCACAGTGGGCCCCTTCCTCCAGCTGAGGACCCACCGCCCCTTGCCACTTCCTCTCTGCAGACCAGCTGGGGCTGGGGCTGGTGGCAGCAGCCGCACAGGCGTTGGCTCTGGGGAAACGGCTGTGTCCTCCCATATGCCGAGCTGCGCCTGCCGACGAGGTCCCAGCCAGCAGGTGTTTCCTCACCCAGGTGTTCAGGGACCTCAGAGCCTCACGGAGGATCAGAGGTGCTCCGGGCCCCACGGCCAGAGTATGGACTCTGTTTACTCTTGGAAGCGGCTTCCTCTATGGTGTGGGGACCCAGCCTGCCCAGGACTCATCTCCACCACCTGGACCCAAGGCCAAGGCCCCGAGCTTCCAGACACCCACAAACTGGGGGCTCAGAGCTCCTGCAGTGCCCAGGGTACTGGGCCAGCGACACATGCAGGTGGGCAGAGTGTGGAGAAGCTCCAGGCTGGATTGAAGAGGGACTGGGGACAGCCAAGGGCACCCCATCCTGATGTGGGCAGTGACCTGCAGCAGCCGACCTCAGCTGGTCCACGGTGGGCCCAGCAGGGAGCAGGTGCTCAGTGCTGGAGTTGACAAGGTGGGTGTCCCCTGGGCCCTGAGGACCTCTGACAGAAGGGGCACCCTGCTTCCAGATTGGCCATCACCTGCCACTGGGGTCCACGGCGGGCTGTCTGTGGGTCCCTTGGGCCCTGTCCTCCTGCCGCACCCCAGGACAGCAGCCGCTGCCTCCAAGGGCGGCTCATTTTCTTTGTCCTGGAGGAAGGAAGTCTTCCCAGGGTGCAGGGCCCGCCGGGAAGGCCACACCTCCTGGGGTGGGAACGAGGCCCTGACACCGCTCCACTCTAACTGGAGAAGGCTGGGTTCCAGGCCTGTTCTGTGGTGAGCCAGGGGTCTGAGCACTGACCTTACCTTCCTCACTTGAGCTATGGAGGCACTTCTGCCTACTCCCCTCTTCCCATGGCATGGGCCAGGGTTGAACATTCTGGGAACTTCATGAAAGTTGAGGCTGTTTCATCCATATTGTCTCCACTGCCCCTTGGGAACATCAGCTAAAGCGAGTTGGGCATGTGGTCATTCCCAGGTCAAGGTAGGGGCTTTGTAGTTTGTTCCTGCAGCACCCTCACCCCAAGACATCTGGTGACCCAACACCAACCCCAGCCTGGAGTTTGCAATCAGGCGGCGTGGGGTAGGTGTTGATAGCCCACTTGGAGATGTCTCGGGATGGTGGGGGGCAGTGATCTTACTGCCCCTGAGCCAGGCCTCACACAGGCCCCACTTCTGCCCTCCAGCCTCAGGAGTTGCAGCCTCTTGGGGCTTGGGCAGCCTCTAGGGCCCACCCGCACTCAGCAGGGCCCCTTCTCCGCTGCTGTGTGTCTGGGGACAGCTTCTACAGGATGGGTAGTGAGCAGGGCCATTGGGCCAGAAAAAAATGGGTGCAGTGGGCTGAGACCTGCTGGGTGAGCCTGGCCCTGGCCAGCCCAGCTGCCCAGCAGCCCTGGGACCTGGGGCTGAGGCCAACAGTAGAATCAGACAATTACCTCCAGCCACCCAGGTCCGGGCGGCCTCCGGCTGGCTGCAGTAAACAGGAAGGTCCACGGGGGGCTGGAGGCTCTTGTGAAAAAGGAAAGAGCTAGGTCAGAGGCTTCACAAAACGTTCAAAGTCGGCAGGAAGCAATGACTTCTCCGTGTCTGTATCCACCTGGCTCGCTGAGCCAGCTGCTGGCTGACGGCTTTGCCACTGGCCACGTGGGGACTTCTCAGGAGCCCACGCACCCCCCAAGACAAGCCCAGCTCCAGCCAGGCTCTGTGTCCTGCCCTCAGCAGGGGCCCCGCCCCACGTGGCCCTTGTGGCCTATGCTGTGACCCTGGGCACAGGCTGCCCAGCTGGGGCAGTGCCTGGGAGACTTTGGCCCACTGAGGGCAAGGCAGTTCAGACCACCCTGGGGTTGGTGGCAGGTGTCCCCCACAGCACTCAGACAGACAGGTCCTCTGTCTCTGACAAGAGCCCCTCGTGGGTGAAGCAGCCCAGGAAGTTTCCAGCAGACCCCGGGGGCTTTCTGAATCCGCCCTGGACAGTGAACCTGCCCCATGCAATGAGAGTGGGACCACGTGGAGCTGGGTGAGCCATGGCACACCCCGCCCTCCTGCCGGGCGGAGCACTGCCAGGAGCAAGGACTTCAGGCAGGTGTGCCCTGGCTCTGGGGGCAGGACCAGCCCAGGAAGCAGTGTTCTCCATCCCGATGGAGCCCAGATGGACTCCAACGGCCTCGGGCAGCGAGAGGCACTAAGTGTTCATGTTGGTGACCTGGCTGCTGTGCTCCTGGGAGCCACTCCTGAGGAAATAACAGGGGGCCTGGAAACCACTGCTGCGAGATGCGCTGGCTGCACCGTTCACCCTGGGGAACCTAGAAATAGCCCAGGTGTCGGGGGGCTCCGATCAGCGCAGACGGAATCATGGCGGGGCCTGAGGACGTCCTCAGCGTGGGAAACGTTCATGGGCTGGAGGTGGGGAGCAGGCTGCCCTGGCGAGGATTCCCAGCTGGCAGAGCGACCCCGGCGTGGCTTTAGGACACACATGTGTGGGAGGCAGGAAATACCCGTGTACAGCTGGCCTTCCCGCGGTGGGAAGCAGTGGCCCGGCTCCTGCGCCTTCTGCTGTGTTGGGACCATCCCACAAAGCTGATTTACGGGCCTTGGTCTTCACCCCCAGCTCAGAGAGCCTCCCCCACCACAGGCTCCAGATTCCTGGGCCTGTCTCTGGGCTGTTGAGTGGGCGGGGGGGGGGGGCAGTTCCCTCACAACAGGCAGAGACTCCCCAGGGTGCATGGAGGGAGAGCAGCCGCGGGTGCTCAGTCCAGAGGCAAGGATCAGCCACCCAGTGGGAGTCCCAAGATCCAAACCTCTGTCCCTCACAGGTCTGTCTACACTGTGCCCTCTGGCCCACCAGTCCACCAGGAGGCTGGGAGGCCTAGAGGCAGGCACTGGGAGGAAGGGTGCTGGGGGGTGACTGTCAGGGGGGCAGTGGGGAGGGCTGTCCCCTTGCCCAAGCACACACTGGCTCTAGGGTGAGACCTGGGCTCAGTCAGGGGCAGAGGGAAGAGGACTTGAGTCCCTGAGGACAGTGCGTGCAAGGAAGCACCGATTCTGCCTGGGAGAACCAGGCTGCGCCAGCCACCTGCAGCAGGGCCTGCCAGGATGGAGGGTGGTCCAGGGTGGGGGATGCAGGTGCCGCCCCGTGCGCTGTGTGTCTGGTCTGGGTCAGGGCTCCTGAGGGGGTTGGGCCAAGAGAGAGCCCGCCTGCACCAGGTGGGCACAGTCCTGGGCTGAGGCTGTTGGTGACTCTTGTTCTTTCTGATGCCTTCTCACAACGTCCGTAAGAACTGGGCTCTTTTGAAGGGCAGGCAAACTGAGTCACATGGGGGAAAAGGTAGAGAGGCAGGATTGGGAGCAGACTACCCCAGCAGCCATATCCTGCAGCTGGGTGGTTCCTAGGACACACCCCCAGAGTTCCCTGGAACTTTCAGCTTTCAGGAGATTTCCCAGGGAGAGGATCTGAGCCTTCCCCAGAGTCCCCAAGCCCCCACACCCCCATGGCCGTGCCAAAGGCAAGAGCCAGGGCGGTGTCTGGCAGGTGGCCTGTGCCGACACCCCAACAGAGCTGCCCTCCTGGCTTCTCTCTGGCCAGAGGGGTCTGGATGGTGGGGATGCTCTGCCCTTTGATAGCTTGGGACCCTGGAGGCCCTGCCCAGAGCCCCCTGCCCCTCTTTTTTGGAAAACCACCCTCAGGCTGTGCTAGCTTAGGCTCAAGTCCTATAGTCAGGGAGGGGCCTCCCTCTGGGCCATCTTCAGCTAGGAGTGGCTAGGGCGGGGCTGTGTACATCACTCTGCAAATAATTTCTACTCTTTCTGCTGAAAACTTAATTTCAGAGAAGAACTTGGAGCAAACAGGGAGATGGCCAGGCTGGGAAAGGCCTGCCCAGACCCAGGACCTGCCAGAGTGAAGGGGCACATCTTCCCACCATTAATCACCTGGATACTCACACAAGAGGCAAGCAATTAGGAGGCTAAGTGGGGCGTTTATCTCCTTCTCCCTGCTGGGTGGGATGGGCCTGGGCAAGCCTCCCTCAGGCCCACAGGCCTGCACAGGGCCTGGCTCCCGGCTCCCAGCTCCCAGGCTCCCAGGCTCCTGGGCTCCCAGCTCCCTGGTCCCTTCAGTCGCTTTCTGGAGGTAAACCCTGTGCTCCCTCACAGTGCTGGGGAGGGGAGCGGCAGCACAAGCTGCAGAGCTCCCATTTGCTCCTCCAGATGAGGCACAGGGTACAGGACCTGTGGGGAAGCCCTGTCTGTGACTTCACCTCCGCGGACCTTGTCTTCTCTCCTGAATGCCAGGCAGCCCTTGTCTCCTCCCAGGGCTGTGCAAGGCCAGTGGGATAACCTGGGCTGCAGACAGGCCGAGGCCAGCAAAGGAGCACAGGGATCAGAGGACAGGGAGGGACTCAGGAGAGGGGGCTGTCACGGGCTTCACGGCACAGAAGGCAATGCCCCAGGCCCCTGCTACAGGGTGTTGGTTCTGTGAAATGTCCAGACTAGGAGACCTGGAGACACAGCAAGCCCTTGGTCGGGGGGAGGGTCACGGTGGCTGCCCACGGGAGTGGGGTTCCCCTTAATGTGGTGAGGGTGCTCTGGAACCAGAGAGGTGGCAGTCACAGGCAATGGAAGTGCTGAGAACCTTATGGGCGGCTTGAAAGTCACTCTTGTGTCGTGGGAATTTCACCTCAGCTTAAAAAGCAAGAGTGTCGGGTGGGCTCATGGGCTGCAGGCCCTACCCCAGCTCTGGCCCTACCCCAGCTCTGGGCCTCCCCAGTCTGGGGAGCCCAGGGGTCTCAGGTGAGCAGAGTCCTTCAGGGAGTTGTCCTGCCCGCAGGGGTGGTGCTGGGCTCTGACCCAGCCCCCTAGCTCCAGAGCAGGCACCCCTTCTGAAACAGGTGGGCACTGGAGAGTGGGTGAGGTCACCTTCAGCAGCCCTGTTCTCCTAGGGCATCCTCAGAGGCAAGAAAAGACCGGACCAGGCCTGAGATGCAGGCTCTGTGGCCACATTAACAGCTCTGCCTGGTGGACAGCCCTCCCGACCACATCCGGGGTGAAGGATGGCCGGAGTCTGGGCCTGCCCTGCATATAAACAGTTCCTGCTCCCCCTTCCTGTCCCCGAGGCCCCTCACCCTGGGGCCAGGCCTCCTTTCTGCTTCGATGTGGCCCAGCGCCCAGTTGGGACCAGGAAGCTGAACCAGGGCCAGGCAAGGGACAAGGAGGCGGCCAGGCAGGACGGAGCCAAGGCCACAGCTGGCTGGGACAGTTGTCTGCAAGCTGACATGGTACACACCACCGGCCACCAGCGCAGGGCACCAGTGGTGTGGCTGACCCTGTTCTCTGTTACACGCTGGAGGCCCAGGAAGACCTGGCACTGCGGCTGCAGAGGCCGCCCCCCCTTACAGCTCAGCCCCAGGTTCCAGCCTGAGATACAGCCGACCAGGCCTCTGGGGGCTCAAAGACCACCTCTCCAGGGACCTTGCCTGCCGGCTCCTCCGTCTCTGCAGGGTCAGTCTTCCCTCCCGACCCCCCACACAGTTGGGAAGAGGACTCTTGTAGGGGGGCGGGGGGCCTTGGGCTGGGTGCAGCTCCAGAGAGCGTATACACAGGGTGCCGTGCTCCCACCATTCCCGCCGGACCCAAGAGCTGCACTGGGAGCCTGGGCCTGGAGCAGCCTCCCTGGCTTTCGGAAGAGGATGGGCCTTCCTCCCCAGGTGACGTCCCCTCCTGCTTCCCAGTCCCTGGGCTGGGAGCTCAGAGCAGTCCAGACAGGAGGGGAAGCCCAGTCCTCAGGCAAGACACAGGCACGGGGCAGGGGCAGCTCCTGCCCTGAGTGGGCTTGCGGTGGAGATGGCCCTTGGCCATGCTTCCGCCACTTGCTGGCCTGAGGTGGGCAGGCAGAAAGGCTCCTGTGTGCCCCAGCCCCCAGGCTGCATCTTCCTGTGGCCCAGGCCGCCCAGGCTTTCGTGACCGCGGGCAGTCCTGGTGGTCAGGCCTCTCCTTCCCCAGCCCTCCCTCCTGGAGTCCTGCCGGCCCCTGCCGCTCTCTAGGCTCCGCTTCCCCACCCTCATGACAACCTGCTGCCTGGCCCCAGGGGCTCGCGCTCCTCTGGAAGTGTCACCACCCAGGTTTCACAGATGGGAACCCGAGTCTGGGGGCAGAGATCACACGCAGACCTGCAGCCGGCGGGGCTCTGCTCTGAGCCCCAGCCACCATGGACATGGGGTGGCTCATGTCCCCTCCATCTCGGCCCTGGGAGCAGGCCAGAATGTCTCTTCTGCCCAGTCCCCAGGGAGGGGACTGAAGTGAGGTGCTTTAGGGACGCTCCCAGGTGCCCTCCCTGCTCTCCCGCCCCGGTGCAGCCGCTGGGATGGCGGCTGGGCTCCCAGCGGTGCCATTTGACCTCAGCCACCTGGCATCCTCCGGGGCTTCTGGGGTCTCTCCAGTCCTGTGAGACCTGCTAGGGGACTGAGAGGCCCGGCCGGGACAGCAGCCAGGTCTCTGGGAGATCAGCAGGACCAGCGCCCAGCCCTTGTGCGGGTCACGGCCTGTCCGAGGGCTTCCCTCCTCCCCTCCTGCCTTTCCACCCATCTCCCCTATGCCCTCTCAGACCCAGTCTCTGGTCCCACTTTACTGTGAGGTCACGAGGCGAGGGGGAAGTTTTCTAGGCTACCGGGAAGCCAGGGCTGCCCAGGTCAGTGGCCATCCCTCCAGCTACGCAGGGCACCTGAATCACTGCACTGGAAGACCCTGAGGCTTAGACCTTGCCAATCTCATCCCTCTCTGCCCCTGCCTGGACCCAGTGAGTGACAGAAGGCTGGAGGTGGCCGGGCTCTGGGTGCTGGGCTAGCCAGTGCAGGGGGCTTCAGGCAGCCCCCCAGCTTAGGCAGCATTCTTGGGATGCCTGTGTGCGCTCAGTGGCCAAGGCCTCTCCACGCACACACTCGGGGCCTCGTACACAATGGCCCCTGCCAGCCTGGCTGGGCAGACCACCCCTAATCACCCCCACCCCATTGTCCTCTTCTCTGGGGATGGAGCAGCACGAGGGGACAGCGGCTGCTGGAGGCTGGGAATGCAGAGAGGGTGAATAGCCATGCAAATGAGATGCTGATGAGGCTCCCTCCCAGCCCGACTCAGGCCTTCCCACCAGCCCTGGGCAGCTCCGGCCAGGGGGCTGACCTCTGTGGAGGGGCACCCGCCTGGCCTTGGCCTGGCTCAACCCTTCCACCTACCCAGCTGGGCAGGTGCCTCTCTGCTTGGTCCCGCACAACTCGTCCTTGTCATAAAGGAAGTTCACACCCGCCCATGACGTGGCTTGCCACTGTGTCCCATGTGCCAAGGTCTGAGTTTGAGAAGATGGATTCCTGACTGTGGCTGGACTGAGTCTGCCCAGCACAGCAGTGTTTGAAGATTGAATAAGAGACCCCTGTCCCACATACTCCAGAAACCTTACCTACACCCAGAACAGGGGTTCTAGCCCTGCACCCTCAACCCTGCTGCCCTCTTGCCCCTCTCCTGTGTTGTTTCCAACCTCCGTGTCCCTCCTGAAGCAGAGGGGTCCTGTGGGCCCTTCCACAACAGGACCCTGCAGGCAGCCAGCAGGCTCTGCCCTGGCCCTCTGTGTTCTCCGGGCCACTGTACCTCGCAGGCCTGCCCTCTTCCCAGCGCTGGGATGTCACCTTACCCAACGTTGAGCAGGCAGGAGGCCTCCCTAGAGGTGGGCCGGGGGATACACCTTTCTAACGTGGAGAGACTGCAGAGACTGCGGCTGTTGACAACAACGTGTGGTCCCTGTCTCCTCCCACTGCCACTGGAGCATGTATTCAAAGCCACTGCCGATCTGATAGCAAACATTTTATCAGTGCAGTTTTAATTTGCATTTCCATCACCAAGAGTGCCTGTGAGCATCACTCCCTGTGTGTGCGACCATTCATGTTTCCTCATGTGACCTCTCTGTTCAGATCCTTGGTTTTTTCATTCTCCTGCTACTGAATCATTAACCTTTTTACTGAATTGTTGGAGCTTTTTACATATGAAACAAGCTAGCCCTTTGTCTCATGATATTTTCCTATGATCATGAGAACATTTTTCCCATTGTGCTAAATGGTAGACTTTGACTCTGCTTGAAGGGATTTTTGCTATGCAGAAGTTTTATCTTGTGTAGCTGAATTTATCAAAAGTAATTTTTGTCTATTGGATTTTTGTGCTTGGCAGGTGCTTACCAAGTTCCCACCACAAGATATTAGTGTGCTTGTTTGAATTTGTGGTGCTGGGGATCAAACCTAGGCCCTGGCTGGGCAAGAGCTCTACCACCAAGGCACACCCCGACCCCTTTTTATTTTTTGTTTTGAGGCAGAGTCTTGCTAAGTTGCCCAGGCTGGCCTCAAGCTTTTGATCCTCCTGCCTCAGTCTCCCAAGTCACTTACACTTCAGGTGTGCACCACTGCATCAGGCTCGCCTCAAGGTTTTAAAGGTCTTGCTGCCTAGCACGCGCAGGCTAGGGGTCCAGCACTGCTTCTTTTCTCTCCCGCTAGTCTCTGTGCTTTGATCTTTCAAAGTCTCCAGTCCGTCTGCAATCGGTTTTGTATGAGGTGCAAGATGTAGGGTGACCCCAGTCCTTGCAGTTGGCCGTCTGGTTGTAGGTGCCGCTGGGTCCTGGGATCCGTTCAGCCTGTCCCAGGCATCTGAGTCTGCTCTGGGCTCTGCCGCTCCACTGACCCATTGGCTGATTCTTGTGATCGTGGCACCTAGTTTTAATCCCAGTCACTTCCTCTGTGTTTCAGTGCCTTGTGGACGGTCCCCTCCTCACTTTGGCAGAGACGCAGAAGCCCACCCGACATCCACAGCCTTGTCTCTTCCTCCTTTGTGACTCAGCCGTGTTTGAGGCAGCAGAGCATTAAGAACTTGATTTTCCAGTCTCTGTTGCAGAGAAGTGTGGCCACGGGACCAGGTTCTGACCCAAGAGGACAGAGAGAGTGGAGGTGTTGGTACAGGGCTCCCAGGAGCTGTGCTTCCATTTCCTCCAGCTTCCTGGAATGCAGGGCTGATGACTGGAGCCCCAGTACTAGTTTGGGGCCACTGGGCAAAGTTGGGATGGGAACCCCATGACAGGGGGTGGGAAAGAGAGAGGGGTCACCACAGCACTGAGCTGCCAGCCTCACTCAGGGATTCTCTCACAGGGGAGAGAAATAGGCATCGACTCTTTAGGCTGAGGCAGGAGGATGGCAAATCTGAGGGCAGCTTCAACTCCCAGTGCTGCAAAAAAAACGAAGAACAAAGAGCGTATTAACCCCCCACCAAAGTGCAGCACCATTATATTTATAGGTTTATTGAAGATCGACATCTTCAAGCCATTGAGTCTTTATTTAAAAGTTAGACTTTCCATTTACTCAAATTAATTACTCAAATATTCTTTTATGTCCCTCAGTTGTACTAAAAGCTTCCTAAATATAGACCTGGCATATTTCTTAAAAAGTTGACTTAATTTCTGTTGAATCATGTAGAGGGCCTTTTTCTTCAAACATGGGCTGCTGGTACATATGACCCCTCTGCAGGGCTGGTGGGGATTCTATGACTGGTGCTTGGGGATGGGGGTCATGCCAACACAGCTCTGTGGTTAGTTTTGGTACTGAGATTCCTGCATTAATTTTGCTCCCAACGACCTTAAGGAATTCTCTTTTTGCTTGAAATCTTTTTTTTTTTTAGTTATAGGTGTACACAATACTTTTATTTTATTTTTATGTGGTGCTAAGGATTGAACTCAGTGCCCCACACATGCTAGGCAAGCACTCTACCTCTGAGCCACAACCCCAGCCCCTGCTTGAAATCTTTTGACTTTTTGAAGTATTTAACCAAAACATTGGCAAATAATGACAATTTTATATCTCATTTTCCCAGTATTTATGACTTTATTTCTTTCTCTTGTCTAATTGCATTGGCTGGCATCTCTAGAAACACAGTAAATATTGGTGGACACCCTTGTCCTATTGCTGATGTTAAAAATATGCTTCTAGATCTTCAGGAATATGTTGGGTTGTGGTTAAGATAGAAAAATGTTATCAAGTAAAGGAAGTATTTGGTCATATTTTATTATGATTGTTTTAGTGCTAAGGATAAGGATTGAATCCAGGCTAGGGAAACACTCTACTATGGAGCTACACACCAGACCCTATGATTTTCTTTTTCTTTTTTTTAACTAAATCAAGAATTTGTTACAATTGTCAGATGCCTTTTAGGCACAAATGAAGGTGAATATTTTATTTTATTTTTATTTAGTCAATAGTGAGGTATAATCATATATTGCAGAGTACAGAAAGGAAACAGATGGTCTACTCAGAGGAGGGGACCTGGGGGATTTAGTGAGGGGACACTGTATAGAGGCCTGGGCAGGGAAGCAGCAAGGCTGTGCAGCTGGCACTTTAAGAGCTGAAGGCGTAAAGGGTAAGGGACTGAGTTCAGAACCTGCAGGGCCACCCAGGGTAGTGTCTGTGGCAGGGTAATGAGCTTGGAGCTGGAGTACAGGCCAGAATCTGACTTCCCAAGGACTATGGAGGTAAGAGTTCACAGTTTTCTGGACAATAGTGGACCCTTCACATTGTATCTGCCTCTTGTACCTTCTGGGCTCTGCAAGCTCATACTGTCCTAGGACTTTTCACTGATTTTTCAACAGAGAAGTTCGTCAGTGTTTTCATATATCCATGCAAGTTTAGTTGGGTTTGGCATTAATATTACACTGCCTTCATAAAATAAATTTGGGAGTTTTTCTTCTCCTCCTTTTGCATTTTCCTCCATTTTGGGCTGAGACAGGCTACCCAGCTCTCTGGGAGGACCCCTCTGCAGGGTTGGTGGGGATTCTATGATGTGCTTGGGGAGGGGGCCATGCCAGCCCAGCTCTGTGGTTACTGATATGTCAGATTGTCTGTATTTTCTAGTGTGAGTTCTGGTGAAGTTGTCCATTTTGTCCAGGTCTTTCGAGCCCATTTTCACTGAGCTCAGCAAAGTGGTCCCTAAGAACTCTGTGCTGAACCAGGTATGGTGGCCACACCTGCAATCCCAGCCTGTGCAACTTGGCAAGACCCTGTCTCAAAATAAAAAATAAAAACAGCCAGGGATGTGGCTCTGTGGTAGAGCACCCCTGGGTTCAACCCCCACTACCAAAAAAAGACAAAAGAAAAGTAATTCACAGTTTTCTGGAAAATAGTGGACTCTTCACATCGCATCTGAAGAGGTAGTTCCGCAGACCAGGGCACCTGCCCAGAAAGTGCAGGTGCAGGCTGGCAGGCGGGCGGGTGAATGACATAGGGTGGAGTTTCTCACCATCATTATTTTAATCATAATAATCACCTCTGTGTTGGCCTAGCAGCTCCAGGTACCAAGCACCGTGTAATCCCTTGAGTGTAACTGGGGACACTGGGGCTCTGGGGGGCCTGGGTGACCACCAGGCACGAACCCAGCTCAGGGCCCCCACCCAATCACCCACCCACCCACCTTGGGCTGTTGTCTCTCTTCCTGCCACTTAGCCAGGTGCCCCCCCAGCTGCACCCCCCCCAGCTCAGCCCCAGGAACCCTCCTTCCCTGAGTAGGGGGACTGGCCTGTAGTTGGACACAATACCCTTATTTTATTTATTTTTAAGTGGTGCTGAGGATGGAGCCCAGTGCCTCGCACATGCTAGGTGAGCGCTCTACCTCTGAGCCCCAGCCCCAGCCCCCCTAGATGGCTTTAAAGGAAGGATCTGGATGGTTTAAAGTAAGGTTCTGGTGGCTTTGGCAGTCACCATGTCCCCTGGGAGATACGCTCAGTCGGTAAGCAGGGCTGCAGCCAGGACGAGGCCACCTGCCCCGTCTCAAGCCAATGGCAGGAGGCCCTGGGCTCCAGCTGACACCTTGACCTCAGCTGCTCTCCACAGGCGGAGCAGGGCTTCCTATGAGAAACAGCCTCCAAGCAGCCACAGCCCATGTCAGAGGCCTGCCGCGGGCCGGGGCCTGCACCTGGGGCCTCCTTGGACTGGGGGCTCAGAATAAGGCCAACAGTGATTGTCATTCCCAGAGAAGCTATTTTTATGCCAAAAAAATGCTTGTGGGAAAGGCAGGGGGAGGCGGGAAGACAGGATGAAGGAGGACACGGATCACAGACAGGGAGGGAAGTGTGGCTCCAGGACCCCCGGGGCCTAGGAGGACCTGGGCTTGGCCTTTCCTGCCTGGCTGAGGGCTGGGGCAGGGGTGAGGGAGGCGGCTCCACATCGGGGCCCCTCTGTGGTCCCAGGAGACAGGGTGGACCTGGGTGCAGGCTGGAGTTCCCCCTGGGGCCAGACCTCAGCCTTGGCAGGAGACAGGGAGTCCCAGGGACCCTCAGGTCTACCTTCAGCCAACTGGAGTCAGTTAGAGCCAGGGAGCATGGCTGAGCAGGGCCCTGCCCCTCACTGGGCACTGATGGCCTTCAGCTGGTCTCGGAGAAAAGGCTGCGCGAGTCTAGCCAGGCAGAGCCACCAGCAGAGCCCAGGCACCCTGTGATCTCCAGACACAGGTGTAGCCGTCCAGCTGGACTCCAGACTCCAGCCTAGCCATCCAGAAGGGGCGTACCCTCACCCCTCCCTGCCCTAGGTGTGGGGCCGAGCCCTCCCAGAGCTGCTGGGGCATCAGCCTGGCCCAGGAGAGAGGCTGCCGGCTGGGAAGGCTGCTGGGCCCTCCAGCATCTCGTCCATCCCTCCCTCCCCAGCCCTCTCTCTCTCCCTCCCGGGAGCTGACTCCTGAGCCCAAGGTACCAGGTGCAGATAGGGGGAGAGAGAGTGGCAGGCAGGAGGAGCCACTGACCTCTGAATTCGGGGCCCTGAAGGCTGAGTAGGCACAAGGCCAGCTGACTTGCTCCCAGAGAGGGCACAGTGCCAGGTATGACCAGCCCCTGCCATGCCATGCACATGGTCTGTCCTGGTTAGTGCTGCACACTGTGGAAGCCTGAGGGGGTTCAGCCAGGACAGATGTAAGTCGGAGCTCTCTGGAACACAGGGGGGCCCTGCAGACCACACCTTCCTGGCCCTGCCCTCGAGGGCCCACAGTTGTGGCGTCGTCTACAGTGACAGGCTCCAGCCAAGGATAAGTAGCTCTTGACCCATGGGGCTCCGTTGCTGGAGGAGGGGCACCCCACCACTGTCCTGGCCCAACCCAGACAAGCGGGCCTGTGCCCAGCTGCATCTTTGTGCACTACAGTGTCTGCTTGTACCCACTGTGTCTTCCTGTGTTGCCTGCATCTTCCTGCACCCATCTGCATCTTCCTGCACTACCAGTGTCTGCCTGTGCTACCTGCGTCTTCCTGCGCCCACCTGCATCTTCCTGCACTACCTGTATCTTCCTGCGCCCACCTGTGTCTTCCTGCACCTACCTGTGTCTTCCTGCGCCTACCTGTGTCTTTCTGTGCCCACCTGTGACTTCCTGTGCCCACCTGTGTCTTCCTGCACTACCTGTGTCTTCCTGCGCCCACCTGTATCTTCCTGCACTACCTGTGTCTGCCTGTGCCCACCTGTGTCTGCCTGTGCCCACCTATATCTTCCTGCGCCCACCTATATCTTCCTGCGCTACCTATGTCTTCCTATGCCCACCTGTGTCTTCCTGCGCTACCTGTGTCTGCAACACCACCTGTGTGAGTCTGAACTCACCTGTGCCTGCTCTGTCCCCGGGGACTTTTCTGAAGGGGCTGCTGCCTCTCTCCCAAGCCCACACAGACCCCGCAGAGGGAGATGGCACTGAGCATGCCCTCCCCCAGCTCCTCTGGCAGGCTTCTCTGCCTCCCCTGGCTGGGGGCACCCTTCCAGGCTGGCCAGCCGGCTCCCGCCTGGATCTGTGGTGTCCCATCTCACCGTGGCCTGAGATAAGGGCTCAGCTCAAAGCTGCTTTGTTCAGCCAACAAAGGGCATTTCTGCAGCACCATGGGAGCTGGCCACCGGCTAGCCCACAGGGGGAGGCCTGGCCCAGCACCGGCACCATCTCGGGAAACCCTAGCCTGGCCTGGCTGGAGCCTGGGGCTGGGGACACACCAGCTGCAGGCTTCCCAGGCTCTGGGCCCGCAGGGCTGTCTCCTCTCTGGGCCCTGGCCCAGCTCTGCCCAGCCCCTGCTGTCCACTGCTCGGCTCCTGACCTAAGGGCCCTGAGCCTCCCTTGTCTGTGGCAAGTCGTGCAGGCCCCCTGTGGGGAGCTGGTGGACATGCTGCCAGGACCAGGGCACAGCCACAGCCCCAGGGAGCAGGCACAGTGGCTGGAGCCTCCACACCCTCCTGCCCCTGGGTTTGCCCAGCCAACCCTCAGCAGCCACAAACTGACCTGAGGTGTGGACACCTGCAGGCAGCTGGAGGGGCGACCCTCACACAGGTGTCTGGGCCAGCCCAGAGCCCGAGGTACTCATCATGGGTTGAATTGTGCCCCCAAACCATAGGTCCGCCAGGAGATCAGAGCTGGCTGTGTTCTAAGGGTCTTTGGGTGTCGCTGGCTGGTGGGGACCTTGAGATGAGGTCATCCAGTGGGAAGTCCTCCTATGAGACAGGAAGCCAGACAGACACGGAAGGGAAGCTGGGTGCAGGCAGAGGCAAACTGGAGGGGGCGTCTGCCACCCAGGAACCAGGCAAGGTCTGCGGGCACCGCCAGAGCTAGAGGAGTGGCCAGGCTCTCCCCAGAGCCTTCAGTGGCAGTGGGGCCCTGGCCACCCCTGCATTTCAGCTGGCAGAGAGCGATTTGGGCTGTCTTAATGCCACCCGCGGGGCTGTGTGACGTCATCACAGCGGGCCCAGAACACTCGGCATGCCATCCAGGCTCAAGCCGGTGTGACAGACACAGCTGGGGATGTGGGCCGACGTCCTCGTGGGCTGCCACCCACAACCCGGCTGAGAGCGTACCGGGACCCTGAGTCTCCAGGAGCCCAGCCCAGGCTGGACAGGCCCAGGGGATCCTCCTGCGCTGGGTGGACACGTGCCCCGCAGGAGCGGGCACAGCCATCACCACAGCCCAATAGCCACTCACCACCACCAGCAGCAGCTGGGAGGTGCTGGTCTCCAGGGTGCTGTGCTCAGTCCCCTCCCTTGCTTGGGGTCTGAGAGCCACCCCCACTTCCTTTCTCCTGTCCTGCTGTCCTGTCACAATGGGCAGCTCCCGTCCTGGGCTGGCTGGAGCCAGTCTTCCTTCCACCTCACCACTTCCCACGGCTGAGCTGCTCACCACCCAGCCTATATGCCTGGGGTCCCCGGTTCCAGGCGAGGGCAGCAGGACCAGCCATGGACACAGACCCAAGTATACAGGAGGGGAAGCTGAGGCAGGCTCAGAGAGGGCAAGCCACCTGCTTAATGTCACACCACACTGAGGGTAGGGCTGAACTGTGGCCTGGCTCTTCTCCCTGCCCCTCCATCTCTCTCACCAGTGCTAGTTGGCCCCTCTCCATCCTTTAGGGTCAGCAAATGGGGCGGCAGCTCAGCCCAGCAGGTAGAAGTGGGCAGACCCCTACAGCTGCAGGGAACACCTGCAGTTTGCTGGGCCTGGTCTTCCCAGGGGAGGGGAGGGGAGACCAGAGTGGAGATGGCCGTCAGGATGTGTCCTGGGTCCTGGGGCAGGGGCAGAGACAGGTGTTCCTAGATGAGCCCTGGGGAGGAAGGCAGTCCTGGTGCCATGTCACCTGTCCCTGGGTCCCTTTCCCCCATTCCTCCTACTCTTCCCAGTCAGGCGTGGATGCCTTCCGTTCTTCCCTCATTCCACGCTCTCCGAGGCCCTCACGGTCTGGCCCTGCATTGGGCACAGTAGTGATCCGAGCCTCCCACAGACAAGGCACCTACCCCTGTGGGTGGCTGCAGAACACAGAGACACCTGAGGTTTGAGCTGTCCCCTGCTGAAGTGGGGGAGTGGCAGGGGTTGCATGAACCCACTAGGGACAGTGTGGGGCCCCAGTTGACAGACACATGCAACATTCTTTTTTATTTTTTTAATTTTTATTGTTGGCTGTTCAAAACATTACATAGTTCTTGATATATCATATTTCACACTTTGATTCAAGTGGGTTATGAACTCCCATTTTTACCCCATATACAGATTGCAGAATCACATCAGTTACACATCCACTGTTTTACGTATTGCCATACTAGTGTCTGTTGTATTCTGCTGCCTTTCCTATCCTCTACTATCCCCCCTCCCCTCCCCTCCCCTCCCCTCTTCTCTCTCTACCCCCTCTACTGTCATTCATTTCTCCCCCTTGTATTATTTTTCCCTTTCCCCTCACTTCCTCTTGTATGTAATTTTGTATAACCCTGAGGGTCTCCTTCCATTTCCATGCAATTTCCCTTCTCTCTCCCTTTCCCTCCCACCTTTCATCCCTGTTTAATGTTAATCTTCTTCTCATGCTCTTCGACCCTACTCTGTTCTTAGTTACTTTCCTTATATCAAAGAAGACATTTGGCATTTGTTTTTTAGGGATTGGCTAGCTTCACTTAGCATAATCTGCTCTAATGCCATCCATTTCCCTGCAAATTCTATGATTTTGTCATTTTTTAATGCAGAGTAATACTCCATTGTGTATAAATGCCACATTTTTTTTTATCCATTCGTCTATTGAAGGGCATCTAGGTTGGTTCCACAGTCTTGCTATTGTGAATTGTGCTGCTATGAACATCGATGTAGCAGTATCCCTATAGTAAGCTCTTTTTAGGTCTTTAGGGAATAGACCGAGAAGGGGAATAGCTGGGTCAAATGGTGGCTCCATTCCAAGCTTTCCAAGAAATCTCCATACTGCTTTCCAAACTGGCTGCACCAATTTGCAGTCCCACCAGCAATGTACAAGTGTACCCTTTTCCCCACATCCTCGCCAGCACTTGTTGTTGTTTGACTTCATAATGGCTGCCAATCTTACTGGAGTGAGATGGTATCTTAGGGTGGTTTTGATTTGCATTTCTCTGACTGCTAGAGATGGTGAGCATTTTTTCATGTACATGCAACATTCTTTAGGCCAGACCAGGTGACTTGGGGAAGGCAACCCGTCCAGGTGGCCAGAGCCCAGGTGTCAGGACTGAGGGAGCTGGTCAGGCTCTCAGCTCTCCAAGGTGGGGGCAGAGCTGGGCTTCTCAGAGACACTTTGGCTGCACAGGAGCTGAGGCACCTGGGGGGTCCTGCCACATCACCCCTGAAGAGCCAGGTGGCTCAGAGGCCACAGAGAGAGGGCCAGGCCCACCTTCACCCCACCCACTCACTCCCCAAGCCAGTCAGGGAGGTGCCACCAGCCTGTGGACCCCGCACAGGCCCACGGGGGCTCACTTGCCCTCTCCCTGGCGCTGACACTCACGGTGACCGTTGTGGGGTGCTGAGGGGCTGGGCAGGCAGGAAGTATTCCGCAAGTGATGGTCTACAGCACCAGGGGTCAGCTGCAGCCCAGGGACCCGTTCTCAGCACCAAGGCCCCTGCCTCCTGGAGCAAACCTTCCATCATGTGGCAGGAGGCTCCCTCTGTCCCCAAGGACCCCAGGGCGGCAGCTCCTGTCTCCTCTGCACAGGGTGCAGGCTGGGTGCCCCTGGCCTCCACCTTTGGCCTCGAGCCCAGGCAGTTCCTGCCTCCTGGGGACAAGACCGCCTGCCCCTGCACAGGGCCCAAGGGTGCAGTGGCTGCCCCATCACAGCTCCCTTCGCTTGGATGGCTGTGTCTCACGGGCGGGTCTGTGGCTCACTCTGACTCCTCAGCCGGGCACAGACTGGCACCATGTGCTGGGGAGAGGTCCGGTGAGTGGCAGTGCAGACAGGAGGCTGGGAATCGTACCCTCCCAGGAGCAGGGCTGGAATGGCACTCTCGGGGAGGAGACCACCTTCCAGGTGTGCACATGAGCAGGCAGGGATGGGCACCGCTGACTGTGACAGGTGTGCATGTGCCTGTCCTCATTCACCGGCACGGTGTCCTCCTGCACAGGTGTGTTTGTGCATCACCAACATGCCGGGGAATGTGTGTGCGTGATCTTAGCAGTACTTGTGTGTACTTGTGCATAGGCACTGCGTGTGCATGTGTGGATGGGTGTAAATGTGCCACATATATGTCTCATGTCTGTGCACACACACAAATGGGGGTGTGCAAACCTGGTCAGGACAGGAGGCGGAGTTGTCGTGGGGTCTGTGGCCCAGCAGAGCCTCCTGGAGGACATGGAACTTCAGGGGGATGGCAGTGCCCCTAGAATTGGGGGCTCCATGAGCCCTCTGTGGTGACCAATGGGTCAACTGGGCCCGGAAAGCCTCCTGCACCCTCCAACCATCATTGGGGTATCTGTGACCAGGCCTGAGGTTGAAACTGGGCAGAGATGGTCAGAGGCCCAGGCTGGGACCAATAGAGGACCTATGTTCCTACCTCCAGGCCAGGTCAGCCCAGAGTCTGCGCACTAGAGCAGCAGGGAGGATTCCTGCCTCCTCAGCTCCAAAGGAGTCTGCCTGTTCTCCACCCCAGCACAGATCTGCACCCTGCTAGATCCCGCCTGCTCCAGGCTGGGTCCCGAGAAGCCACTTCCTGCCACCCCCCCCCCCATGGGCCATGGTCCCAACATCTGGTTGGTGTTTCCAGCAGCTGGGGGTGGGGGTGGCCCCAGCAGGAGACAGGGGGAGCATCTGCGGGAAGAGAGCTGTGTGGGAGTTGTGGCTGCTGCCGCTGGGGCTATGAGAACCAGCGTTTTTTGGAGGCGGGCTGTCCTAACAGTGACGGTCACATTTCCTGGTGCAGCACCCGCAGCTACTGGGCGGGGTGGGACTGGGAGACTAGGCTCTCCCAGACTAAGCTGTGCAGGAGGAGGGGTCCACAGACTGCTGCCAAGCCCCCACTCCCACCTCCACATAGCACCCAGGAGGGGCCAGGGTGGGGGAAGACTCCAAACCCCAGGCCTGCAGCCCACCCCTGCTTGCTGGGGCAGCTGGGGGTCCATCCCAGACTCAGTTTCCTCTTCTATGCAGGGGGGTCCTGGAGGTCCCTGGGATATAGGGAGCAGTTGGGGAGGTAGAGGTGGTGCTCGGTGTTGGGGGCTGGCTTCCCCTGTAGCCCATGGCCTGTTCACGTGGGTTTCTGCAGGGAGAAGCTGCTCAGGTCCCCCTTGCAGGCCTGGGCTCGATGCAGGTGGGCACATGCAGGAGCCGAGACCCCAGCATGGGTCTGCCTCCTGGGGCTCATGGGTCTAACCTGCCCCCCCCACACCCCCGCAGCCTGGTCCTGGCTGGATGGGACACTGGGGCCTCAGGCTTGGGGGACAGTTCCAGGGGTGCCTCAGGCCAGATCCTCAGCCCTGCTGTGAGCCTCCCCGGCTCAGCCCTTCCGGTGAGGTAATGGGAAAAACTTGCGGCAGACACATACCCCCAAGCTGAGGATCCCCAAAGCCGCCTGTGGGTTCATTGGCTCCTCCCAGCTGCGGGGAGGGCGGGAACAGAGGGGTCCCCGCCTCCCCCAGCCCAGCAAGGCCGGCTGTGGGTCAGGTGTGTTCCCACCCTTCCCAGGTGCCCGGCTACATGTCCCCCTGCCTGCTGGGGGGGCCACAGAGGCCATTTCCTGGTTCTCAGACTCCACGGCCAGAGACTTATCTACTGCTGAGTTTTGCTTTTGTTGTGCTTTTTCGGCTCCCACCCCCACCCCAGCCCCTTCAGGAAAGTGTCCCAGGCGCCAGGAGCTTCAAGGAGCCTGGCCGGAAAGGGGACAATTAAATCCAGAGAAGAAAGAGTTAACGCCAGCCCCCAGCCACTTTCCCACCCCTCCACAACTCACCAGGAAATAAACAAGAAGCGGTTTGCTTCCATTCACCCTCAGAAAATTCAAGGATTTCCTCTGGGGCTGGTTGGAGGCCCCCCCAAGCCCTGGAGTCCCGAGGGGCAGGGCAGGAAGGAGACCTGGGTGGGCAGGGGGCTCCTCGGGCTGCCAGCCTGGATTCCCTGGACTCTCCCTCAGAACTGCAGCCCAGCCTCCCTCTCAGGGCTCCCTGGGCCACAGGGGGCCATGCAGAGCCACTCAGTGTGTGGGGGTGTGCAGGGCTCCCCCCCATTTGTTCACAGGGACCAGCCCCCGCCCTGCAGAGCCAAGGCCCGCAGCCTGCTCCCAGGAGCTTGTCCTGCAGACCAGCCCTGACTTCAGCTCCATTGCCCCTGCGCTCAGGCTGCAGTGAAGACCAGCCCGGGAAGCCGGACGCCAGCGCACCTGGATGCTGCGGCAGTGGAGGCGCTCTGGAGGCCTGAGGGACAAGAGGGGGGGAGAATGTTCCCAGCAGAGGCAACAGCCTGCGCCAGGGCCCTGTGGTGGAAGATCCCTGGTGCCTCCAGCACAAGTCACAAGTCCATGGGCAGTAGGGCCCATCACAGGGGACCTCCTGGGCCCCTGGTCTTGTCGCTTCCTGATCTGGTTACTGGGGAGGCCCAGCAGGGTTTCGCACAAGGGCTGGACATCTGCATTTCAGAAATCTGGCTGGCAGTTTGGGTATGGAGGGCGGAGAGGGTCAGCAGGACCAGGGTTCTGGCCTGAACTTGCGCTCGGTGGGCAAGGGCCTGTTAGTGGGGAAGGGCTCCGTGCTGGACCTGCCTGGAGGCTGTTTCCTCCCTGGTGGGAACTGGGAGGAGGGGCTGACACAGATCTGAGAGTGGAGGCCAGGGTGGTCCTGAGAGCCCTGGGCCTGATGAGGGCAGGGCCTGAGCATGGAGCCCGGGTAGGTCCCTGAGGTGAGAGGCTGCACTGGAGGCTGGAGGCAAGGAAGAGGCTGAGTGGCTCCTAGGCTCTGCACCCCCTGGGGCAAGCGGACCTCCTGGCCTCCTGGGCTGGCTTCCTCCTCTGTGGAGTGGGCACCGTGATAGCACTGCCTTGGCCTCCCAGGATTGGGCCCCTGGGATTGCTGGGGCTCATTTAGTGGGCACAAGGACAAGGGTGAGAGGCCTGTCTGAGGAAGAGACACAGTGGCCTCCTCCAGGAAGCCTTCCTGGATCTCCTGGGCTGGGGCTGGCTGCACCAGATGCTCCCTCCCCTCCCAGCCCCTGCCAGAGCTGTGCAGAAGGCCAGGCCCGCCCATGGCTGGTGCCTGCATCTCCCCGCCTGGCCTCACCCAGGCCGGCAATGCCCAGAGGTCAACACCTGGGGACAACCCTTAACCAGCGGCTGTTGGTGCAGACACAGGAACACCCATCCCACCCTCCCCCAGAGACCCCTCCCAGCCCAGAGGAACCCCAGCTCCACCTGGGGGCCCCATGCACCTTCCTGGCTGCCCACTTCACCATCCTGGTTCACCTCCTGACCCTGTTACCATCCCTGCCCAGATAAGTGGCTTTTTGTGTCCCCTGGCCTTTCAGTCTGCTTCAAAGAGAACCAGACGAAGTCAAGGGGCCACAGTGGCCTGTGAATGGCAGCCCCTGTGTGCAGTACCCTCTGGCCCCAGCAAGGTGATGGGAAGGAGCAGGGAAAGGAGCCCAGGGCCGGTGTGTGTCCCAGCCTCCAGAGCCATGGAGGCCCTGTGGGGAGGCAGTCACGGCGGCGGCAGGGGCTGGTTTTCAGCTGGCCTGTCCTCCAAGGGGAGAGCTTTGAGCCTGCCGTTTTGTTCCCTGGGACCTCCTTAGAGCTGCAGAGGGGGCTCTAGCTGCAGCCTGAGCAGTCCCCTTGCTGGGCCCCAGGCTCTGGACATGCAGCTCTGGAGTTGCAGCCTGAGACCTGGCAGGGGCTGCCCGGGTGGCAGTGAGGGGAGACAATTTCAGAGGTGGCCTGGTCCACCTGGCTGGGGACAGCAGCTGCTTGCCTAGACTTGTGCACAGGTGCACATGGGCACAGGTCCCCTGAAGACTGGCCAAGCCATGCCCAGCAGAGCTGGGGACCTGCTGGGATGCTCCACACTCAGGGAACACAGCTGGGGGTCTCAAAGTCACGGGGTCATGCAAGGACTGGAGGGTGTAGGGAGAGTGCTGGCATGGGGCTAGCCCTGGAGCAGGTTCCAACATGGCTGGTACAGGCCCCACTAGCCACAGGCAGAGACCCCCATTCACCTCTCCCTCCCACAGGACCCAGAGGACATCCCGAGTTGAAGCAGCTGGGACAGTGCCCACAAGGAGGCACGGTGTGACTGAGGTGCCCATGTGCTGGCTGTGGCGGGCACTGCCATGAAACCAGGTTCCCAGCATCCCCAAGTTCCTCTGAGCAGGAGTATCAGAGGCCAGAGGCAAGGTGGACAGAACTACAGGAGGTCCAAGATCAAGGTGCTGGCACCTGGGATGGGCCTCATCTCCAGGGGAGGGGGAGAGTGAGGGGTCAGAAGGAGGCACTGTCCCACCTGTGAGGGCAAAGCCAAAGGCCCTGCCTTCGACCCTTGCACTGAGGTTCACACTTAAACCTTGGGGACACACTCAAACCATTGCAGGTAGCAGAGGCAGTGTGGCAACCAGGGCACCCAACCCCTGGGGAAGGATGGACAGACTGCTAGCAGGTGGTCATTGAATCCATTCCCCTGTTCTCCCCAAGCCAGAGACTCAGGCCCTGTCAGTGACTGCATTAGAGTCCCTCTTTCAGGGCATGGACCTGTCCACATTGATGCCCCCAGGAGGGTCCTACCAGGCCACCATGCACACACCAGCAGTGATGCCCACCACCTCCCCAGAAGAACCAGCGGAGGACCTGGGCCCTGGAGAAGGTGCTTCCCAGCTGCTAGATGCCCAATCTGACTGACACTTGTATCAAACAGCACAGTGACCTCGCACATGGCCCCAGATAAGGTGGGAAAAGACAGAGGCTGGTGACAGCTGGGGACCCAGCCAGCTCCATCCCCCAGTGGGTCCCCGTGAGTGTGTGGCTGGAAGACCAGACCCAGTGGCTGGCAAACCCTCCTTTTCCTGCAGAAAGAGAGCCGAGGCACTGAACCCCACCCAGGGGAGCACACAACAGGATGCGGATCCAAAGCCCACCTGACTTCCCTGAGGCCACGTGCTTCAGGCCCCAGAGGACTGCAGGACACGAAGGGGCTGGATCCCAGTAGCTCAGCAGCTCAGCCCCTAAAAAAGTCAAAGGGACTCCTGTAAACGTATCATGGTGGTGACCCCAGCCGAAGCCACCCACAGATGGCATTTTTGCCAGGGAGGTCCACATGGCTCTGCATGTGTGAGTGGCTCCCATGGCAAGTCTGGTTTGTGGGTTCTGTCCCTGTCAGGGTGTAGGAGCAACAGAGACCATCTGTGTGCATGCACCTTATGACCCGGAGACCCCACAGTGCAAGAGGTGCCTGGCAAGTCCACCTGGGGGCTGCAGAGGAACCCTGAGAACTTTGTCCACTAGCAGATAGTCCCTCACTGGACAGGCTTCTGGTATGCTGGGCCTGGCAGGGACTAAGCACCTGTGGTGGGGTGAGAAGGCCTCAAAATTCACCTCCACCAGAGCCTCAGAGGGTCTTTACTTGGAATTAGGGTCTTTTCAAGTAATTAGTTAAGGACCCCAAGATGAGATCATCCTGGATTGAAATATTGACTGGCCTCCTCGTAGGAGAAGAGGACACAGAGATAGATAGTGAGAGACCACGTGAAGGTGGCATCAGAGGCTGGAGCCATGCTGGAGCCACCAAAACCTGCAAGAGGCAGGAGGGACCCTTCCCTGGAGCCTTGGAGGGAGCTCAGTCCTGACCCCTGCAGAGCTGGAGAGAGCCACTGCAGGGAGGAGTCAGGGTGAGCGGTGACCAGGGCAGCCACAGGCCACTTGGCAGGAGTTCAGACTTCAATGTGCTTGGGTGTTTGTCCACAGCTGACCAAAGCCAGCCCCCATGCGCCTGCCTCAGCTGTGGGGAGGTCTTGGGAGGAAGCGCTGGGTGGGCTGGTGGGAGGGATGCCCCATGTGGGTCTGTGGGTCTCACCTGCTGCTCAGCTCCATCCGGGTGCCTTGGATGATGCTCCAGGCCCCAGTGTGGGAAGGGTCTCCCAGGAGACAGCCAGCAGAAGGTGGGTGCTGGGGTCGGGGAGGGGGTGGGAGCCAGAGTTGGGGCAGAGTGTCAGTCTGGGAAGGTGAGAAGGTTCTGGAGCGGACAGAGGTGACGTCTGTGCCAGGCTTGCGGTGGAAATGGGTAGGGGAGCACTTTACCACGGTTTAAACAAAGGAACCCCAGGGCATTCAGGAGGCCTTTGGGGAGGAGGGTGTGCCCTGCAGGGTGGGTGCAGCGCTCTGAGCTGGGGACCAGTGGCCCGCCTCCCCAAAGACCACCTGACCCTCTGCAGGATCCTTGCTGCCGCAAAAAGGCAAAGGCGACCAAGCCCCAGGCCTCCCCCTGGGCAAGCCCGAGGGCTCCGGGGCACCCCTGGAGACTGGCAGGAGGGTCTTCTCCTGTGGGGCTGACTTGGTTAGGATGGAAGTTCTGAAGGAGGATCCTGGCTGGTCCACCTGAAGCAGGAGCAGGCCCAGCTCAGCTCATCCCACAGTGCCCTGGGTGGCTGCTGGTGGGGTGTGTGGACGCCTGCAGAGGGGCCCAGGCTCTGAAGCAGGGTATGAGCCGTGCTTTCTCAGGAACACTGGGAGGACAGGCCTTGGAGCAGCAGACCCTGCCTGGGTCGCTGGTGGCTTTTTATCTCTGCGTGGGCGTGAGCGGTTTCTTTTGCATTTTCAACATGTTGCAGTGCATGCAAGGGAGTCTTGAGGTCACAGGAAAGGTCCTTGCTGATAAAGGTCAGCAGCCCTGGTTGGGTCTGGAGTGCGGAGTTGCCCCTCTGCAAGACTGGATGGCAATGGGGAAGTTTCTAACCCAAAGACAGCAGCCCTCAGCCCTCCTCCAGGGCCCTCCTGGGCACAGGCCTTTTGCAAGGGATGAGAAAGGAGAAGGAAGGTCCTGGCCCACCATGCACTGGCCTCCACAACAAAAGTGATTCTGTGCTAGAGAAAAGGAGAGGGTTATGAGAAAAACTTCCCATTGCGGGGTTTCACATTTGGAGGGAAATGCCCTGCTTCGCTGGTTGGACAGAGGGGCCTGCACAAAAGCCCCTTTGTTCCCCCCAATGCCCAACAATGGCACAGAAAGAAATTATCTTTTCAGCAAAAGATTAAGCAGGCGTCCGAGCTCAGGCTGCTGCTTCCATGTGGCTGAAGGGGACCCCTCTCTGTGCCCTGCCCCAGTCCTCTCTCCTGCCCCAAGTCCTGATGGACATCTTGGGGGAGGCAGTAGTGCTGCCAGGGAGCTGTAGGTGCAGCTCAGGCAGAGGAAGAGTGACCGGAGGAGGGCTCAGTGCAGGGGCCCCGGGGGCTCCATACAGCCAGCCCCAGCCCAGTGACGGAGGAGGAAATAGCAGACAGCTGTGCACGTCCACTGGCCCTGCCCGGAGGGGGTGGGTGATGTTAGAGGATGAGACTCAGCCCTCCAGGCGGGCACCAGGGGTACGGGGGCGGGGGGGGCAACATGAGACCAGCCTGCGCCTGGGCTGCTCACCTTGCCCTGCCCCACCTCACCCAAGCCCCTGCCTTCAGCCTTCCCTAGTTCCAAGACGGTGCTGGGAAGGCCTAGAGTCAGACCCTCCCAGAGCCTACATACCTCAGAGCCCCCAAGGAAGCCCTCCAACCCCTGGGACAGCGTCTGTGTCTCTAGGAGCCTAGACATGTCCTGATGAGCCTGGCCCTGTCCAAAGTGGGCTGCAACCTGGCAGGAAGTGGGCTCCAAAGACTCTACTTCTTCCCCACACTCCCCTGGAGGGCTGCATATGACCTTGAGAGGGAAGGGCCAGGGCCCAGGTGTCAGGAAATGGGGGCTCTGAGTGAGGGGTAGTTAGGGGCAGGGGCGTGGCTAGGGGAGAATGTGAGCCCACCTCCTGGCCTGGGATGCCCCAGGGTCTGAGTGTCCGCCTGCCAACTTGGACTTTCCTGGGCCACTAGCTACCTCCTCCCCTTCTCTAACCCACCATCCTCACCTCCAGGCCAGAAACCTCCAAAGCAGAATCCCCCTGGAGCTGGGGGGAGCCTCTGGTACTGCCACCAGCTATGGGCCCACTGACAGGTGGGAATACTGAGGCCCAGGGCAGGCCAGAGCCAAGTCAGACCCCACTGCCGACCTCGGTCAGAACCCAGTAACCAGCAATGTAGGAGAGGACCTTGCCTGCCACCCACCTCCTAACCATCGAGTGAGGAGGCCTCTGGGTCAGCATGTGGCCTGGCTGGGCACAGCCTGTCCAGGTCCCAATCCTTGGAGTCCAGGACAGGGCCCATAGTGCCCAACCTGGCACTCGTACCACAGGAGCTGGTGGGTGAAGGGACGGACAGTCTATGGGCAAGGGGCAGTGTGGGGGCCACCTGGGCAGCCAGGGGCTCCCTGGACAGTGCCATCAGGAGGGGCAAAGTAAGACAACCTGGGAGACCTCCTTGAGCCCAGCAGCCTCCCCTCCCCACCTGGAGCCCAACCCCTGTGGGGCTGCTGGCCAGCTAGGGGCAGAGCCTGAGGGGATTGTGTCCAGGTGCCGCTGGGTGCTCATATCAGCTGACATACTGCAGTCCACCACCCTTGGCCATCCTAGCAGAGGCCCCCAGTGCTTGGCCCAAGACCCCTGCTGCCATCTGGAGTGTGCAGGACCCAGTTCTCAGATTGGCCCCACAGTGCCATCTTGCAGCTGGGACTCAAAGGGCTTAAGTGGCCAGTTGATTTGCAGGCCTGCTCCCATTGGGGTCCCTGCTGTGTGCAGCCACCAGCTGGGAGCAGTGGCCCTCAAGCCTGTCCCCCTGCCCCACTCCCACACCTGTGCCTGTCCACTGGGGCGTTTGTTGGCACCACCCTGTCCTTGCCAGCGCAGGGCTTCTCACGACCCTGTTCTCCCAGCTGCCTGCTCATGCTGATGCTGGGGTCGGTGCCACCTGCTTCCTCCTACTCCATCCTCCTCATTCCCTGGTGCTGTCCTAGTGGGCTCCAGAGGCCTAATGAAGACCATGGGGTGGCCTGGCCCCTGGGCTTCTGACTTGGTCCCCAAAGAATGGGAATCCCACTGGCCTACCCTCTCTGAGCACCCCTGGTCCAGAGACCCACTGGGAAGCCTTGGGACCTGCTGGCTGTGAGAGAGCCTGTCCCTGAGGGAGGGCTCTGAGGATCATTGCCAATGCCGGGGGCCTCCAACTCCACTCCTGTGGCAGGGGCTCTGTAGAGGCCCAGGCAGGGACGGACAAGAGGAGCTGGCCGGAGGGTCAAAGCCCTGCTTGATGTGACTCCTCCCAGGCCTTCATCTCTTCCCACACTTGACCTCCTGGGACCCAGGGGCTCGGCAGCTTCAGCGGACACTGCATCCTGGTGCCCAGAGGAAGAGGCGGGCTGACCCTGGTGGGTCGTGGCCTGGGCTGGGGGAGCTGGTGTCGGGGACGGGGCTCAGGGTCTGAGGCCCAGCATCCTTCACTCCCTGGTGATGGATCTCCTGCTGGGGGAAGGCCTATGCTAATGGCCATTGTCCTCCCATGCCTTGGCATGCGAGGGCTGGGGCCTCCTCTGAGGGCTCATTCAGCTGCCTTGGCCCTGGCAGAGGGGCGGGTGGTGACAGCACAAAGAACCTTTTGTCCCTGGCTGTTGGGCCCCACGGCCTTGCCGTCCATGTCTAGAGCTGTCCCTCAGGGCTGGTGACATGGGGTGTGCCCTTCTGGCAGCCCAGAGGCTGGACTTCCCCTCCCTCCATGTCTAGCCAGCCCAGGTTCTGAGGTAGGTCTTGACCCACCTCAGGCTCCCAAGACAGCCCAACAGAGCCCTCGGAGGATGGTCCTCGGCCTGGGACTCAGAGCTGCCAGAGCCACAGTGCACAACCCACTGCAGGAGCTGGGGGCCACAAAGTGGAGCAGTGGAGACCTGAGGAAATGGGACCCCAGCCTGCCCAGGTCCCAGGGACAGCTTGAGGCCACTCCAACAGTACAGGGCGAACCAGGAGAACCACAGAGCACAGCCCCCTGTGGGCCCCGCGCAGCCCAGGGCAGCCTCATCCTGCCACCGATGCCCAATTCCACCCTCTGGTCCCAGTGCATGGGGTGTGTTCTGTGTGTGCGGATGTGTATGCATGCATGCTTGTGTGACTGCGTGTGTGTGCGACTTCACGTGTGTGAGACTGCACATGCGTGTGTGTGTGACTGCATGTGCGTGTGTGTGCATGTGTGTGACTACACATGTGTGACTGCATTGTGTGTGTGACTGCATTGTGTGTGTGCATGTGTGTGTGACTGCATGTGTGTGACTGCATTGTGTGTGTGCATGTGTGTGTGACTGTATTGTATGTGTGTGCATCTACATGTGTGTATGCACGTGTGTGTGGCTGCACGTATGTGTGACTGCACGTGTGTGTGTGCATGTGCATGTGTTTCTGCCAGGGGAGGAAGGTGTCCCCTGCTTTTGTCTCAGGCTGGGTCCTGTGTTGGTGCTGTGGCGGGAGGGGCAGTGCTAGGGCTCAGGCCCCAGTGTGGTTGGGGTGTGTGCACCAAGTGCAGCTGAAACACGTTTTGTGGGTACGTGTGATGTGCACGTGTGTGTGGCCTAATCAGTGTCCTCTGTCCAGTGCAGCCCCCACTGGGCACCTCACACACACCTGCATCCTGCCAGTGACTGAGTGCTGGGTGTGCTGCCCGGGCAGGTTCCCTCTGCCCGCCTTGGGGTGCTCTTGGAGGTGTGGAACCTGAGCTCTGCTGGAGCTGTGGGGGAGGGGAGCCTAGGAGCAGCCCAGCCAAGGACCAGGGGAGATGGCAGGGAGAGGCCGGCTCCTGGCCAGGCCGTCACTTCACGTCACCTCTTCTGCCTGGGGACAACCCTGGGTGGGGCACTGAGGGAATTGGCAGGCTGGAGTGAGGAGGGGCCGCAGGGCCTGGGGCCAAGGTGGAATGCCATGGTGGGGGGCAGGCGGACTTCCCAGGTCCCTGGGACGGATGTAGGGGCTGGTTGGCGGGGGCTGGGTGGCACGGGGTGTGCTGAAGGGCCTCCTGGCTTACTCGCCCTGCTGGCAGGTGGCACAGCCTGTGGCAATGTCTCCTGTGACTCCAGGCAGTGATTTTTGGAGAGGGGGCGGGACAGGGAGGGGAGGGTACAGGTGGAAGAGGCAGCTGCCAGGCCTGGGAGCGTGGGAACGGAGCCGTGGGCTGCACACGCCTCTGATCCCAGGAGGCCCTGCGGCGGCAGGGGGTGGGGCAGCACAGAGCACCTGGGATGGCTGGTCCCTCGGGCCTGCAGGTGGACTCTGAGACCCTCCTCCAGAGCCCAGTGTCCATTCTGCCTCCAGCCTGAGCCTGGTTCAGTCCTAGCCTCTTCGGAGACCTGGCGGGACCTGGGGAGGCATCTGACCCTGGGCCCTCCCCGAATCCCCACCATCCATCGCCTCACCAGGGTTGTTTGCCTTGCTGCCCCAAAGCTCCCTGGCCAGGGCCTGACAGTTTACTGAACAAGGTGAGTGGCCACTCACACTTTAGCAAGAGTGGTCCACTGTCAATAGCCTGAGATACCTCCTCTGACCTCTCCTAAGTGCCCGGCACTGGCCAACTGCTCAGAACCACTTATAGGCAAACCCTCCCCACTCGTGGCCCCACACCCGATAAGTCCTGGCCCCTCTGACTGAGAGTCACAGGCCCTGGGGAGCACTGTGGGGCACAGGATTTGGGGAGGACCAGCAGCCCCCTGAACGAAGCCCTGACCGCAGGCCAGGCCCTTGCTGGCTCCTGTGTCCACACAGCTGCTCTGGTCCTCATGAAACTCAAGAGGCCTGCGTGCTACAGCAGGGGAAAGGAGGCTTGGGGGCATCCAGCTGGCCAGACAGCAGGGTTTGTGCCCGGGATGGCTCCGATGTCTGCACCATGACATTCCCTGTCCCCAGTAAGTGCTCCGGACCTAGGGCTCCCTCCAGTACTTGGAGTTGGGCCCCTATGGGAAGGCCAGCAGCTGGAGGTGGCCCCTTGGCCAGGGCATCTCTGGGCTAGTCCAGCTGCCAGTCTGCTCCTATCACCTCATGGTGCCCTGCAGACTCATCCCTAGGCCTCAGTTTCCCACCCTTCTGATGAGGGCTCAGCCTAGGACAGTCCCTGGGTGAGCTCCTTGACCCTATAACCCCTGAAACTCCAAAAACTATGTGTGAAATTCTGTGCATTTTTGTGGGGAGAAAAGGTCCATGCCATGTGTCGGATTCTGAGGAGCCCACAGTCCCCAAAGTGCTGCGGAAATCAGGGTTAGAGGTAAGATGGGGCAGAGGGTCACAGGAGCTGGGTCATTTGACAGATCCTGCAGGAGTGTCCCTCTGGGCTCCCTGCCTCACTGAGCTCCCAGATGGCCCAGGGCTGGGACTTCCTGAGGGACTGTTAGAGCTGGCGGCTGGCGGGGCAGGGAAGGCAGCGTCCTCCATCTCCACGACACGGTGGCTCCCAAACAGGAAGTCCCTGGCCCCACCAGAGTGCTCTCTGCCCCCACCCCCAAATCAGCTGCCGGCTGTGTTCTGGAAGGGTGGGAGTGGGAGTGCCACTGCCCGCAGGGCTGGGCCCTCCACCAGGAGCCTTCCAACTGCCCTCCATCCCCGCTCCCAACCTCTGCCTGAGGTCAGCCCCTACAGCAGACGCGCCTCAGAGTCTAGACTCATCCCCAAACCCACCCAATAGGCCCCCGTGTCCCTCCACTGTGTCCCAACACACCAGAACCCCCCACACCCACTGGGACCACCTTCTCCTAGGTCCCTGTTGGGACCTCAGAGGCTGGGTCAGAGACAGCCTCCTTCAGAAAGCCCCCCACAGAGCTGCACTGAGGGGGTCTGGAGGCTGCCCCAGGCAGGCGCAGAGGGGAACTGAGCGCCAGAGGGCCCCAGGCATCCAGCACTTCTGGCACGTCCCCACGCAGAAACTCCTGCCCTGTGGCAGCCGCTGTGCCCAGGCTCCATCTCTGGGCTTCTGCTGGTGTCAGGGGCTACACCCTGACCCTGGGCCATGCTTACTGGCCTACCAGCTCCTTCCCTGGGCAACCGCTGACCGCCTTGGGCCTTCCCAGGCCCAGAGACCTGCCTCTTCAGGTCCTGCCCGCCCCCAGAGAGAGTTGAGAAACTGAGAGTGAGTGGGTGGCTGGCAGCTCCGCAGGGCTGGCCAGGCGGGCGCGAGTCCAAGGGATTCCCATGTGCTGCTCCCGGGAGAGGCGTGTGTGGGGGCCGGCCATGGCACCCAGAGGGCTGGTCACTGGGTCCCGGCTCTGATGGGAGCTCAGGCCCTTCTGCCCGTGGGGCCCCGAGAGCTGAGCTCTGCCTGAGTTTCTGCGAATGGTCTCGGCCTCCTGTCTTTAAGGCTCACAGGACAGGTGGCTGGGGCCTTGTCAGACAAGGATCCCCACAGCCACAGCCCCTAAGGGCCTCAACATGCTCTGCACCCAGCTGTGACTGGGGGACCACAGTCCTCTGATCATCCTGAAGTGGGTTCGAAGCTTTACTGGACTTGCTGGGCGACACCTGAGAGGTGGAGACAGGATGGACTCGGGGCCTAATCTCTGATTTCTTGCCTGTCTGGAGGCCTCGAGGATCTGTTTCTAGTGAACTTACCCATTTGTTCTCACTGGGTGCAGGCTCTGATCTCCCAGGCAACCAGAGACAGACCCCACCAAACCACCAGGAGACTCTGGGCTCTGGCAGCGTCAGGGCCAGAGCTGGGGTAGGCAGTGCGAGGCTGGGGGTGGGAGAGGCAGCCTCACTACCAGTGGACTGGGGCCAGGCAGAAGGAACTGAGGATGCTCTTCCAGGTCTTCGAGGGTCTGCCCAGAGACCCGTGTGGCAGGTGCCAGGGGATCTAGGGCATGCAGGGTCAGGGGGTGCAAAGTCCAAGGGTGCTCTACACCCCTCAGCTGCAGGGCTCCTCTTGGTGGAGCCAGGCAGGAGTGACCAGGCAAAGCCTTGCACCAGGAGGGGCGGGGCTGCCGAGGGGCTCAGGAGGTGTTTTTTTAGGGGCCCTGCTCCAGCCTTGGCCCACAGCTGCACTCTGAGGACAGGAGGGCCAGGCAGCCCGAGCTGGAGTTCTGCTAGCTGCCTGCAGAGGCTTCTGCCTGGTCCACAAGCCGACCAACTGGGCTTTGCCCCTGCTGTCCTCCCTGGGGTGCCCCCACCTGCCCCCTCCCCCAGGCCTCTTCACCTGGTGATTTCTGACCCTCCTCAGGCCCCAGCTGAGGGGCAGGAGGCAGCTGGGACCCCCTGCTCTGCACTTGGTGTCCCCTCCTTGTCTACAGCTTACAGGCCAGCACTGTGGTCTGACCCCGCTCCCAGAACAAGCAGATCATATGTGGCCAGCTGGGAAGCAAAGAGGGCCAGGGGCAGGGGTCTGTCCCTTAGGACAACGGCCTGGTGCCAGGACAGCAGGACCTGGCTGCTGCCCAGGGGGCCCCCGTATGTCCAGCTCCCAGTCCTGCCCTGGGTACCTGGAGTCAGAGGCTGGGGGCTCCCAGGGGCTCGGGACACCCTGGGCTCTGGATAGCAGCCTGCCCCACTCTGGCCATGAGGAGTGCCCACTGTTTCTGGTAGAGGAGAGGTGCTGTCTGTAGGGGACAGGAAACCACCCCTGACCTTCACCCTGCCCCCTCCATTGGTCAGCAGGGCCCTGTCACCAAGGGCATGAGAGGAGCCTCTACAAGAGCTCTGGATGCCAGCTCCCCAGTGTGGTGGGGGAGGGGCTGCAAAACATTTGGGGAGATGGGGTGGGGGGCATGACCCTCCCACCCCACAGCCAGTCCTTCCCCAGAGGGTGTTGAGGGGGACCTCACTCCCCGTGCCAGGTTGATCCTGGGACCACCATCAGGACAGGACAGCCCTTACCTGGTCCTTCCCCAGTCCCAGCCCCAGCACACCCCGGAGGGCCTCTCAGAGGCCCCTCCAGGAGGACAGTGCTGTGTGCAACTGCTCACCCAGAGGAGAGTCTGGCCAAGAGTGGACACTCCATGACCTGGAGATGAGAGGATGGAGGGCCTCCTGGACAGAGGGAGGGGTGGGGTGTGAATGGAGGGAGGGAAGGAGGGGGAGAGGGGAGGGAGGGAGGGAGGGAAGGGCCCTAGGCCCGGTGGTATCCTGCAGCAGTGGCAGTCACCAGGATTCACTGTTACAGGATGCACAAGGTGGGGGTGTGAAAGAGTCACCCCCGCGGGGTGTCAGGGGGGCCTTGATCCCCACCAAGGCTGGGGTGGGAGTGGCCTGCAGCCTGGCCTTCCCCCATGTGTCCTGGTAGGCTCAGGAGTGCCTCCAGGCAGTGCCCAGTCCACCCTGATGCAGGGAGCAGCCCAGGGTCCTGCAGCCGCCTCCGGGGGAAAGGTTCTCTCACCACCTTCGTTCCACATACAGGCGGACATTGGGAGTCAAGGTGCTGGGAGATGGACAGCACCCACCAAGCCTGTGGGTCCCCAAGGGCCCTGAGCAGCCCAAGCAGAGGGAGAAGGGCCTGGCCTCCTGGGGCACAGCACATACTGGAGGCAGCCCCGGGGAGCAGGTCCAGCCCCCTGCACAGGGCCGGCGGCCACGGGGCCTGGAAGCCCTGCGCAGGCCGACTCTGGGAGTCAGCGCGGGTTTCACCTGAGGTGAGAGTGAAACCTGCTCCCCTAATTACACCCCTGGATGGCTCCTCCGCCCCAAGCCTTCCCACTTCAAAGGCCACTGGCCCCAGGCAGCCAGGGAAAGTTTCTGGGTGTCCGGGAGCCCTCCTCCTCCCGCAGGAGCATCTGCCCCAGTCTGGGGGTGCAGGGAGCCTAGAGTCTGGGCCCCACCATGGCCGGCCCTCTTCCATAGGCCTGGGTGCTCTGCCCAGGATACCTTGGCGCCCAGCTCTGGAGTCTGCCCCCCTCACATGCTGGCCCCCACCTGCTTGAGGTCCCCTTAGGCTTAGGTCCATCCTGAGGATCAGCCTGGCCTGGCTGCAGACAGGAAGCTTGCTCTGGGCCTGTCCTCAGTGGGTGCCTGGCCACAGACAGGACAGGCATGTCTGAGGTCAGAGCCAGGTGCAGACTGGCAGGGAGCCGCATGGCAGGGCAGGCCTGGCCACAGGCTCAGGCAGGGTGTCAGGGGATGGGGGCAGTTGGGAGAGAGAGCCCAGATTCCGACCAGGGATCAAGGGGCAGGGTCAGTAGCCAAGTAGAAGGGCACCAACATGGGCCCCAGGAGGCCCCACATGCCTCCCCAACAGCTGCAGGGTGGAGCCACCCTGCCCAACTCATCCCTGGGCAGCTGATCATTTCCTCACAAGTTACACAGCTGGGTGATTCCCATGGCGCCAGGAGGGAGTGGACTCAAAAGGAGCTGAGGACACTGGACTGAGACGCCAAAAGGAGTTGGTTACCTGGGAAGGAATTGGCTGAGGGCCGCCAGGTGGCATTAAGAGAAGCTGAGTGTCCTGAATGAAGGAGGTGATTGCCTCTCTACCCTGACCTCCAAGGCCAGACCTCTCTGTGCCCCAGTCCTAGTCCACCCCACTGGCTCAGGAGCCCTGCCCTGCCCTATACCATCTCCTATACCTGCCTTCTAAGGCGCTGTGCCCAGCACCTTCCTGCCAGCTCTGCGCCTCCTGGAGCTGCCTGCAGGGCATGCTCCAAGCTAGCCTGATGGCCTCCAGGTGGGGCTGGTCAGTCTGAGTCCTGGACCCACCAGGAGGCTGCCTGGAGGAGGCACCTGGTCAGCATTGGCAGGGGAGGGAGAGAAGAGCCCAGGAGCCCAGGCCTTTGAAGCAGCTCGCAGGGCGGCCCCTCCTGCTTGCCTGCCCCCATCACAGAGAGGCGCCCAAATAAAACAGCATTTGATCCTGATTTCAAAGGGGTCTTTGTCCTGGCGGGGCCTGCTGCTGTGTGGGCCTGGCTGGTGCGTGGGCCTGGCCTGGGCTTCTGAGTCACCTGTCCCTCTGCCCCAGGGCTGGGAGGCAGATCGGCAGCTGGGGCTGGCGGCACCTCTCGGCATCACACAGAGGTTCTGCGTGTCCTTGGTCAGCCTCGGGGACGCTGTGTGTCTATCTTCCTGGAGTGCTGGCGGCTCCCTCTGTGCCCAGGTCCTGTCTGTCTCTGGGTTTTCTGTGGGTCGCTCCCTGCCTCAGCCTCCCCTTGTCTTCCTGCCTCTCTGTGTCTGCCTCCTGGCCAGAGGCCCCCTTCCTGGGGAAACAGACGCCGCAGGGTCTCCTTGGATGAGGGCGAAGGCCAAATGGGCTCGGGGTCTCTTCTCTAGGGGTAAGGCCCATCAACAGCTGGCCACCAGGCTCAGCAAATGGTGTGTGTGGCCGGCCTCCCCCCTGGCCCCATGCAGGTCCTTCTGGAGGGAACATAAAAGACTACCGGCCGTGGCTCCCCTTGGGTGGCTGTGGGCGGGGTGCCCGGCAGCCAGGAGACCAAAGGCCCATGTGCTGGGCCTAAGGAGGCCCTGGCTGCAGGCTGAGGCCTCACAGTGGACAGGTGCCCCCCACGTGGGAACCCCAAGGCTCCCACGACAGGACCAGACTAGAGGGCAGCGCAAGGCCAGTGGAGACCCAGCTGAGCCTGGCCACCCCCGCTGCCAGCTGTGCCCCTCGGGTTCTGCACGGGCCCCGGTCAGCTGTGCTGATGTGAGGGCCCCACTCCACTGCCTCGCCCCGGGCCTGTCCTGGACCTGCTCCTCTGCCCGCCGTCTGGCTTTCTCTGGAGAACCCTCTCTACCAGCAGCAGTGGCCGCCTCCTTTTCACTCACTGAGGGGCTCTGGAGCTGGGTGCCTGGTCCCGAGCTGGGGAAGGGACACATGGGATGCAGCCGCTGGGCTTGGGGCAAAAGACCAGGCTTCAGAGGGGCAGCCTGCCCAGAACGATCATGGGGGTGGACATGCTGGTCCGGTGGCCCAGGAGCCAGGATGGTCTGTAGAGGACACTCACCCCTCTGCTGGGCCGCTGCCCTTCCCTCCCTGACACAGCCCGAGTCACAGTCATGCCTCCCACAGCTGGTCCCACAGGCCAACCCCTGGGCCATCAGATCTGGGGGATGATTTCCCAGAAGTGGGGCCGTGAGTCACTAGCAGCCCCGGAAGTGGCCACCTCCTCTCCAGCCAACTGGCTGCTGGGCTTCGTGAACATGCCGACCTCAGAACCGTCCTCAGGCAGCTCTGGTCAGCGGTCCCGGCCCAGAAGACATCCATCTTTTGTTGATGGGGGTCCTGCCGGGGTGTGGGAAGGTCGGGTGCTCAGGGAGGAAAGGGCACCTACAGGGAGCCCACCTGGAGAAGGTGTGTGGCAGGTGACCGGGGGCCCAGAGGCAGAGGCCATCAAGGCTGCAGCCCAGCAGGACGGGCAAGGCTGGGCTTCAGGACCAGCGGGGTCTTCCCAGGTGCTCCCAGGCCAAGGGTGTGTCCCAGAGAAGGCTAAGAGGACGAGAGAAGCAATTTCCAGTCCCCCAACAAAACCAGCTGGCCTCTGACAACTCAGGAGGTGAGTGCCAAGGTGACCAGAGGGGACCCAGTGGCCCAAAGCCATGCAACAACTGGGGCCAGCCTTGTGAAGCCCCTCCTTGCTCCGTCGGCTCCAGGTCCTCTCCTGTCAGTGTGCTGAACCCTTCCCGGGAGCAGGATGGCCAGCAGGTGAGGGTGTTGAAAGAAGACCACTGGGCCCCAGGTCCAGCTCTGCCCTCCGTCTCAGCTGCTGTGAATCAGGCTGGAGGCCTGCGGCAGGAGGTGGTCCTGGGTGCCGCACTCACACGGATGCCTGCCAGGCCCAGCCTCATCCCTGCCCAGCCCAGTGCCCCACAGGCCATAGGAGTGGGAGGAAGTAGAATGGGCCCGCAATGGGTGGGAGTCCTCCTTCCACCTGCTGCCCTGGGCAGATGGGGCCAGGAATGGGGTCTGAGAATTAGGACCTTGAGGTGGGTCACTGCTGGTTGTGGTTCTTGGAGAAGTTTCCTAACCTCTCTGAGCCACAATGTCCTCATCTGTGGGACGGCTGATGCCTGGCACAGGTGCTTTGGGGAGAAGTGGGACTTAGGCCGAGCCAGCTCCCATCTGAGTGCAAGGGACAGTCATCCACCAAGACGCCAGCATACAGCAGGTGCTCAGGAAACACCCTCCTGGGGCCCTGAGGATCCTAGAGCGAAGCTCTCATTGGTCACCAGGGACAAGGGCAGAGGCGAGGTCTCGGGGCACCTCTGCCTTTGGCCTACCTGTCCCCTGTACCCACCCCTCTGGCTGGGTGGCTGTTCCCAGAGTCCTGGGCCCTCCTTCTCCTGTGCCTGCTCAGACCTCCTGCCAACCTCCTCTGAGGGCTGTCCCTGCTCAGCCCCACGGTGACGCCTGATGGGCCCCGCTTCTCCTGGGAAGGGGTCCAGCTCCAACAGGGCAGCCTGGAGCACCCTCCCTCTCAGGCTCCACAGGGACTCCCTGCCCCTGACGGCTGCTCAGAGGGTGTGCAGGGTGACTCCCCGGGACACCAGCGAGGTCTGCCGCTCTGGTCAGGAGCACCTCCCGGACACCTCTCAGGATGCAGGCCGACTCAGGGTTAGCGGGTGCAGAGGCAGCTGTTCTCTGAAGCCCCTGCCTGGGAGCGCTGGGCCCAGACCCCCACATCTGTTCCCATGTCCACCCCTGGCTGTCTCACAGAGGGACAAGACGGCAGGATGCAGGGGCCTTTGCTCTCTCAGGTCACAGACATGCGGTCATCCAGCACATTCCAGAGCTCTCCCAACCCCTTGCTGTCCTCCCCTCCCCACTGGGGTCCAGGTTCCCCCCACCAGGTCACCCCCACCCCCTGGAGGTGATTTCCTCTTCCCAGCCCGCCCCCATACTAAAATCCACCAGGACAGGCCTCTGGTGGCTCACATTTCCAGCTGTCCACACAGCCTACCGGGCCACCTGGGGGAGCTGCCCCCGACCTTCTTCCCTGGTGGCCTTTCTAGGCAATGGTGGTGTGGGGTCCGGGCTGGGGCCCCGGGACTTTGGACCGCTACCCCTGCTCCCTCCACAGAGCGGCCTGGACTCCATCTTGCCTAGGGACTGCCAACTCTGCTGCGTCTGGGATTGGACACCATCTTTGGGCTTTAGGAGGGAACCGGGGAGTACCACCTGAGCGGCCAGGGGTGGGCTCCTGGAGACACAGGGAGCTGGCATGCAGGACGGAAAGGGCCACGGCCCTGTGGGCTCCAAGTGCGAGGACCTGGCTGACCTCCGGGTCTGGGGCTGGTTCCTGGGGAAACAAATCTGATGGATAGGAGGGGTCAGCCCATCAGTGTGGTAGTCCTGTGCCCCACCATGGGGGCCAAGCAGTGTGAGGCCAGGCCTGTGGGGGGCTATGGGGGCGAGCTGGTCATGTCCCAATGCCACCGGAAGGTGTGGATGGGGAGAGGTGGGGGGCAGCTTGCCAGCTGGCCACCTCAGGGAGCTACAGCCACCTCAGTGGGCACCCACCGCAGCATATGTGTGTGTCCTGGGCCTGGACCAGCCTGTGTCCTGTCCTTCACCCTTCACCCTCGTCCCATCAGGGGAGCAGTGGCAAATGGAGGCCAGAACCAGGCTGCCTCTGGGCACAGCTGGACCACAAGCTCTGGGCCCAGGGAGGACAGGGGGACCCTGGGGCCCTAGGGTACACTGCCTGCCTTCCTCCTTGAAGTGCACAGTTCCCACCTGGGTGAGCAGGTGGGGAGGTCAGAAGGTGGGAGCCCCAGAGACAGCCAGCGTCCGGGTGGGAGGAGAGGACATCTGGCCGGGAAGGGCATGTTAGTAAACACTTATGGAGCACCTAATGTATGCTGAGTCTGATGGAGAGAGTCAGAGAACTGGGCACACCCCTGTCCTCCCACGGGCAAGTGTCACCACCCACAGGCCGAGACCCCTCCTGGGTGGACAATCCAAGGGGACTCCTGGAAGGGGAGGTGAATTTTCGAGAGTCCTTGGAGGTAAGTGCCTTTCTGGACCTCAGCTTCCTCTGAGGTGGGGAGAAGAGCTGGTCACACCTGCCACACAGAGTCTCAGTAAGGACAGAGGAACTTACTAAGGGAGGCACTAGAGTCACTTGCCCTCTGTGATCCCTCCCTCCCTCCCTCCCTCCCTCCTTCCCGCCCTCCTTCCCTCCTTCTTTCCCCTCTGTACTGGGGATTAAACCCAGGGTGCTCTACCACTGAGCTACATCCCCTGCTCTTTTTCTTTTGTTTTGAGGCAGGGTCTCACTAAGATGCCGAGGCTGTCCTCAAACTTGTGATCCTCTTGCCTCAGCCTCCCAAGTCACTGGGATCACAGGTGTGGCCACCGTGCCCATCAGTGCCACCGATCTTGAGGGGGTCCAAGACATCATGTCCTTAGTGTCCTCTGGGGAGCTGGGGGCTGAGCGCTGGCAGACACAAGGCTGTTGTGTGCTGTCAGAGACCCCCGACTCCTGGAGCTCCCAGCTTCCCCAGTGACTTGCCCAGAACTCAGACAGGCAGCCGGGGGCTCCTGGCCTACCTGGCCGACAGCACAGCTGCCTGTGGAGGCCTCACTGGAGCAAAGAGGAAGCTGGGGTGCAGCCTCTGGTGCAATCGCCATCGTGTCCATGACCCACGAGCTTGTGCAAGAGCGTGCGGCCCAGGAAGCGGGCTGCCTGAGACTGCACGCAAGGGGCAGGAGGGGTCACCAGGAGGCGGCCCAATGGCCAGGGTGGCCTGGGCAAGCCTCCAACAGGGTCACACCATAGAGCTGGGCCTTGGCCCTGGGGCCTGAGCCCACGAGTGGGATCCCAGGCCCCTCAGCCCATCCCCACCTAGCCTCGGGGATCGCGGAGTGAAGGCCACCCTCCCCCACCAGCCCAGCTCTGGTCCCCTGCTCCTTATGCCTCTCTACCCCCAGGACGGAGTGGGCGACTGGCCAGGACAGAGTGGGCGACCGGCCAGGTCAGAGCTGAGCACTGGTCTCACAGCTGCCCTGTTAAGGCCCTGACCCCAGTTCCTCCGAGTGTGCACTGAAGCAGAGCCTTTTCCTGTCCCCTCGGTGGCCTGGGGCCACAAAGGGTCCCCCATGGCACCAGAGCACCAGCACCAGAGGCCTAGGGCTCTGAGCTGGGGGGAGGGGGAGCCAGAAGTGCGAGGCAGCCAGGGACCAGGACAGCCCCACTCCAGCCAGGGGATGGGCAGTCGAGGGGTCACCTGCTCCGCCAGCCTGGGCTGTGCCCCTGCAGGGGTGACAGTTGAGTGACCACGTAACGCCTCTCAGAGCCGTCCCTGCTCCTGCCTGGCAGGACCATACCCCATCCTCAGCACAACAACAGGCAGGAGCCAAGATGCCCCGCCCAGGACTGAGTGTCTCCTGGAGGACAGCCTGGGATGTAGAGGGAAGCCGGGAGGGGGCTGCAGACCCTCCCCCAGGCCAGGTCTGACAGAGCACTGGACCCAGAGCCCTAAGCTCCACTCTCCCTAGCCAGTCATCAGGGCCCCCTGCGGGGCCTCTTCCAGCTCTCCAGTCCACTCTCTGCGGCTGCTGCATCCGCCCGAGACAACTGCCCTCAGCCGGAGTAGATTCTGGGCACTGGCTTCAGGGTTGGAGAGGGGGCACTCTGGGGGTCCGCCCCCCCCCCCACTGCTTCTGGCAGCCGCTTAAGAACCAGCCCAGGGGATGGAGTGGCTGCCTGGGGTCACAGGAGAGTTGAATGGACCATGCCGGCCTGCACCCCAGGGCCACTGGCTGTGGAGGAGCCTCCCAGGGCTGTGCGTGAGCGTGGCGTGGGGAGCTGGCCAGACACCTGCTCCATCCACCTGGGGCTGGGGGCCTGGCCTGGGTTCCTGGGAGCAGAGGTGGACCCATCTCCCTATGTGGGGGGTCCTGGAGAACGGGACCTCTGAGATTCCAGAAAGCCCCTCTTCCCACATGAAGGCCTCCTGGCCCCAGGCCCGCCCTGCGCCCTCGCCAGCCTTTCCGGCCCCTCTTGCGACACACGTGAAGGCTGCACAGAAACCCAGAGGCTCAGGCCCCGACGTGCCCCCTGAGCTCACTGCACAGCTCCCACGGGGAGGGTGGCTGGTGGGGAGACCCGGTCCTTGGGAAGGTGGAGGTGGGCACCACCGAGCTGGCCTGTCTGGGCAACGCCATCTGTGCCCAACCCTGGCAGAGAGGCCCCCACAACTGCCCAGGTCCTGCACCTATCTCCCCACCCCCAAATGGGTCATTTGCCCAACACCTCACCAGATACCTGGGGCCCCACGCCTGGGCCATCCAGTGATCTCATGACCCAGGCCAGCCCTGGGAAAGGGCACCCCCCAGGTGGCCCCTGCAACACTGGACCTTGTGGGCTCAGGTCCCACACATGGCCTGCTGGGGAGGTGGGATGTGAGTGGGACCTAAGAGAAGGACCCTCAGGTGCGGGTCCTGTTCCCCACCCTAGGGACCCGGGTGCTAGGAGGGAAGCAGGTTCTGCCCGGGCATGTCCAGGACTGCAGGAGATTCTCTGGGCTGTTACCAGAGTCAGGGAGAAGGGGCAGGTCTCAGGGCCACACCTGCTGGGGGACTGGAAACTCCAACTGGACACCCACAAGACCCTGTCCAACAGAGGCCAGCTTCTCCTGCCCCCCCTGCTCCTCCTGGTGGGGGTAGGTGGGCAGGTGGCCTGCTGCCCTTGGCTTCTCAGCACTGGTGACCACAGGTGCACAGGTGGGGCCAGGTGACAGAGGCTCTCCTTCCTCTGTGGCAGATGGGAGGATAAGGTGGGCTTCCTCCTGGGGAGACCTGCTGGAGTGGAGCTCTCAGGTGGGCTCCGAGGCCAGGCAACCCAACAGTTCTTAGAGGTGGACAACCTTCCCTCTGTCCCAGGACCAGGTCCCTTTGGCCACTCTCCATGCTAGACACTTGTGGGCTGCCCTGTGGGGTTGTGCGGTCCGTGCACTCCCCCGGGACTGTGCAGCCTACACGTATCTTTCTAAGGCACAAATTGGAGCTCTTCACGTAAGAGCTTAACCTCAATATGGCTCCCCACTGCAGAGAGAAGGAGCCTGAGTCCTCTGCAGCCCCCTGACCCCCAGCCTCATCTTGCCAGATTATTCCTCTGCCCCCTGCCCCCCACCCCTCAGCCCAACCAGGTCTCTCTGTGAGCATCACAGGTGAGTCAGCCCATGCCAGGTCACCATACTGTCCCTGCCTGATCTCTGGGACGTGTCCTTCGTAGGGTTCTGCTAGGGCTGGGAGGGACCGGAATCAGGCCACTTAGGACTCCCCTGCATCTGACTGGGGCCCAGCACACTGAGGTTTGTGGAAGCCATGTTGATGGGGAAAGGGTCCCGGGGGAGCGAGCCCAGGGATGGGAGCAGGGGCTCAAGGGAGCCTCTGGTCAGGGCCTGGGCATAGCCCAAGGCAGTGAGGACAGGTGTATGACTGACCTGGGAGGGTCCTGAAGTGCCCGGTCCGCACCCCAACTCTCCTGCCTTGCTGTGGAGACATGGGAAGCCAAGTCTGGACCCTTATGGCCCTAATCTTCCCCTCTGCACAGGGGTTCACCCAACAGGCCAGCCCCCTGTCCCTCAGCACATGTCCCCTCAAGTTGTGCCTGGCTTCAGAGCTCCTGGGCAAAGCCAGCCTGTCCCCCACCACCTTCCCCGTGGGCCTGGCTGTGCCCACCGGGGAGTCCTGAGAGCCCCGTGAACCACCCTCGCAGCAGAGGCTGGGTGGCCTCCTATCAGGCCTCTCGGCCTCCCCATCTCTGGATACTTAAAAGCCAGAAAGCCTTGGCCTGGGCCGCGGCAGGACGGCTCTCACTACACTGCTGGGCTGTCAGGCCCCAGTCGGTTCCCACCGACCGCTCACAGTGCTGACAATGGCACCGAGGGCAGCTCTCCTGTCCCCTGCTGCTGGCTCATGCCCTGTGGGGTGGGGGTGAGGGAGCTTTCTGGGCAGCCTGGCTCTGGACCCCTCCTATCTCCTGTCCAGTGCCCATGCAGGGCCCAGGGGACCCAGAGAACAGGCTGGATGGTCCAGATGCTCAGGGCTGGATGGTCCCTGGAGGCAGATGAGGAGGCCCAGAAGGTGTCAGGCCCAGCTTCCAACCCCCCCCCAGCACAGGGGCTTCTGGACCCCCAGGCCCTGTGCTTCAAACCTCAGTGGCCTGACCAAGCGCATGGTCAAACTGCCGAGCACTGCCTCCCGGCAGAGGCCACCCTGGAGCACCAGCTGTGCACGACAACATGCTATGAAGGGCAGAGCTCATGGGGTGGGGGCAGCAGTGGGGGCTGGGCAGTCTCCTCTGGGTTCCAGGAGGGGCACCTGTGGGCACTCACACCTGGCCACCTGCCACTGCTCCCTCCTCAGCTCAGCATTTTCTCACGCTCAGAGCTGGCACAGGGTCTGGGCTTCGCCGGGACTTGTCCTGCTGGTCCTGGGAAGGCAGGCGAGGCTTCCCTCCAGGCCTGGGGCAGGGGCCACAACAAGTTGAGACAAGGCTCAAGTAGGGGGGAGGTTACAACACCACTGGGCAGCTGCAGGAGGCCCTGAATGTGCCACCCAGCCTGCGGGCACCCAGGGGACACAGAGGCTCCCATGCTCCCAGAAACCTGGGCCAGGACCCCGTCCCCCTCTGATCCTGTTTCCTCCCTTGAACAAAGCAATACAGGCTGGCAGGACAGGCATGGGGGACAGCGCCTCGGCCGCGCTGCACACCTCCTCGGGCCTGGATGGGCCAGGACGCAGGGGCCAGTGCTCCTCCCTGGAGCGTGGGCTGAGCGGAACAGCCACCTCGGAGCCCAAGGAGAAAAACCACAGTGGGGCTTGTTCTTGCTGGCACTGCGGCTATCTTCGCAACACAAAGCCAAGAATCTCAAGGGTCCCCAAGTCTGTCAGGCTGGGGACAGAGGCCTGTGGCCCCTGGCCTTGGGCCTGACCTGGCCCTGGGTTGTGGCTGTGGAGTTATCAAGTCACATTTGTGGGGCTCCTGGCAGAGCAGCTGCCCTGACTGCCCGTCAGGCTGCCCCTCTGGGCACAGGGTCTCACCCGTCCCACCAGGCCCTGGATTGAGCTGGTGACTTTAAGGGCAAACACACTCCTCTCTGGGATCAACCAGACTGACAACAGCCCCAGGAGCAACCGAGATGCCCCCGGTGGGTCCCTGGGGGCATCAGCGGGATATGGAACAGGCTGGGGGGACCCGGACACCTCCTTAACTCTGTTGTCACTCTGGGAAACTGAGGCAGGGGCCCATGGCTGGCTTCATGAGCCTTGGGGGTCTCTTGGGGATGTCTCAGCTCTTCCTGAATTGGTGTCCAGGCCATCCAAGGGCTCTGCCTCCTGGGCCCATCTCACTGGGGCCAGAGAGTGGGCACTGAGGTGCTGGGCTCTGGGGAAAGCTGGGAGGGTGAGAAGCAGCTCCCCCGGGAGGCAGCCCCTCGACACCCACCACCCTCTGGCACCCTCCCAGACAGGCGTGGGAATGTGGCTGGCGGGAACGGGCCTCTCCCTGGGGAATCAGCTGCTGGGTGCTGGCCAAGAACGCTCTGATCCAAAGAGGAAGCAAAGTCCAGCTGCCGAAACCTGACCCAAGACCACTGGGGAGCAAGTGAGCGCTGGGCAGATGTGGGACAGCGCCTCAGCCACGCTGCGCACCTCCTCAGGGCTAAGAATGTCTCATGCCAGGTGGCACCGAGGGCAGCTCAGGACCATGCACAGCCGGAACCCACAGCCCAGGCACAGATGGATCCCTAGTCCCAGTTACAGCCCAGATCCCAGACACTGATCTGAGACGTGACCCAGGCACAGACGAGTCTCTCTACCCCAGTCATGAACATCTTGATCCTTGATTCCAGATAGAAGTTGACTGACTCAGCTACGCACTGAGCCCTGATCCCAGCCCAAGCTGGGCCCTGATCAAAACCATAGACTGATCCCTGATTCCAGTTGCTGACTGAGCCCTAATCCCAGCCACACACTGACAAAATGAGCCCCTGTCCCAGCCATGGACTGACCACAACCTCAACCAGAGTCCTGATGGCAGGCACAGACTGTCCCTGATTCCAAACAACCTTCGCTTCCTCCGTGCAGATCTCTAGCCCTGTCCACTCCCAGCCCCCAGACCGAGACCACGGTGGGCTGCATCAGCAGAAGCTGAGCAGCAGGATGCAAGAGGTAAGAGCCCAGGCTGCTGGGCCCTGGACACAGCTCCAGTACCTAGAGAGGGCACCAGCTGCAGACCTGGGGAAAGCTGAGGAGCCAGGGCTGGCCTGTGTGGGAGCAGAAGACCCTAACCCTAACGCTGGGCTGACGCAGCAGATGCTGGCTTATGGGAGTGGGTGCTGCCCTGTGGAGGGGCACTCCTTGACAGCAGGTGGGTGGGGGGCTGCCTGGGGAGGGGCTGCTCTCTGGCTGCAGGGGGCAGGAGAAGCAGGAGATAGGCAGAGGGTTGGGATGTGAGGGCCTGGCTCAGCCCCATGCATCTGGCAGCACTGGGCCCCAGACCTCCCTGGGTCGGATGCTGGGAGCCCCGTGCTTAGGGGGAAGCAGCTGTTTGTCTGGAGGTGAACCATCCCCTAATCTCTGTTTCTTATCGACTGTCTGTTTGCCCAGAGAGAGTTCACACACTAGGCCAGGTCAAGGGAGTAGGAGGGACCCTTGTACTTGCCCAGCTCTTCCCGGTCATGTTATAGATACATGTTATAAATAGCTTCTTGGCCGGGGGCATCTGCAGCCCCCGGCTGTGCCCAGCCCTTAGGCACCAGGGGACAGGTGGCAGGTCTGAGCTGTTGACATTCCCGGCTCGTGTTTGGCTTCTGATAGTGGCCAACCAGGGTGCAGCGGAGGAGCCTTTCTCATAGGAAAGCCCTGAGGAACGCCCCCTCGCTCTGCCTGGCTGACCCCAGACTGTCCCAGCCCACACCTGGACGGTGGGAAAACCCTGGGGCCAGGCAGCACAGCCCAGGAGCATTGTGGGGGTCCCGGGATGGGTCAGGCTGCAGGTGCTGGCTGCTGCCAGGTCCTGGGGGCTGGCAGAGAAGTCCCAGGAGTCTGGGACTCTCCCACATCAGAGCCCCTCGAGGGAGCCCCAGGTTCTGCCCCAAGAGGCAGTGGGGCCTGCTGGCTGAGGATCCAGAAGGTTCTGTGGCCTTGGGGACTGTGTGGCTCCTTTGAGGCTCAGCTTCTCAGCAGGAACACTTGTGCTGCCCCATGACAGAACTCAGGGCCCAGCCCCACAGCCTCCAGGCTCCGTGGAGCCAGGCAGGGCCACATCCACCTCAGAGGACAGGCAAGGGAGGGCCAGGGCGGGTGAGCCCTGGCGCCCAGCCGCCCGCCTCTGAAGAAGGCCCTTTTCCTTTCTGGATTTATTGGGATTTAATCATCCACATTAGCCAGTTTACTTGGCCTTTGGATCACTCCAATGCTCTCCGGGTCCCAGCAGATTGGTGAGCCCTCGCCTCCGGGAGAGACTTGGACGGCCCCTGAGGAGGACAGCAGAGCAGGGGGCCACCTGGGGGCTTCAGCGCCACAGGACCTGGAGAGCGGTCCCTCATCCTCCCATGCCTCAGCAGGGCGACCAGACCCTCAGAGCCCCAGGGCTGGCGGTCCAGCAAGGCCCCCACCCTGGGTGACATCACACGGTGGGCGTGGGTGGGAAGAGCTCGGCTGTGCCTGGCTGGGCGTCTCATCTTGACGATCCCGTTTTACAGCTGTGTTGGTACAAAGACAAGTATATTAATGTTACATATGAAAGCACTTAATTGTCCCTGAAAGATCAGGCCCCCCCCCCAGATTTTATTGTTATTGTTATTATTTTTGTACTGAGGATTGAACCCAGGGGTGCTTAACCACTGAGCCACATCCCCAACCCTTTTTATTTTTTAAGACAGGGTCTTGCTATGTTGCCCAGACTGGTGTCAAACTTGCTAGCCTCCTGCCTCAGCTTCCTGAGTCTTTGGGATTACGGGTGAGTGCCCCCACACCCAGCCTTTTCCCGATTTAAAAAGGAATCAAAATTGCCTGTGAGTCCCTGACGGGTCTCCTGGGTCCTGGTCCTTGTGCCTAGTTGGGGAGGTAGCCTCACTGGGTTTGGGGAACTCAGATGGGACCCCATATCCTGGGAGAGAGAACAGAGTGTCAAAAGATGGGTAGGTGGGCAAAAGGAGAGGAGGTGGGCTGCGCGGGGGAAGCCGCGTGGCCCAGAGGCCTCCCAGGGCAGGAGGCAAGCTGCAGCTCAGAGGAGGGCAGACAGCTGGACCGGGGCTGTGTGCGGGGTGGGGTGCCGAGGCCACAGCCCAGAGTCCAGAACACAGGTGACCTGAGGCTGGCTGAACACGGCAAGGCCCACACGGGCCGCTCTGCAGAGGGGGAGGCTGGCCCAGCCAGAACACTGTGCTGCCCCGTGACAGGAAAGGCGCATGCCATGCTCAGTGCCCAGCCCCACAGCCTCGGTCTCCTCACCTGTACCACGAAGCCCAAGGAAGGAATGGTGGGCCTGAGGGACAGCAGGGTGTCATCTGAGTTGAGGATCTTCCCCCAGCATCCTGGGAGGGGCGGGGGCCAGACCACACACTGTGGCTTCCCAGCTGCAAGGATCTGCCCTCCATTCCTGCCTCTCCTGGGGGCTACCTGCCCAGGGACCACACACTGCCAGACCCAGCAAGCGCTCAGGCCCCACCTGCTGGTGAAAGTCCCCCTGTTCCTGTGGGCCCCTAGAAGACCCCACAGCCAAGAGACTGCTGCCAACCAGTGACATCTGCCCTCCATAGCTCCATCCTGCCCACCCCAGCAGAGCCCCTCAGCTGGAACCCCTATGGGGAAGCCAGGCCCCATGAACTGTACCCTACTTCTCAGGGGACATGCTGCTGTTCTGATTTGTTTGGGCTGGGGGCCTGGGGCACCCACACTCCCTGGCCAAAGCAGCTCTGCCTGGCTTTGCCCCTGTGGACAGGAGCCAGGAGCCCTCTGCTGCTCCCCCAGCACCGTGTGCTAGGGCTCTCCATGTGGACAGGGGGACAGCCATGCTGTGACTTGACAGAACCAGGCAGTGTGCAGGGCTGTGCTTGGGTCCAGGCTGTCTGTCCCTGGGCTGCTGACCTCCTGCTGGGGATCCTGGACACAGAAGTCCTCACCGGCACTGTGCCACCAACATCTGCTCTGCACCTTGGCTTCCGGGCAGCATGGGGACCCTTCCTCCAGACTGACTGAGGGTGTCTCCAGCCCAGGCCCTTCTACCTGACCGCTGCCCCAGGCTCTGAGGCTGGGCAGGGACAGGCCAGGATGGGACCTTGGCAGCTTCCCAGATCTTTCTTCTGGGCAAACAAAGGCCCTGCCAACCATATGCTGCTGTTCTGATTTGTTTGGGCTGGGGGCCTGTGGGCTCCTGGCACACCCCACCCCACCCACCTTGGCTGGACAGAAACAAACCTGCCGCGCCCACCCTGCTCCTGATACACGGTTGGGGAGGGAGCCCCCACCTCCACAGCGGCGGGTCACAGCTCAGTCCCCAGGTGGCAGCAGAGAGAGGGGATTGGGTCTGGGGTGCCAGCAGATGCCTGGCCCAGAAGCAGGAGGGAGGGTCACGTCCGATATCCCATTGCAGCCTCCTCCGACTGTCCCACCATCCTCTGCCTGCAGTGCGTGGGGGTGTCACCGGCTCTGCTGGCTCTGCACTGGTCAGGAAACGAAAAGGCGCTGTTCCCAGGGGGCGTGTCGAAGCCAGAGCCCACTCTCCAGGCCGCCCGGTGGGGAGCGTCCCCTCCCCCAGCCTGGCCGCGCAGGTCCCCAGGAGCCCGGCGCCCCCTGCTGGCGCGAGGACGCGGCTCCGGGGCGGAAAGAAGCCCGTCGCGGGCTCCCGCGGCAGCCAGGCCCGCACTGCCCCCGTGTGGCCATGGGCGGCTCCGCGTCCCTCGGGTCCCAGGAGCGCTGGACAGGGACGCCCCGGGTGGGCAGGGGACACGGATCACGCAGCGCCCTCCGGGGCACGAGGCCTGGGTGAGGACGAAAGCTGTCCAGCCTCTTGCTCTGACTCAGGCTCCTCGGGTTTGGACTTGGAGCCTTGGTTCCCAGCCTGCAAGCCCCCAAATCCCAGGCCAGGGCAGGAGGAAGCGGACCCTGGACCCCTCTCTAGAGTCAGGGAGGTGGCCAGATGAGGCCTGTTCCTCCCGGGAACCCAGGCCCAGAGGGCGGGTAGGGCAGACCTGTCCCCGCAAAGGCGGTAGAAGAGGAAATCAAACACCAGTGAAGTAGAAGAATCAGCACAGGTTAGAGTAGCCACAGAGGAAACAGAAGTGGACCGACAATGAGAAAAATCAGATAGCCAGAAGCTGCTTCTTTGAAAAGATCAATAAAACTGATAGATTTTCAATCAGACTGAGCAAGGAGAGAGAGAGTGTGTGCGAGAGGTGCACCTTACCAACATCAGGAATGCCAGTGGAGGCAGGGCCTCATACTGCACATATTAAGAAAACAATGTTTCAGCATTATTTTTTTTTAGTTGTCAATGGGCCGTTATTTAATTTATTTGTATGTAGTGCTGAGAATCAAACATGCTAGGAAGCACTCTACCACTGAGCCACAACCCAGCCCCATGTCTCAGCATTATTAACAAAAGCTTGCCACTCAGACCAAATGTACAAGTTCCTTGAAAAACACAAATCATCAAAACCAGCACAAGAGGAAATAAAACCAGAGTGGCCCTGCTGCTACTCAACTGCTCAGGTCATCCAGGGTGGTGGTCAAGGCCAGCCTCAGCAACTAGCAGGGCCCTGTCTACAACACAGAATCAAAAGGGCTGGACTGCTCGGGGCGGGGCACCTGCCCATCATGAGGAGCCCTATTTAATCCCCAGCACCACAAAATCAGCAAACAGAGAAGTAAACAAACACACAGAAATGGCAGGAAACATGCCAAAGTGGGTAAGATTGTGCACAGAACCCGCACCCACAGCCACCTGCCTGGTGATCAACCAGGGCTCTGAAGGGGGGAGCCAAGTGAGCTTACCAGACTCCACCACTCCCACTCCCCAAGTGCGGGAGGCCCAGCCTGGGGAGGAAATAGAGGACCTGCAGACTCCAAAGGAAGGTGGCGTCCTCTAGAAGTCCTGCTAGATTACCAAGCCAGTCACTAGCACTAAGTGAATTGAGCAAGGATAAAGGCTGTGGACTTCCACATATCAGTGATAAAGCATTGGAATGGAAGATTGATTGATTTTTTGGTACCGGGGACTGAACGGGGCATTTAACCACTGAGCTACATCCCCAGCCTTTTTTATTTTATTTTTTTTTTTATTTTGAGCCAGGGACTTGCTAAGTTGGTGTTGAACTTGAGATCTCCTGCCTCAGCCTCCAGGGCTCTGGGATTACCACTGGGCCCCATGGAAGTGGAGGGTAAAGCCCTCACAATAGCATCAGAGACGTCAGTATGTGGGGACTGCACTAATGAAAAGATTCGTGCAGCTGAAAACTGGAAAACTTTGAGAGAAACTGGGAAAGGCCTGCATCATGGAGAGGTGAAAACTCCGAATGTTCCTGAGATCTCATTCCCTGCAAAACAATGTGCAGCTCTGTTGGAGTCCAGTCAGAACTTCATCAACCTTCTAAAAACCTTTCAAGAGATTATAACCTTGAAAGGTTCAGAATAGCCAGACAACTTTGAAAAAGCAAGCAGAGTGAAGGACCTGCACTGGAGACGCGAGACCATGTGGAACAGGCCGAGGCAGAGCAGGCCAGGGTCCAGAGGAGACTCAGCCATGGGGACGCAGTCAGGAACGGGCGCTAGAGCAACGGGACCTGTGTGCAGCAACGGAGGGAGCCTCCGGTTCTATTTCATTCTGCACAGAAAATGGACTTGAGCAGGATCACAGACCCAAACCTGAGCCCTGACTCCCCTGGAAGAGGAGAGAAAAGCCTCCCAACTTGAGGGTGAGCAAAGACTTCTTCCTGGTCACGAAAGTACAGAGCTGTGTGAGAAAGCAAACAGACAGTTTTCATCAAAATCCAAGGTTTTTGCTCCTTGAAGACAGTTAAGGTCATGGGCAGCCACCCAGACCCCGGGAGGCTTCCCTCCACACCTAGCTATGACAGAGGATTCGCACTCGGGATATGCAGGGTAAAAACACAGAAAACCCAGTTTTAAAAGTGAGCAAAAGCCTGGAATCGACGTTGCACACAGGGAGAAGCAGGAGTGAGCAGTGGGAAGCTGCCCGCCGTGTGGCCACCAGAGCGTGCAACAGAAGCTCAGTGAGGGCGGCACATGCCCGGCCCAGGTCCACCCGAGACTGGGGCCGCCCCAGGATGAAAGCTTGCTGCTGTAGCCACGGCCACCACAGGCAGAGCGACAGCAGCTGACACCTCCCAGTCCTGGCACCAGGTCTCACAGTGCTGGTGTCAAGGGTCGCTCCGCCCCAGGCCGGCTCACTCGGGCTGTTGGTCAGGTGCAGAGCGGCAGTCCCCGTTTCCCCACTCGCTGTCCGTTTCCCCACTCGCTGTCCGCAGGAGCGACTCTCAGCTGCTAAAGGCCACCCGGATGCTTGGCACCAGCTGCCGCCCAGTCTCCAAGGCCCCAGGGTCCGGACTTCCCCAGCTTCTGGGGCTCACTCCCTGGAAATGCTTCTGCCCTGATCATCTCCCTTTTGCAGCGTCACATTTCTCGACATCCCAGCAAAGTCTCCTTGATGCTCGTTCTGCCCACACTCAAGGTAGAGGGGTCACGGTCCCCAGGGCTGTCCCTAGGACCGGCCCCACACAGTCAGCACAGGGGTGTCGGAAGAAGCCTCCAAGGTAAGACCCCAAACTCTGCAGCCCAGCTGGGGAGCAGACCTGGACCTCAGGGCAGCTGCACTGGGCTGTGGTCGAGGGGCAAGGCGGGACATGGCTTCCCCCAGGGTGGGTGGGAGGCCGTGGCTGCCAGCAGGCAGGAGCCAGGCTGCCTGGCTGCAGTGGGAGTCACAGGCCAGCAAGGCCCAGGTTCGAGTGGAATAGTGTGACTTCGCCAGGCAGAGGTGGCTGCAGTGTGGCTGGGAGTTAGGACACCCACAGCCACAGGCCACCTGCACCCAGGCCTGGGGAGGAAGCTGCCCCTGGAGCAAGGCTGGTTCTAGGTGCCAAGAATGAAGGAGGGTGATAAATCAAAACCAGCAAGAGCCAAGGTGACAGCAAGGGGCTTGAAGCCACCCGAAGGGCTGGCAGCAGCCAGGGCTGGAGCCAGCTGAGCCACAGCAGAGCTGTGTGGGTCACAGCCCAGGGGGCAGCAGCCTCCTGGTCCACACGGCCACAAAGGAGTGATTGAGAAGTGGGAGACAGTCGGCCAGGTGCGCTCGCAGGAGGGACTTCCACGTGACTGAGCGCGCCCCTCTCCTCACGTGGGGGCCGTGTGGTGGCCTCCCTCCAGGGAGGATGGGCTGGGAGTAGCTCAGAGCCCCCACGCCCCGGCATGGGCAGGGTCCCGACGGGCTGCACCTGACAGGACCCGACCTGGGGCTGCCCACTGTGGCCACCGCCCAGGCTAGCTGTGAGGAGCTAGTACACACCGCCCAGGGGGGACCTCTGCAAACACCTGACCTGCCTGCCCAGCACAAGGCCACAGGCTTGTAGAGTCTCGGGAGCTTCACAGCCCCAAGGAGCCCAAGGAACACGGTGACACACAGTGTGGGGCCCTGGGATGGAAAAGGGACATCAGGCCCAAATGGGGAGATAGGAGCGAGGCCAAGACTTTGGTTAACAGCACGTCAGCATCATTTCTGTAATCATGGGGGGCACCACCCCGACGCGGAGCTCATGACAGGCTGGGCTGGGGCACCAGGGCTCCTGTTTTCTCTTGGAAACTTTAAGGTGAGTCTGAATCTATTCTAAAATAAAACATGGCCTCGGGCTGTGACTCAGTGGCAGAGCACTTGCGTAGCATGTTGTGGGGCACTGGGTTTGAGCCTTAGCATCGCATAAAACTAAACTGGAAGCATTCTGTCCATCTACAACCACAGGAAAATTTAAAATAAAAGCACTTTACCAAGCAGGCTGGGTCACATGAGAGGCAGGCAGAAGGAGTGGCCACACCTGCCATCCCAGTCACTCAGGAGGCTGAAGCAGGAGGATCGTAAGTTTGAAGCCAGCCTTGGCAATTTAGCAAGTTCCTCTCTCAAAATTTTAAAAAGATCCTCCTAGTACCTTGAGGCACAGGTGTGTGTGGATCAAATACAGCCACAGGATGCTCCAGGCCTGGTGGGAATCTGTTCTGGAGGGTCAGCACAGGGGCTCCCTGCAGCTCTCCACTGTCCAGTTACCTGAATTTACCAGCTGGTCCTACGGCTTCAGTGCCTCTGCGTATTCTGGGTTCCATGACGGTGAGACCCAAAGCAGACCTAAAACAACCACCAAACATCATAGACCAGAAGAGACCAGTCAGGACCCTGGCACTGAGTCCCCACACCTGCCTTAGATGGAAATGAGAGCAGTCGCTGGTAGGGCAGGAGGCTGCAGGTCTGCAGGGGGCTCTGGGGATTCCCAGGGCAGTGCCCTCCGGGTCTCCAGAGCTGTTGTTCTTTATTTCTTTAGTTGTGTTGGAGACAGTAGCCCACGTCCCCAGGGCTCTACCCTGAGCCACATCCCCAGCACTCTAGGTTTTTATTTGGAGGCAGGGTCTCACTGAGTTGTCCAGGCTGGCCTTGAACTTGCACCCCCCTGCCTCAGCCTCAAAGTCGCTGGGAATGACAGGGAGGCTGGGTTCCTCCTCGTCCCCTGTGGCGCTTCCTCCCTTCCATCTCCCTCCTTCCTGTCCATAGGCAGCCATCCTGAGGGTGTGGGGTGCTGTCTCATTGTGGTTCTACTCGACTTTGAACCATACAGAGTGTGGCCACAACTCTGCTGCCCTGACAGCCCTGGTGGCTCCGTGGGTGGTCGCTGGTTTTGTCTCTTGTGGGCTGTGCTGTTTGACCTGGCTGGTGCCGGGTGTTTCTGAATCCCTGCGGCTGGAGAGCTTTGCTCTGGGGATGCATTGACTTGGAAACTGTTCAACCCTTTGGAATCTTGCTCTGCCAGTTTGATAGGCGTGTCCAGAGCAGGCCTGGCCGGGCTCATTACCTGTACCCCCGCAGGCCCTTCCCCAGCGCCCGGCTGGAGATCTCTAGGTGTGGGGTAAAAAGCTGCTCTGTGCTCTCCTGCTCACCGTTCCCAAAGGCCTTCACCCACACTGGGAGTGTCCTTGGACACATGTGTGAACAGTCCTCTGAATCCTCAGGATTGTGGAGATCTCCAAGGCTCTCTCAGAGCAGCCCTTTCCTCTCTGATATTCTAGAAACTTGAGCTGCCTTGGTCTCCCAGGCTCTGGGGTCCACTAGGACCACCTGGGGATGCCCTCAGGGCAGAGAGCTGGGACAAGCATGGAGCTCCCCCTCCCCAGGGCCCCTGTCCTGAGATGCCTGGTGTGCGGGAGTTGGAAGACAGCATCTCTGCAGCTCATCTGGCGGTTTCATTCTCTGGTTATTCTGGGCAGAGGGTGAGTCCCTGACCCTCCACCTCAGCCGGAAGGAGAAGTCTTCTTAGAGTCAGGGAAACGTCTGCGTTTGGTTTTGGAGGGTGGTGTGCAGCTGCAGCAAAACGCATCTCGCCCACGTGACCCGCAATTCCACTTCTGGGTGCACACTGGAAATGACCAAAGCAGGCCCTCAGAGACAGGCACACGCATGTCCACATGTCTGCAGTAGCTAAGGGAGGAGGAGCAGATGTGGTCCAGCCTTGTTCAGATAGAAATGGAGGAGAGTTCTGGCACCTGCTGCAACCCACTCAGGGAAGGAGCAGGCCCAGGACAAATACCTTTATGAGAACAAGGGCTACTCCTCTGTGCCAGGGAGTGGCCCTGGTCCTCATTCTGGTCTTTCTGGTGTTCATGGATAAGATTGACATTTGAGTTGGTGGCCAGTAAAGCTGATGGCCTTCCTTCAGGTAGGGGGCCTCGTCCAATCAGTGGAAACCCAGGACAGAGCAGAAAGGCCCAGGAAGAGGGAGTGGAGCTGGGGGAGCTCAGCCTGGTACATGTGAGGCCCCAGCACCACAAAAAGAGGAGGAGGAGGAGAGGAGGAGAGGAGGAGGAGGGGGAGGGGATGGAGAGGAGGAGGGGAGGGGATGGAGAGGAGGAAGAGAGGAGGAGGAGGAGGAGAGGAGGAGAGGAGGGGGAGGGAATGGAGAGGAGAGGAGAGGAGAGGAGAGGAGGAGGAGGAAGAGGAGAGGAGGAGAGGAGGGGGAGGGAATGGAGAGGAGAGGAGAGGAGAGGAGGAAGAGGAGGAGGAGGGGAGGAGGGGAGGAGGGGAGGAGGGGAGGGGATGGAGAGGAGGAGGAGGAAGAGGAGGAGGGGAGGAGAGGAGAGGGGAGGAGGAGGAGGGGATGGAGCAGAGGAGGAGGAGGGGAGGAGGGGAGAAGGAGGGGAAGGAGAGGAGGAGGAAGAGGGTAGGAGAGGAGGAGTGGAGGAGGAGAGGGGGAGAGGGGATGGAGAGGAGGAAGAAGAGAGGAAGAAGAGAGGAGGAGGAGAGGAGGAAGAGGAGAGGAGGAGGAGGAAGAGGAGGAGAGGAGGAGGAGGAGGAAGAGGAGGAGGGGAGGAGGGGAGGGGATGGAGAGGAAGAGGGGAGGAGAGGAAGAGAGGAGAGGGGAGGAGGAGGAGGGGAGAAGGGGAGAAGGGGGAGAGGAGGAGGAAGGGAGGCGAGGAGGAGGGGAGGGGGAAGGAGGAGGAGGGGATGGAGAGGGGGAGGAGAGGAGGGGGAGGCGATGGAGAGGAGGAGGGTTGGAGGAGGAGCAGCAGTTCTGCTGGCTGCTGGGGAGCTGGGATACCCACTGTCCCATGGGCTCTTGGGGGTGGGGGTCTCCAGCTGCCCCCTTGTCCTGAAGATCTTGGGGACTTATCACCTCCATAGTCACAGGAGCCAGTTCCTTGAAGGAGCTCTATGTATGTGTCCTCAGGGTTCTGTGAGGACACACACATTCTTGGCAATCCGTGAGGTCCTCAGGGTCATCATGCTCAGAGACAAAGTGGAAGGAGGACACCAGGGGCAGGGGACGGGGGCATAGTGTATGTGGTGGGTGGGCAGAGTTTCAGTTCTGCAAGATGAGAAAACCTCTGAGCACGGATGGTTGGATGGATGGATGGATGGCGCAGCGGTGGCACAGCAGGGTGACTGTGCTCAGTGCCACTGAGCTGTGCACTTAGGACACAACATCTTTATTTTTTTAAAATTTTTTATGTGGTTCTGAGGATCGAACCCAGCGCCCCACGCATGCCAGGCGAGCATGTTACCGCTTGAGCCACATCCCCAGCCCCACTGAACTGTGCACTTAGAGTAGTTAACTTCTGTCCTGCATCTTTCCACAGTCACAGCACAAACACTTCTCGGCTCAGGCTGAGGTGGGGGCAGGAGCAGAGGGCGCCACAGCCACAGTCCAGGGACCAGCACGTCTCTGCCAGTGGCACTGGCTGGCCCATGCTGTGTGGAAACCCAATGCCCCTGCGACCTTCCTGCCACAGTCACAGCCATGGCCGCTCCTGACCTGGACATGCTGGCTGCAGTGCAGCCAGGAGAGGGAGCACTGAGCTCACAATTCCTGGTACTCGGAGGGCTCCAGTGGGAGGAGGGACAGGCGCTGAGTGCCAGGCCCCCATGGCCACCATAGCCCTGTTGACCGGGAGGGAAGCAGGACTCAAGGAAGCAGCCCAAGGCCAGCATGCTGATAAGCAGTGACCCAGACAGTCTGCAGCCAGGACTCTATTGCCACAGCCAGGGCCCACAGGACTGGAGGCGCCACGGAAGCTTCTGGGCTGGGCCTCTGGGACGGCGTGACTGTTAACATTTACCCACTCGTGCAGAGCTTGCCGTGGTCCAAACCTGCAGAAAGGTGGGGAAGAAAGAGGCCTTGACAGGTGTGCGGGGTAGAAGCACAGCCTGGGGACAGGAGGAGACGGGAAGTGGGAGCCAGAAGTGGTACTGAGTGCAAGACCAGGTCAGACGGGGACAGCTGCTGGAGTCCTCCAGGCTGAAGGACCTGGACACTCAATCGTGGGCTTTGAGAACCATGGAAGGTTTTGTGTGGTTTTTTTGTTACAATAAACAAATTTTTACAAAAAATATTTTAAAAGGAATGCATGCACAGCTGGGTGCAGTGGCCACACCTACAATCCCAGGGACCCCAGAGGCTGAGGCAGGAGGATGGCAAGTCCCAGGCCAGCCTCTGCAACTTAGTGACCTGTCTCAAAATAAAAGGGGATACAGCTCAGTGGTACAGGTTGGTGTCTGAGGCCCTGGGCTCCATCCTGAAAAAAAATAAAATAGGACTGTCTACGCATGTGATTTTAAAACTTCCCCAAGATGAAGGGGAAACAGCCATCCCTTGCTCCATCTTGGAAAGTGACTGTTGAATCCTTTGAATCATTTTAGCTATTCTCCCCGGGATTTCCTCTGTATTTCTAGATAACAAGCTTATCACGCTGGTCCTTGGAACTTCCTGCTGACCTCCTACCCCAGCTTGGGGGCTTCACTTTTCCATTGCACGTGCATCCCCTGGACATCTGTGTACACGTCTCTCCCTCCTGCCCCCCAGGCCCCCAGTTCCGTTTGAGCCCTGTAATAAAACATTGCCCCATAAAAATTGTTCACCCTGAGCCACTGACAACCCAAACTCTTCACACAGTTGCCCGACCTCCTTCAAAGGGGCCAAGAACAGAATTCCTGCCTCCTGAAGCCCTTTGTCCCCCATTTCCTGTGGACTGGTGGCTCTTTGGGCTGATCCCTCCACTGTGACTCTGTCCTCCATCATCATGGGGACGTGCCTGTGGTTTCCACCTTGGAATCTCAAAGTGTCAGCACCAGCTCCTCCCCAGAAGAGCCTGGGGATCATCCACTGCTTCAAGGCATCCACCCCCAACCCCACCCAGGCAAAGCCAGGGAACCAGAGGCTCAGCCAGAAGCCTCCTGGTGGCCTCCAGGAGCCCAGAAAAGCACAGCACCAAAGTGCCCCTCCTGCCCTTCTCCCTGCCATGTGCCCCACATCCAGGGAGGGCCAGGGCATGATCCAAGTGCAATGTGAAGCACACACAGAGTCATGTCACTAAGCGAGTGGACAGACACAAGGAGCCAGCAGGGGCCAGTGCCCGGCAGGGCACCCAGTGCCTCCAAGGCTTGCGCTAGGGCAGCCCCTAGGCCAGCGAGCTCCTGGCATGTTGCAATTCCACACAGGCCCAATGGCCACTTTCGGATATGGGACCTCAGGTAGGCACCCTCTGCAGGGCCTGGCAGGAGTCCCAGGGTGAAACCTCCAGGCCAGCTGCCTAGGGAGGGCCCTGGCCTTGCGTGGCGGCTGCCATGGAGCACAGGGTCACATTTCATGACTGAGCAAGGTCCCAGGGATGCTCACGTAAGCGCCTCTGGGAGGACATGCCAGCAGTATGCATGGGGCTGCTGGGCTGTCAGCGATAGGCCACGCCTCCCACACTCAGGGTCTGCAGAGCTGGGTCCAGGACTGGCCCCGCAGGGTCCACCCGTCCCGCCCAGTGGGGAAACACTGCCGCCCATGGGAAATGGGTGAACTGCATCGGCAGCCCCCCTGCCCACCTACTTTGGAGGCAGAGGACCAAGCTCAGTCCCAGGGGTCTCAGGGTTCTGGAACCAGGACCCTCCCTGGCCCTACTCCCCCTGGCCTTGTGCCCACATGCCTACCCCTGGGCAGGCCAGCCCCCTGAGCACTAGGCCCTGTGTCTGGAGACTGTGGGCCAAGTCCCTGGCCCCAGTGCCCAGCATGGAGAGGGAGCTGGGTGTCAGGAAAGCCCCAGCCACTTCCCGTGACTTGCAGGCCTCAGAGAGTGTGGAGCTGGGACCAGGCCACAGCAGTCAGAGGCCACAGCAACTGGGCCCGGGGCCATGGCTCTGCTACAGGGTCAGGGATCCCCAGAGCACCCCATGCTTCCTGGGCAGCCCCAGAGGGGTGAGATCAGCCAATGGAGGCAGGCCCTGGGGACTTCCTCTGTCCTGTCAAATGAGCAGCAGCAGGGCTGCAGGCCAGGCCAGGCCAGGGCCTGAGTGTGGACGTGCTCTGGATGTGAACGTGGCCTCTCTCTGGCCAGGTCGCGCCCTCTAGGCCAGGCCACAGGGCCAGGCTCCATGTGATGGGAAACTGAGGCAGGGCTGGGCCCAGCGTTGGCCATGGGCCTGGTCCACCTGCAGGCCCACAGAGGATGGCCTGGCCGGCCCCCACGGGCAGCAGGACACACCCCGGCCTGTGTGTCACAAGCCCTGGCCAGGCCAGTGTGGAGCCCTCACAGGCAGATGGCACACCCAGCACTTTGCCCACGGGATGGCAGAGCTCCGCCACTCTCAGGAAGGACAAGGAGGCCACATCCTAAAACCAAACCAGGATCCAAACCAGGGACTGGCTTCTGGTGTTCCCTGGGTGTGCACAGAGCACTCGGCAGCCCCTGTCCCCTTGGCCCAGCCACCTCTGAGGATGATGCCACAGGACAGAAGGTCACCGAGTCGGAGGGCTTCTTCCGGGGCCCCTCCTCTCTTGGGCAGAAGTGGGGGCCTGTGAGAGTCTGGCCCCTTCTCGAGGCAAGTGTCAGGAGGGCTGAGGGGACTTTACTCCCCCGTACCCCCAGGTTTAGTGTGTTGGGGGGTCTTCACCCCAATGCTGACCAGCCTGGAGGGCTGGATGTCACCCTCTACAGGGAGGGGGAAGTCCTTTGTGCCTGGGGGGTGACTGAGGGAGCACTGGACACACCTCCCACAGCTCAGTCCAGGCAGATCTCCTTGCAGCCCCATGGAGAGAAAGCCCTGGGCTGGGGAGTGAGTCCTGTGTCCTCCCCTCTGCCACTCACTGTCCTTCAGGTTGGCCCTGGGAGTGGGGAGTGGGGAGTGGGGATAGTGCCAAACAACCTCACCCTGTCCCATGAGGCCCCTTGTCCACCAGAGGGCAGCTGGGGCCTCAGTCCCCACAGCATCTCTAAGGAACTGCAGGGGAACCTATGATTTTCAGTGGGTGGCAGGGAATGCCCTGTCCTCCCCTGGATGGGGCTGACCTTGAGGGGCTGAGGCTGCTCTGGACCTCATTTTCCTCATCTGAAGAGTGGGAGAGTACTGGCAGGATCAATGCGGTCTCAGATGGCTTCCGAAGGCCAGGCAGCCCCGCCACTCCCTGGTCTCCCTTCTCAGTAGTCGAAGGTGTCATCCTGCTGTGGCCTCCTTGTCTCTAGCAGCTCACCATTGGGGCGGGGGAGTGGCAGGAAGGCAGGCTACAGGAGCACTTCCGAGCCGGCTGGGGTGCAGCGGGTGCAGGCCCTGATAAGGCGCACATGGCCAGCTGCACGTCCGCCTTTTGTCTCAGCTCCGGCCAGCCTTTCCTGCAGGGGCTGGCCAGGGCGGGAAGACCGTGGCCTGCACCCTCCTCCCCTCTGCCTCTCTCTGCCCCTGGCTCTGAAGTCCCTGGGGTCCGGGCCTGGGGGAGTTTGAGGCCCCTGTGCAGTGACTGCTGGGCCTGGCACATACCTGGACACAAGGGTTGCCAGCCTGAAGCCAGAACCTGGAGAGTCCACTCCACGGAGGCTGCTGAGATGGATGGACACAAAACACCAGAGCCCCTGAGCAGAGGCTCCGCCCCTCGCCCTCCAGCTCAGGGAGGGGCCCCATCTTCCCTCCAGCTGCCAGCACACTTGGGGCTCTCCCTTGGGTGTTGGACGCTACTCTCTGTCCATCTTGAGGTCCCAGAAAGGCTTGGGCCTGGCTCAGCCTATGTGTCCCTCCCAGGGCTCCTGTGTCTGTCATCTGTCTTAAGATGGCCCTCTCAGCCCAGCATCCCTGAGAGGACTGTTATCTCTGCCCCCGTAGCCCACAGTGCCCATGCAGTGACCTCACAGAAGACCACTGTGCTGGGCCGAGAAAGGCTTCCATCAGGGGGAATCCTCGCCCACCTGCTGAGCCCCAGGAGTGGCCCTTGGCTGAGGTCAGGAAGCCCTTTGAAGGCCAGGCAGCCCCACCATTCCCACTCCCTGGTCTCCCTTCTCAGTGGTCAAAGGTGTCATCCTGCTGTGGCCTCCTTGTCCCTCCTTGTCCCACGGCCCCTGGGACCACCAGCTCTGAGCGCCCCTCAGTTCAGAAGGGGTTCTCACACAGGAGAATTGGACGCCACGGGCTCCTGAGCAGAGAACGCATCCAGAAGACCTCCGTCCCGCACTGAGGCCTCAGCCCACTACAGGTCCCCAGGGCCCCCTAAAGTAGACCCCTCATCTTGCCCGATTGGAAAGAGCCTCAGAGTGCATTGGCAGTGCCTAGTGGGCAGAGGGCAGCCTGGCCTGGCCACACCTGCCCACGTGGACAGATGCCCTCCTGCCCTCCCTCTTATCCTTCTTAGCTTTATTAATATGCCATTCCCATGACAACTATCTGCCTCGGTGGCTTGGGTGTACCACATTATTGATTCTTTCAAACTGCAGGGAGATGTACACAACACAAGTTCTATTTAGCCGTCTTTCAGACAGGGTGAATTTGGGGATGATGCAGAGCACATGTTCCAGCATCTTCTGTGACTATCCAGATGGCATGAGCTGCAGCACCACCCCCCCCCGTTCAGGGCACCCACACTCAGCTAGGACATCCCGGGGCCCCACTCCCAGCCCAGCCTGCTGAGGAGCAGATCCTCACACCACTGCACAGGGCTGCAGGATGTCAGCCACGGCCCCTGGAACCACTGAGCGCCCCTCAGTTCAGAAGGGGTTCTCACACAGGAGAATTGGACGCCATGGGCTCCTGAGCAGAGAACGCATCCACGGAGGAACGTCCCCAGTCCCCAGTGTCCCTCACTGCTCTGAAAGTTAGGAAAACAGCAAATTCCCCGAGGTGCCATTCCATGGGCCCGAAGCTGCATCCGAGAGGAGCTGGGGCCCTGTTAAGGAGAGGCTCAGCGGCCAGCGCCTCACCTCCACCGTCTCCCCGGCCGTCTTCAGGATTTCTTCTTTCCCCAGCACCTTGAATTTTTTGTTTTCAGTCAAGAATAAAAATTGTATAGACGTATGTCATCCATGAGTTTTAAGTTTGTGTACACCGTGGAGGGCCTAATCCGGCTAACCAACACAAGCATTACCTCACTGTCATTTTTCTCTGGTGACAGCACTTAAAATCCATTCCCTTAGGGGCTGAGGGGCAGCTCGGTGGTAGGTCCCCAAGAACCTGGGTTTGAACCTCAGCACAGCAAGAATTAAAGAAGATGCCACCCCTGGGGTTCAAGATCACAGTACCACATTGCTGCTGGAGTCCCCGCCTCGCTCCATATTTCATGGGGGTACTCCTCGGGTCTAGCTGAAAGTCTGTGTGCTTTGACCAAAGTCTGCGACCTCACACCCTCCCACTGCACGGCTCCCTCTCGCTGCTCTGTGAGCTGGACTCTGGAGCTCTCCAGGGCAAGGGCTGCACCTGGCCTCTCCCTGCCCAGACCACTTCGTGTAATGTCCTCCAGGTCCCCCTGAGTCGCCATGAACCCTTTGTTTGAGTAGCACCCCACTCTTCCCCTCCTGTTCTCCTGTGTGCTGCGCTCTCTCCACCCGTCTGTGCTTGGGCCCTGAGCTGGAGCCAGGCTGGGGCAGTGCAAAGGAGTGAGCAGCTCTCCGCGGTGGGATCCTGAGCAGGCCCTGGCTGGGCAGCTCCAGAGACTTGAAGGTCCAGGGAGCGGCAGGCACTGAACGCTGCTGGGCTGGGTGGGGCATGGGGTGCTTCCAGGGGCGTGGAATGGCTACCAGTCCTCTCGGGATTCCTCGGCACAGCTTTGCTGATGCCGTAAGTGCGTTGGGCTCGCTGTGGGGAAACTCCACCTTGGTCCTCAAGGTGAGGGTGGCTCAGCTACACCTGTGCAAACCCTCAGGGCACTGTGGACCCTAGGTGATGATGGCGTGTCCACATGGCCTCATTCTGGGGGACACTGACCCAGGAGGCTACATGTGAGGGGCCCAGGTGCCTGGGAAATCTATGCACCTTCCTGTTTGGCTGTGAACCTAAAACTGCTCTAAAAACAGGCTCTTATGAATACATATGTCAGCCAGGCACAGTGGCATACTCCTGTAATCTCAGCAGCTTGGGAGGCTGAGGGAGGAGGATCGCAAGTTCAAAGCCAGCCTCAGCAAAAGCAAGGCCCTAAGCAACTCTGTGAGACCCTGTCTCTAAATAAAATACAAAATAGGGCTGGGATGGGGCTCAGTGGTCAAGTGCCCCTGAGTTCAATCCCCAGTACCCCCCAAAAAAGTGTATACCTGTCTTAATTTCACCTCAGTTGATCTAAGGGACATCTGTCCCTGTCACCAACATGGAGGCCTGTCTCTGACGCTATGGAGCTGGGACTCAGCTGGATGGCTTCTTTCTGTGTGGGGGGGTGGGGCACAAGGACTCCCCTAGGATGGTTGCAGGCATGTGAGGATCAGTCTCAGTAAGAACAGGGCCTGGCTCACAGAAGCTCCCAAAAGCTGGGTCGTGGGGGCTTCTCTGTCCTGCTTTTGTGCCTCAGATCCAACCGGCTCCTCTTGAGAGCTGGACAACAAGCAAGAAATCAATTATTATTTTGGAATCATAAAATGAATATCAACAAATAAATTATCCGCAGGCCTGGAGTGGTCTTCCTGCTGCCGCCCCGAGGTCCCTCAGCTGGTGCTGGCTCCTGGTGATGACGGCTCTGTCCTTGGGAGTGTCCAGCCTGCAGCCTTGCTGTGCAATGGAATCAGCCCTCCCTGCCAGTGTGCTGTGCTGGGACCTGTTCTCAGGGGGCCCTGGGAGCAGCATCCTTCCAGACAGGGGGCCAGACGGGGTGGGGGTCCGGTGCCCTGCAGCCCTCCCACCAGTGGTGACAATCGCCATCATCTTCATGGACCACAGTTCCTGAGCCCTCCCGCTCTGTCCCTCAACCCATGGGGTCTGGTGGTGGGGACAAGGTGGAAGTCCCTCTCTGAGCCCAGGGCCTGAGGCCCATCTGTGGCCAACTTCCTGAACCTTCTGCCTTCCCAGGCCTCCAAGGGGCAGTGTCCACATGTGGCCTGGAGGCAGCGACAGCAGGTTTCTGTGAGGGCCGCTGGGGGAGAGCCTGGCTCACTCAGCAGCCCCCGCTTCCCCCGGGGCCCACGTGCCGGCCTGCAGTCTGAGCCAGGGTTTCCGGCCATTGTCCAGGGCAGGGCTTGACTGGAGAAGCAGCGGTCCCCAGCAGGCCTGAGCGTGGGGGCGGGGGAGCTGGGCTTCCTAGCTGAGTCCAGTGGGTGTCCCGAGGTCCACATGGCGGCCTGTAGCAGTGGTGCCGAAACCCCCACATGGTGGGCTCCCTCCTGGGGCGGAGGGGCTGCCAGGGCCTGGGAGTGCCCTGCCCCCTCTGCCTGGGAAAAGCCCAGGGCCACCTTCACACAGTCACCCCAGAGGGACAAGTGGGAAAGAACAGGGCGGGACCAGCACTCTGGGAGGAGAGGAGACAGGGATCCAGGCCTGAAGCACCTGGCTGCCCAGCCATGGGAATCCTTGAACTGGGAGCCACAGGTGGGAGAGGGCAGGGGACACAGACTTGGCCACAGAGTGACCTGAATTCTGCTCTGGCTTTGTCTCTTGCTGCTGTGGGACTTGGGCAACCTCTCTGGGCCCTAGTTCTCTCCTGGCATGATGGTGGATGCATTTGGAAGGGGTCTTGATAGACCCCTGAGAATCTAGGGCAGAAGCGGGGGCCCAGAGAAGAACCTGAGAGCCCCAGGCCCAGAGCTGGCGAGTTCCCAGCACAGCCCCTGCCCCACTGGTGGGTGGCGCCTCGCCTTCCTGGCCCTGGCTCCTTTGTCCGGGATCAAGAGCCAGGGCAGGGAGAGCAGGCTGGGTCCGGGCTGCAGATGCTTTCCGGGCGCTGAGGCGGAACAGCTACACATTCCAGTGGGCAGCCTGAGAGCGCACCAGGGGTCACCTCCTGGGGGGGGTCTGACCAGGTCAGCAGGCTCAGGGCAGACCCCCACTGGGATCTGACCCCACGGGAATCTGCAGAAAGGAAGTCTCATCTTGTCCGGCCCCTTGAACATTTGGAGGGAGGTTAGCCACTGGCCCCTCAGCCCATGGGAGCCTGTACCCTGTCCTGGCCCAAGGGCTCCTGCAGGCAAGGAGAAGCCACTGAGCCCTCTCAGGTGCAGGAGAGGACAGCTGGGCCTCCTGCCCACTTGGGCTCCGTCTTGCAGGACTCATTCCCACCAGGCTGGCTGGGAGTGCTGCTTCCTTGCTCCTTCAGCCACCTCCCACCCAGGAGGACAGACCTGGTTCTGAGGCCAGGCAGCCGCTGCCCAGTTCACTCTGCTTCTCCCAGGCTGAAGCCTCAGGCAAGCCCCAGTCCTCAACTGCAGATGGGCACACTGTAGGGCATGCCTCTGAGCCTTATGGGGGTGAGGGTTAGGGTCAGCTCTGTGCCTGGGCAGGGGAGGACAGAGAGGGCAGCTCCTGCACGTTCCCCACACCACCCTCTTGTGCACATCCTGGCAGGATCTGGGGACACCTCTGCCCTGTCCCCACTAGCCCTCTAGCTTCCCTGGGGCTTTCCAAAGTTTGTGTGTCAGAAACCACAGGCTCGGAAGGCATAGCAGGGCAGCCACTGACCACGTGTTGCTATAAACCCCTGGCCCTGGTGCATGCGTGAGAGAAAGGAGCCAAAGTCCCCGCCAAGCCATGCAGATGCTTGTTCACAGCAATGAGTTCAAACCAGCCAAGGGTAGAGACAGGGCGGAGGCCCACCAGGGACCAGGACAAGCACTGAGTGCCCAGTCACACTGGACACTCTCGACACAGGAGGGAACACAGCTCTCACCCATGCTCCAACTTGGAAGGATCTGGAGACAATCAGTGAAAGAAGCCAGTGACCAAAGACCTCACACTGCCCTCCACGCACATGGGAATGTCCAGAGGACAAACTAGAGGCAGGTAGTAGGTGAGCGGGCGCCTGGGCCCGAGGGCCACAGCTCGCTGACCCACAGCTGCTCTTGGCTGTTCCCACATGGAATTACATATTTAAGTGGGCAGGCTGTACAGCTTCTCAGTGGAGCTCAGGCAGACCTGGAGGCTGACAGGAGCCCACAGGAGCCCGGCCAGTGCAGAGGCCTGGCAGTGTTACTGGGAGCCCTGGGCTCATGCTGTCCAGCAGGCTCAGCACCTGCCTCCCCATCCCTCTCCTGCCGCAGAAGATCCAGGGGCAGGTGGTGGAGGGGGCTGAAGGCCGGCAACCTGCAGCCTCCAATCTCAACCCCGACAGGATGGCCATGGTGTGCTGTCTCCTACTCCCAGGTGCCCAGGCCAGCTTCTTGCTGTCTGGACTCCAGTTTACACAGGTGAAACAGGACAGTCAGATGGTCGCTAAGACCCCAGGAGCCTGACTTCCCGGACTGGGGCCAGCTCCTCCTACTCCCACTAGAGGAGCTCCTGAGTTTCACAGCAACACAAGCCAGGCTAGATCCATGTCTCCGCCAGGGTGCGGGGGTCGGCTTCCTGCAGCCCCGGGCCTGACGCAGTTGCCCTTCCCCTCTGGAGGGGCTCCCATTGTTCTCTGGGGCCGGTTCCCCATCTCCCCTGCACACGCACTTCCTGTTTCCTGGCTGAGAGGAAACAGAGATTTCTGGCCCCACCAGGCCTGTTTTCCCTTCCTCTCATTACATTTTTTAAGGATATTAAAAATAAGAATAATGGGCAACTGTGAGGCTGAAAAGCAGGGGCCACCAGAGCTGCAGGGCCACCTGCCTGAGCTCTGGACTCGGGCCTCAGGCCCCAGCAGGAATGGAGGCAAGCTCTGTGTTCTCCTCCTGTGCCCCTGTGAAGGCCTGGGCCAGACTGTCCACACCAGGCCTGGAAGCTTGGAGAGCACCCCCAGGGCTACAGAGACCCTCCTCACCCCATCTGACATATGGGGAAACTGAGGCAGAGAAGCCTCCAGGGCCCCTAATGTCCCTGGGGGTCATGATAGCCCCACAAGAGGGACTGATGGGCTGAGGAGACTTGTGACTCCTCCTTTCCCAGAGCCCTCTTCCTCCACCGACCACTGGGTCCAGTGGGCAGTCATCACCAGGGAGAAGGGAGCCCTGCCCCTGTGCCTACCGAGGCTGGGGACGAGGCAGCTCTGGGTCTGTAGCCTTGAGCAGTCAGTGCCCTGAGTCTACGTCCTCTGTAGAGGGGTCCGTCCGTGTGTCCCCTTGCAGGGCAGGCGCAACAGCCCGTGGGAGCGCAGCACAGCGCTTGGCAGCGGGAGCTGCTCCTCTGGTTACTTCCTGAAAGGCTTCAGGGTGCTCAGCTCCCAGTTTCCCTGTCAGGCAGCATGGGAGGCACAGGACAGCTCCAAGTGGGGGCTGGGGTGCTGCCCTCGTGCCCACCTCCACCAACGCGATCTCAGGAACTTCCCTTTCCGCCCTGGAGATAAAGTGTTTTTTCCCCTCGCCCGCGACAGCCGCCCCACCCACCGGCTTGTTGAGTGGCAGCCCTGCTAGACACAGCTCCCGTCGGGGTCCCAGTCCTAGAGGGTGCACTGGGCCCAGCAACTCCCTTCCCGCTCCCACAGCAAGCTCTGTGAGGTGGAGCTGGCCTCATGGTTGCAGAGCCCGGCACTGGGACGAGCTGAGGCAGGGCTGAGGACCCTGAGGGGTGACCCCAGACCCTAGCAGCAGCACCAGGTGGGGGCTCGGCTCTGGCCAAGGTCACCCACTCAGCAAGGCTCGCATGGGCCCACTGGGGCCCACTGTGTGTGTTTTCAGGTGGGATCTAGTGCCCACCTGGGGACCCAGGCTCATGGCTGGTGTGTGGCACCTTCCTGCTCCTCCCATCCGACTCTCTTGCGCTTTGGTGTGCACATGTCTCAGCAGACACTTGCCTGCTGGTGAGCAGGGGACTCCGGCCCCTGAGCTCTCACCCCCAGATGTCTTGCTGTGAGACGAGCCTTTCCACAGGGGAGGGTTCTGTGGTCACCTCAGGACATTGCAGAACAACCAGGCCACAACTGATGCACAGCACAGCTGAAAGAAAGATGGACAGCAGCAAGTGCCCCAAGCTGTGGGGCGTGGTGGGCCTGCACTGTGGAGGACATGGCCCGGAGAATGTCAGGCGCTAGCTGCTGGCTTCTGCCGCTTCTGGGGCCAGCGGCTCCCCAGGAACAGCCCATGCGCATGCCCCAAGAGGACACTCTATGTGCACTTGGAAGGAGCCCCCAGGCACCAGCAGCCTGTTCCCCCAGCAGGCCAAGGTGACAAGCAGTAGCCACATGACAAAAGCAGCTCAGGAGCATCTCAAGGCCCCGACAGGGCATGGTCTCCTCAGGAGAGCCGTCCCTGGACACAGCACGAGGGCTCTGCGAGGGGCAGGCTCCTACGCTACTATCTTGCTGCCATGGGGTTGGCCCAGCCCCCTCCAAGTGACACAGCCAGCCAGGTGGGGGTGGTGCTTCCCCGTGCCCTGGTCCCCACTGCTCAGTCCCAGGTGCAGGGTGGGCCCTGCTCCCCCCATGGGTCTGAGATTGATGCCCATGGAGAAGGGCTCCACCTCAGGCCCGCTTTCTGGAGCTCTAGCAGAACTGAGCATGGCAGGCAGGGGTCAAGGCCAAGGCGGGTAGAAGTGCCATCCAAACAGGAAATGTGGCGGCTCACCGGGTGGGGATGGTGGCAGGGGGACCTTTCTGACGCTTGGAGGCTGAGCCCACAGGGACATGCTGAGAGCCCAAGAGGAGGCAACACCACCTGGGCCTCTGGCTGAGCTCCGAGTGGGAGGACAGCAGAAAGCAGGGCGTGGGGGGGGGAGGCGCCAGGAGGGAGACCGGGAGCAGCAAGGGGAAGGGGCCAACTGTCCCCCAGAGTCTGCCCATGTCCAAGCTCCATCCCCCTACCGCCTTGGGCCAGCAGCTCTGCCCTGGGCCTCGAGGCCTTGTCAACCAAAAGGGTGTCACAGGAGGCACTGCACACACAGGCTTCTAAGACACGGCGGAGGGAGAGCTGTGGGCCCCACCTCAGGACACTGCCAGAACAACAGGCCACAACTTCACTCCCTCTCGGACTGGTCCAGCCTAGGAGTGGTCAGCTCATCAGGCCCACAGTGACCCCTGCCCAGCCACCTCCCTTCCAGCCCTCACTGGGGACCAGTCCCTGGGCCAGACTCAGCCTCTGATGGGAAGGCGCAGCCACGTCTGGCATGAGGCTGGACCCGCGGCTGACAGAGCCATCCTGTCCCTGAGGCCAGCTGCCGCTCCACAGGATAAACAGGAAGCCCACCTCTCCACGGCCCTGGGCTCTGGTGCCTCTTCCTGCAGCCCGGCTCACAGTCTGCACCCACCGCCCCGGGTCTCACACCACCTGGGATGCCCACGCTGGCTTCTGCCAGGGGCTTGATCCGCCCTCTCCTGGGGCTGTGGAGGCCAGGAGCTCAGCGGTGAGGGACCCAAGGAGGGGTCCATGAGGCTCAGGGGCTCTGGCTGACCTTGCCACTCCTCCCCTCTGGCCTGCACACTGTGAGAACGAGGCTGCGTCCCCTCCACCACCCAGCACACTAACAGGTAGGCTGGAGGCAGCTGTGACAATCTAGTCCAATGCAGCCACAGATGGGGATCTGAGGCCCAGTGTGGGAACCAAAGCGCCAGCGTCCCCACCACAGCCTGCCCCTGCCTGGACACCACCCTAAGGGGGTGAGGCCCCAGCTCAGGGCTCTCAGGCCTGGATGGGAGCAGGCCCACAAGGGTCCCACCTGCGGGGCTGCGAGGGGAGGCTGGGCTGGGGTGGAGCTCTCTGCCTGCAGTGGGGGCAGCACAGGCCTGGGTAGGGGCCCGTACCGACTCCTTCAAAGCATTCAGTGATCCCAAACAGGCGTCATCAGAGGGCAGAGGAGAGGGGTATGGCGGAAGTGGGCACCTGCAGGGAGAGAGTAGTGGGACAAGCCAGTGGATCCTGAGACCTCTCCTCGACATACCCCATGTCAGAGCGGAGAGCCTGGACCCCCCCTTGAGGTCCCCTGAGGGATGGGGGAGGCTCAAGGAGCACCCCCTAGGGGTTCAGTTAGGGTACAGGCAAGCCTGGCACTTGGGGCCCTGTGCCAAGGCCCCTTCCCTTGGGTGGGACCTAGTCTTGACTGGGAGGGGCTAGAAGGAGGCAGAACTTGTCAGCAGAGGACCAGAGACAGGAGGGTACAGATTGGGCAAGGCCTTGCTGGCACCCAGGAGCCCAGCACAAGGCATCCAGACACGCAGGGACCCTTGTGCTGAGTGCTAGGGCGAGGGGTGGCCTACCAGCCCTCCAGTGCTGCCAAGCACTTCCAGCCCCTGCCATCCTGGGCAAGGTCTGATGCCTGGACTGTCCAGGTTGGGGGCCAGGAGGAACTGGGGTTCCTGAGAAAGGGAGGAACAGCTACTCCTGAGCAGAGCCTAGAGCGAGTCCTGCTGTCCCTCACGGCTCACCTGGGCCAGATCTCCACCCTCTCTAAGCCTCAGTTTCCCCTTCTGTGTACAAAAGGCCCGGATCTAGCCAGCCTGGACAAAGGCTAGTTCCGCCTCTGGGGCCAGAGCAAATCCCTGGGTGTGGGGCTGAGGCAGAGAGAGGCAGGCCCTAGAACCAGGGGCAGAGGGGCCCCTCCAGGCTGGGGCCTGGGTCTCACGGGCCCTGTACACCGGCAGGACACCCTGGCTCTGGTGTGCAAGATGAACTCTTGGGCGGGGGCTGGGGGTTAAAGTGTTAAATGGGAATGAAGACCAGACTCCAGGGAGGCAAGCGTGGAGGGGCATGGGGATGGGGGACTCTGCCTGTCCACTCCTGAAAGAGGCCCCCAAACCCCTCCCACTTAGACCAACAACACCCACATGCCAGGAGCCCCCTTCCGTCATCAAGACCTGGTGGCAAGCACCCCTCTTACTCCCATGGAACAGATGAGGAAACGAGTCTGGGGGATGGACACCATCTGTGGCAGGGTGGGCTCGCCTGGGCCACCAGACAGAAGCCCCTGATCCCTGACAGCCTGGTGCCTGCAGCAGCCCATTCCCCTGGCCATGGGGTCTGGGGGCTGACCCTGCTGATGCCCAGGGGCCCAGCAGGGGATTTGCCAAGTTTCTCCCACCTCCCTCTTGGCCTGAAGTATTCATCTGGGCAAGGCAGAGAAAGCTGGGAGCAAGAGAGACTCCCAGGGCCTGAGGAACAAGGGCGTCCCAGGCCTTAGGCAGGCAGGGGCTGACCCCAAAGCAGGGCTCCTGCCCCAAGGACAGCCAAGGTTGTGAGGCCCTGCTCCTGGGCACACTCAGCCCACTGCAGTCTGGGGTGTGACCTTGGGAACTGTTGGCCCTCTGCACAGTGTGCATCCCACCTCATCCACTGTTAAGGTCTGTGTGCCCAGCCTGGACTCCCACTGCTGAGCTCGAGACCTGGGGGTAAGACCTTATGGAATCTGAGGGGCTCCCACTTTGGCCACCCCAAAGCTCCTGCATCCTTCCCTAGCCTGCCGGAGGCCCAGGAAGGGAGGACAAGGGACTGAGAGCATATTTAGCCCTCCAGGTCCTGAGCACCCTCTTCCCAGAGCACCCCTGCGAAGTGGGTCAGGGCTTTGGGCCTCCATGCCCATCTCTAGGGCAGGGCTTACTGCCTGTGGGCAGCTCTTTCTGAAAAGAAAGAGCTCAGATTCCTGGAGAAAGCTGGAGTCTCCCAGTCCACGTCTGTCCCTCCCATCACCCCTCCCATAGCCAACCCTGGGTGGGCCTCAGGACCCACAGGATAGGCTGTTCTCAGACCGTCCAGCCTGTCCTGCCACCCCCCAGATCCTTCCAGAGGGGTCCTGCCATGCACCACCTGACCCACTGGCCAAGTCTTCAGCATGGCTGGCCGCTCCCTTGGGCTGGACCCCTCCAAGTTCCCACACTGTGTCATCTGGGGGTGGCTCAAAGATGCAGAAGGTCCCTCTGCCACATGGATGGGCCTGTGGGAAGGCCTTGGCTCCACATCATCTGTCCCACAGTCCTGAGGGCCACACAGCCAGGCTGCAGCTGAGCCAGAGCCCACTCTCTGGCTGCTTCAGGGATAAACCAAGAAGTCCCAGGAGACAGCTCCCCCTCCCTGGCAGCCCGCTGGCCCCTCTCAGCAGCCCCCGCTGCCCCCAGCCTCCTGTTTGTTCGCTGACAGATCCCCGTTATCAGAGGAGAACACACACAGGAAGTCCGGTCGGGAAGGGCCCATCCCAATCCCGATTTACACGGGACCCAGCATAAAAAGCCGCCCTTCCTTGCCCGGGAGGAGCCTCCATGCCCCAGTCGGCCACTCCGCAGGCTGAGATGGAGGCTGCAGCGGACAGGACAGGCGACCGACCTCAGGAGGTGCCTTGGGGTGTCTGGGCCCAACACCCCCACAAGGGGCAGGGACCATGCCCGGCCCGAGTAGGCAGCAGTGGTGGCTGTGGCCAAGCCTGGGCGGCATCAGGTATGGCAGGGTGACTCTGCAGGGGCAGGGAGCGGGCAGAGAGGGCCCTGAGTACCCCCGTGTGGGATGAGGTGGCTGCAGCCCCCGTTGGCTGGGCTTGAGCCGGCCAGCTCTGGATGCTGTCCCAGCTGCAATCCCACCTGCCTTTCTGGCTGGTGCTGTCCCCGCTGAGGCTCTGGGCCAAGTACCCACTAGTGGGTGTCCCAGCCTGGACTCCCACCCCTCATCCCTGGCTGCGCAATGGCTGTGTGTCTCTACAGGGAGACTGAAGACGGCCTGGCTCACAGCCTCACCTCTGCCACCCCCCACGGCTTCCCCAGAGGAACCCCTGGGCTTGGCAGCAAATCTCAGCGGGGCTTGGTTCCCCTCACTATTCCTCTGCTGCAACCCAGTGTGCTGAGGGCTGGGGTCTTCTCAGATTGCCCCTAGTGGACAACACCCCCAGGGAAATCAGGGAAATATGTTGGTCTGGGGATCAGCCCCAAGGGAGGGACCCCAAAGCCCATCTGTAGCACAAATGAGCTATGTGTCCTGGGGGCACAGCATGTGGGGCAGGGAGCAGCACCCCTCTCCTGCTGGGCTGGCTTTGGGGGCTCAATCTCAGGGACAACTTGGAAGGGTGCAATGTGGACACAGGAGGACCTTCTTGGCCCACCCTGTCCACCAAGGAAGCCTCCTGTTCTCCTCCCCAGCCCCTAAGTTAGGTAGTAACTAAAGGTCTCAAATCCCCTAAAGCAGCATCAGGTCTTTTGGCCCCCAACCCTGACTTTGGTGCCAAAAGGCCTGTCAAAGAAGGCCCACTGTTCAGGTGAGGAACAGCTGAGGCCTCAGCCCAGGTTAGGGCAGGAGGACCAGTGCAAGCACCTCTGAGCTTCCATTTTTGCTGCATCTTCTCTGCCTGATGGGCAGGAGGGGTGGACTGCTGGCCAAGGGTTGAGCGGCTGCCATAGCTTCAGAGGATGGGGCAGGGGACTCTCCTTCCCAGGGCCTCCAAGCCCTGCTCCCTACTCAGGACTGAGCAAGAGCTTCCCTCTTGGATTTAGGGGGTCAGGAAATCCAGGAGCCCCCATTCCCAACAATAGACATCCCCTTAGACCCACCTTCAGAGGTTTCCAGAATCCGTTGGTCCAGGGCAGAGGCTGCTGAATGGAGAAGGGCGAGGCCTCGCTCAGCGGCTCTCCTTCAGCACACGTGCAGCTCAGAACTGTGGGCCTTCTCCATCCATCTGCAGGCCCCTCACACCACACCCAAGCGTTTTTCTTTGCACCTGGTCCTTAGAGCCAGACTTTGAGCAACAACCCCATTTTACAGATGGGAGCCTAAACCCACCACTGTGGCTGCTCCCTGGGCAGCTCCAAGAGGCCAGTTTGTCTGGGGACTTAGGGTGGAGGTGGGTGCAGGATGGAGTCTATAGGTCTAGTGCAGGTTGCAGGCTGCAGTGCCATGACCACATCAGAGCCTGGAGTCAGAGCCCCTTCCCAGCCCCTGGGCCTCAAGGAGACCAAGGATCTGCCAAGGCACTAATCCACATGCCATCTGTGACCTGCAGCCCCTGGCACCAGCGAGTTGTGGTGGCCCACCTCACGTAGAAGAGCAGCAGTCTCCAGTGTGCAGGGGATGAGGAGCTCCCCCACACCCGGTGAGTTCTCAGCAGGCCTCCAGGTGGCAGCCACAGGGCCTGGCCTTGCCAGGAGCACACTTCACCTGTGTGTGCAACCGGTACCCGATCAGGGCCAGGCTCAGGATCGAGGAACTGCCAAGGTGGGTGGGCCAGGGCCTCTCACTCTTGAGATAATCAGGCATGGAAGTGTGATTGTACCAGAGGCACTGTGACACCTTAGCCCTGAACACAAATGTGGAAATTGAAGTGGGGAGACGAGAGATGATCAGCCTAGGAGCCTCTGGAGGTGACCATGGGGATGAGGGGTCTTCAACCCATAGGGAGGAGCTCTCAGTGGTCTTGACTGCCCCAAATAAGACAGACTATGGTTAGGAAGGCAGCTTGAGGTCACACCCAGGACCCATCTGGACACTGCTCTGAGATTCTGGGCGGGTACTGGGTCTCTGGGAGGAGGGTCCTGATGCCTATCCCATAGTGGCTGCAGGTGGAGGTCAAATTAGCTTCTCCTTTCTAGCAGGCTGGTGGGTTGGCGGCTCCGATTACCATCCTGGGGCCAACCCTTGGGCTAGCGTTAGCATAGACTCAGTATAGGTGCCCCTTGTCGCATCTGGTTTCCAGCGCTAGCGGAGTCTGGTGACCCCAGCCGCCAAGCGTTCTACCGGTTGCCAGGCTAGGGGCTCCGGAAGGACCAGGACTTGCGATGGGGACTCAGGGGTGCGGGGCAGCGCTCAGAGGCCAACTTGAGCCAAGACCCCGGGTTCTCGCTGGCCCGTTGAGCGTCTCCGGGAGCCCTCGGACGCGGGGCCTCAGTTTCCCCGACCCGCGCAATGGGATCGGGGCGGCACCGTGAGCCCACCAGGCGGGGGCCGGGCTCCGCCGTGGCCGCCAGGTGGGGCGGGGCCGGGGGCGGGGCGGGGCGGGGCTCGGGGCCCCCTCGGCGCGCGGCGGCGGCGGCGGCGGCGGCGCGTGCGCGCCCCGGATCGCGCGGTGAGTGCGGAGGGAGCCGGGGCCCGGGACGTAGGGCGCCGGGGGCGGGGGGTCTGCGGGCCGCTCAGGCGCGACCGGGGAGGCCGGGGCCACCGGGAGCGGAGCTGGGGGCGGTCACCCGGGCGACGCCGAGCGATTGCAGGGACCCAAGAGGTGAGCGCGTGGGGGCCGCGGCTGGGCCGCGCGGGGCTCGCGGACCCCACGCCCAGCCCCGGTCCTGCGGCCGCCCGGGGAGTGGGCCCAGCGGCCTTGAGAAATGGCGCCCCCTGCTGGCGACCTGGCGCCGCGGCCCCTCACCCTGACCCCGGCCTGCGCCCCCCAAGCTGACTCGAGGCCTCGAGGCCCCCACTCCGCAACCCAGCCCGGCTGGGCCGTCCAGGGGATGTCACGCTCCATCCCCGCTCCCACCGCACAGAGCCGAGGAGGCGGCGGCAGGAGGCGGGCAGTGGAGAGCGCGCCCCCGCTAAGCGCGTCGGGTCCTCCTGCCTCCCGCGCCCCTCCACCCTCTCCCTGGGCGATAACATCCAGACACCGCTTAGGCGCGAGGAGATGGGGCCCTTAGCCTACGGTGGCCAGGGCTCTCCCACTAAGCACCCAGCCTCCCCCAACCCTGTGTGGGCTGCGGGCGGCCAGTCGGGGAGGGGAGGTGGTGGGCAGGGCCCTTGGTTACAGTCGGAGGGGACATGATTGCTTATCAACCTGGAGGCGACGCCACCACCCGCCCGCTGCGCCCCGGGCCCAGTGGCTGAACAGCGAAGGGAAATGAGACTGCCAGCCTTCTCCTGCACCGGCTTTCTCTGGCCTTAGGGAAAGCATGACTTTCAAAAATCGAGTTTCTTTAAGCACGGTTCCCTTTCTAGACAGCCTGAAGTACCTGCGTGCTGTGGATGAATGTTTGGGGCAGAAAGGAGCTGCCCCCAGGCCAAGCTCCACATCCCCCTGCCCAGCACAGGCTAATGAGGCTGCTGGCCCACCTTTTCCTTCCTGTCCCAACTCCCAAGGACCACCTGATTCTTGCCTGGACCAATAGGCCCACCTCCAACGGTTTCCTCCCCCAGGGACCACCTCTAGGGTTAATCTTCCCTAGCCAGGTCTGATTGGCAGGATACACCCCTGTCCAAGAAACTGTCCCTGCCCACTCACAGACTCTGCCCTCCCCTCTACTTCAGCAGAAGCAGGATGTGGGAAGCTCCCCTGCCAGCTGCCTTCCCACCCAGAACCCCACGATACAGGGACCCAGCTTGGAGTTGACCCCAGCTGAGTGACCCAGGAAGCCAGCACAGGCTTCCTTTCCCCTCTGGGTGGGGGTTGGCCAGCAGCCAGGGCTCAGTAACCACCTAGGGCTGTCAGAGCAAGAAGGGCCTCAGAGATCCTCATGGTGTCTGAGGAAGCTGAGTCCTGACATTACCCCAGGCTCCACCCTGCCTGTCTGCTGGCCCTTTCCTGCCCAGTGGAGTGGGGAGGGGGCCCTGCAGGGCTAGGGCAGCCCATGCGAGGAGCCCAGCCCCTGAGAAAGCACCATGTCCAGCCTTGGATGTAACTCACCACCCCGCTGGGCTACCACAGGACAGGAGGCAGATGCCCTTCCCCATGCAGACTCTCCACCCCCCGCATCACTGACTATTAATTCTGGCTGGAGCTTCTTACATTCCCAGGTGGCCTCCCCCTGCCTCCCTGGCCCCCACCCAGAGCCAGGAGAGGGCTGGAGATGGGCTCCGCTGGCATCTGCATTGTGGGTGCCCCTTACTCCCCTAGTTGTGGGCCCTGGGGAACACTGCCCTGGGAACACCAGAGACTGCACATGTGCTTCAGACTGGCAGAGATGCTCCTCGTAGCTGTGGCCTTCCTCCCCTGGCCTCAGGATGTGCACCCTATAATGCCTCCTGGCTATGGCGCACCTGCTGGTGGAGGCCAGACACCTGCACCTGATACAGACTTCACAGTGCCCCCTACTGGCTTTCTATTGGCAGACAAGGACTCAAAGTCCAGAAGGGCTGTGATGGGGTGGCAAGTCCCAGGCTAGGCTGAATTCCAGCTCTGCCCACTAATGCCCTGTTAGCAGACTGGGAGCGGAGGTCAAGCTGGCCCCTGCTTCCTGTGACCACAAGGGCCCTAAAACCAGCCAGGGGAGGGAAGGATGACTGGCCAAGCTGGAGCTTTGGGTGCCCTCAGGTTCAGCTCCCTAGCCCAAAAGGCCCAGATACCTCCTTCCCCAAGAACCCTGGACAGCGGCCTGGCTCTGGCTGGCCACCTGGAGCAGGGGGAGCTGGCATTGACCCTGGGGGTTGTCCCCCTGGTGGGAGGCCCCAGCAAGTGGCTGAGCTAGGCAGGACTCACAAAGCCGAAGATGCGGACTCCACCAGAGGCTTGGGATAGAGAAGAGTCTGCAGGAGGGCTAATGGGGTCCTGCTTTGTGCCCAGGCCACCCAGAGGAGAAGGCCATCCCTCCTGGACACACAGGCCATGTGGGGCTCCCAGGAGCTGCTTCTAGTGTGGTTTCTGGTGCTGGCTGTGGGTGGCACAGAGCATGTCTACCGGCCCAGGTGAGCCAGGGCTTGGGCCTCAGGGTGCTGGGGTGGGAACCAAGAGCCCTCAGATCCTCCCCAAGGCAGCCTCCAAATCCCAAGGGGATTCCCTGTGGGCTCTCATGGGCCCGGGGCTGGGTGGCTCCTGGCTCTGGGACCTTCTTCTGACCCTGCCTGCCCTGCCACAGCCGCAGGGTGTGTGCGGTGGGAGTTGCCAGGGGCCCCATCTCCGAGTCCTTCGTGCAGCGTGTGTACCAACCGCTCCTCACCACCTGCGATGGGCACCGAGCCTGCAGCACCTACCGGTAAGTGTCCTCAGGACCCCAGACCAACCCTCCAAGGTACCTATCCACCACCTGGCTCAAGAGGGCACCTGACCTGAGATGGCAAGCCAAAGCAAGGCAGTAGGTCTCAGTTGTCTGAGTCCGAGGACATCACTTCCCAGGGAATCCCCCATTTTTCCAGGGGCTGTCCACCCATCTGTACCCTTAGCTTCCAGGGTGCTCAGCCCGCCTGCCCACCCTTGACACCATTGGCTAAAGCTTTCTGTGACTTGGGGTGGCAACTGTCTCAGTCCCTCTGGCTGTACCCAGGGCTCCAGTGGTCATCCTCCCCACGACAGTCCCTGAGGGCATGGATGGAGGCCCCCAGGCCCCTATACATCCGTCAGGTTAACACACCAGCTTTGGGGTCCTGCGGCTCAGGACTCAGCTGCAGGCAGGGTCCTTGTTCCTGAGTTTAGGGAGCTTAGCCTGCCCCACCCAGAAACCTTGGGAAAGGGTAGGAAGGAACAGGATACTGTGTGAGCTCCCCACTAGGGGTAGGAGGCCAGGACTCCAGAACCAGGGGCTCCTGATCCCCAGAGGTAGAAGGTGACAACCCCAGGTGCCAGACCCCAGGGAAATGAAGAAGGCCAAGGTTAAGCTGGTTCTGCCAGTGACCAGCTGCAGGACCAGGTTAGGCCTGCCCCTCTGGCTAGATGCCCTCGTCACGGGCTCGGGATGAAGAGGCACTCACGGGCCTGGCACTGTCCCTGCTCTGTGCCAGGCACAGCTGGGGCTTCTTCAACACTGGAGCAGCCACCTAGGGAAATCCAATGCAGTGACTCTGAATTGACATCCCTGGGGAGAGGACCTCTGAGGACACCTGGGAGTGACCCTGTTCTGGTGCTCAGAAGCTGGCAGACCAAGTGGGCAGGGTAAAGCCAGGCCTGGGCCACCCAATTGTCAGCCCCTCTAAGCAGTCCCCACCCCTACAGCACTACCTACAGGACCGCCTATCGCCGCAGCCCTGGGCCGGCCCCTGCCCGGCCGCAATTCGCCTGCTGCCCTGGCTGGAAGAGGACCAGTGGGCTCCCTGGGGCCTGCGGAGCAGGTGAGGGCAGCAGGTCCCAGGACACTGCCGTCCCCAGGTACTGCCACCCGGGGGCCCTGGAGGGTACCTGGCATCAGGATTCCCGCTCCCAGGTGACCAGCAGGGCACCCCTTGCTGCAGAGTGCCCCCTTCCCTGGCTGCTGACGCAGGGCCCTGTCACCCTACACTGGTGACAGGCCTCCCCTACCCACAGCAATATGCCAGCCACCGTGTGGGAACGGAGGGAGCTGTGTCCATCCAGGCCACTGCCACTGCCCTGCAGGGTGGCAGGGTGACACCTGCCAGACAGGTAAGGTTGGCTGTGCCTCCATGAGGGGCCGGGGAGGTCCTCTGCGGGCACCGCTGACCCCCGTTTCCTAGATGTGGACGAGTGCAGCACTGGAGGAGCCGGCTGTCCCCAGCGCTGTGTCAACACTGCAGGCAGCTACTGGTGCCAGTGCTGGGAGGGGCACGGCCCGTCTGCAGACGGCACACTCTGCCTGCCCAAGGGAGGGCCCCCCAGGGTGGCCCCAGGTCCCACAACAGGTGAGCTCACCCCTCCACCCTTACTGCTGGGCCTGGCCTGGGGCAGTGGGCAGGTGGGTGGGCATCACCCTAGATGATGGCCACGTAAGCTCAGCTGGTGCTTCCCCACTGCACAGGGCCGTCAGCCCTGGCCTGGGTTAGCATCACACAGAGAGGACTGAGCCCAGGTGGCTGGGCTGCTGGGCAGTTCTGTGGGTGGAAGGAGCAGGAGGCCCTGCCCCCAGGGTTCCCGGAAGGCACTGAGGGGAGGTTTCCCTGAGGCCTCGCCTCAGCCAAGAGATGCAAGCACCAGCAACCTGGAGAATCACCGTGCCTCCGCTGGTGACGGGGCATTATTACTTTTGGTACGCGCTGTGACACTTCAAACTCGTACCGTGAGTAATAATGCGCCGTCAGCAGCCCCGCACCAGGAGCGCCTCGGACCCCGGGTCAGCACAGCAAGCCTGGCCCTGCACCAAGGGGCAGGGTGGGGGCTGGACGTGCCAGGCAGTCCTCAGGATCAGAGGCCAGCCTCAGGATTGGGTGGGGTGGGGTGGGGACCGCCCTCTTGACCACACCTGGATCTGCCTGCAGGAGTGGACAGCATGGTGAGAGAGGAGGTGCGTCAGCTGCAGTCCCGGGTGGACATGCTGGAGCAGGTGAGGACTGGGGGGACCTCCCTGATCCTATGGAGGGCCACAGATCCCCCTCGGCCTCCCAGGACATGACTCTCCCTGAGGGATGGTTGTGAGGCTCCATGGGGCAGCCCAAAGGCCCCCCTTTCCTTCTTCCAGAAGTCTAGGGGCTCTTTGGGCAGGGGCAGTGGGACATTGGCTGGGACTCTGGGCCAGGAGGAGCTGAGCTTGGGTACCCCTCCCCAGGCCATGCTTGGAGTGGGAGCCCAGACCCAGAGCCCACCTCCACTTGCCATAGCAGGTCAAGCTTTTGCTGGCCTTCCCACAAAGCCATGGGCTCTAAGACCCTTCTCGTCCCTCTACCGAAACTTAAGACCTTAGGACCAGGTGCCCAGGCCTTGGCCTGTCTGATGTCCTTCAGGCCCACCCAGCTTCTCGGCCCTTCAAGCAGCAGCTCCCTCTAGTGGCGAGAAGAGCCCTGTTGCCAGAGCTGGGGGCCAGCCCTGCCCAGCCCTGCCCGGGCTTAAGTCTTATGCAAGCGCAGGAGGGGCTGGCCCTGGGTCGTCAGCCTCCTGCATCTCCACAGAAGCTACAGCTGGTGCTCGCCCCACTGCACAGCCTGGCCTCGCAGGCCGTGGAACAGGGACTCCAGGACCCTGGCCGCCTCCTGGCCCACTCGCTGCAGCAGCTGGACCGCATTGACTCACTGAGCGAGCAGATATCCTTCCTGGAGGAGCAGCTGGGGTCTTGTGAGTGCCACAGCCACCTGCCCTGGAAGCTTGGGAACCATCTCAGGCCAGTGTGGCCACCAAGGGGACAGGCAGGTCTGACTGTTGACACGGCCCCCTCTTCTGCCTCTAGGCTCATGCAAGAAGGAGCTGTGAGGACCCTTCCGCACTGCAGGCTGCACTGAGCCGCCCCAGCTCCCCTACCGCTAGTCCCCTAGCTGGGCCCGATGCCAGTGCTGCTGATGGCTGTGGGCAGGCTGGGAAGGGCCCTTTCTTTGTCTCACTGCCTTAGAAGGCTCCCAGGGAGGACTTATGTGTGGGGTGAGGTCCTCTGCATGAACGCTTTCCCGTCATGGCTGGATTTTCCAGGGCCTGGTGGGTCGGAGGCCAGGGAAGGTACGGGGGCTGCATGTCCAGGGCTGGGGACCACTGGGGCTCACTGGGCAGTATGCCTGGACCAGGGCAGAGGCCTGTCTTATGTCTGCCAGAATAAAATCAAGACTTGAGCTGCTGTCCACGGATGGTTTGGGGTAGGAGGAAGGTGCTGCCCCGCGCAGACCCACTGCCATGGTGGGGTTCAGGGAAGGCACCTCCAGGCCCACCACACCAGGCTCCCGGTGCTGTCAGGGCTGAGGCAGGTGGCCGTGAGCTTCCTGAGGTTGTGATCGCCACGTAAGCTCAGCTGGTGCTTCCCCACTGCACAGCTGGCCTCTGTCCCCCGTCTCCAGGCAGTCAGTCACCCTGCCCCCTCAACCCCACACAGCCATGAGGAAGGCACTGTGGGTGACGGCTGCCCACCCTGCTGGGGCTGCAGGCCTTCTCACTGGACCCTGGGAGGGCAGCTAGCCCAGCAGTTTGGGCAGGGGGCAGCACAGGCAGCCTGGAAGATTGCCCCTGGACAGAGACCTGGGAAGCCCCTGCACATCCTCTAAGTGACCACAGCTCAACAATTACTTCCAAGAGTTCATTTATAAAAAAGAACTGAGTACAACACTGACCCACAGACATCCTTGAAGCCGGTGGGAGCTGCAGACCCTGCCCTCCAGCTCCCTGTGGCCCAGGCGGGGTGAAACCAGGCAGTCCCAGCCCCCAAGCCTCTTCTCTCCCCGAAGGCCTGATGCAGGCCATGGCCTGGACCCCTGAGCCTGACTCTGCACCCTGTGGGCCCTGCAGATATACCAGGACCTGGCCAGGGCAGAGGTGTGGCCTCAGTCTGGACATCCCAGGGCTCTCAGTTTCCCCCGAAGGCTTGGGGCTAAGCCTGCCTGAGGCCACATACCAGATCCTGGGGGCACAGGCTTGAGGGTGAGGTCCCTCATGCTGGCTCCTTCCAGCTCACTCCTGGAAGAGACATCAGGGGCCTTCATCTGAGGCCAGTGACAAAGGGCTTCCTGCTTCCAGGGTCCAAGTGAGAGCCGGGAGCCGGGGAGCCAGACACGGTGATATTTGGCAGCCTGGGAGGGGGTGTCCCTCTGTCCATTCCTAGTCTTCTGCCTCCCGCCTGCCCTGCCCCAGGTCCCCCACCCCATGGCCAGGCTACTGGGCTGGCTGGACAGCAGGTCCCTCAATGGCCCCGTTCTCCTGGGGATTCCTGGACAAGTGGAAAAAGGTGCTCCTCATGGCGTGGTGGCAAGTGTCCATGAGCTTGGGAATGTCGGCTACGGTGAGGCCACTGGTGGGGACGGCATCCAGCACCTGGACCTTGATTATTCCTGGGGTGGACAGTGGTATCAGCAGCTGGGGGCCACCTGCTGCTGCCCCAGCCTTGCCCCCACCGGCCACCCTGTCCTGAGCCTGAGCCTTGAGACCTAGACCTGGAGGGCTGGGCCCACCCAGCTCCTGGCCATTGTGGGCTTGTCCTGAGGCGATGGTGACCAATAAAGCTGCTCCCAAGTGCGCACCGGGTGCTTGCCATGGTCTCCCCCACCCAGTGACCACCAATGGCCACACAGGACACTCCCACCCCAGAAAGCCCCCTCTACCCCTCCTGGCCAGCCCCCACTGGACCCCGACATCTGTCCTCAGCAGTTTGGGCTGTGGGGAGATGGAGCTTGGCTCCTCCCCTACTGCCTTCAACCTCTGACCCCCCCAGATAAGCAAGAGTGGCATCAGGGCCCCCGCCTGAAGCCAGCACTGCTGGACAGGCCAGCTCTGTGGCCAGTGGTGGTTCCCTGGGCTGCCCATGTAGCGCCAGGACTGGACGGTCGGTGACCACTTCCACAGGTCCCACCTACAAGCCTGCTTGGGCCCTTCCACCCTTCTAGAGCCTTAGTTTCCTCATCTGAAAAACAGACCCTCTACAGCCCCCTCGCAGGGCCACAGGCCCACGGTGGGGTCACTCCACTGAGCAGCCATCAGGAACGGGGCCCTGGGTATGAGGCTGGCAGGGGCTCACCTGAGGTGAAGAGCTTGGTCTTGAGGTTGTAGAAGGAAGAGAAAGAGGAGTACACCACAGGAACAATGGGCACCTGCCACAGGGACACGCCAGGCTGAGCGGGCCTGGCCCTGCCCTGCCCACCCTCCCTTCCCGCCTGTCCCCCAACTCAGGAGGCCAGTGCAGCACTACCCAGGGGAGGGGCTGGTGCCTCCTGACATTCCTTGAAGGCCCCAGGGTCAGAGCCACCAGTGACAGGTGGCACCTGGGGATGATCATTAACCCAGACTGTCATGGGACCTTGGGACATGGGCAGGCAGACTGCAGAGGAGCAGGCCCTGGGGAGACAGGTGACTGGGAAATCTCTCTTCTCCCAGGCCTTGCCAGTCTAGCCCCGACCCCACGGCTACTGGCAAGGTAGAAATGACTCCAGCCCCAGGCCCAGGCAGGAGTGTCTTCTACCCCTTGGCTAGAGGCTCGGGCCAGAGAGCAGGGTGGCTGCAGGCATGTGGGTCCTAGGTGCAACTTCTGTGTCAGCTCAGGGTGCTGGGAAGAGCCTCAGGACTAGGCACTAGGGCACTGGAGGCCACCCACCATAGGGGCAGAGAAGAGAATACGTCTACTGAGCTGTGACCAGTCTAGCGTTCGGAAGACCCTTTCCCTGACCCTAGACAGTGGCTTCCCCCCAACATGAGTCTCCCCAGCATAGAGCAAGAGCTAGTGGGCCCCCTTCACCCTCCAGGAGATCCCTTCTCCATGGTGGATACCCCCTGGGCTCCCACAACACCTCTGGGCCTCATTACTGCCCCTGAAGGCTGAGGATCATGAGGCCACGACCCATGCCCATGTGCTCTGTAGCCTGCCATCCCGGCCAGCCCACTCCCTGGAGGAGTGCTCAGCACAAGCCAGCACAGACAGGGCTCAGCAAGCAGGCCTGGCTCCTCGCCTTGGTACCTGCTCCTCAAAACCCCCTACTGAGGCAGGCCACTGGCTCTCAGGTGCTGCCGGGGGCAGCCAGTTGCCTGGGCTGGAGGGAGTACTGACCTTAACTGCCCAGTGGTAGAGGGCCCAAGGGCGCCCACCTCAGCATGTGGTGATGAGGCCCTGTCCCCGCCCAGTGCAAGGGATCCCTGAGCCCCATCAGTCACCTTCAGCCTTGAGCCACCCTGACCTGGGCTCCCACCTACCTGGGCCTGCACTGCCAGGTGGAAGGCACCTTTCTTGAAGGGCAGCAGGTCCCCGTTGTCATTGCGTGTGCCCTCGGGGTAGATCCACACTTTGAGCTGCGGGGAGAGAGGAGCCGACTATATCTCGGGCTGTCCACTGCCACCTGGGCCACCCCAGGGAGGCCACGCTGCCCCTCCTGGGACCACGCAGTGTGGAGTGGGTCCTGAGTGCCCCGTGCAACCCGCAGACTCCTTCTGCCAACAGCCACACCGCGGCCCACACTCACATTCTCCTTGGCCATGCGCTCGCCCAGGTCCGCCATCACGGTCAGAGCAGTGCTGGAGCGCTGCCGGTTGATGAAGAAGACGCCCCCGAGGTACATGACCAGGCCCACTGGCCCCAGGAACAGGAGCTCCCGCTTGGCGATCTGCACACAGCGCTTGGGGAGGATCTCCATGAGGCCTGCCGGCAGCAGGGGACAACCCAGGAGGGGCAGAGGGAGACCAGGACCATGAGAGAGAGGGGCAGAGACAGGCGCAAGAGACGGAGAGAGACACAGAGGCAGAGACAGGAGATGGAGAGACAGGGAGAGACAGAGACACAGAGAGAGAGGGAGACAGAGATAAGACAGAAGACACAGAGTGACAGAGGCAGAAACATGGGGGAGAGACAGAGACAGGACAGTGTCATCCCAAATGGACCCCTCACCAGGAAAGAGAGAGGTGACCCCCTGCTCCCCACTGCCCACCTGGCACTCCATCTGGTCTTTGGCCTGACCATCTTTTGGGGAGGTACCCAGCCTGGGTTGCAGTATAGCCCTGTGCCCAGTGTCAGACACAGGCAGCCGGTTGCTTTTACTGTCCAGCCTAAGGGAAGCCAGTGGCTGGAGGGACATCCAGGTCCCCTTCCCATGTCTGCCCAGCACCTGGCTCACCTGCCCACCCCCCCCAGGAGCAGAGCACGCATGCCTCTGGTGGCCTACCCATCATGTCCAGGATGCTCTGGTGGTTGGAGATGATGACACAGGGCCGGTCCACCTCCAGGTTCTCCCGGCCCTTGATGTCAAAACGAAGGCCGTAGGCATACTTAAAGGACCGTACAAACCAGCTGATGATCCTGTGGACAGAGGCAGCAGTGAGCAGAGGTCAGTGGCCAGGGGCGTGGCCTAAGGCCTAGGGAAGGAGTGGGGGCCAGGTAGGGAGAAGATGCTGTCCAGGGCCCAGCCTGCCTCTGCCACAGCAGCAGATGGCAAGACAAAGGGTTCAGGAGTCAGGCACTGGATCCTGGGGGTGGCGGGGCTGCTGGCCTCCCCGCACCATGCTTGCTCAGCTCGCCCAAGGGAGCGTGCCTGGCAGGCAGGTGGGTCCCACCCAGGAGTGGGTGAGGCTAATGATGGACAAGATGGGGTGAGAGGGGTCCCAGCACCCTGCAGAGGCCTGGCCTCCCAGGGGACATCTCAAGTCTCCTATATCCAGTCCTGTCACCCAGAGACTGTGTCCACAGTGCTGACCAGGCCAGAGGGATGTGGGGTTAGGGGTGGCCTTGGCCCAGCTTTGCACATATCTGGGACAGGACAGGACATTGCCAGTCAGGAGGTTAGCCCATGAGGAGACAGAGCCCAAAGGCACAGGCTCACTCCACAGCCCTCAGCAGGGAGCCTGATCCTTCCCAGCCCTGTGGACAGCAGGTGTCAGGGGATGTGCCACCCAATGACCTGGGGGCTATGGCCCCACACCCTCCGCTGTCCACGCAGATGAGTGCAGCCCTGTCATGTGATCCCCCAGTCCCAAGGGGAAGAGGGACCCCATCCACAGGTCAGTGAAGTAGCTCCCCAGGCTCCGAGCGCAGGCTCACAGCAGAGCACAGGCATCGGCCAGGGTCCCACTCCAACCATGGCAAAAGACACCGTCACATACAGGGCCCTGACCCTCCTCAGGGGTCACCTCTGCACATCAGGCAGGCTCACCCTGCTCTGCTGCCCTCGCCACGTCCATCCACAGAACACCCACCTTCCTGCACAGACTGCCCCGCTGCCCAAGCCCTGGAAACTGCCTTTGCCCTGTCTCCACAGCTGAATCTGAGACCCCACAGGACAGGTCCTTCTGTGACCAAAGCCCAGGCTCCTGACCAGCTGTCTTGCCACAAGGCTGACTCCAGGGAGGGGCAGCTCTCCTGGTGAGGAGAGGCAGGCAGAAGGGCTCTAGGCCTATCTCTCAGCTACCAAAGCAGAGGAAACGGCAACTGAGATCCCTTTACTGCAGAGGGCATTCATATGACTTTTGTTCTTGGTGCTGGGAGTGGAACCCAGGGACTTGGTGCTAGGCAAGGGCTCTGCACTGAGCCACATCCCAGCCCAGAACTCACAGGGTTCACACGGATTGAGCATTCCTGACCCTAAATTCCAAATGCTCCAAACTCCTGAAGATTTTGGACATGACCACACAAGTACAAAATGCCACACCTGACCTCATGCAAGAGGCAGTAGTCAAAAGAGAGGTGCACTGGCAACACTGGCAATACCCACAGAATTACGTCCAGGCGTACAAGATGCCCACGGAACACAAATGACCTGTGTCTAGACTTGGGTACCCACGATATGTCATTATGTATGTGTAAACTTTCCCAAGTTCAAAGCCATCCGAAACCTGAAAAACTTCTAGTCCCAAGCACTTTGGATAAAGAATCTTCAACCTTACTACAAATATCGGCACTTCCACTTGCGGCCGCATGGGGGAGTCTCGGGCCACATCGGGAAAGGGACTGTGGTCCTCTGGCAGTGGGGTATTCCCCAATTTCCATGCCCCTCTTCTTTTCTCTTGCTCTCTCTTTCCAGTACGGGGATGGAACCCAGGCTCTCATGCATGCTAGGCACCCGCCCTACTTCTGAGCTCTACCCCAGCCCCCACTTTTTAAACTGCAGTAAAACAGAAGGTAAACTGTACCATCCTGGGCTGGGGTCACCTGAAGCCCAAGGGTTGTGCCCAGTGCCCAGCCCAGTGTTCCAGAATTACTGCTGCCAGCTGCCAGGTGGGACTTGGGGCCTGGCTCCCTGATGTGGCCTGGGGCAATGCCCTTGACCTCCTAAGTTTCTGCTACCACCTGGGAAAGGGGAAGGATGCAGAAGAGTGCCACTCCAGGAGGCTGGGTGGCTGGTGACCCTGGACTGAGGACCAATGGCGGCTGTGACAGGACTCAGCAAGAAAGAACCCACAGTAACTCAGAGTAAAGGGTGCCACGACCTTCCCAGCCCCTCCCGCCAGCACCTGCTCCAGCAGCGGGAGGCAGTTCAAGGCCAGAGACCAGGCCACCAGCCTGGCTGTCCTCGTGGACGGCCACCAACTGACCCTTGCCCTCAGCTGCTGGGCTTGGGTTGGTCTGCTCCCTGGAGACCCAGGCATACTCTTTGGGCAAGACTGGCCAGAAGGCTAAGAGGACCTGGGAGGGCTCACTCAGAGCAGCCCTGCTGGCAAAGAGCAGGCAGGACCACTGATGGCCAGGGTACAGGAGGCCTGAGCAAGGCCCCTGACAGACCAGGGAGCTTTCCAACCAGTGTCCCAGAAAGGGAGCACCAGGGGGAGGGGCTCCCGGTCTGAGCAATGGGGGATGGGGGAGGTGGGACCAGGGCCCAGCAAAGCACTGTGTCCTGTCCATGCATCTGTCCCAGGACCCAGGGCCCAGCAACGCCCTTCTCCACTCCCTAGGTGCATAGGTGCAGGGGACAAGTTGCTGTGCAGCCATGTCCTGGCCACTTGGTGCAAGAAGAAGTTCTGCTGGCGCCTTCCTCTCCCACCACCACGGTGGCATCTGGGACCCTAAGGATGGTGGGGCCAAGGGTGGGGCCCCCAAAGGAATTTGGGGCCAAGAAAGTAATCTTCCCTGTTGGCTGAACCTGTCCTCAGGGCCTCCTGAGGACAGGTTCAGCCAACACAGAGCTTCTTTGGGCTTCACTTCTTGCGTGTGTGGGTGTAACTGAGGCATCTCCCAGCCACCCTGCCCTAGCGCCCTAGGAGCACACAGGGAAGGACTCTGTGGGCACCTGCCTGGAACCCGGAGGAAGGGCCCATGCCTGGGCCACCGCCCAGGAGAAGTGGAAAGGGAGTAGAGGGGCAGCCCTGCTCTCCCTCTCCAGTCCAGGACTCCCCAGGCATCAGCCTCCAGCTCCTAGCGCTGGGGTGGGCACAGAGGGAGAGCCAAGAGCACTTTGGAGCCACCGCCTGTGGGTTCAAACCCCAGCGGTGTCTCACCCTGGCTTTGAGACCCTGGACACTCACCTTTCCTCCTCCCATCTCACTGCCAAGCCTCTGAACCTCAGTCTCTTCATCAGACCAGGGAGCTTTCCAACCAGTGTCCCAGAAAGGGAGCACCAGGGGGAGGGGCTCCCGGTCTGAGCAATGGGGGCACTGCAGCACACAGGAGGGCCCTTTCCCGAGTCTCCACCTCCCATGCTCCTGGCTCCCTTCCCTGACCAGCCACCCAGGGACTGCACCCCTCATTCCCTGCTTTTCAACCCGCCCTGTGCCTGCCCCTGGAGGCCTTCCCATTCACAGCACCCACTTTTCCTCACTGCTGGGAGTCGTCACAGGGAGTCTGGGAGTCTGGTGCAGAAGGCAGGGCTGTGGGCTCCTGGGCCTCCAGCCCTGCCCCACCCTCCAGCCCTCCCTTCCCTAGGGAACCCATGTGTGGGCAGAAACAAACACCTGTGTTACCCAGCAGTGTCCCAGAGGCCGTGGGCCCTTTACCTGGTGCCAACCAGGAGAGCCTCTAGGGACCTGAGGGTTCTAGCTGGCCAGACTCTCTGGCCCCTGGCTGCGCAGGCAGGGTAGAAGGTGGGACAGTGCTGGTTTGGCTAGCCTGCTGGGTTCACCCACCCTCAGAGAGGGTAGCTGGTGATTGGATTTGGCCCCTGGGCAGCAACGGACCTGGAAGAGCCCGCCAGGCCTCTCCAGACTAGGACATGCTGGTGGAGAGGACACCAAGGAGCTACAAAGGTTCCAGGGACTCCCACTTCATATTTGCTGAAAACAGAGCCCAGCCCTGGGCCCAGGACACCTGCGGCCTCAGAACCCTCTGCTGGCCTGGCCTAGGAAGGATATCACCCCCCAAGGAGCATATCTGCCTGGTACTTTCCAGACTCAGTGGGCCCTTCCTGAGGTCCACACCCTCCACTTTGCTCTGAAGTGCCCAGGGACTTAGGGAGGCTCCCCCAAGGGAACCTCTTTTATCTCCCCAGGCAGTTTCCAGCCTGCAGGGGAGCTGGCCCTTGCACATCAGGCCTTCAGTGTTTCGTGCATGGCCTAGGGTATCTGTCCTGAGGATGAACTACCTATTAGAAGGGAAATGCCTGGGCTGCCCCTGGGGTCTGCTCCCCTGGACACTGGTCAGAGAGGAGATGGGTCGTCACAAAACACCCACCAGACCCCTGCTCTGCTCCTCAAATCCACTCTCTATCACCCTTTGTATCTGGGCTTCTCAGGCAAAGCACAAGTCCCTGAAGAAGAGCCTGAGATAATGAAATATGGACCAGACTGCGCAGTGTCACCTCCATTGCCAAGACCCACAAAGGGCAGAGATGATGGAAAGTCAGGACACCCTCTCACCCACTGTGCCTGTTAACACAGGAGGAGGTGGGGCTTCAGGGACCACAATGTCCCCATCCTAGGCCAAAGCCAAGAGGCCACTGCAAAAGCCACCAGCTGGACAGTCCAAACAGGGCAGAGAGAAATGTAGCGACAGTCCCTGGGGATGGGGAACAGGCGAAGGGGCAGGAAGGGCTCCTCCCAGGCAGCCACCAACGGTTCTTGTCAACCCAAACTGTTCTCTTCCCTTGCTCAACCCCAGGGCCAAGCTTCCCTGCTCTGAGAGGTGTCCAGAGGAAACTGTCGGCAACTGCCACATTCCTTCCCGTCCCTGCGAGTGCTGGCGGGGGCCGCAGGGGCCAGCACCTCCCTCCCTCCACACGGAAGTAGCGCCTCTCAGGTCTCCCCACCTGCCCAAGAGAAGGAAGCAGAAACACGTTTGTCACCTGCGCGTCAGCAGGGGACCCAGGGAGAGGTCAAGGATCACTCTCTGCCGCGTGCGCGCCCCGTCCAGTGGCGCTGGGGAAAGTTTCCCCGCCGGTGAAGCAGGACGGGCCTCTCCCCGCGCGGCCCAACCCCTTCCTCCCAGAAAGGTGCCCCCACCGCCAGCCGGCGCGCTACGGCGGCCGCAGGGACGCCAGAGCTGAGGAAATGCCGGCGCAAGGGCGCGGGGACATTGTGACGCCGGCTCCCGGGTCCCGGGCGCCGGCCCGGGCCGCGCTCCCCGCCGGGCGGGCGGGGCAGGAAGAGGGGAGGGGAGCGGAAAGTTAGCGAAGCGGAAGCGGCGGCGGCGGGCTCCCCCACCCGCCCGCGCCCGGCGCTTGCCTCATGTTCTCCACGGTGCGGCCGCCGTGGCGCAGCAGGCAGACGGCCGAGGCCACGGCGGAGACGGACAGGCAGAGCAAGCAGTAGAGGCTGATCTTGGCGTAGAACCTGGCCGCGCGGCTCAGCTGCACGAGCAGCAGCAGCAGCAGCAGCGCCGCCGTCAGCCACGGCCACAGGTCCATGGCCCGCCGCGCACACGGCCCGCGCCCAGCCCCGACGGCCGCCCGCGCTCCCCGCGCCCCTTATTGCGAGGGCGGAGGGCGGGGCGGCCGGTGGAGGGAGGCGCGCGGCGCGGCGGGCTAGGTGCGGCCGCCTGCCCCGCCCCACGCCCCGGGCACTGGCCCGCCCGCCGCCCCGCCCGGGGCGCCCACCCCTTATTGCCTCGGGTCACAAGGGCTCAGCCCAGACTCCACCCCACCTGGGACCCCAGTCGGGTACCCGGCTCCCCGGGCTCTGCCTCTGCCCGCCCGCGTGCCCCACCCCTGGGTCGCCCTTGGGCCCAGAGACACAGCTCCCCTAGGGCTTACAGGCGGCCCAAGGACGTGACCATCGTGCCAGTCCGTCACTACACAAAGGAGCCCTTGAACTGCTACTGAGTGACCAATGGTCACCTGGCTGGCCACCTGGCAGGATGCCTGACCCTTTTGGGTCCCCTTGGGCAGGGAGACTGAGCCGGGCGCTGTGGAAGGCCACCCTGCTTGTTGGGGCTTGGGGGAGGTGACAAACTGGGGCGTGATTCTGGGCGGGGCTGGAGGGGTTCCCTAGTGGGTGCCAGCCCCAGTGTGTCACCGCTCCTGGTGCAGAGCCAGCGGTGGCTATCAGGCGATTGCATTCACGTGGGCTCCGCTCAGCGGATGACCAGCCTGGCAGCTGGGCAATGCAGTTGGTACTCAATTGGGCAAAAGCATTTGTCACCCTGGGAGGAGGGGATACTGCTATAGGTATTCCTGGTTCCACCTTTCAAGCACCCCAGCAGTCACTTGCCCAGGGAGCAGCTGGAGATAGCAAAACAGCGCCCTTTCTAGACAGACAGAGGCAGGACCCCTGGGTTTTCTGCAGTTCCCCGACGCTGCTGCCCTCTGTCACACCAGCTGGAGGTCTCAGGGTTGCAGCCTCCCCCTCAGAATTGTGCTCAGCCCTCAGCCAAGTGCCCTTCACATGAGTGGGTGGGGCTTCCCTGCCCAGAAACTGCTGTTTTCTGTTTTTCTGTAAAGTAGAACGTCTAGCCATTTGTGTCACATCTGTAGGCATTTTATGAAAACACCTACCGGCACATTCTCTAGCTCTCTTGTGGCAGAACCCTTAATGGTCATTTTGTGTCCGCTTGAGCAAACTGGCTTTTCTCTCTGTCCAGTCTTGGAAAGGGTCTGCCGGCCCCCAGGCCTGAGAGCCCAGCCCCAGGTGCTGCTGTGCCTGGGGGCTGAGCATGGCTGCTGACCAACTGTGGCATGTTCAGCTTCCTGGGAAATCAGCAGGAACCCAGGAGAGAATGCTGTGGATGCTGTTGGTAGTGGACAGAGGGCTGGGGACCCTAATGCCCTTCACCTCTACTGCGCAGCCCAGTCTCCAGCCCTGGCAGCACCCTCCAGGGCTTTTTCCTGTTTGCCCCTTAACTCCCAAGCTGCCACCCTTTTCTATGCTGCCCAGGCTGGTCTGACTCCTTAGCCTCCTGAGTTACCACCACTCTCTAAAGTGGCCCTCATTCTTCCCAGCGCTTCCCATAATGGAGCACATCTGTTTTGCCTTCCCTCCACCTTGGTACATGCAACAATGCCCCAAACATAGATGATCAATTAAGTGCTCCCCAGAATACCAAGTGCATCTCCATTTTATAGATGGGGACTTGAGGCTCCCAGAGGTGAGCTGCCAGCAGGGAGTGATGAGGAGGCTGTCAGTCACTGTACCCCCTGCCACTGCATCCCAGAGGGGCTCCCACTGCTAGGGGGCTACCCTACCCTCTTGCTCCCAGAAGTGGTAGGGGCAACATGAAGGTGAGGGCTCTGGACCACCTAGTTCGGTTCCCAGAAACGCTGAGTTTTGCCTGTCACCTCCTGAAGAGGCTGTCACCAACTTCACCTCCTCCCCTGCTCCTCCCTCCCCTTAGACAAGGTTGAAAGAAAACTTTTCCTCCCGTGGAAGCTGGAAGCGGACAGGGCCCAGGAGGGGGCCTGGGCTGGGAAAGGCTGGTCTGGCCAAGGAGGCAGTATTTAATGAGTGCTGCTGCACCGCAGAAGTGAAGCCCCAGAGACGCCCTGGGGCCGGTGCAAACCAAGAAAAGAAAATCTCTCTAAAATTAATGCATTTCAACTGCAGAGGGGACCTGTTGTCTCTACCCTGTTCATCCAAGTGTGGTGGGGAAGGACAGTGCTGGTGGCTGGCTGGGACTGTGGTGTCCTAAGCCTTCACCACCTAGGGCCAGCTAGGTGGGTGGGTTCCTGTGGACCTGTGCCAGGTGGCTCTCCCAAGTGCAAGGGCAGTCAAGAGTCCTCCTAACCACTTGCTGAGACCTGGCCAGACAGCAGGTGACAAGGCTGAGCTGGGACATCCTGAGGCCCACAGGACCCACACCAAGTAGGGGAGGTCAAGAGGGGAGGAAAGCCAGGCACAGGGTGTGCTGGCATCCACCCCTGCCCCTGGGCCCTGCTGTGGCCTGCTCTACCAGGACCAGGTGGTGCTGGACCTCTGTCTTCTCCTGAGTTGGGCAGGGGTCTGGAAGGATGTGTGGCTCTCCCCTCCTGGGAAGCAGAGGCAAGGTGGCTGTTGACCCAGCTGCAGCCATAGCCAGGAGGGAAAGGTGTGGGTGTGGGCTTTGAACTCTGGTCCACCTGGCTTTAGGCTCTGGGCTACCCCACGCCTGAGTGACGCCTGATTGTGTCTGTGAAATGGGGACACTCACCTCACCCATATGCTTCAGAGGAAGCAGCTGCCCTGGGCTCTCTGAGGCAGAACCTTGTGACCCTGCCCCTCCTCCAGACCTGCCCAAGAGGTGCTCTCGGGATGCACTCCTGGGAGGGGAGGGCACCTCAGCCCCTCCCAGGGCCAGGGCCAGAGGGTGGGCAGCTCCAGGAGTCCAGGCTCCTGTGGAGGAGAGCAAAGCCAGCCTGGAGCGGGAGGGAGGGAGGCAGTGCCCAGACTCAGGTGGGCTCTGGGGCCTGCGCGCCCCTCAGGCCTCTCGGTGGACGAACCTCAGGGGACCGACACTATCCCTGCCACCTGTAAATAAAGCAGCCTGTGAATCTTTCATGCGCCTGTGCTTAAAAATAGATGAGGCGAGGCACACAGGCCAGTTTCCTGGGCCACGGCAGCAGCAGTGCCAGGAGCAAGCTCCCGTGGAGGACTGGAGGCCATGCTGCTAGGAGCCAGCCATGCCTGCCAGCATACAAGCCCACGGTGGGCCGAGAACGGCGGAGGGGTGGACAGCCCCCATTAGACAGGAGGGGGAGGACCCAGAGAAGACCAAGGGCCAGAGCCCTGGGCGGTGGGGCTGTAGGACAAGGGCCTTTTCTACAGAAGAGCAGCATCCCTTTGGCCACACCCACCTATGCCATCCTCGGGTAGCAAGGGGGAGCTCGCTGGCAGAAGTGTCAGAGCAGACGGTTTTGTGCTCCTGCCACCTACTGCCCTTGGTGGGAGGCTCACCCAGCAACCCCCTCCCCAGGAAGGGTGAGGGGACACCCCAGGGCTCCCAGCCTGTGTGACCTGCTCAGGCTCAGTGCAGAGGTGAAGAGCCCAGGGTCATCCCAGAGCTGCCATGTGCCCCCGGGGAACCTCAGGCTGGTTCCTCTGGACCTCTGACTCCATCTGTGCACGGGGACAGTGATATGGCCTTGGGGCATTGTGACGATGACATGGCATGCAGCTTGTGTGGCCCCACTGTGTGAGCTGGGTGGTGGTGACAGTCTCCAGGCCCGGGCAGAGCCTTTCCAGGCCTTGGGCCACCTGACCCCTGGCCCAGCTGGCATCCCCGGGCAGTCAGCTGCACTGGCTGCTCTCCGGGCCAACTGAGCAGGAGGATGGGGGCCTCAGAACATGCCACCTCACCCCTGGCTTCCTCACAGGGGAGGGACTGCCCTGCCCCGGCTCAGGGGAGCCAAGCTCAGTGCTCACCCGGGCCAGCCTCTTGTTGCCTGGCGGGAGAGCCCCGCACCCACCCTGCCTGGCTCCGGAGGCTTCCATTCCCACCACCCAAGGTCCCTTCTGCAGGCTGTGACAGGGAGGGGGAGGGCCCCGGTCTGCAGCAGTTCTGCACACCCATACCACCCGACAGGTCCTTCATTGGCTAGTGTCCGCACTCCAGGGCCCTCTCCACACTGTGGCCAGCAAGGGCCTTGGGTGGCGCTGGCCTGAACTCACAGCCTGGCAGGCCCAGCCTGGGGCTCACCCCATCTTCAGGAGCTGTTTCCCCCTCACAAGGCCACTATGGTGAGATGAGATAGAGGACTGTCCACAGGCTCTCAGCAGGCAGCCTGGCCCCACCTGCCACTGCTGCCCAGCAACCTTCGGCAGGCTCTTCTGCTCTGCAGGCCACTGTCCCCTCCTCTGTCAAGTCTCCCAATGGAGGCTGCCATGTCCTGGGTCAGAGGAGCCCAGCGCTGCTTCAGTCTCTTCCTCAGAGAGTCGCTACGGACCCACCAGGCCCCTGACCACTCAGCCCCAGAGCTGCCCTAGGAGGTGAACCCAGCCCCCCCACAGGCCTTCCAAGGAGTCCAGCAGAGACTGGGTAGCCCTCACTTCCCCATCTTCCTGCCAGCCAGCCAGGCCTAGGCTCTGGGCTTTGCTGCCTGTGTGGGTCAAGGGCAAGCTGTGTCCTTGGGGTAGGGCCCGGTGGTGGCCCTGAATCAGAGGCAGGCAACATGCTCCAGAGGGGGCAGTGGCTGGGATCTTGGGGAAGGGAGCATGGGACTGCTGCACTGAGCCTGGTGCCCACACTGGTGGCCAAGTGACACAGGCTTCGTGGACAGCCGCCGGCCTGCCCCTGGACAGAGTGGAGGGCTGGCTTGGCCTGATGGAAATCCTGGTGCAATAACACAATGGTCCTGAAGAGGGCGCAGTGACAAGCGTAGTTTCAGTGGCTCCCTTCTGTCCCACAGAGACCTGTCCCAGGGTCGGGGGCTGTCTGGGCCTTTGCTCCACCCACTGTGTTCACCAGCACACAAATGTAAAAGTAGGGTTTTCCATGGAGGTCCTGGAAGAGTGGAAAAGTGACTCAGCTCACGTCACATCATAAACCCAGTTAAATTCCAGGTGGATTCGTGACTTAAGTGAAACCGAGGAGTCCCCAGCAGGAGCACACAGCCATGCAGCTGTGGAAGCCTGGCAGGCAGAGGAGGTGAAGAGGGAAGCAGAGAAGCTGAACAGGACCACCCAGGTCAGCTGTGCAGGTCATGCACTGCACAAGTCCAGAGGAGTCCACACTAACTCTGAGTGCAGCGTCCTTTCCTTTCGGAGCGAGCAGGCTCACTTCTCTGGCCTTTGATCCTCACCACACCCCTCATAACACCAAGGCCTCAACCCAGGAGTCCTGAGTAAAGGCCAGTGGGCCCAGCCCTGCTACCTCTGCTGAGACGTGACAGGCAAGGTCCAGGAGCTGTGCCATCACCCTGCCCGCCCCACCCCACCCAAATATGTGCCAGAGTCACTGAGTCACATTTAGGGAAGGTGTGGCCTCCTGGTGACCCACCTAGAGCTAAGCACTGTAGTTCCAGCCCACTGGTCCTGGGGAGCAGCCTCCCCGACCCCAAAGTGACCTCTGTGGTCCCAGGTGGGGCCTCCAGGCTTCAGAAATGAAAGCAGGGTTGGGGGTGGACTGGAGTTTCAGATAAACATGTCCGGGGCGATGCGGGGGCCTATCGTCCTATTTTAAGTTATTGTTTACTGGAAATTCAAATCTCACCAGGTGTCCAGTGTTTTGTCCTCCTCTTCCCTGACCCCTCCCCTGGATCTGCCACGGCCCCTGGGAAGGGCTGGGCAGCACTGCCCCCTAGTGGGCAGGCCAAGGGCTGCGTGCGCAGTGAGGATCACAGTCTTCCTGCAGTCTCCAGGATCCTGTGGGCAGCCCTGGGAACCTGGGGCATGCCAAGCAGCAGCCTGTCCCCAGCTCAGTGGCCCCCAAGGACTTTAGGTGGGGCCTGGCTCTCACTGGTGCCCACCCTGTGGCCAGCCTGAAGCCAGCCTAAGATGAAGCCGCAGCACTCTGCGGCTCTGCCTAGGGAAGGAAGCTGCCTGGATGCCTCCAAGGGTCTGGGTGTGCTGGGTTGGGGTGGGAGTGCTACAGGAGCAGCTCCTCTGCCTTCTGCCGTCAGGGTGCACCGCAGGCTGCTGGACAGCCGGGCTCAGGTGCCCACCCTGCAGCTGCCATGCTGCTCAGGGGTTGGCCACAGGCTGTGCTGGTCCCTGAGTCCACCCTCAGCAGGGCAGAGGAAGCTGACTCTGAGGACCAGCCCAGAGGCGCCCAGAGCCACGGATGCCCTCAGCCACCAGAGAGACTGCTCTGAAGGACCTCCATCCCAGTCCCTAGCCGCCCTCCCTCCGCCCTGGGCCTGCATTAGCATTTCTTTATCCAGCTTTCCCAGTGCCCACCCCAACACCAGCTTTTGGGCAGCTCTGTGGCACCACACAGAGGTACAGTGCCACACTTGGCCTTCACTGGCTCCTGGCGCCATAAAAACGTACTGAACGTCACACACCATTATTTCTTGAGGTGCTGAGGATGAACCCAGGGCTCACGAAGGCTAGCAAGCACTCTAACACTGAGCCACTTCTCCAGCCCTTTCTAGCTTTCATTTTATGACGGGGTCTTGCTAAGTTGCTTAGGGCCTCGCTAAATTGCTGAGGCTGGCCTCAAACTTGCAATCCTCCTGCCTGAAGTTTGGATTTGGGGTGTGCACTATCTCACCCAGAAAGATGAATACAATTTTCAACCCTAAGTTTGTGTCTTTTCAGATTTTTTTATACTATCTATCATCTATCGTCTTTTTGGGGGGAGGGTGTACCAGAGTTTGAACTCAGGGGCACTCAACTATGGAGCCTCATTGCAGCCCTATTTTGTATTTTATCTAGAGACAGGGTCTCACTGAGTTGCTTAGCGCCTCACTTTTTTGCTGAGGCTGGCTTTGAACTCGCAATCCCCCTGCCTCAGCCTCCTGAGCCTCTGGGATTATAGGTGTGAGCCACTGTGCCAGGCTTCTTTTCAGATTTGGTGGTGCTGGGGGCACAGCTCAGTGGCAGAGCATTTGCCTGACAGGTATGAACACGATCCTGGGTTCCATCCCCAGCACTGCAGAGAGGGGGAAATGAAAACATTTCTGAGAGCCCTTTACAGAGATGCTGGGCCTAAGCAGACCTGTGGGCCAGGCACGGCCAACCTTCATTAAGGGACCCTGGGTCAAGCCAGCTCCAACCTTGCTAGGCACAGGTGTGGTCCTGCCATCTGCATCCAGCACAGACGGCTAACAAGGTCACTCAGGAAAATTATCAAGGCAGACACACAATTTTTCTTTAAACCAAGCTCCGGGACGGCTCCTCTGCCCTCGGCCTCAAGCTCTCCAAACGGGAGAGCGAGGAACTACACAAGAGGCTGGTGAGAGGGAGCAAGCATGCTTTGGATAGGGGAATCTAAATTCTTAGGAAATCCCACCCAATGAAGGTCAAGGTGGGCAGGGTTACAAGGACAGATGAGGTAATTGGATCCCTGGGGATGTGGAGAGACACACCCCTGCACAAAGACACAGTTGCTTGTACCCTAGAAGACCAGGGCTATCCAGCAGTGTGACCGCCGGATGCCACACCCCGTTCAGTGCTAGACCAGCCACCCACATGGTCTGACAGGTTGTGCAGCCCCCTACACCCGGTATGACCCAATAGGCAGGGAGCTTTCCCCAGGTACCCCAGCCAAGCCTCCTGGCTCACAGGAGCCCATGCCTGGCCACTGAGTTTGATAAAGGTGACTCCTCACCACAGTGGGCCAGGCGCTGCCACATCCATGCCCCCCCTCAGACACTACCCTGGACACTGGGGACAGTGGGTGTGCCTGCAAGCCAGGGAGGGTGCCATGCCGCCAGGCATATCAGCCCACCCCTGCTGAAGGTCCCCTCCACAGCACGGGGAACCAGGAAACCACGCATCGGCCCTTCTGAACACTTCGTATGCCCGGAAGGGCCCGGCACATGGTCTGGGACGGGCTTGTTCCATGGAGCACGACGGTGCTGCCCTTCTCTCCAGGGCCAAGGAGCATTCGCCTAGATGGAGAGACCACAGCACTCTGTCCAGCACTCGTCTGTGTCTGCTGGAGAGAGGGGAGGACAGCAGGGCTGCTCGAGGCCCCCGCCCTCTCCCTGCAGCCCCTCCACCCCCCCTTCCCTCACCACCAGGATCTGCAGGAGTGAGAGAGGGCAGAAGTAGAAGGAAGGGTGGACAGGGGGTTGGGGGCAGGCCAAGGAAACAGCCTCGGTCCAGAAGTTCCGCATACCTTTCCAGGCTGTCACTCCCAAATTCCTGGGTTATCTGTGAATCTCAGTTACCTGTAAGTTCGCTCAATGAAGATGGTTGCCCGTGGGGCTGGGGCTGGGGCCCAGGGCAGAGCGCTTGCCTAGCACGCGTGAGATACTGGGGTTGATGCCCAGCAGCACATAAAAAGAAACAGAGGCATTCTGAGCATTTGCAACTACAAAAAAAAAAAAAAAATCAAAACAATAGTTGCTGTGTACTGTTCACTAGCCCTCCAGTGAGGAGATTAAGCAGAGCGATGTGATATTTTAAGAAACCTATAATGTAGGGGACTTCCCAGCGTTTTCTATTGACCCGATAGTAAGGCCAGGTCGGCCAAGGCCCCCGAGACTGACGTCACCCCACACACTTTCCCATGCTCACCCTCACCAACTCTCCTTTACAAGAGGAGCTGGGAGCCCCCAAAGCCCACCTTCTCCCTGATAGTCTCTGAGTGGCAGAGCTGGAATTCTCAAGCCAAGGACCCCACTGGTTCTAAGTCCACTTTCCCCTCTCCAGGAATTCCTGGGACCCTCTTCTGGAGACCTATCTTCTCCCTGGATGGGGGGTTGAGGAGGCAGCTCGGTGGCAGACGCTGCCCTAGCATGTGCAAGGTCCTGGGTTCTGTCCCCAGCACCTGAAAAAACAGAGTTCCAGTAGAGCTGGAGGATCTCCCCTGCCATCTTAGTGATTCTAAGTCAGCGTTCCTGAGCTGAGGGAAGAGGCTGATATACAGGTGGAAAAGACTAAAGGAAGCAGAGCAGAAAAATAACAGATTAGTGGAAACAGCGTGCCGTGCCGGGGAAAGTGGGTATTGTCTCTAATCTCCATTTCCTTGGATGGCAGATAAATGGCTTAGTTTCCCGCTGGGTGGTGGAGCTTTGGCCTGGGTCACTTTAGTCAGGTCTGTTGCCCCACTCTCCAACCCGTGCAGAAGTCTGGTCCAAAACAATGGTCTTCTTACATTTTACTTTATGGGGAACAACAACTATTACTATTAGGTACTGGAGATTGAACCTGGGGGGGCTTTACCACTGAGCTATATCCCAGCTTTTTCCCACTTATTTTTTGGGGGGAGGGTACCAGGGATTAAACTCAGGGGCACTCAATCGTGGAGCCACATCCCCAGCCCTATTTGTATTTTATTTAGAGACAGGGTCTCACTGGGTTGCTTAGCGCCTCACCATCGCTGAGGCTGCCTTTGAAGTCACGGATCCTCCTGCCTCAGCCTCCTGAGCCGCTGGGATTACAGGCGTGAGCCATGGTGCCCAGCTCCACTTTTTTATTTTGAGATAAGGTCTCCTAAGTTGCCCAGGCTGGCCTTGAACTTGCAAGGCTCCTGCCTCACCCACCAAAGTGGCTGGGACAATAGGGGTACACCATGGTGCCTGGCCTGTGTCTCTCATGAGGGCACTGAGCTCTTCCTGAAGGATCCTCCTCATGACCTCCTCTAAAACGTCACCTCCAGATGCCATCCTGTTGGGAGTTAGGGCTAAATCCAGGGGACAAGATTCAGTTCCTAGCAAGGGACAGCACAGTCAGCACATGCTCAGTGAGCACAGTGAGTGCACACTGTGCATCCTGGGAAAGATGCACGAGTCTGCCAAGGGTCCCCGAGACACAAAGTCACCAGGATGCTCAGCTTTTCAGACCAACTTCCCCGTCTGTGCCTTTCTCCCAGCAGCCCCGCGTCAGGCTGGGTCTCCGTCAGGGTCAGGGCCTGGGAGGCTAGAGGCAGCCCTTGTCCTGGCACAGTGCTGGGCGCCAGCCCAGGACCTGCACCCTCGGTCCCACAGAACCTTCCCGGACACGTGGGGGTACCGGAGGGGCTGGCAGCTTCCTTCCCTCCCAGGCCTCCTTTTCAATAATAAAGCCAGTGTCTGGTCACTTGAACCCGCAGGCTGCATACGTGTATCAGGGGAAAGCTGAGCCTGAGTCCCTCCCAGCCCAGGGCCCCGGCCAGCGGAGTCACCCAGCCCCTGTAACCAGCAGGCAGGCCTGTGTGTGTCCACCCACATACACCTTAGCTCACAGAAATGGCCCCACCCTGCACTGCGTTACAGCTTGGTTCTGCTGGTGGCTGAGCCCCTAAAGGAGGCGTCACCTGGAATCTAACTGGGACCTGACTTGGAAACATGGTCTTCATGCTCATGATCAAAGGTCAAGTCCCGGAGCTGAGATGGTCCTGGATACTGGGCTGGGCTCCAGATCCAACGACAGTGTCCTGAGAGGGACGAGGAAGACAGAGGGCAGTGCCGATGCAGGCGGAGGCTGGGAGACGTGGCCCTAAGCCAAGGGTCGCTGAGGCAGCAGGAAGGCCCCCGGAGCACGGCCCTCCCCACGCCTGGGTTTCTGCCTCTGGACTTTTGCAAAGGCCCTTTTGCCAAACAAGTCCACATTCTCAGCTCCTGGGGATGGGGACACAGACGTATCATTTGGGGGGTCAGGCTGGCTAACCGAAAGCCAGTGGTGACAGTGATCTGACCGTTTAGCGGGGCACAACCGCTCATGCCAGCTGGGCCCATGGGAAGGCCCTGCCCAGTGCTGGTGCTGCCAGGACTGCCACACTAGGCCAGAGCATCCACACTCAGTTCCTCCCAAGGGGACTCAGGGACACTGCCGCCTGAGAGCAGAGGCCATGAGACTTCCCGGATGTCCCTGTTCTCTCTCTCGGTCATTGGCTGCTCCCGGACAGTATTGTTTTAGGGTATTGAACCCATTCTCATTCACGTGGAATTGGTACCAATGTGCATGACACTTAGTTGACACACAGTCACCGCAGCCACTACAACTCCACAGTGGGTCAACTCAGCTGACTCCCAGGAGACGAGCTCACCTGCAGGAACCAGCCACCATGCCGGGGTCCTCCAGAGGCCGTGGCGGCCGCCAGTCACTCCACAGCTGAAGTCGAGGGCTTCAACAAGCAGACAGCTGCCCGAGGTGGCTTCCTCCTGGAAGAGGCAGATATCTAGGCAGATATCCAGTGGCCCTCAGGGAGGAAGTGATTGCCCACCTTAGGGAAGAAGACTGAGGCTCATCCCTTAACATCCGCTCAAGTCCACTCCCACACTTCTACTTACTCAGAGGAAAATGGCACAATAGTACACATAATATGCTCACATGGTGTGTATGTACGCACACGTCACACCTCCAACCCCAAAACTCAACCATTTCTCAAAGAAAATCTCTAAGACAAATGGTAGGGCCCCAAACCTTCCTCTCTGGAATTGGCTTATGCCTTCTGGGAGCCTGAAGGAGAAGACAGAACCCTGGGTGTGAAGACCTCTGAAAGCCTGCAGGGAGAGGACTGAGCCCTGGCCTGGGAGCCTGGGGGAGAGGACTGAGCCCTGGTGGGAAGACCTCTGGGAGCCTGAGGGAGAGGACTGAGCCCTGGTGTGAAGACCTCTGGGAGCATGAGGGAGAGGACTGAGCCCTGGGTGTGAAGACCTCTGGGAGCCTGGGGGAGAGGACTGAGCCCTGGGTGTGAAGTCCTGTGGGAGCCTGGGGCAGAGGACTGAAGCCTGGGTGTGAAGACCTCTGGGAGCCTGGGGGAGAGGACTGAGCCCTGGCCTGGGAGCCTGGGGGAGAGGACTGAGCCCTGGTGTGAAGACCTCTGGGAGCCTGAGGGAGAGGACTGAGCCCTGGGTGTGAAGTCCTGTGGGAGCCTGGGGCAGAGGACTGAAGCCTGGGTGTGAAGACCTCTGGGAGCCTGAGGGAGAGGACTGAGCCCTGGGTGTGAAGTCCTGTGGGAGCCTGGGGCAGAGGACTGAAGCCTGGGTGTGAAGACCTCTGGGAGCCTGGGGGAGAGGACTGAGCCCTGGCCTGGGGGCCCAGGGGAGAGGACTGAGCTCTGGGCGTGAAGGCGGGTGGGAGCTCCTCAGAGGTCAGATGCAGGCCCATTGGGGTGCATGCCAAATCCCAGCATTATAGGTTGGATCTGGAAAGTTCCCTGGGAAGCTCCCATGTTAGAAGCATGGTCTACAGAGTATTGAGGGTCAGAGGTGGGGCTTAGAGCAACTAGAATGGTGACCTCCTCAGCAGATCCATCCATTGATGGATTATACTTTGAATGGACTCACTGAGAAGTGACTGCAGGTTGGTGGGGCATGGGTAGAGAAGGTAGGTCACTGGAGCATGCCCTTGGCAATTATATCTTGTCTTCTCTGTGTCCCTCCCTCCCTCCCTCTCCCTTCCTCCTTCCCTCCCTCTCCCTCCCTCCCTCCCTCTCTTCCTCCCTTCCCCTCTCTCCTCCCTCCCTCCCTCCCTCTCCCTTCCTCCTTCCCTCCCTCTCCCTCCCTCCCTCCCTCTCTTCCTCCCTTCCCCTCTCTCCTCCCTCCCTCCCTCCCTCTCCCTTCCTCCTTCCCTCCCTCTCCCTCCCTCCCTCTTTCCCTCCCCTCCCTCCCTGTCTCCCTCTCCCTCCCTGTCTCCCTCTCCCTCCCTCTCCCTCCTTCCTCCCTCCCTCCCTCTCTCTCCCTCCCTCCCTCTCCCTCCCTCCCTCTCCCTCTTTCCTCCCTCCCTCCCTCTCCCTCCTTCCTCCCTCCCTCCCTCTCCCTCCCTCCCTCTCTCCCTCTCCCTCCCTCCCTCCCTCCCTTCCCCTCTCTCCTCCATCCCTCTCCCTCCTTCCTCCTCCCCTCCCTCTCCCTCCCTTCCCCTCTCTCCTCCATCCCTCTCCCTCCTTCCTCCTTCCCTCCCTCTCCCTCCCTTCCCCTCTCTCCTCCATCCCTCTCCCTCCTTCCTCCTCCCCTCCCTTTCCCTCCCTCTCTCTCCCTCTCCCTCCCTTCCACTCTCTCCTCCCTCCCTCTTTCTCCTTCCTCCCTCCTTCCCTCTCCCTCTCTCCCTCTCCCTCCTTCCTCCCTCCCTCCCTCTCCCTCCCTCCTTCCCTCTCCCTCTCCCTCCTTCCTCCCTCCCTCTCCCTCCCTCCCTCTCCCCCTCTCTCCCTCTCCCTCCCTTCCCCTCTCTCCTCCATCCCTCTCCCTCCTTCCTCCTTCCCTCCCTTTCCCTCCCTCTCTCCCTCTCCCTCCCTCCCCCTCTCTCCTTCCTCCCTCTCCCTCCTTCCTCCCTCCCTCCCTCCCTCTCTCCCTCTCCTTCCCTCCTTCCCTCTCCCTCCCTTCCCCTCTCTCCTCCCTCCCTCTCCCTCCCTCTCTCCCTCCTACTCTCTGTGATCACTGGAGTCCTGAGCTGCCCTCCCCGGGGTCCTTCTGCCATGATGCTCGGCCTCACCTCAGGCAGGCCCACAGCTATGGAGTCAGCCAACCAAGGCCTGAATCCTGAAACCATAAGCCCCAAATATGCTTTTCTTCCTCCAAGTTGTTCTTGTCAGGCATTCTGGTCACAGTGACAAAAAGCTGATTAACACACCCAGTGGAGAGAGGATGGCAAGTCCCAGGCCAGGCTGGGCAACTTAGCAAGACCCCGTCTCAAGGTGAAAAAGTAAAAAGCGGGCGGGGCTGCAGCTCAGTAGTAAAGTATCCCCAAGTTCAATCACCTAGGTAAACAAATAAAGCAAACAAATAAAGAATTACTTTAGAATCTAGCTATTCCAATTTGGGGTATAAAATAAAAAGAGCTGAATTCCCAGACAGATACACATCCATTCAGGCTTACAGCAGCTGGAAGGTGGAAGCATCCCAAGTGTCATGGATGGAGGGTGGAGAGGCAACATGGCTTAAACACAGTGGAGTGCTATTCAGCCTTAAGAAGCAAGGGAATTCTGGTGGCAAGGTGTGTGGAGCACACCACTAACCCAGTAACTCGGGAGGCCGAGACAGAAGGATTACAAGTTTGAAGCCAGCCTCAGAAATTGAGTGAGGCCCTAGGCAACTTAGTGAGTCTCTGTCTCAGTGTTAAAAATAAAAAGGGGCTGGGGCTGGCACTCAGTGGTACAGCATTTGCCCTGTATGTGTGAGGCACTGGGTTAGATCCTCAGCCACACATAAAAATAAATAGATAAGGATGCTGCATCCATCTACAAGTAAAACACAAATATTAAAAATAAATCAATGAATAGGGATGAGGATGTGACTCAGTGATAAGCCCCACTGGGTTCAATCCCCAGTGCTGCAAAATAAATAAATAAATACAATTCTAGTTAGTCGAGCTGCTTCAGGACTGCAGCCACTGGGGAGGCTGAGGTAGGAGGATGGCAAGTTCAAGTCCTGTCTGAGCAACTTAGCGAGACCCTGTCTCAAAATAAAATTGAATAAAAAGGGCTGAGGATGCAGCCAGTAGCACAGCACTTGCCTAACATGTGAGGCCCTGGATTCAACCCCAGCACTGCAAAAAACCCCGGGATATTCTGATACCTTCTGCTACCTGGATGACCCTGAGGACACTGTGCTTGAAGAAGCAAAGGTGAAGGGGACAGTGCTGTGGGATCCCACATCCATGAGGTCCCCAGGGTCACCAAATCCAGATTCAGAGGTGGAGTGGTGGATGCAGGGAGCTGGGCAGGGGCTGGAAATGTGCTTATGAGGAAAAGAGAGAATCCTGTGGGTGGACGGAGTGCTGGCCAACACCACTGAACAGTGGACCTGGGAAGAGCTAAAACAGAAATTTTATGTTATATTTATTTTACCCCAATGGGAAAAAAAGAAAAGGCTGTTCTGATCTGCATTTGATGGCCTTCCCTGTAATCAATGAGTAGAAAAGGCAGCGGTAGCTATAGGCATTTCCAGGGGCTCAGAGTGCCTCCCCAACACTGGCCACAAGGGGAAGTGGGGAGATCCGCCGACTCCTCAGCCCACGGCCAGCCCAGCCTCACCCACAGCAGACGGCTGGCATCACGTGCCCTTGCCCCAAGCTCTGAGGACTCTCTGCCTGCCAGAACCAAGTCCATCTGCTCCACCTGAGCTGATGAGAAGGAAATGAGGTCATTCAAGGGCCAAGCCCTGAAAAATGGGGGGGGGGGCTAGCCCCTCCCCAAAAAAGGCCATCCCAGGGAACTCAGGACTGAGAAAGGGCTTCCATAGAGAGGGAAAGGAGGTGCGGGGCAAGGGTAGGAGGACCACGTGCTCCTTAGGGTTTTTCTCTGTCTTTTCCTGGTTGTAACATAGCAACTGATCTTGACCTCCTGGGGCTAGGTTTTGTGATTTTTTTCTTGTGGTTCTGGGGATTGAACACAGGAGTGTTCTACTGAGCTATATTGTTTTTTATTTTGAAATATGGTCTTTGCTAAATTGCCCAGACTGGCCTCAAACTTGCAATCCTCCTGCCTCAGGCTCCTGCAGCTTGGACTACAGGTGTGGCCACAGCACCTGGCTATTTCCTATAATTATTTTTTAAAATATTTTTGTAGTTGTAGATGAACAGCATGTCTTTTATTTTTTTTATGCAGTGCTAAGGATCAAACCCAGTGCCTCACATGTGCTAGACAAGCCCTCTGCCACTGAGCTACAGCCCCAGCCCTAGTTCCTATAATTCTTTAGAGAAACATATTACTTTTCTGCAAGTTAAGCCTCACAGTAATTCACATACTTTGTGTTAACTGGTGCACAGGAGTAGAGAATATGGAGGGTGTTCACATTCTGATGTTATCTGAATGTCACCAGATGTTCTGGGTCCTGTAGACCTAAAGAAAGACTATGTAGCTGCTAACATTGCAGTCATTTAGGTGCCACTTTTCTTTAAAATTCAGAGTGCTGGGCAAAGGGAGGGGAAGCAACTCTGCTAAGGACAGCTTGCAAAGGAGTGGCCACTGTTCCACAGTCTCAGTCTAACCTCAAAGAAACATCAGGCAAACTCAGATGGAGGGACCTTCTGCAGGATAACTAGCCTGTGAGCTTCAAGGACATTGAGGTCATGGAACATTAAGAAAGACAATGGTGCTGGGGATGCAGCTCAGTGGTAGAGTGTGTGCTTAGTATGAATCAGGATTTGACACCTGGCACCACAGATAAACAGACTTAGATTCAGGAGACACTGTTAAATAAAAATTACAGGAGGCCATTGTTTTGGACTGGGGTCTTGCACTGGGCTGCAACAGGCCAGAGGTCCACGCATGCCACCAGATGGAAACTGTTTATATGACCTTCCAGGAAATCAAATTTTTTACACAATTTTCCCAAATAGACCATTTTTCTTCTGCATGATAACAAAGTTCCCTATTTTTATCCTTAATCCCCCCCCAAAAAAGTGACCTGAAATAACCCTAAATTAACTAACCGGTTATTTTTCTATTGTTCTATTCCCTGTCCCCACCTATAAGGAAAGCAGCTTTGAAACAAACAACCCACTCTGTTTTTGCTTCTGCTTTCTTCAGCCTTTCTCTGTCTATAAAACCAACTCACCAAACACTTGTTCAGTTGTCTGGTCCTATATTGCAAACGAAGCCAGCTAGGACGGACTTTCAAGCTAAATTTGTTGTAATGTTCCTTTTTAAAAAAAATACATTTATTTTGTTTATTTATTTTTATATGGTGCTGAGGGTTGAACCCAGGACCTTGCACATGCTACCGCTGAGCCAAAACCCCAGTCCCAGTAATGTGCCTCTTGACGATGCTTTGCAAAGCGGAGCTAGGGTGGGAACCTCAGCATTCAGGAGCAAGCGCAAATGGCGACCACCGGCCTCACTGCGGGGCACGCCCACCAGCACGCCTAGGAAGGAAAGACTCCTATACTGGGGACGGACGGAACCGGGCCTCAGACACGTTAGGTAAACACTCCTCCTCGGAGCTACACCCCCGATCCTTTTCAAATTTCATTTTGCACAGGATCTGGCTAAATTATTACCCAAGCTGGCCTGGCACTCGCCATCCTCCCGTCTAAAGCCTCCCTGTAGCTGGCTAAAAATTTAAACCTACAATACCAAGTGCGGGTGAGGACGCGGGGCAGCGGAGGGGCTGCAGGACGGTGCAGCCTGGGGGAGGCTTTCGGGCAGCTGCCTGTGAGGTCGAACAAACCTTCATGGTCCAGCCAGCAAAGTCCTCCCGGGTCAGCCATCGGAAATGAAAACGTGTTAAGTTCACCGCAGCCCCGTCCTAACTACCCCTAACGCTAATCGACCCAAACACCCTCCAAAAAGTGAGATGTGCGTGTCTTGGGCCACGCACCAGTACTCAGAAAGGACTGACTCATGTGCACGTCGCCGAGACCCCGAGGCTGAGCGCTGCCATTCCACAACGCGGGGTCCAGAGACTGCAGTGCTGCCAGGGGCTGGGCGGGCGCCTGCGGAAGGAGACGCTCAGTACCCAAAAGCGGCGGGGGCCGCACAGCCGCGTCTCCAAACAGCTTGCGCGTAAAAACGGAGACTTTGACCGAATGTGGAGCAATTCTTTAACACAAGGGGAAACGCGCAAGCGCTGCCCACCGCCTGGGCGGGTCCTCTGAGCGGCACCTGTCCGCCACACCCGACCCTGTGCTCTCTCGCCGGTGGTCGGGCCGGCCAGACCGCGGACCAGCGGGCAGGGCGGCCGGGGAGCCGAGGCCGGAGGCAGGGCGTGTGCCGCCCCGGCCCCCCTTCGCGCGCCCCTCCCTCCCCTCCCCCGCGCTTCCCGCCCCTCCCCACCTCCTTCCCCAGCGCGCCCTCTCCACGCGCGCCCCTTCCCCGGCCCGGCCCCCGCGCGCCCCCTCTGCGCGCGCCCCGCCCCTGCCTCCTCCCGCCCGCGTCCCGCCCCCGCCCACCCTCCCTCTGGCGCGCGCCGCGGTCGGCCGTCAGGAAGGCGCGCACCCTCGCCTTTAACGCGGGCCGGGGGCGCGCGGCCCGCATGGCGAGCGAGCGGCGGCCGTGGCGGGCCGGGCCGGGCCGGGGCTGAGGCCGAGCCGAGCCGCGGGGCCGCGCAGCCCCGGCCGGCGCCCATCATGAGGCGGCTGCGGCGCCTGGCGCACCTGGTGCTCCTCTGCCCCTTCTCCAAGGGCCTGCAGGTAAGCGGCCGGCCTGGCCGCGGGAGCGCGGCGTCCAGCCCCGTGGGCCGCGCGCGGGGATGGCAGGGACCGGGCTGGGGGAGGGGCTTGGCGAGGACGGGCAGAGGAGGGGCGCGGGGAGAGGGGCAGGGGCGCCGCGGGTGCTCCCCAGGCCTAGAGCCGCGATTCCTTCCCTTTTTTCACCACTTAAAAAATAGGATTTGTTTTTCTCTGTAGCAGACTTGGGATACATAGGGACGCCCCAGAAAGGACGTCCCTATTCCCGCTAGGCCAGGGCCCGGGTCCTGACCCCCTGTGACCTTGGACAAGTCACCATTCCCTCCAGAGCCGGGCTCCTGTCTTCAGGAGAGGCCCAGGCTGCTGGGCATTCCGCTGCTGGGACCCTCTCCCCTTCTGCTTTGGGAAGATCTGGGTCAGGTCCTGTCCATCTCAAATCATCTGGGCCCCGCTTCTGGCCACCAGCCCCCATCCCACCTCTAGTTCCCCAGCGCCTGGGTCAGGAATCGTCCCTGGTCAGACCTTACATATCTTCTGGCTTCCAGGGCAGCTCTGGGTCAGGGCTGGAGGGCCTTGCCAGGTTTTGCCCTTGGTCCTATTGCCTTAGGAGTGTGGTGGGGGCTGAGCAGTCCAAGGACTGTCTCCTAAGCCAGGAGGTGGGGTGTGCACTGCCCCCATCCTGAGGGACCGGGTCGGCTCCCAGGGTCAGGAGAGGGGCTTTGGTCAAAGCTGGGTTGGTCTGGCTCAAGGGGAGAACCCTGATCTGACCCCACCCTGCCATTCCTTAGTTGGACATGCACAGAGCCTCAGTTTCCCCCCCTGTGGAACACCCCTCTGGGTTGGTGGTGAGGAGCCGCTGGCACATGATTCAGACTTGCCAGGCTGGGGTCATGGTGCTGTTACTGTCCCTGCAGTGACCCTTCCTACTCTCCAAGTGGCCCCACAAGGAGCTGGACCTTCCTGCCCCTGCAAAGCTCTGGCCCAGTTCCCCAGGGTGTGGGTGTCCTCCATACTCAAGCTTGCCCCTCCCCAACCCCAGGAGCCTGGGTGGGCTGGGGAGCAGCTGCTTGGGGTTCACAGAGGAGTGAGACCTTCTCTGCACCTGAGATTTGCAGGAGGTTCAGGATGACCCTGGGAAGGAGCCCATATAGGAACTAGCTAGGTGAGGATGGCCCCTGGAGGGACCCTCTAGGCAAAGGCCTGGAGCCCTGGTGGAGTCGGGCTAGGGTGGGGTGGGCTTGGTGGGCAGGCTGTTGGTACTCTGTCAGTTTGTCCAACTTGGGTCTGCCCTTGTGTTTTGCACTGGCCAGGGCCTGTCCCCCTCTGACTGTTCCCCTAGGGCTCCGGCCCATTTAGAGACCACTGTATTCAGCCCTGCTGGGACTGATTACCCAGCCGGAAGTCCTCCGACCTTGTCCAGCGTCAGCAGCCCACACACATACACACACCGTTTCTCTGCTTTCCTGTTTTCTGTTATGGACCGACCTGACGGAAACAGACGCCGGGCCTGGGTAGAATAGGCTGCCGAGGCCCCACCTGGTTAAGGACCAGCTGAGGGGCTTCTGTTCTGCCCGGCCCCAGGTTCTGCTGCTTTTCACTGGCTACTGAGGCTCTGCATGCTCAGCAGTCCCAGGGTCCGTCTGCTGCAGGTCCTTCAGTGTGTTGATGCCAGGGAAGGAGGGGCGCCCACCTCCCCTGGAAGAACCATAGCCACCATCCAGCTGCTCTGCTGGGCCCTGTTCTCAGAGGACCTGGCGGCCCTGGATCATGGGCCAGCCTGGAGCTAACCAGAGGGTCTTGGCGGCCACGGGAGGTGCTCTGTACCAGCAGGGGCCTCCTTAGGGGTGGCTGATCTCTAAGCCTGGCCCTCCGGCCCTCCTTGCCTGGGCCAGGCTCTGTGGCTGATCCCTTGCATGGGACAAGCTGCCTGGTAATCCAGCATCCCCCACAAGGGCTGTGATTTGCCAGGTTGGCAGGGGTTGGGGGCAAGGGTGGTGACATCCAGCTGTCCCAGGTTGTCACCCTTGGAAATCCTGCTTGAGCCTGGGTGGGAGCCAGTGCCCAAGAACCCTGACGAGGAGCTCTGGGTCCCCCAGACCCTGTGCTCGGACCTGTCAGTTGGGGAAACGGAGGCAAGGGGCTGAAGGTGACAGGATGACCTGGAGCCCTTCACAAAATCATAGTTCCCAGGCCCACCCTGAGGGATCAGGGGCTGCCTCCCTGCTTTTTAAAATCTGTGGTAACTACCCATGGCATGAAGTGTGCCACCTCAACCGTTTCCAAGAGGGCACTATTCACCTTGCAGCAGGCCTCAGGCCGAGGGGTCCCGTGTGACAGGCCACTCATTGCCTGTCCATCATCCTTTCTGGACACGTGGGCTGTTGTGCTGAGTCTGTGACCTCCCAGGTGAGGCTGGGTCATGTCCTGGGATCCCGTCCTCCAGCCCCAGTTCTCCCGCTGGCCCTGACTTTCCCCAGTGTGCCCTGAGGTGGGTGAACAACCCCTGCCCGGCAGGGGCAGTCACCAGACCACCATGTGGAGGTGAAAATGTCATGAGATGAGAGGAGACAGGAGGGAGTTTCTAAGAGGTCTCTTTATTCAGCAAAAACTGATTTACTGCCCACAGGGGCCCCAGCTGAAGACCCTGGTGTGCCCAACATGGGGGTTGCCGAGGGAGCAGCTGGGAACACCTGGTGGGGGCGCTGATCGGTGGTTCCTGAAGCTGCAGGGTGGGTATGGGCCTGGGTGATGGGTCTGGAGGCCAGGAAAGGGCTGAAAGGGTCCAGACTTTCCAGTTTGGGCCCCTGCAGGGCCTGGGTGGGGCGCTTCCTCACTCTGCCTCCCTGCAGGGCCGGCTGCCAGGCCTCAGGGTCAAGTATGTCTTGCTGGTCTGGCTGGGCATCTTCGCGGGCAGCTGGATGGTATACCTGCACTACTCGTCCTACTCCGAGCTCTGCCGCGGCCACGTCTGCCAGGTGGTGATCGTAAGTGTCAGCCAAGCGGGGACCTCACTGTTGGCCAGGGCGTGGGCCACTTGGAGACCTGGCAGGAGGCTGTTATCTGAGGCAGGCTCTGCTGGGGGCCAGAGGAGGGAGTGGGGAGATGTCATTAGGCTGCCACAGGTAGGTCTGGTGACCAGAGCAGTCAGCCAGGATGGACTGAGGGGTGGGCATCTTAGCGGGGAGTGGGCTGCAGGTGAGGTGTTCCTACATGCGCAGGAGCGTGAGCAGGATGAGCCAGCATGTCTCCACACCTCTGGTGCATGGTTGGCAAGGGGAGATGTCCCCAAGGCGGAGCCCTGCTTCTCTGAAGCCTGTCCCATTGTGGCCACCTTGCCATACCTTCCAGGGAGGCTGTCTCCCTCCACCTGCTGCCTCTGCCTTGGCCGAGTGCCAGGCTCTCGGCCTGCAGGTACTGAACATCGGCCCATTACGCAGATGGGGAAACTGAGGCTGAGGGAGTATGGGGACTTGCCCAGGGGACCTGAGGAAGTGTGAACACACTGCTCACCTGTGCAACGCCCCCAACCCAGGTGAAGTACAGGGGAGGTACCTGAGACCCGAGAGCCCCAACCCAACCTGGTGCTAGGTGGCCAGCAGGCTCTTCCCTGACCCTAATCTAACCCGGTTGCTGTGTGCTGAGGGCAGAGCGGCCTCTGGGTCTGTAGCTCTGTGGGGTTCTGGACTTGCACTAGTGCTGATGGGGGCCGTCAGGCCAGACCCCTGGGAAGGGCCTGCCCACGGGGTGGTGGAATGGGGGCGTCTGGCATCCCATTCCCTCTCCCCCGCTGATTAGGAGCTGTCACTTCATGCTGCCACGGGGCGGGCTCACAGGACTGAACCCGCTGCCCTGGGTCGGCCCAGCTCTTCTCGTCCACCCTTGGACTGCTGCCTTCAGCCCCTCCCTCCTGCCCTCCCTCCAGCCTGGCTCCGGCAAGCCCCGGGCTCCATGGCAACCAGTGATGTACATCCAGGAATTCACCCCACACTGCAACAGCCAGCACCCGCCCTGGGCTTTGAGGGGCTGCTAGGTCTGTCCAGCCTGGGGGTGGGGCCTCCCTGGGCCACTGACTACTGCAGGGCCTGGCAAGGGCCCAGGCCAGCAGGAAAGACAGGGTGGGGAGTCATGGTGGGGCTCCAGGGTGCTGTTTTCTGGGCTAATGGTGGCCTGTGGCTCTGAGGATGACCATCAGTTGGAGCAGAGAGGGTCTGAGCGTGTCCCCCCACAGACAGGGTTGCCATGGAGTAGCATGAGCCTTGCTCTGTGCTGCACCTGGGGCAGGACAGTGAAGCCAGTTCCTCACACATCAGCCCACAGGGAGGGCTCCTAGGATGGAAAGAGACCTGGACCAGGAGGAAATGGACAGCTGCTTCTGATGCTGGGAGCCTCACCTGGGGTAGCCCCTGGTTCTTCCAGGAATGGGTTGACAACGGTTTGAAGTGTCAGGGCCAGGCAAAGTGGTCACACCTGTCATCCCAGCAATTGAGGAGGCTGGGGCAGGAGGATTGCAAGTTTGAGGCCAGCCTCAGCAACTTAGCAAGAGCCTGTCTCAAAATAACTAACAGAAAATTAAAAAGGGATGGGGTGAGGGCTGGGGTTGTGGCTTGGTGGTAGAGCGCTCACTTAGCACTTACGGGGCCCTAGGTTCGATCCTCAGCACCACATAAAAATTAATAAAGGTATAAAAATGTTTTTAAAGCGGGATGGGGTGTAGCTCAGTGGTATTCCCCAGCATGAACTAATAGTTATCTAGTTTTAAGGAGTTAAAGGAAGCAGCAGCAAAGTCTGAGGTGAGGGAGGACATCAGGCTCTCTGGCGCCTTGGAGTGGGCTGCTGGGCCTGAAGATCTATGTCCAGTGTCTGGCAGCAGCGTCACTGTTTCCCTGTCAGGGGAATCAGGACAGTGGAGACTAGACGGATCAGAGGGTGACTGCCCTCAGCAGAAGGCCCACGCAGCAGCCTGCGCGTGCCCTGGGACTTGTGCTGCCTCTGGGAAGAACTGGCAGGTTTCAAACTGCAGTGTGTGGAAGGCCCTGCCAGCCGGTGGGTGCCAGCCCACCATGTGGCCAGGGACCCGTGCAGGCCAGTAGGCAAGCAGAGCCTGGGCTCAGAGTGGGCAGGGGAGCAGGGGTGGAGGACCTACTCTGAGAACAGCACTTTGGCTTAAGAGGGGGCACAAGAATCCTGGGGCAGACTGGCAGTTGTGATGGGGTCCCTCCCTGCCGTGGACCCCTGCAGGAGTGGGCATGGCTGGGCCTTGGGCCCATGGGGAGTCAGTGAGGGTGGGGGCTACCACCCTCCCTGCACCCCAGGCCAAACCTGGCACCTTCCTCCTCAGTGCGACCAGTACCGCAAGGGCATCATCTCGGGCTCCATCTGCCGGGACCTGTGTGAGCTGCACAAGGTGGAGTGGAGGACCTGTCTGTCCTCAGCCCCAGGCCAGCAGGTGCTCCTGTGGGAAGGCTGGGTGGGCTGGGCCACCCCCGCGGCAGTGGGAGGGGCCTCTGCATGGAAGTTGCTGTGGCCTCATCCAGGTGTACAGCGGACTCTGGCAGGACAAGGAGGTGACCATCAAGTGTGGCATTGAGGAGGCCCTCAACTCCAAGGCCAGGTCTGAGGCGGTCCCCCGGCGGGAGCTGGTGCTGTTTGACAAGCCCACCCGGGGCACCTCCATCAAGGAGTTCCGAGAGATGACCCTCAGCTTCCTCAAGGTCAGTGGGCTCTCCTGGTGGCCACTAGGCCGCGTGCTGTGGCATCACACCTGGCATGTCTGCAAAGCCTGGAGAGGCCTAAGTGGACCCTGTGGCAGACCCCACTCCCCGCCCCTGGGCAGGACGCAGGCTGGAGAAGGGGCCTTTCCAGTGCAAGTGGTAAGGGCTCAGGTAGTGGAGGACAGCGTGTCCAGTGTGGCAGGAGCAGGTCAGGGGTTGAAGTGACTCCATTCAGCACAGTGCCCACTGCTACAAGGGGCAGACCTGAGGGACCTCCCCCCATAGACTCATGTGGGCAGCCCGCCTGTCAGGTGCCACTGCATCCCCAGATCAGAGGACCAGCCAGAGCCTGCGTTCTGCCAGCCGAGTCCTGCATGAGGCTGTGCTCCCAACCCCAGCTCTGGGTGATGTGGTCTCCCTTCCTTTTGGTCCCCAATGCCAGGCGAACCTGGGAGACCTGCCGTCCCTGCCAGCCCTAGTGGGCCAGGTCCTCCTCATGGCTGATTTCAACAAAGACAGCAGGGTGTCCCTGGCGGAGGCCAAATCCGTGTGGGCCCTGCTGCAGCGCAACGAGTTCCTGCTGCTGCTGTCCCTGCAGGAGAAGGAGCACGCCTCGCGCCTGCTGGGCTGCTGCGGGGACCTCTACCTCACTGAGGGCGCCCCCCACGGCTCCTGGCCGGCTGCACTGCCACCCCTATTGCGCCCACTGCTGCCCCCCGCGCTGCACAGGGCCCTGCAGCAGTGGTTCGGGCCTGCATGGCCCTGGCGTGCCAAGATCGCCATCGGCCTGCTTGAGTTCGTGGAGGACCTCTTCCACGGCTCCTACGGGACCTTCTACATGTGTGAGACCACGCTGGCCAACGTGGGCCACACTGCCACCTACGACTTCAAGATGGCTGACCTGCAGCAGGTGGCGCCTGAGGCCGCCGTTCGCCGCTTCCTACAGGGCCGTCACTGCGAGCAGAGTGCCGACTGCACCTACGGGCGCGACTGCAGGGCCCCCTGCGACAGGCTCATGAGGCAGTGCAAGGGCGACCTCATCCAGCCCAACCTGGCCAAGGTGTGCGAGCTGCTGCGGGACTACCTGCTGCCTGGCGCGCCGGCCGACCTCCGGGAGGAGCTGGGCAAGCAGCTCCGCACCTGCACCACACTGAGCGGGCTGGCCAGCCAGGTGGAGGCTCACCACTCGCTGGTGCTCAGCCACCTCAAGACCCTGCTCTGGAAGAAGATCTCCAACACCAAGTACTCCTGACGCTGAGGGCCGGCCACTGCCCGCTGGCCCTCCGCACCCAGGCCACAGCTCCTGAAGCTGGCAGCACTTAGCTCTCCAGGGGTCCCAGCAGGAAGCACTCCTGGATGCCCCACTGCAAAACTGTCCCCCCCTCCCCCAGGGTTCTGGGCTCTCTGGGTCCCAGAAACCCAGACAGAACATCTCTGCTCCAACAGTAAAGGCCAGAACTGAGGAGCACAGGAGGGTCTTGGCCTGAGGTCCAGGAGGCTTTCTGCTCTGAATAAACGGCTCTTATGTGATGCCTGGCTGTGTGGAGTCAGGCTCCCACCAGTGCCACTCAGGGGAAGACGGGGGAGCCAGTTCCCCGGGGCTGACTCCCACTCCCCAGTGGTGGTGGGAGCAGCCCTTAGACAGGGATCAAAGTGTCTGTTCTAGAGCTCTTACTGAGCCTGCCTCAAAACTCCTAGGCCATAGGCCTATAAGCAATACTTTCACTGTTCTCTTGTGGGAGCAAACCCAGGGTTTGCCTGCTAGGCAAGAGCTCTACCACTGAGCCATACCACCAGCCCCAGGTTGCCTTTGGTTCTAGCACCAGTTGGCAGCCAAAGAAGGGTGTTCAGTGAGGAAGGAGGTAGGGGAAGTAGGCAGGGGCAGTGTTGACAAGAACCTTAATTCCCGCCACTGCCAGCCATAGTAGTCCAGGAATTTAAAAACTTCAGGGACTCATACCCTTTCCCTTTCAGACAAAGACTCCTCAAGCAAAGCACATGAAGCAAATCTTTTAATGCAGTTTAACACTTTTGGCTTAAAACTTCAGTTATTGTTCCAGGTGAAATTCTGAAACTTCAGCCATAAGTCCTTATGTCCTTGGTGTTAACACTTGAACCTCGCTCTGTGAGCAGAAGTAACTTGTCCCAGCAAGTCCCCAGGTAAGGGGAGATGATGGCACTCCACAGGCCAAGCCAGGCCACGTTCTTCTTGGCCTCTCTGGATCTGAAAAATGAAATGGTGGGGGTCAGACCAGGTTTGCCAGGGAATCCAGTCTTGAGTCTGTCTGAAATTTACACTCTACCACTGAGTCACACCCCAGCCCTCTTTATCATTTTGGGACAGGGTCTCACTAAGTTGCCAGGGTGGCCTGGAACTGTGATCTTCCAGCCTCGACATCCTGCCCCTTGCCACATGCCTCAAGGGTCCTCAACATGGATTGAGGACATAGCAGTTCCCACTAGCTCTGTGGTTCTTGGTCCTTTCTAAGGAAGGGAGCCAGGGAAGATCCTTCCCTTCCTCATCCCACTGTGCCAGAAGTCAAGATTCCCTAATCCTCATACCCTGCCCCACTTTACAAGTGAAGAAACTAAAAACCAAAATCCAGGGGCTGGGGGTGTAGCTCAGTGGTAGAGTGCTGGTCTAGCACAAAAGGCCTGGTGTCAATCCTCAGCACTGCAAAAAACACCAACAGGTGGTCATTTCCAAAGCAGGAACCCAGCGCCACCTCACTGCGGTTCTAAGAAATGTCAGGCTATAAACCATTCTTAGTGCTCACTGGTTTCTGAACACTGAGCGTAGAAATAGCCACTTGCTCTTTGCCCTGATGTCATAGGTACAGCAGAATGGCCCCACCTGTGGTGCTGGCAGGTCCAGGACAGCACCTTCAGGGCAACTTCTCACACCTCCAGAGGGCCAGCCTGTCCTTCCTCTTACCTCAAAGGGGCTGCAGAAACTGGCTGGTTGTCCTGGCCAGTGATCACACGAGTGGGTTCAGTCACCTTCCTTCCTGCATTGAGTAACAAAACATAAGAGGACAGCACTCCCCCTGGCCGAGGGGATGGCTGCAGTTGGTACTGAACCCTGTGTGGATTGTCCCTGAACACTTGGCTGGGAGACTCACCTCTGCACTGTCCAAGCACTTGATGGCTTCTTTTCTGCATGTCCTAATTGCCAGCACCATTATCATCTACTTGGGAGCCATTAAGTAAAACTTAAGGGCCACTTCAACACTAAACAGCCACAGTGACAGTTCAGACATTCCATCAAGCTACCATGACTGACAGATGTAGGTGGCACACAGACTAGAGGTGCTGGGCAAGGACAAGTCATGCCTAGGGCAGGTGACTAGGCTTTAGCCTGTTCCTCAGTGGCAAGCAGTTTAAACTTGAAGAATCGGTCACTCCTGGGGACTTGGTATTCAAGCTGTGGTTGACCAGAGGTAATGGGGAACTGTTGCATAAAGCTGGCTACTTCACTTATCACTGTTGACCAAGCCAAACATCAGGAGCCCTCCCTGTCCCTGACAAGATGGTTAGTGAGGATTAGCTCTCTACCAAGTGCTGCACTTAATTCTTCCTATAGCTAGCCTCCCCCCCACAGCCAAAGATCACACGCACCCAACTTGACTCTCTTCAGAGCTGCAGGAACCTGGAGACTTCTGCACCTACACCCCACCCTCTCCCAGGGCCCTAAGATCCCAAGTGCACAAAACAGGAGCAGGGGAGAGGGTGACCCAGCCCGGCTCTGGGATTCAAAGCTGCTCCCTCAGGTGTGTGACAGATTGCTGGCCCATGAAGCCATCTGCCAGGTTTCAACCTGCATCTGTTTCCACAGGAGTCTCTGTACATCAAGGAGATGGCAGAGGTGGTTCCAAGTACCAACACTCTGGTGGCCCTAAAACCATCCCAAGCACTTCAGACTGTTAGGTGTTTCTACCACTCTAGAAATTCTGTGGTAGGCAGCACTCATTCCAAGGACCTTGAGAAGGTCGCCACATTTTACGGCTTTCAAGAACTGATCTAATGGACACCCCCTGGCAGGATGGGCCAGCTCTACCTCCTGCTGTGGAGGAGGGCTGGCCTCACACTCAGGTTGCAAGAGGCCGTGTCCAGTGTTAGGCTATTAATCATTCAAACGTTCACGGGTGAGAACACTGAGCGTAGACATAGCCTCTCTTCTTTCCGCCACCTACTGACGCAAGTGCGACACAGCAGCCACACTGCAACGCCTCTAGGGGCAGTGCTCCCAGCGTCCCCTCCCTTAGGAGGGTCACATCTAACAGACCACGCTTGCAGGGAACCTGAGTCAACTTACCCAAGGTCCTGCATCTCCTTGCGGGCGCTCAGCTTCGGGGGGGCAAACTCCCTAAGTCAAAAAAGGCCGCGCGTTAAACGGGTCTTGGCGAGGCCAGGACGGGCGGCGCAGGGGCTCGCGGCCGCACCCGGTCTCCAAACAGAAAGGAGAGCTGCAGGGTAAGGCTCCGGGCCACCAGGGCGTCCTGCGGGCCGGTCCTCCCGCTTCCCCGGAGTAGGAGCTGAGCTCCAGCACAGCGGCGCCGCAGGGGCCGGGCAGCACTGGCCGCCACCCTCCAGCCTCGCCGCGCGGGGGCCCGCCCCGCCCCGCCCCGCCGGCCTTGGCTCGCTGCAGGCTGGTTACGCCGGGAACCTGGGTCTCGGCAGTGTCCTTGCCTTCGGAGCTTGGCGGCGCCTACGCGGGCGCACAGCAGCGGCCCTCTGTGTCCTTTCGCCTAGAGAGGAGTCCCATACCTGGCCCCGAGACGGCCGCGCCTGGGAGGCCCCGCTGGCGCTCGGCACGGTGCGCCACCGCGCCCGCATCGGGAACGCCCAGACATCGCGGCCACGCCACAGCCATCTGGCCGCCCCGCCGCCCGCCGCAGAGAGGACGAGTGGGCCGGCGCCCCGTCCTTTATACCGGGGCCTACGGCGGCCCGCGAGGGACATCTCCAGCCGGCGCCGCAGCGCCCTCTAGCGTCCCGCCGCGCCTCGCCCCGGGCAGTACCGCTCCCGCCTCCCGCCTCCCCGCCCGGGGCAAGGCCTGGAGCTGGTGTTCCCGGATCCCAGTCCGTGCAGAGGCTTCCTACGAAAAACTCGGCTCGTGTCCACTTGTGACGGGGGTCCACTCGACTGCACTGGCCTTTTTTTTTTTTTTTTCGTACTAGGGATTCAACCCAGGGGCACTTTACCCCGGAGCCACATCCAGGGCCTCGCTGAGTTGCTTCAGGCCTCCCAAAGTGGCCGAGGCTGGTCCTGAACGGGCCATCCTTCTGCTCAGCCTTCTGAGCTGCTGGGATTACAGGCGTCCGACCCGCGCCCAGCCTGCAGGGCTTATTTTAAAACCGACATTCTTTCCGCTTTTGTTTTCTTGTCCCCCTCCAGCGTTCCCTCACAGCCTGGGAAATGACTGACATTCTCCACGACCCAGGCCACTCTCCCGTCCTTCACTGACCATAAAGAAACGCCAGCCTGGGAACTGGGCAGGGCTCTCTCAGGACCCCTGATGGACAGTAATTCATCATTTCTACTCATAAAATGTGGATCCCAGCCCTAGCCTTCCTCTCTTTAAAGCTCCACCCTTCCCTTGCAGGGACAATCACAGCCACTGGGACAGGAGTCCCACGGGTGACTCCTCTGCTGGTAAATCAATAAAACCCTTTCCTTGAAACCTTATCCTCGTGGCTGGATTGGCAGTGGGGACGGGGCCTGAGCTTTCGGGTCAGGCTGGGATCACACTGGGATTCTCCAGTGCTCCCTGACTGGCCAGCCTGCCAGGGACACGGTGTTGGCAGTTGGCTTTCTGCTTCTCATGGAGGCTGCTGAGGCAGTGGGGAAGGCCCCACTGTGAGTTCATTAGTCTCTGAGCACTCGGGCAAGGTACCAGGCTCTTTGTGCCTCTGGCAGGTGTGCTGGCCTGCCACCAGCCCCTGCTGCTCTAGGGGCAGAGCCAGGAGCCAAGCTGTGCATTCAGATCCACTCCACTAGGGGCTCATCCTTCTCTGTCGTACACTAGTATGCATCCAGTGCCTAATGAGTGCTGAGGCTGGTGAGACCTGACCTTGATGAGCACCCCTGTGCCCTGATGGGGCAGGCCTGCCCAAGCTTTCTGTCTGTTCCAAATCATGAATCTTCACAGTCATGGGGGGAAGGAGGTGCCCCATGTCCACTGCTCAGAGGGGAATGGAGGCCCCAGGGTTAAGAAGGGTGCCCTGGTCACGTGGTTGGCAGTGTTGAAGCTGAGATGGGGATGAGGGCTCTGGAGCAGGGACCATCAGGTGAGGACACCAAGAACAAAGGTGCCAAGCTGGGCCACTCACTCCATCCATCATCGTGAACTGCCCTGCCACCAGGCTGAAGGGAGTGCCAGGGGTGAGGCTTCCCACTCGGCCCTGGGCGGAGGAGACCATCAGGGCTCTGATGCCGAAGGTGGCATGGGAGCGGAAAGGCACTACAGCCAGTCAAAGTCACAGGTGGCAAAACTCTTACAACAGGACCCACCCGTGCATGCGCCTCTTCAAAGACAGCTGGTGCTCAGAGTGTGCCTCGCAGGAGAGCCCAAGAGAGGTGGGGACAGGCCTCACTAGTGCTCCAGCCAATGACAAGCCTTGAGGTGCTGCAGCCTGTCCCCAGCTGCCCCTGCAGAACCCTAAAGGAGGGTTCTTGTCTCTACAGGTTTGCAGTGTGGCTTTTGACAAACAGAGAGGGCCTAGAGAAGAGTCACAGGAGACCCACATGGTTTTTAAGGAAATTGTATTGGCAGATACATTGCCAGCTGGAACCAGGAGCACAGAGCCATGGAGGACATCCCTTGAGGCTGAATAAGAGCTGCTCATGCCGTTCACTGGATCTTGGAATGCACCAGCAGCTCCCTTGGGGCCCCCAGCATCCTCCTTTCCACAGGGCACCCACAGTGACTGGCCCAGGCCTGCCCCACATTGGAGGTTGGGTGTATGCTGTGGATGGAGGTGTTATAGCCTGGATCGTGGCTCCCAAAAGCACATGCTCAGCCCTCACACCAGCACCTCAGAATGTGACTGAAGACAGGGACTTTACAGAGTTCATGAAGGTAAAAAAGAGGTCCTCAGGGTGGGCTCTGATCCAGTGTGACAGGTCCCTATAAGAGGAGATCAAGCCAGGCACCGTGGCCATGCCTGTCATCCCAGTGACTTGGGAGGCTGAGGCAGGAGGACCACAAGTTTGAGGCCACCTTCAGCAACTTAGCCAGACCTTATCTCAAAAAAGCATGGGTGTTCTAGGATGCTGAAACAGGGCACTGTCCCTCTGTCACCAGGAAGCCTGAATAACCCCCTGGCTTCACTCACTCTCAGTGGACTTAGAGGTCACTGACTTGGAGGCCACTGGATGGGCAGTGCTTTATTAGGCCCCACTGGCTTTGCTGTGCAGGTTAGGACGAGGCAGTGGCCTAGGGGACTCTTCAGGGACTGAAGAGTCAGTGAAAACACTGACTCTTCACGTGGGCCCACAAGTGGCATCCCTGCCTCCAAATTGTGTCTGTCTCCATTGCCTTGACCTTGGGGCAAAGTCCACTCAGATCTACACATAGACAGGTTGGTTATCTGAGAAGTATCTGTCCAAGACCATAACATGGCGTTGGTCTCTCCCCTTAAGGCCAAAGACTCCAGCCCATGAGAGTGGGAAGAGGAGATGCCCCTGAGGGGTCTGCACCTGTTTCCAGAAGAGATATGACTGTCCCTCCCCTCTCCCAGCTTAGCCACTCATGGACCAAGTGTCTGTGTCTTTCCACGGAGGCAGAACTTCCTGAGTGACAGTGAGTTCACGTGCTACCCCACTTTCATCCATGGCAGTTCTCTGAGTGCTCATGAGCCCGGCAGTTGCGGGTTCTTTTATTCTAACCATAACCGCTCATCTCTGTAATACTCAAGTCACACTTCCACATGGCGGGATTTCTAGGTTGCAGAAAGGCTGAGCAAGGATAAGGTGGCCACAGGGTTTCTGGAGGTGGCACTGAGTGAGGGCAGAGGGCAGGTGCAGAGTAGGCGGAAGAGCTTGTTCAGGGTGCAGAGCTGTTGGAGCACAGGACTGACTCTGGGCCAGGGTCCTGAAGGCAGATGCTTTCAAAGCCAGGGAGATGGAGCTGAGCTGGGGGACAGGGACAGGGAGCTGGAGATTTTCCAGTTAATGTCATGGCGCCTTCAGACTGGCTGGCTGATGATGGGTTGGTGCCTGGTGCATCCTCCCCCTAGAGAGCCAGGTGCATCTCCTCTCCCAGCTTCCCATCTTTGGATTTGAGCCTGGGCTTGCTTGGACCCAGGGTGAGGCAGGAAGGGCACTGTGTCTGCTCTGAGCCTGGTGGCCTCTTCTGCCTGCATGCCTGTCACTGCTGTGAGGAAGGCACACCCCTCGGGATGTGGGAGAGTGGGCCGAGCCATCCCAGCAGGCCCTAGCCCACTGACCGCCAGCCGACCACAGCAGCACAAGCCCAGGATGGGGAGTCAGACCCACTAGGAGCCTAAGCCAGGCCTGTTGCTGGCGGAAATTGGGGTGTTTGCTGTGCAGCCCCGGCTGCAGGGTTCAGCCCCACCCTCCCCTCATGCACACCCGTGACTTCTTTACCAAACACGCTCGTGTCTCCGAAATCCTCATTTCCCTTGAAGCTCTGAACTCCCCACCCGCCCCTCCACTGCGCGGCCTGGGGACACTCTGAATTCAGGCTCCTGGTCAGGCCCAAACCTGGACTCTGGTCTTTCCTTCCCATGCCCCACATACCCATCTCGCCTGCCTTTCCAACCCGTCCCCCCACTTCTCCCCAGACCCACAGACTCCCAGGCCCAGCCACCTGCCCTGGACTCCCGCTGGGTTCCGGGCAGCTCCCTCTCCACGCAAGGCGGGTGGGAACACACGCCCTCCCACCTCAGCCCCCATCTCCCACTCAGCGCACATGGGCCAGCCCCCACCCTGTGCCCTTTGGGGCCAGAACAAGGCCCTTACAAGGCCTCGAGGGGCGGCAGGGTCTGGCCGTCAATGCCAGCTCCCTGTGGCCACTGTCCCCCCTGTATCTGTGCCCCCGCTGCCCTCCACTGACCTCCTGGAGAGGCCATCCCCCCACTCAGGTCTGCTCCATGTCCTGGGGGGGGTGCTCCCTGCCCCGCCCTCCACCCACCGTCCCCACACCCTGGCCCAGGAGTGTCACTTCCCTGCCCCACCCTCCCTGAGGGCTATTGCTCACGCTTGGCGCTCCTGGAAGTGATTCTCAGGGTGTGCAGCGGCATGCTCAGGTGATGACGGGACTGACAGCTGCCTCTCTGGACAAGCCATCAGCTCTACAGCTATTGTGCTCCCAGCCCTGTGCCTAGCCTAGTCCAGTGCCTGGCCCGAGGCCCAGGAGGGGCTTGGGACACTGCTGGATTGCCAGCGGCTTCCTGAGAGGATGTCAGCAGTCAAGGAACCCAGCCATGGCACTGAGAAGGCAGGCGGCGAGGCTTCCCAGGACCAGCCTGCGCTCTGTTGCACAGTAGACGGGCACCAGCACCATGCCCAGGACACAGGCACAGGCCCCACTTGGCACCTCCCTCCCAGGTGGCACGTGACCCCCTCTCCTGCAGTCACTCTGCAGTCACTCGAGCTGGGTTCCACACTGCTGCAGTCTGGGGTCACCTATCAACAAGCCACTGAACCTGAAGAACTCTCATTTCATTGGGAACAACGTGCCCAGGGCCTGGGAGAACCACAGTCGAAGGCAACAAGCAGGGTGGCCGGCTCTCAGGGCAGGAGGGTGTGTGCGCAGGACGCTGTGGGGGAGGGAAGAGGCTGAGAGAGGGCTGCTGGGGGACATGCCTGTCCCGGTCAGCTCATGGGCCCAGTGGACCAGTGTCTCCTGGGGTGGCAGGACCGAGAGCGGAGCCCAGAGGACCTCACCATCTTTGGGGAGGACGGTGGCCTCCTCGGTGAGCTTCAGGATGGCACAGGTGTCCAGGAATTCCCGCAGACTCAGGAAGCTGGAGATGTTCTGTCTTCCTGTGGCCAGGGGGAGTCACAGAGCAGGGGCCGTCGCTGTCCTATGTCTGCACCTGAACCCTGCCCCACCCCGTCAGTCTGCCCTGTCCCCCGTTTTCAAGGCAGCAGAGCTGGGGCTGGGATCACCACTGGAGGTGGGCTCTTGGGGAGCCCCTTCTGCCTCAGAATCCTGACACGCCCACCTGAATGTGTCCACTGAGACAGGACCCCCTCCCCGTCTCCAACGCCGCCTGCTCAGTGCCCACGGCTGTGTCTGGTAGTGGGCTCAGGCCTCTTACCCCAGCTTCAGTCACCTCCACACCCCCACCCAGTGCAGACCCTGCCTCACCCCCGCCCCATCACACCCAGTCACCCCATCCTGCCCCTCTCTTCCCCAGGCCTTGTAACCTGCACCCACCCCATATCCCAGCACCCTCCTGGGCGGCCTCTGCCCTCCCTGGGAGGGTCTCCCACTCACCCCCACTGCAGCCACTTCCAGGCCCTGCACACCATGGTCTCCTTCACTGCCCCGGCTCCTACCACCCACCCTGACCAAACGCCCTCCTTGCCAGCTGTTCACCTGCCAGCCTCCCCTACCAGGTCTTGCCTCCTGTCAGCTGGCACCGCCAGCCAGGAGCAGCCCTCGCCCTCCACCACCCTCTGCTCTGACTCCCAGGTGCAGCCCACAGCCCTAGGGGCCCCACTTACCAAAGAGCATCAGGTTCTTGTAGTTGCGCTCGGCACGCCCCAGGCGGAGGTACACCAGGCCGTAGCTGTAGTCAGTGGACAGCACGTGGAAGCCCTTCACCCCCTTCACTGCGAGAGAAGCCCAAGGCCCACTGACACAGTCCATACCGCCCACAGCTGGACATCTGGCCTGGCGTCTGGCCCGGGGCCCTGTCTCCCAGGCCAGGCTGCCCAGAGGAATGCAGTGAGCTCTGGACCCAAGCCCTCTGACTGCCCCGTCCCCCAGGTATCCTACCGAAGCCTCTGACAGCCCTGTCCTGGGGTCCTGCCTGCCCTGCCCACCATACACTCTGGGCACAGGGCTGCTGCCGGGACCTGGCCCAGTTTCCCGCGCCCCTGTGTCCTACGCACAGGCATTCCTGAACACCGGCTTCTTCTTGTCTTTCCTCAGGATCAGCTCCTGGGACTGGCAGCCCTGGGACCTGAAGTCAAGAAGGTGCAGGCTCAGGGCCAGGGCCCTTCCTGCCTGCTGGCTGCCACGCCCCCCAAGGTCGTCTGGTCTGGCCCAACTCCCACCAGGCCTCGGCCTGGGGGGTGGGCAGGGGGAAGGTCACCAGTTTGGATGCGCCCCCCCACCCCGAAGAGGTGGGGCTGTCTTGTAGAACTTGCAGACTGGCCTCAGCCAGCTTTCTACCTGGACCCCTTTCCCTTTCCCCGCCAGCTTCTTCCTCTTGGGAAGGGCGTGCCGCCAGCTGGTCAGTCTGTGACGTTGTGCTGGCCCACCACCCTGCCCACTCACCTGCTGAAGGCGACGACCACCCTCAGGTGGCCTCCTCGGTGCACCTTCACCACAGAGGCCCCCAGCTTCCTCTTGTCTGGGGCCGGCACGAAGCCCCGGGCATTAGTGGCCACCGCAAGAATGTACCAGAACCCTGAGAACTGCGGGGGCCAGTATTGGAGCTGCCACCTGGCGCTGCCCCCACCCCAGGCTCCCAGCCAGAGAACTGACTGGACAAAGCACCCTTTCCTAGAGCTTCACAGGTCCTGCTCCTCTCAGCAGGCACAGCTCCGGGCTGGCCAGTCAGGGTCAGGAGGCACAGGGCTAGGCCGTGGGCACTGGCAGCTCAGAGCTTCCCCTGCCCACCTCAGAGGTGGGCTTCTTCCTGCCGTGGTGTCCTGGGGCCCTGGGCCACTCAGCCCCTCCCCTGCACCCTGGCCCGTGGTCTCCCTGCTACAGATCCCTGTGGCCCACCCGCTGCCCCGGGGTCCAACCAGGGATGCTGTAGCTCCCACCAGAGCCTCCCACCCAGCTGGTCTCCTCTCTCCAGCACACACCCTCCATCACCCCCCAGGGTCTCCCTGCTGCCTTGCCCTCAGGCCCCTTGGCCAAGAACCTCTTGGGACCCTGGGGCCGAGGGCTGCAGTGGGAGAGGCCAGGTGGGCCTGGCAGGAGCCTGTGCCCTGCTCTGCTGCTGCCTCTGCCCACTGTGTCCTGGCATGGGCACCAGTAGACAGTGACTCACCTTGCCCCAGTTGAGGGCGTTGGACTCCTTAGGGAAATTTTTCTGGGGCTGGGACCCCACGGCCAGGGTTAGCGCCACCAGCAGCACTAGCACCAGCCCGGGCCTCATCCTCACTAGCCCTCAGCCCGGGCCTCATCCTCACTAGCCCTCAGCCCGAGAGCCTGGTCACTGCATGTAAATGTCCCTGACTGCCACGCCCCGCCATGGGCATCTGACCACCCCAGCACCCTGAGCCAGCCTAGGCCAGGCAGGCAGAACAAGGGTGGGAGGTGGGCAGCTGTGGTTTTGGACTCTGCCCCTCCTCCTGACACAGGGCCTGGCCAGCCCTGGGCCCTCACATAGCCAAGTCGACTGCTATGGACACCGCCGTTCTGGGAGGGAGGTCCCCAGAGAAGATGCCATCACGTTCCCACAGGCTACACCAAGGTCCCTTATGCCTTCACCATATGGCCTGGGGCTGCCACAGGTTCCCTGGGTACCTCTACAGCCCTGGACCATCTGGCCTGGCATGGGGCACCCTGGTCCTCTCATCCTGGAACTCCAGGTGTGAAGCAAAGGGCCAGGGCCTCATGGACTGTGCCTGGGACAGGTGTGCACTCTGGATGTGACACGGTGGCCTCTAGGAACACGATTTGGAAGCCACGTTTTTTGAGGTCACAGTGCTTGAGCAGGTACTGTCGGGCAGGCTGGGAGGGACACACACACCCATGAGTGCATGTGCTACACATGTAGGCAGGTGCACGTGTGTGTGCACACACGTGTGCATGTCCAGCCTTAAGGGTTGAGGTCCCCCGTGTGCACTCACCTCATCTCAGTGTAAGTGATGTTCAGCCCTCACCTGTTCAGCCCAGCTGTCCCCACACCTGAACCCAGGAGGCCCTCAGGCTCAGGCCCTCCTGGTCACTGGCCCCTGACCCAGCAGCAGCCAGAGCACAGGAAGCCAAGCTCAGAGCACCTCAGTTCCTCCTGCCCTGCTGCAGTCCTGAGGATGTCAGCACCCACCTCCAAGTCACACCCTGCCTGCTCTGCGTCCAGCAGACCAACCCAGAAGCTGTGTCCCCAGGGGACTCTGCTGAGCGACACTGCAGCATCAAGTCCTCTTGACCAGAGCCAAGTGTGGCCTCTCATGGTGCCCCACCTTCCTGGGTTGATCTGTCCAATTCCTCCACCTGCCGGGCGTGGACGCTGTGTGGCCCAGTCAGATACACTAGGGGAGTTTGCTTGTGGAATCCTTTATTTGCTGGGGCGAGAGCCTCGGGCAGCAGCCAGCCCACACCACCACCTGGCTGCTGAGAGGACAGTGGTGCGTGCTCCACAGGAACACGTGGGCACTGCCACTTACTGGAAACACGATGAGCACTGGGGGCCAGCTGGCCAGCAGTGGGCCACCCTCAGCCTCCTCCCTGCAGCAGAGTCATGGCCAGCAGGCTTGGGTGACAGTTCTCCCAGCCCCAGGAGGCTACAGCCCCCCCAGCTGGTGGCTCACCTGGAGGATCCTGCGTGCACAGGTGACTGGAAGGTAAGGCGGGGCCAGCTGTGAGAAGACCCCGAGTGCCTGGCCCTGTCCCCAACCATCCCGCAGGCCTGACTGGGTGGGAACTCCAGGAAGTCCCCGACTGGCAGAAAGCAGGACGTGGCCCCCAGTGTGATCTGTGGGCATTGGGCCTGCCTGACCTCCCCTGGCCACTTGAGGACACTTACAGTCCTTCTGCAGCTGGGCCTGCTGCTGGGATAGGAAGCCCAGGTTCCTGCTCCATTTGGTGAAGAGCTGCAGGGCCTCCCGGCTGGCCATCTCCATCCGGCCTGGGGGAGAGGGACAGCCCCTGGGACTCGGGGAGGGCCAGCTGCTAGGATGCCCCAGCACAGAGGCCTCGGGCAGAGGGGCTTACTCCTGTGCCCCCCACTCAGGCGCCACTCACTGTACAGCTCCAGCGTGTTGAAGGCCTCCTCCTCGACCTCCATCTGGGTCAGGACAATGGCGTAGTCTCTGAAGTTGGTGCCCAGCACCCGGTACTGCAGCACACCCAGGGCTAGGAGGCAAACGTGCCCCCAGGTGGGCACAGGCCACTATGCCAACGGGGCAGCCATGGGGACAGAGGGCAGATTGAGGGCAAGACCCAGCAGACCGCAGGAGAAGTCCCCAGGCTGGTGCCAGGAGGAAGTGGCCAAAATGACGGACTGATGCACAGCTGGGCAGCTGAGGGTCTTGCTCAGCGCATCCTCGGGAGCCTGAGGAGAAACTGGGTCACCCCATCTGACCTGTTTCGAGGGAGGTGGCCAGCCACTGTGCAGGCACCCGGCTCTCTGCACCCAGGGAGGAGCCCAGGGCCCTGGGCTGAGATGCCCCACAGGTGTCGGGCATGAGGGGCAGGGAACGTGAGGGCCACATGCTTTGTCTTGGGGTGAGAGACTTCTCACCCCGAGGACTGGCACCAAGTTCCCAACCAAGGCAGGTCCTACAGCTGCCCGTGAAGAGCTGTACCAAGACCTCTGGAGCCATCCTGCCGGCCCTGGCCCTGCCCACTGGCCTGCTGTCCTCCAGCGGGCTCCAGGCAAGCACTGCCCGATGAGGGCCCTGCAGCATCCTACTTACCAGGGTTCTCAAACACCCATCGGGAGCTCTGCCTGGACAGCTCCATCGCGTTCTGGGTGCACCCCTCCAGCCTAGAAAGGAAAGACCCGTGGGAAGAGACAGGCTCTCCTCGTCCCTGCTTGGTCAGCCGGCCGGGAGGCTGCAGAGACGGGTCTCCCTGATGCCCCAGTTGCCAGGAAACCCTGCTGTGAGGAGACAGGCTATCAGGTAAGTGCCAGCCACTCCCTGTCACCTGCCCCGAGACCCAGGTCCACATGGAGCAAGCAAGGGCACCCGCAGGGTCGGTCTGTGGTAGGGGCAGAGACTTGACGTGGAACAGTGCCAGTCCCCAGAGGAGCAGGCCACCGCAGGGCCGCAAGCTGCTGCTCAGGTCCACTGGGAACAAAAAGATGACCCCAGAGGGAAGACGCAGCAAGTTCTAGACTTTGAGATAATGAGGCAACTAAAGCTGAATGACTAAAACATCAGGGTTTGGGCCACTCAGTAGATGAAAGGAACAGAATAGGAAGTTCAGAAGTAAAGCAAGACACACAGGGGTGGATGCCTGTGACCAGCGTCGCGCCTCCCGATGCATCCAAGGTGTGAGACCAGAGAGTGGGGAGGGGCTCCCCAGGGGGACATGGCCCCCAGGGCCCTCGGGGGGAGATAAAACCTTCCTCAACAGCGTGCACATGAGCCACTGGGGAGCGGGTGTGCAGCTGATGTTGACCACGCTCCCTCATATTTAAGGATCCCTACAAACAGTAAGAAACACCCGAGAGGAGCATGTGTAGGGCATTTGAACAAATGGATCCCTGGAAGCAGGACGAGGGCTGGCGAGCCCACAGCTCCCACGTCAGGAAAAGGCACACTGAAGCCAACACAGTGCCCGTTTTGGCCCACAGATGGCAAAGAACTCTGAGAAAGTAAAAGGCTGACGGGTATCCGTGCAGGGAGCCTGCTGTCCCCAGCATCGCCACTCAGGGACACAGAGCAACCTCCATGTCCAGAGGAAGCGGCCTGCGGGAGCTGTGGGTGGAGGCTCGTGTGCGGAGGGCCTGCAGGGGACCTGCGTGGGGCCGGTGCAGTGCGCTGCCCACTTACCCATGCCGAGTGGACAGCACCTTCAGGTTGTTTTCTGGGGTGAGAGTCACCATGACGCCTTCTACGTACTTTGTGTTCTTCTCCACCATGAAGCCCTTCTCGTGGGAGGCCACGGCAAGGAGGTACCAGGGCCCAAGAAGCTGCATGAGGGGCAGTCAGCTGAGAGGCCTGGTTCTCCTCCCTCAGGGGTGACCAGCCCTACCTAGCCCCACCACTCATGCCTGTCTGGGCTGGCCCTGGGGACCCAGAAGCTGTGTGGCCTCAGAGGAGGGGCCTGGGCCCTAGGACAGACCTGCTGTTGGAGAGGGCTGGTACCTGCTTGGGGTTCAGTCTTCCTAGCCACACCAGCTGGGTGCTGGGCATGAAGACCAACACCAGCAGAGCACCCAGCTGCAGCACCCTCATCCTCTCCAGGCCCAAGCACACCACTCACCATGGGAGGATGTGCTGCCCTCCTGCTGGGAAGCTCTTATATGGCTCTGAGTGCCAGGATGTGGGTGGCCACTGACCACAGGGCACCATCCTGGCCACGTTCTTGCAAAGTAGCAACATTACCCAAAGGGCGGCAGGGTGGCCTGTGTGCCCACCCTGGACCTGCAGCATGGCCTAGAGGGCGCCGGGGTGTGTGCAGGGCCTGCTCTCCTGCCTCCTTCTCCACAGAGGTTTCCAGGATGAGCCCCCTAAACCCTCCCAGGATCTGCACTCTCCTGGGGTGAGTCTGGGCAGACTCAGATGCTGCTCTGCGGGGCCAGACCTGATGGGGCTGAGGTCAAGTTCAAGGGCAGTGCAGACTGGTCAAGAACAAGGAGTTCTTCCAGAAACCACGGGTTTGGATATCTTCTGTTTCCATCATAAAAAATACAACAATTCCTAAAAGTCTTTTTTAAAGTGCTCCTACCTACTTCTGACCACGGGCCCTCTGCTCAGCCAGCCGTGGCCTCCCCGATCCCAGCCCTCTGGACCCCCGCCAGCCCAACCTGTTCCCTTCACCCCACCACCTGGACCTGTTCTCTACAGCCAGCTCCCACCCTGCCACCTCTCCTCCCGAGACCCTGTCTGCATGTCCCCAAGGTCCCCAAGAGCTGCCTGCCACCTGGGCTTCCCACCGCTGCATCACTGTGCCATCAGAGCCTCCTGTCCTGCAGCTGTGGGCAGAAGCACTTGCAGAGTCTGCATGCACAGCCCAGGGCAGGTGGCTCGGAGCCCTTCAGCCACCCAAGGCCTTAACCTTGCTCACCCTGGGATCGTCATCCATTCACTCATCAGGGAGAGTTACTGAGCCTTCTGAACAGCAGCAAGACCATGGGTGCCGAGGGCCCATCCCAGAGCAAACCGAAGCTCTGGTCCACCTTCCTGTGAGATGGCAAAACCAGACCCGGTTGTAGAATGAAATAACATGAAAGTTATGGTGAGCCCAACCAATGCCTGGGGAAGGGTCAGCTCTCCTCCTCTCCTTCAGGAAATCCAATTAACCAAGCTCCCTGCGTTTGGGATTGCAAATAACATCTCTAGGAGTCTGACAGCTTCCCTTTTGTGTGTGTGTGTGTGTGTGTGTGTGGCTAGGGATTGAACCCAGGGCCACCAGAGTGTATGCAAGGCAGGCACTCTACCAACTGAGCTGTGTCCCCAGCCCTCTGCTTCCCTTTTGAAATGTAAACACCCCTGTGCAGGCTTTCAAGGCTAGAGATTGAACTACGTCTGTGAAAAGAGACTTTCTTTTTAATATTTACTTTTTAGTTGTAGTTGGACTCTATACCTTTATTTTATTTATTTATTTTCATGTGGTGCTGAGGATCGAACCTAGTGCCTTGCACGTGCTAGGTGAGCGCTCTACCGCTGAGCCACAACCCCAGCTCCTGAAAAGGGCCTTTCTTTGCATCTGTTTCTGTGAGCATGCTTGATGTTGTATATAACATTCTTCTATAAGCATGGCTTGAAGGTCTGCATTTTGCCTTTTGCCATATAGATTAGGAATTAAAAAAAAACAAAACAAACAAAGATAGGACAGGTCTAAGATGACGCCAAATGATCTATAAATGTGAGAAACTGTGGATCAGGGCTCAGCATTTGGAGTTTGTTCTCTGAGCTCTCGAGTGAAGCTTGCCGCCTCTCCGCAAGGAGAGGTCTGTTTCCTGCAACGCCTGCTCATTCTGGCCCTGAGCCAGGCTCCGGAAGCTGGCTTCCCCCAGATGCCACGCGACTGGAGTCCAGAAGGAAGTCAGAGCTACTGTGGGCCATCTGTGAGGGCCTGGGGGCAGCGGGACCCTCCAGCCAGAGCGGTGCTGGAGGCCACAGCCAGGGGCTGCACCACAAAGCAGAGGGTGGTCTTGGCCTCTGAAGATATCCGTGGGGGGAGGGGCGCGGCAGATGGCCAGCAGATGGCCACCAGGCCAGGCTGGTAGGCAGAGAGGTGTGGGAGGCTGGTTCTCAGCAAAGCCACCAGACAGTGCCCCTGGGCACACTGCAGTGGAAGCACTGGAAGACCCGAGGGAGAAGCCAGACTAGGGACTCAGCTTGTCCACCAGGGAGTTGGCCACTCCCTGCCTTTGGCATGACTCCCAGGCTGAGTCCCAGGCTAGAGGGCTGGAAAGCCTCAGGTGGGAGGGGACAGGGCTACCTGCTCCCCAGGGGCTGCTGCCTATTGAACCTCCACACACAGAAAAGACCACCAACTCCAATTTTAAACCGAATTACAGCAAGCTTGCATTGTGCACACAGAGAGCTGGCCAGCGACTTCCCCACCCTGACCTGGGCCAGAGATCAGCGCCCCCTCAGGAAGGAAAGGTTTATATAGCACAAAAAGCCACAGAAGGGGGTGTCTTGGGAACCTACCGCTAACGGGGTTCTGGCAAACGTAATGCAAGGGCAGATGGCAGATTAATGATCTGCACGGCTGGATATTTCAAGGTAGGGAGTAAACTCAGATCCCAACATCAGACTTCACGAGGAGCCGCTGAGGTTTCAGAGAGGTTGTTATCTGGGGGGGGGATGGGGGCGGGGAGCCAGGCAGGGGTGAGTTCAGAGCACGGCAGGAATTCCACACAAGTTTAGGAATCTCAGGAATTTACAGTAAAGCAGAAATGAGCTTTTCATGACTTTGTGACAAGATGGCTCCCAGTCTTAAGATGGGATTAGGCTGGGCTCCTCACTGCCCAGGAGCTGGAGGTGGGTTCCTAGGGCCGGGCGCCCGTGGGCTTGGCAGGACATGTTTGGCTGTCTCCAAGAGGTCCGCAGTCGGAGGCAGGTACAAGAGGTAGGGAGCTGCAGTTAGCAGTCAAGGCCTGTGGGCTACTGATGGTCTCCTGGACTGTCACAGAAGCACCTCCTTGGCTGGTGACTTGGGTGACAGCCACCCAAGGTGGTCTCCTGGCCTGTCTGTCAAGCCTGTGGTTGGACCACGGCCCAGTTGTGCTAGGGCAGTGGGGACCAGTTGTTGAGAGACCCAAAAAGATACCTAGAGACAGTGTGTAAGGCATAAGGTTTATAAAACGTGTTTTGGGGAGGTCCAGGAGCCAAGAGCTGGACAAACAGCACCTCCCCTCCATCCCTCATGGCGCCTTGCCCAGGGTCAGACCAGGGCACAGGGCACGAGTGCTCTCACCTCTGCACCATGCCCCTGGCTCCGCACAGCTAGTGCAAGGAGGGACACAGGTCAGCCACAGGGCAGTGGCATCATGAGCTTGCTTAGTTCCTGTGACCAGAATCCCAAGGAACAGCTGTGCCAGGGGCACACAAGAAAGCCCTTGCCAGGGTGACACCCGGCTGCCGAGGTGCACCAGACGAGGGACAGAGAGCCAGCGTCCTTCACGGTGGGATCTATCTGGACAGAATGTCAGGCCATTCCAACTTGGCTAGGTCCTTGGGAACAGAAAGGGTCTTTCAGGGACACAGTGTTACACTGTCCTTTCAGGACAGGATGCCACGCCCTGTGGCCACAGCCCCGTGAGCAGCCTCTGCCACCCTCTGGCTCTCACAAGTCCAACCTGCTCTTCCCCCACACTGTGCCCTCCTCAGAGGGTCCTGCCCAGCAGTGCCTCTTTCCCTGAGGTCTGGGGTCTCTAAGGCTCTGGGCTTCGTAATCCCAACCCTTCCTCTGCCCTCCCAGATGGGGGTGGGGGCCGCTGGCCTGTTTCTTCCTTCCACCCCTTGGTTTCCTGTTTCCAGGGTGGCCTGCAGGGTGCCCCCTCAGGTCCTCTTCAGAGGCTGCGGGGGGAGCAGCCGGGGCAGGTGGAGAGCTGATGCCCAGGTGACCTATTTGTCCTGGGGGCTCCTCATACACCAACTTTGTAACAAGATGCTAAGTTCAATTTCTCTTTTCTGAACACACCTAAGTGGTCTCCGCCTCCGAAAGAAGACCAAGGGGCACAGACTCAGTCTCAGGAGACGGGTCTGCCGTGATCTCTGCATCCTGACATTAGACCAATCAGCAGAGACTGGGGCTCGGGGAAGGGCCAGCTCACCCCACTGTGGGAAGGCACCAAGGTCGCTAGGACTGGGATGGTGCTAGGCTTCCCGCCACCTGGCCTCTCCTCACTGCCGTGGCCAGCACGTTGTCCTGCGGTGCCACAAAATCACCGTGCCTAGAGGACGCTATGAGAGGGCGTGGAGAAGGCTGTCCAGCCCCACCGAGAGAGAGGGAGAGCCACTGCTGTCTGTCCGGTGGTGGACACTGCCAGGTGGAGTATGGAAAGACAGGAGTCCAGACCCAGAGCTGCTCGTCAGGCCCTGGAGGACCCAGGTGCTGGAGGACACAGTACAGAGACAGTCCCTAGAAAATGCTGCGGGTGCCACAGGCACCAGGCAGGTGGGAGATCCTCCCTTGCTCTCCACGGCCCATTCGTCCTCCCAAAGACCGCACCAGCTGGTCCAATGGGCCCCGACAGGAGCTGCTGCCAGACCTTCCTCAGCCGGGGTAGCAGCCTGCCGTTCTCCCTGGGATGCGCAGCTGCCTCACCGCACCTCTGGCAGGCAGGCTCCCGCAGCGGGAGGCCGAGAAGAGCCGGGCCAGCAGGAGCAGGGACACCACTTCTGCCTGTTGTCTCACACCTGCAGCTGGCTCCTGGAGGTGGACCTCAGACTGCTGCCCAGGCAGCTGCTGTCGGCTTGCAGTTCTGACCCGTGATGGAAAAGCCTTGGAGGTGGGGAAGCAGGCGCCTCTGTGTTCCCCAGCTTCCACGGGAGGACACTTGATGCGCCCCCATGACCCCACAGGTGAAGTGAACAGGATTCCAGCCCTGCATGGACCTGCCACTGTGCTGCCACCACCTCTAGGACCAGAAGCATCTGAGACCCTGAGCCGGGGTTAGGGTGGCTCCTGACCTGTCACCTCCAGGTGCCTCATGGAAGAGAAAGATGTAGAGGGCGGAGAGATCGTCTTTGGAAGTCCATCTCTGTTGAGAGCCACAACCAAGTCAAGATGATGCCTGGCATTTTGCCAGAAGGAGTGGTTGAGGGGTAGTGCCAGCAAGCCATTAAGATGATGGTGATTAAGTTAAGCTGTGTATGATTATTAAGATAATGACTGATTGCTGTAACTGGATGATGCTAAATTGAAACAAGCTGTGTATTCAGTTGTGTATATAAACCTCTGCTGTCCGGCAATAAGGCGGCTCCTGCTACCCTCGGGTGCCCGCTACTTTAGAGTTCTCGCGAAGTTCCCGTTGAGTTCCCATTGAGTTTGCGTGGGTTCTGGAATAAAGTTCGTTCCTGCTTGAATCTACAAGTGGCTCGTGACCTCCCGGTTATTTGTGCCCAGCCAGACTGCAGCACATCTCTCCAAATCACCATCCTCTTCTTCAAATTAACCCTTTGAGTGTCCCTTTAAAATACACATTCCATCTGAAACATCCCAGGAATGGCCCTGGGCCTAGAGAGGAGAGCCACACGGTAGCAGCTGGACACGGGGAGCAGCACAGGTCAGCAAGAGGCCACCAGGCCAGATGGTCACTGAAGCTGGGTCTCTCCACAATCACCTAAAACTCAAGTCACCCTGAAGGAAGGACAAGGCAACCACGTGAATCAGGGAAAACCCCAGAAACTTCACATTATCTGTAGATAAAGGACGAGCAGAGGCGGCTCTAGGCACTCTGTCTGAGATTCCGTGGAGCACGGGGGAGGGGGGACACCAAAGCCCACGGGAAGAGAGAACAGTCAAGGAACGCAAGACTCATCTAAGGTGACCACAGGAAAGGAATCCCACTCCGCAGGAAAGTCCTGCCTGAGAGCCTGGGACCAAAGGCAGGAGCCCCAGAAAAGCCCTGCGCACTGCAGATTGGAAGCATGAGGAGGCACAGGTCCCGCAAGGCCAGGAGGACTGGACTCCAGGGCCCCACATGGCCACCATGTTGCAGATGGGAGACCGAGTCCCCAGAATTCAGGTGCGGAGTCCCGTGGGATGGCGTGAGCGGGGGTTAGGGTTAGACAAGGTCACACGGAGGAGCCCTGTGGGATTGGTATGCTGGTGAGAAGAGGGTTGGGGCAGGAAGGCAGCCCTCGTGGGGAACAAGCTGGCCAGGACTTTGATCATGGACCTCCCAGCATCCGGGACTGAGAGAATGAAATCTCTGTGGTTCAAACTGCCCACAGTGGCAGCCCACACAGATGGGACAGTCACTCGGCTGTCCATTAGAGGAAGCAGACCTCAGCACTGTACTGGGTGCATTGGGGCAGCACTCAGACCTCCAGACGTCCGCCCCACCGTGAAGCCAACAGACAAGGTGGCTGCACTCGCACTGAGCTACTCTAGGAAGTGACAAAATAAAGCGGAAAACACATTGGCCAATGTCCACACACACACAAAGAAGAAAGTTGTAACAGCACCCGAAACTGAACCAAAGGTGCCAAGACAAACACTAAGAGTGGTAAAAGAACATCTTAAGTGAGGAAATTTTTAAAACTAGGGGAAGAAACGAACAATAGAAAGAGAAACTGAGATGAATTCACTCATTTTTTTTAGTTGAATATGAACACATTACCCTTGTTTGACTAATTTATTTATTTTAAGTGGTGCTGAGGATTGAACCCAGTGCCTCACACATGCTAGGTGAGTGCTCTACCACTGAGCCCCAGCCAAAGCCCTTTCAACCATTCTTTAACCTGCTTCTTTGGTATCTGGTAACTCTCGTGTGGGACATGGTTGACAGTACGTTGTAGAGGCCCTGCTTTCTGTAACCGTCTGCATGGTGTGGACTGTGGTTTTACACTGAACTGTGTTCTCCCCAAAATGCACGAGTTGAAGTCCTAGCCCTCCGTGTCACTGTATTTGAGAGAGGGCCTTAGGAGACACTAGGGGTTGGGTGACATCAAGGGAGGGGCTAATTGAATAGGGCTGGTGTCCCCGTAGGAACAGGGAGACTGAAGAAGGGCTCCCACACACATGCAGGTGAAGACACGGTGACAAGCTGCTGTCTACGTGCCAAGAAGAGCTCTCACAGCACCTTGAGCTTGGACACCCAGCCTCCAGAACTGCGAGACAATGAACCTCTGTGGTGGGAGCCCGCAGTCTGCAGTACCCTTTAGGCAGCCGGAGCAGAGAGCCCAGGTACAGGCTAAGCTCCTTGAACCTGTCCTTTGGGGGACAGATCCCAGGAAACTCACTTGCACCAAAGTGCCCCTCATGTGTCCAAATTTGAGCCCTAAATGTCTCCTCTGGGTCATCTGGGACCTGGTTTGGAATTTAAGGCCATCTACAATGTGGGCCTGTGGTGTCTAGCCAGAACCTAGCCCACTAAACCTAACTTCCTATGAGATTTTGAGCTGGGGCTGTAGCTCTGCGGTAGAGCACTTGCCTAGCATGTGTGAGGCACTGGGTTCCATCCTCAGCACCACATAAAAATAAATAAAATAAAGGTACTGTGTCCAACTACAACTAAAAAATATTTTTTAAAAAAATCCTATAAGATTTTAAGTTCTGAAAATTGCTTTGAAAGTTAGGCTAAAGCCAGATTCATCAAGGTTTCTCCACTGTGATGGGGCTGCCCATCCCCAACCCCAGTCCAGCACCTCTTGACTGCAGGTTCCACCCTCCTGCCCGCCCCACCCGAGGCAGCTGCTCTCTGGAAAGCTTGGGTTGTCTTGCCCCACATATAAGGGGCCAACTAGCCCCTAAAGGCCTGTCTCAGAACCACCCATCTTCCCTGCCTGTTCTGCTCTCCAGCCCCAGCACCCACATGTGGGCAGGCAGCGATGGGCCGGTGGTGGGGTGAGAGTAAGGCTGTTCAGGTGAAGTCAGGGTGGTGGGAAGACCAGGCAGAGGGTGGAGGAGGAGCCACATCCAGGGGGGCCTTGGACACAACCACTGTGGGGTTTGAGTTCTGGACAATAGGGAGCCATGGACGAACACACAGAGGAGTGTGGACAGGTCTCCTTTTATTTGTGAGTCCTGCTGAGATTACACCAGGACCCCTGTTCACCGGGCCCCAGCCTGGGGCTGCATCCAGCTCTCCAGGCAGGACAGACTCTTCCAGGGGGAGGGGGATGCTTTGGGCCCGCTGCCCTCGTAGCCTGAAAATGGCAGGGCTGGGCGGGTCCCTTGGGGGCAAGAGCCCAGGGCTGCTGTTCCCACGTGAGGCACATACTTGGCAGAGCAGGTGGGTCTCCAGCTGCTCCACCTGTCACACCCAGCCCCAGTCCCAGGAAAGACACTGGGCCGTGGGTTTGCCAGTGGGTTTATTTTGAAAGCTGGTGCAGGTGGCCCCTGGGGTGGGGCTCAGCCGCAGGACCGGGACAGGAGCTCCTCTAAATCAGCTCCTGCACACAGAAGGGGGTGCTCAGGGCTCTGGGCCACTTCCAGGGTCCCGAGGAGGGGTGGGCCAGGGCTGGGGACCCGGTCCCCCAATTGCCTGGCTTTGGCAAAAATCCAGTCCCTGAGCCTCAGTGCCTCTAGCCACAGGTGGGGTAGTAGTGCTGACCACTGGGGACTGGGCTGAGACAAGGTGGGGACGCACAGGTGGTGGGTCAGTGCAGAGCCAGACACAGGGCGCCACAAGTGGGTGCTTACAGTGCCCATGCCCCACCCCACACCCGGACAGGGCCTGAAGGGGCAGAGCCACCGGCAGTCCTGCACAGCCATGATGGACAAACAGAGGAGATGGGACCACCTTCCTCTCTGCCCCCATCTCTCTCTCTGCCCCATACCCCCAGGGCCCCACTTGGCAGCTTGGGGTCACCACCCTGTAGGTGCCAGCTCTCTCCAAACCATAAAATGGACACATCTCTGGAGGCCCCATCAGTGCTAGGTGTCCTGCTCAGAGGGTGAACGGCCCTCTCCTGCCCCCGGAACTAGCACCAGGCGGCTCCCATCAGGGCTCGGCTGAGCCGGGGCTAGGGTCTTCAGTGCAGACCGAGGGGTGTGGGCTCACCTCCTTCAGGAGCTTGGCACACCTCCCTGTGAGACAGGGCAGTGTGAGGTGCAGGCAGGAGGCTGGCGGGCCCCACCCAGGGGCTCAGCCCAGCGTCAGCCTCGGAGGGACCTGAACTCACTGTGCCGTGACACCAGGTAAAGGCCCGTGTCTGCTGTCAGCTCCCGGAACCTCCAGAACCCAGGCTCATCCTCCCTGTCCAGGCTCCGAGCTGTGGGGCCAGGGGATCTGGGCAGGCAGTCCCGGGGAGGGCGGGGCAGACCCCCCACCTGGGCAGAGCTTACTGAGGTACTTGAACACGTGGAACTCCTTGCCCTGCCATTGCAGGGACACTCTCAGGATGGCGTAGTGCTCGTAGTCTGTGTCCAGCACGTGGATCTCCCTGTGACCTGCAGGGCTCAGCAGGGTTGGGCAGCCTGAGGGGGTGACCTAGGAAGCCAGGCCTGCAGGGCCTAACTTCATCCTGTTCCTGACCAGCCTGGGACCCTCCCGTGATGCCCTGGGAGGCGGAAGCAGGCCCTGCAGGGTGACCCAGGGTGCTTGAGGGGAAAGAGGGCCTGCGCCCAAGGAGCCTGGGAACAGGCCCACGGAGCAGCAAGGCCAGGAGTTGCTGGGCGTGGGCAGGAAGCTGCGACCCCCGGGCAGGGCAGGGCACTTACCAGGGAAGGCAAACTTCCCCACAGCGGCGTCTCTTCCTGAGCCCACCACTTTCTCTGTGGTGCAGCTTCCCGAGCTGGAAGGCAGCATGCGCCCCTCAGCCCCAGCCGCCTGCGCAGCCTCCTCCCCCAACAGCGCTCCTGGGGGGGAGGGAGGGCCCCGCCCCGGCCCCCAGCGGGACGTGCTGCAGGAAGGGCTCCTGCAGGGTCCCCGGTCCTGAGCCCTCCAGCCGCGCCCACCTCTAAGCCCACTTTCTTTTCTTATAACCTGGTGGGGCTTCATCAAACCCCATACTTATATTTGGGGAAAATGCCGATCTAGGAGTCTGGGGGTCAGCTTTCTCCGGAGCTAGAGTCCCGGCAGGGGCACAGGGAGGGAGGGCAGGCACACCCTGTGAGGGTCCTGCAGCCACCAGCCACACGCCCCACGCCGTCCCCTCGGCAGGGTGCCCTGGCCACGCCTGGGCAGGGTCCCAGGCTCTCACTTGTTATACGCAGCCTTCACGGTCATGTGGTCATGTTCCGGCCACTCAAGGTGATGAACAAGCCCTCCACCTTCATCCCGGCATCCAGGGCCATATTGAACTCGGAGGCCAAACCAACTTCCCGCCAGAACCCTGAAATCTGGAGAGAAGAGCTGCAGCCGCCCTGGCTCTGAGAGGCCCAGCTGAGACTCCATCCCTGGACTCCAGGGTGCATTTCAGAGGCCACAGGCACAGAGCTGGTGGCCAGAGACCTCAGAGGCAAAACAGCAAGATGTCTCAGACCTGCTTGTCCCCACTAGAGTCATCCTTCTCAGAGGTCCCTTCAGACCATCAGGCGGTGATGCCCCTCCCACCTGGCCTTCTGGAGCAGCCGCAGGGCCAGCTTGAGGTGCCCCAAGAGAGCTGGCCTCTGCTGCCTCCAGGCCTGGCGTGTGGGGACATGAGCAGGCCCTGGCTGCCCGCAGGGACTGGAGAGCAGAAGAGCATGTAGAACGCAGGCCCAAGTGACTGGGCCTCTCACCAGGCTGGCCCAGCAGAAGAGACCCAGCCCTGCCCCCTCGCTGCGAGAGGGCCTCCCTGCCACCAACACGCACCCAGAGCCCGAGGTGCCATCTGAAACTCGGAAAACGGCTGATGTTACAGCAGTAAATGACTTGTCTCCCTGACGTCTGTCCTTCTGAACATCCCCGCGTGTCTGGCCTGTAGGAGGAGGACCAGGACAGAAGCCCACAAGCTGCCCACCCAGGAGAGGGCCTCCTCTGGCCCCACCGCCACAGTGCAGAGGGCAGGGGTATAGAGGGAACCCTGTCAACCTGGGGGGCAGTCGGGGGCCACCTGGGACCCCAACCCTGAAAAACCTTGAGGACCAGCCAGCCTGGCTGAGGATGGCAGGCACCTGCTGTCACAGGGGGCCCTCCAGAGGCCTCCGGAGAGGAAAGGCTGCAGAGCTCAGAGCCCCCACCAGGGCCCTTAGCTGTCTGCCCTCCTGGGACACTGACCTAGGCAGGTCCTGGGGGCCCTCAGGCAGCTGTGCCAGCACCAACTGGGAGTGAGGGGCCTGCGGTGCCTGAACACTCTCCGGCCCCTCCTTGCCCAGCTCCCCACTATCCCCTGCTATCTGCCTGCAAGCCAGGAAGGAAAAGGCACCTTCTGCAGGTCTAGGTCCACCAAGGTGGACGCCACCCGCATCCACACCAGGAGCACGCTCAGGGTGGTGCCTGGCCGCCTGGCCGCCATCACAGGCTCCGTCTGGGTGCCTCTCTCCCACAGGGCCTGGGCTTATATTTGGAGAGTGGGCAAGAGTGCGCAGCCACCTGGAGGACGTCATGGGCAAGTGTGGCTGCCAGCTGTCCCAGACTCCTGGCGGTCAGCACAGTGCCACCTGGTCCCACTGACGCCCACACCAGGGAGGGGTTGGCCAACAGCCAGCCTTGCCTGCCACCTTCCTGCCAGGACGTTGGTGGGGGGGGGGTTCTGAGGGCCTGACAGGAGGAGCAGGCCCCACCCACACCCAGGGGGCTCAGCCCACCCACCTCTGGGGACGCTGGGGTTTGTGGGTCTGGGGATAACAGAAGAAGCATGAAGGCCTAGGCCCTGGCTCAGTCCAGCCTATGGCCTTCTGCAGCCAGTGGGTGAAACGCGAGGGTCCAGCCAGCCCGGCCCCAGGCATCAGCTCTTCCCCACCATGCCCGTGCCCCACGTCCCCACGCTCACCAATAACATACCTGTGCCAGACCAGGATGAGCAGACAGAAATGCAGGGCACCACACCGTGCCCCTTTAACCTGGGCAGGGGCAATGGACTCTCAGGGGAGAGGACTGGTGCCTCTGGACACTGACCCCTGGTCCCTGCCTCCTGCAACAGAAATCAGAGAGCGGGTTCGCCTCCATTTCCCGCTGTCAGGGACAGCTTCCAAGGCTGCCACGCAGAGCATTAACCGCACGAGAGGTGACACTCTCCTCCAGTGACGCCCTGCACCCCTGCACCCCTACCCTGGCCCTCTGCCTCCTCCTGACTGTGTCCAGCAAACCACCATCTAAGTCCTTGCATTTACCAGGAAAGAGTCTCTCAGGCCAGAGATTTTTTTAAGGCAACTTTTATTTTCAAAACAACTTTATTTGCGACACATATTTATAAAGAAAAACCCCCTCACCCTCTGGAAAGAAATTAAAAAATAACAAAAGCCTCCTTCTACCTTTGGATTCCCACCTCTCCTGCTCCCTCCCAATGAAAGGGGAGGCGAGACCAAGGTGGCCAAGGAGCACCCTGGCCATGCAGCCCTTCCCCCAGTGAGCCTGGGGAGGTGACAGACTCCGGGGCCAGGGCTCCAGCTCCCAGAGCCCCTCTCAGCAGAGGGCAGAGGGGCCTGAAAAGCTCAGCTCAAGAGGAGTCCTGGCCACTGAGACACACTCAGCAGGGGACCTGGCTGCTGTGGATACTGGCAGGTGCAGGGGAACAAGTTAGGACAGGGTGAGCAGAGCTGGCTAGCTCACTGGAGCCCAAGAGGGGCACCCAAAGAGCGGGGATTGCAGCGGGGAGGCTGAAGATGGCTGACCCAGCCACAGGCTGGCTGGCCAGGGCTCCCAGGGTGGCTGCAGAGGGGCCGGGCAGGGCTGCCCCATTCTCCCTGTGAGTGCTGCCTTGGCCAGGACGGACAGGGAGGGCGGCCCCGAGGTGGAGCCCCTGGCCCTCTGGGTGAGCAGGAGCAGGATGGGGCTGATTCCCCCGGGGCTGATTGCTTCCGCTCCCGCTATTTGAGTGCCACAGGCAATGGTGAGCAGAACCTTCAGCTCCTTCCTGCTCCCCACGCTCAGGCCTTGAACTAGGCAGGGGTGCGGCAAGGACAATGGCAGTGATGGACCCTGGGAAGGGCATCCCCTGTACCCCACCTCTCGTCAAAGGCAATGCGGAGGGCATGTCCTGCAGCTCCACCCCATGGATTTGAACCCTAACCTGGCCACTTGTCAGCTGTGTGACCTTGGATACCTTGCCCAGCCTCTCTGTGTGTGCCTGGATGTCTTCATCTGAGAAACAAGGATGGAATGGGGTGGGTACATGTGTCCCGGGGGCCTGTTATGGAGCAAGCAGGCCAGCTAGCCAGCTGAGATCCAGGAGTGTGCTGTTGTGTTGCTCATGGCACTGACCCATTTCTGGGGCTCTCAGAGGGTTAGGCCAGGTGCCCCCGATCACGACAGTGAGCAGTGAAACCCAAGCAAGCCCAACTTCACGGTCTGCCGCCACGCCCACCCAGCACAGCCCATGGCCAGGGCCTGTGGTCACAGGGTGCCTGACCATCCCGTAGGCCCATGAACCGCAGGGCCGGGCAGAGGTGCCCCATTCTCCCTGTGAGTGCTGCCTTCCCACCTCCTCCCCGCCTTGGGCTGCCAGCAGAGCAGGGCTGGAGATGGGCCTCCTGTGCCCTCCCCAGGATTCTCCAAAGAGTGAGGAGCCAAGAGGCTGCAGGATCTGTTTATTGGGTGGGAAGAGGCCCCAGATCAGGGGAGGCAGGGAGGGAGGATGAGGGACAGCTCTGGGTGGCCCGAGGGCGGTGGGCTCACTCCACGTCCATACCTGGGGAGGTGAGGTTTGCTGCTGTGGACTCCCCCTGTGAGGAAAGGCACAGCTGATCCTTCTCCCCCACACAAGGGGGCACTGCCCCCCAGGCCAGCACCCACAGGGCCAGGCACAGCTGATCCTGCCCCCAGCCTTCTGCCGACACAGAAGCCCACATCCCATCACCCCTCACTGTCCTGGAGGCCGCAGGCTAGAGGTCCCCCCGGGCACCACCGCTGCCTCCCAGTGCCAGGGGCTGGCCCTGGACGAAGGGGCCAAGGAGACAAGAAGGCCTGAGTCCCCACCCCATGTGTTCCCAAAGCCACCAGACAGTAACAGGTGACTCTGTGTTCAAGATGTCCAGACCCAGAGACAACTAAAGCCCCAACGTCCCCAGGAGAGAAGCCACG